>NC_083404.1:141330440-141930440 GCF_020745735.1 Hemiscyllium ocellatum
TGGGTGTGTGAGGGAGGGTGTGTGAGGGGAGTGTGTGAGGGAGGGTGTGTGTGTGAGGGAGGGAGGGTGTGTGTGTGAGGGAGGGAGGGTGTGTGTGTGAGGGATGGAGGGTGTGTGTGTGAGGGAGGGAGGGTGTGTGTGTGAGGGAGGGAGGGTGTGTGTGTGAGGGATGGAGGGTGTGTGTGTGAGGGAGGGAGGGTGTGTGTGAGGGGAGTGTGTGAGGGAGGGAGGGTGTGTGTGAGGGGAGGGTGTGAGGGAGGGAGGGTGTGTGTGAGGGGAGTGTGTGAGGGAGGGAGGGTGTGTGTGAGGGGAGGGTGTGAGGGAGGGAGGGTGTGTGTGGGGAGTGTGTGAGGGAGGGAGGGTGTGTGTGTGGGGGAGTGTGTGAGGGAGGGAGGGTGTTTGTGAGGGGAGTGTGTGAGGGAGGGAGGGTGAGTGTGGGGAATTGTGAGGGTGGAAGAGTTTATGAGGGGGGAGTGTGTGAGGGAGGGAAGGTCTGTGAGGGGAGTGTGTGAGGGAGGGAGAGTGCGTGTGAGGGGAGTGTGAGGGAGGGAGGGTGTGTATGGGGAGTGTGAGGGAGTGAGGGTGTGTGTGAGGGGAGTGTGTGAGGGAGGGAGAGTGCGTGTGAGGGGAGTGTGAGGGAGGGAGGGTGTGTGTGGGGAGTGTGAGGGAGGGAGTGTGTGTGTGAGGGGAGTGTGTGAGGGAGGGAGGGTGTGTGAGGGGAGTGTGAGGGTGGAAGGGGGAGTGGGAGAGGGGAGTGTGTGAGGGAGGGAGAGTGTGTGTGAGGGGAGTGTGAGGGGAGTGTGTGAGGGAGGGAGTGTGTGAGGGGAGTGTGAGGGGAGTGTGTGAGGGAGGGAGTGTGTGAGGGGAGTGTGAGGGGAGTGTGTGAGGGAGGGAGTGTGTGAGGGGAGTGTGAGGGGAGTGTGTGAGGGAGGGAGTGTGTGAGGGGAGTGTGAGGGGAGTGTGTGAGGGAGGGAGTGTGTGAGGGGAGTGTGTGTGTGAGGGAGTGTGTGTGTGAGGGAGGGAGTGTGTGTGTGAGGGGAGTGTGTGAGGGAGGGAGAGTGCGTGTGAGGGGAGTGTGAGGGAGTGAGGGTGTGAGGGGAGTGTGTGTGTGAGGGAGTGTGTGTGTGAGGGGGGAGGGAGTGTGTGTGTGAGGGGAGTGTGTGAGGGAGGGAGAGTGCGTGTGAGGGGAGTGTGAGGGAGTGAGGGTGTGAGGCGAGTGTGTGTGTGAGGGAGTGTGTGTGTGAGGGAGGGAGTGTGTGTGTGAGGGGAGTGTGTGAGGGAGGGAGAGTGCGTGTGAGGGGAGTGTGAGGGAGTGAGGGTGTGAGGGGGAGTGTGTGTGTGAGGGAGTGTGTGTGTGAGGGAGGAGTGTGTGTGTGAGGGGAGTGTGTGAGGGAGGGAGAGTGCGTGTGAGGGGAGTGTGAGGGAGTGAGGGTGTGAGGGGAGTGTGTGTGTGAGGGAGTGTGTGAGGGAGGGAGAGTGCGTGTGAGGGGAGTGTGAGGGAGGGAGTGTGTGAGGGGAGTGTGTGTGTGAGGGAGTGTGTGTGTGAGGGAGTGTGTGTGTGTGTGAGGGAGTGTGTGTGTGAGGGAGGGAGAGTGCGTGTGAGGGGAGTGTGAGGGAGTGAGGGTGTGAGGGGAGTGTGTGTGTGAGGGGAGTGTGTGAGGGAGGGAGAGTGCGTGTGAGGGGAGTGTGAGGGAGGAGTGTGTGAGGGGAGTGTGTGTGTGAGGGAGTGTGTGTGTGAGGGAGTGTGTGTGTGTGTGAGGGAGTGTGTGTGTGAGGGAGGGAGAGTGCGTGTGAGGGGAGTGTGAGGGAGTGAGGGTGTGAGGGGAGTGTGTGTGTGAGGGGAGTGTGTGAGGGAGGGAGAGTGCGTGTGAGGGGAGTGTGAGGGAGGGAGTGTGTGAGGGGAGTGTGTGTGTGAGGGAGGGAGTGTGTGTGTGAGGGGAGTGTGTGAGGGAGGGAGAGTGCGTGTGAGGGGAGTGTGAGGGAGTGAGGGTGTGAGGGGAGTGTGTGGGGGAGGGTGTGTGAGGGGAGTGTGTGAGGGAGGGGAGTGTGTGAGGGAGGGAGGGTGCGAGGGTGTGAGGGGAGTGTGAGGTGAATGGGGAGAGTCTGGGTTTTAAAGGTGCGTTGATGGGATACAGTTCCTGTGAGATTCCTGATAACAACTGGGAACGCAACATAAACCCTGCAGTGAGGGAGGGAGGGAGGGAGAGGGAGAGTGGTAGGGAAGAGAGAGAGGGAGGGAAGGCAGTGAGGGAGGGAAGGCAGAGAGGGAGGGAGGGAGAGGGAGAGTGGTAGGGAAGAGAGAGAGGGAGGGAAGGCAGAGAGGGAGGGAAGGCAGAGAGAGGGAGGGAGGGAGAGGGAGAGTGGTAGGGAAGAGAGAGAGGGAGGGAAGGCAGTGAGGGAGGGAAGGCAGAGAGGGAGGGAGGGAGAGGGAGAGTGGTAGGGAAGAGAGAGAGGGAGGGAAGGCAGTGAGGGAGGGAGGGAGACAATGGGGGGGGGGGGGGGGTGAGAGAGAGAGCCCCTGCTATGTTCAGTTTATAGGGAGCTGTCAGGATATTCTCATTGAGACCATGGTGGTCTACCTCGAGGTTCCTCTGTTTCCTCAGACCCTCCGACAGTGCGGCGCTCCATGAGCACTGACCCTCCAACAGTGCCCACTCCCTCAGCACTGACCCTCCGACATTGCGGCACTCCCCCAGCACTGACCCTCCGACAGTGCGGCACTCCCTCAGCACTGACCCTCCGACAGTTCCCACCCCCTCAGCACTGACCCTCTGACAGTGCCACTCCCTCAGCACTGACCCTCCGACATTGCGGCACTCCCCCAGCACTGACCCTCGACAGTGCGGCACTCCCTCAGCACTGACCCTCCGACAGTTCCCACCCCCTCAGCACTGACCCTCTGACAGTGCCCGCTTCCTCAGCACTGACCCTCCGACAGTGCAGCACTCCCTCAGCACTGACCCTCAGACAGTGCCCACTCCCTCAGCGCTGACCCTCCGACAGTGCCCACTCCCTTAGCCCTACCCTCTGACAGTGCCCACTCCCTCAGCACTGACCCTCCGACGTTGCGGCACTCCCTCAGCACTGACCCTCCGACAGTGCCCACTCCCTCAGCGCTGACCCTTCGACAGTGCGGCACTCCCTCAGCACTGACCCTCCGACAGTGCCCACTCCCTCATCACTGACCCTCCGACAGTGCCCACTCCCTCAGCACTGACCCTCCAACAGTGCAGCACTCCCTCAGCACTGACCCTCCAACAGTGCGGCACTCCCTCAGCACTGACCCTCCGACATTGCGGCACTCCCTCAGCACTGACCCGCCAACAGTGTGGCACTCCCTCTGCATTGACCTTCTGACAGTGCCCACTCCCTCAGCACTGACCCTCTGACAGTGCCCACTCCCTCTGCACTGACCCTCCGACAGTGCCCGCTCCCTCAGCACTGACCCTCCGACATTGCGGCACTCCCTCAGCACTGATCCTCTGACAGTGCAGCACTCCCTCAGCACTGACCCTCTGACAGTGCCCACTCCCTCAGCACTGACCCTCCGACAGTGCAGCACTCCCTCAGCACTGACCCTCCGACAGTGCCCACTCCCTCAGCACTGACCTCCGACAGTGCTCACTCCCTCAGCACTGACCCTCCGACAGTGCGGCACTCCCTCAGCACTGACCCTCCGACAGTGCCCACTCCCTCAGCCCTGACCCTCCGACAGTGTCCACTCCCTCAGCACGGACCCTCCGACAGTGCTCACTCCCTCAGCACTGACCCACCAACAGTGCGTCGCTCCCTCAGCACTGACCCTCCAACAGTGCGACACTCCCTCAGCACTGACCCTCCGACAGTGCCCACTCCCTCAGCCCTGACCCTCTGACAGTGCGGCACTCCCTCAGCACTGATCCTCCGACAGTACGGTACTGCCTCAGCACTGACCCTCCGACAGTGTCCACTCCCTCAGCACTGACCCTCTGACGGTGCCCACTCCCTCAGCACTGACCCGCCAACAGTGCGTCGCTCCCTCAGCACTGACCCTCCGACAGTGCGGCACTCCCTCAGCACTGACCCTCCGACAGTGCCCACTCCCTCAGCACTGATCCTCCGACAGTGCGGCACTCCCTCAGCACTGACCCTCCGACAGTGCCCACTCCCTCAGCACTGACCCTCCGACAGTGTCCACTCCCTCAGCACTGACCCTCCTACGGTGCGGCGCTCCCTCAGCACTGACCCTCCAACAGTGCGGCGCTCCCTCAGCACTGACCCTCCGACATTGCGGCACTCCCTCAGCACTGACCCGCCTACAGTGTGGCACTCCCTCAGCATTGACCCTGCGACAGTGCCCACTCCCTCAGCACTGACCCTCCGACAGTGCCCACTCCCTCAGCACTGACCCTCCGACAGTTCCCACCCCCTCAGCACTGACCCTCTGACAGTGCCCACTTCCTCAGCACTGACCCTCCGACAGTGCAGCACTCCCTCAGCACTGACCCTCTGACAGTGCCCACTCCCTCAGCACTGACCCTCCGACGTTGCGGCACTCCCTCAGCACTGACCCTCCGACAGTGCCCACTCCCTCAGCGCTGACCCTTCGACAGTGCGGCACTCCCTCAGCACTGACCCTCCGACAGTGCGGCACTCCCTCAGCACTGACCCTCCGACAGTGCCCACTCCCTCAGCGCTGACCCTCCGACAGTGCGGCACTCCCTCAGCACTGACCTCCGACAGTGCGGCACTCCCTCAGCACTGACCCTCCGACAGTGCGGCACTCCCTCAGCACTGACCCTCCGACAGTGCGGCACTCCCTCAGCACTGACCTCCGACAGTGCCCACTCCCTCGGCACTGACCCTCCGACAGTGCCCACTCCCTCAGCACTGACCCACTGACAGTGCGGCACTCCCTCGGCACTGACCCTCCAACAGTGCAGTACTCCCTCAGCACTGACCCTCCGACAGTGCGGCGCTCCCTCAGCACTGACTCTCCAACAGTGCAGCACTCCCTCAGCACTGACCCTCCAACAGTGCGGCACTCCCTCAGCACTGACCCCCCGACATTGCGGCACTCCCTAAGCACTGACCCGCCAACAGTGTGGCACTCCCTCAGCACTGACCCTGCGACAGTGCCCACCCCCTCAGCACTGACCCTCCGACACTTCCCACCCCCTCAGCACTGACCCTCTGACAGTGCCCACTTCCTCAGCAATGACCCTCCGACAGTGCAGCACTCCCTCAGCACTGACCCTCCGACAGTGCCCACTCCCTCAGCGCTGACCGTTTGACAGTGCCCACTCCCTCAGCCCTACCCTCTGACAGTGCCCACTTCCTCAGCACTGACCCTCCGACAGTGCAGCACTCCCTCAGCACTGACCCTCTGACAGTGCCCACTCCCTCTGCACTGACCCTCCGACAGTGCCCGCTCCCTCAACACTGACCCTCCGACAGTGCCCACTCCCTCAGCACTGACCCTCTGACAGTGCCCACTCCCTCAGCACTGACCCTCCGACAGTGCCCACTCCCTCAGCACTGACCCTCCGACAGTGCAGCACTCCCTCAGCACTGACCCTCCGACAGTGCCCACTCCCTCAGCACTGACCCGCCAACAGTGCGTCGCTCCCTCAGCACTGATCCTCCGACAGTGCTCACTCCCTCAGAACTGACCCGCCAACAGTGCGTCACTCCCTCAGCACTGACCCTCCGACATTCTCCGATCCATCTGTGTTAAATTGTAGCAATGGTGCGATTTCCTTCGCCAGAAGTTGTAAATAACATGAAATGATTCTCTTAAGTCATAGAGTCATCCAGCACGGAAACAGTCCCTTCGGCCCAACCAGTCCGTGCTGAACATACTCCCAAACTAACTCAGTCCCACCTGCCTGCTCCTGGCCCATATCCTTCCACCCCTTTCCTGTTTATCTCCTTATTTTAAACATTGCAATTGTACCTGGATTTTCCACTTCCTCTGGTAGTTTATTCCACATGGGAACCACTCTCTGATTAAAAAGGCTCCCCCCATCTCTATTTTAAATCCCTCCCCTCTCACCTTAGAAACTATGCCCCTCGTTTTCCCTATCTCCCACCTGAGGCACAGGATCCTTGTCCTTCACCTTATCCATGCCCCTCGTGGTTTTGTAAACCACCATATTGTCACCCCCTCAGCCTCCTACGCCCCAGTGAAACACGTTCCAGTCTTTTCAGACTATTCCTCTATCTCAAACCCTCCATTTCTTTGCAACAAACTCTGTTCCCTCTTTACCAACTTCAGTGAGTTACTATCAGCGACTGTCAATACTGTCGACAATACACATTCCAGGAATTCACCCACGATCCTCAGACAGCATCTTCCAAACCCACAGCCACTTCCATCTGAAAGAACAAGGGCAGCAGATACATGGGAACACAGCCCCCTGCAAGTTCCCCTCCAAACCACTCACCCTCCTGATTTGGGCTGAAAATGTGTTGCTGGAAAAGCGCAGCAGGTCAGGCAGCATCCAAAGAACAGGAAATTCGACGTTTCAGGCATAAGCCATTCCTGATGAAGGGCTTATGCCCAAAACGTCGAATCCCCTGTTCCTTGGGTGCTGCTGACCTGCTGCGCTTTTCCAGCAACACATTTTCAGCTGTGAATATAATCCCAGGTGACCCAGTCCCTCCTCAATCCTGCCAATCAGTCTGGTAAATCTTTGTTACACTCACCAGAACATCCTTCCCCAGAGAAGGAGAGTAATTCTGCACACAGTACCCCAGGTGTGGTCTCACCAAGGCCCTGTTCAACAGCAACAAGACATCCCAGCTCCTGGACTCGAAACCCCTGGCGATGAAAGCCAACACCTTCCTCCCTGTGCACTGTACCTGCACGGTCACTGTCAGTGATTGGTGTAATAGGTCTCTCTGCTCCTCCCCCTTTCCCAGTCTATTGCCGTCAATATTGATACTCTCATTAAATCTTCCTGTTACCTCTTCACAACATTCCGGTCAGTTCTTTCAACACATTGATTTCTGAAGAAATCCATACCAAACGCCGCCTTCACTACCCTATCGACCTGAGACTCCACTTTCAGGGGGCTGTGAAGCTGCACTGATAGACCTTCTATCCTGTTTCTGGAGGTTTTCCCACACTGAAGGAGCACTGACAGGGCAGGAATTGCTGGGAATAGCTGAGGGCCTTTCTTGGACCAGGCTGCAATGTTTGCCATTCTCTGATCCTCCACAGGCCCAGCCTCCTCTGTGCAGCCTCTTCTGGGACACTGGTACTGTCCATTCCTGTAGGCCAGGAGGGGCAGGTTCAGCTCCCACCCACTCCAGACCATCCCTGAACAGACTGATATGAAAATAATTAAATCTCCTGCTTCGTTCCTAATCAGCCCAACTCCTTCCTTTATCATCTTCTCAGGATTGACAGAGTTTTGGGGACCCATTTAATTTTTCTCCATAAACCCCTTGGTGAATCTCACTCTCTCTGTTTGTCTCTCAACTCTCTCTCTATTTCTTTCAATCTCGGTCTCTCCATCTCTCTGTCTCCATCTCTCACTCTCTCCATCTCTCTTTCCGTCTCTCTCTCTCTGTCTCTCTCCATCTCTGTCTCTATCTCTCTCTCTCTGTTCTCTATCTGTCTCTCTCTCTGTCTCTCTCTCTGTCTCTCTCTCTGTCTCTCTCTCTCTGTCTCTGTCTCTCTCTCTCTCTCTCTCTCTCTCTCTGTCTCTGTCCCTCTGTCTCTGTTTCTCTCTCTCAGTCTTTGCCTCTCTTCAGAATGGAGCCAATGGGCTGAGAAGTGGCAGCTGGAGTTTAATTCAGATAAATGCGAGGTGCTGCATTTTGGGAAAGCAAACCTTAGCAGGACGTATACACTCAATGGTAAGGTCCTAGGAGTGTTGCTGAAAAAAGAGACCTTGGAGTGCAGGTTCATAGCTCCTTGAAAGTGGAGTCGCAGGTAGATAGGATAGTGAAGAAGGTGTTTGGTATGCTTTCCTTTATTGGTCAGAGTATTGAGTACAGGAGTTGGGAGGGTCATGTTGCGGCTGTACGGGACATTGGTTAGGCCACTGTTGGAATATTGTGTGCAATTCTGGTCTCCTTCCTATCGTAAACATGTTGTGAAACTTGAAAGGGTTCAGAAAAGATTTACAAGGATGTTGCCAGGGTCGGAGGATTTGTGCTACAGGGAGAGGCTGAACAGGCTGGGGCTGTTTTCCCTGGAGCGTCGGAGGCTGAGGGGTGACCTTATAGAGGTTTACAAAATTATGAGGGGCATGGATAGGATAAATAGACCCTGGGGTCAGGGAGTCCGGAAATAGAGGGCATAGGTCTAGGGTGAGAGGGGAAAGATATAAAGAGACCTAAGGAGCAACTTTTTCACGCGGAGGGTGGTACGTGTATGGAATGAGCTGCCAGAGGACGTGGTGGAGGCTGGTACAACTGCAACATTTAACCTCCTCATTCCTGATGAAGGGCTTTTGCCCGAAACATCAACTCTCCTGCTCCTTGGATGTTGTTTGACCTGCTGTGCGTTTCCAGCATCACACTCTTCAACATTTAAGAGGCAGTTGGATGGGTATATGAATAGGAAGGGTTTGGAGGGATATGGGCCGGGTGCTGGCAGGTGGGACTAGATTGGGTTGGGACGCTTTGGACCGAAGGGTCTGTTTCTGTGCTGTACATCTCTATGACTCTCCCCATCTCCTGCCTCCTTTAAGATTCAGCTTAAAGCCTCACTGTCTGACTGAGTCGGTTGATATCTCCTTCATGGTGACACTGTTGTGAAGCTACATTGGGTGTGGTGACGACGCTGAATAAATGCAGCTAGTTGTTGGTGTTTGACCTGAGGCTGGGGTCAGTGTCGGAGGAGAATGCCTTCTGTTAGCTCACTCTGCTCCCCCTCCCTCCCACACCCAGGCTCGGCCCAGGTTCCGGATTGTTCCGGCTGGTGAATGTTGTCTTGTTTTTCCCTGCAGCGCCCTGGGGTGCCAGCGGGTGCCAGGATGGCACCCCAAGGATCGGCCATGGGACCTCCCGGCTCCCCGTATGGGGGCAGCCCCACGGTTCGCCCAGGGATCCCACAGCCCGTACTCGACCAGACCCGCAAGCGCTCAGCTCCCCAACCCGTACAGCAGGTGGTACAGAGCCGGACCCGCAGGTAGGGGCATTGCCGGGGGGGCATCACTGAGGGGGGGTCATCACCGAGGGGGGCATCGCCAAGGGGAGCATCACCGAGGGGGCATCACTGAGGGACAATGCTGGGGGGACAGAATGTGGTGGGAGGGGGCAGTGAAGTCTTGGGGTATCACAGTGGGGTTGGGGAGGGGTTAGATCAGCCTCAGGGAAAGGGGCAAAGGGGAGGGAGTCACCGAGACAGAGTAGGAGATGGGAGGTGGGGGGTGGTAGCGGGTGTGGGGGCTTGGGGGGTGTGGGCTGAGGTTTGGGTGGGAGTGGGGGTGTAGGGAGGAGTATGGGACTAAGAGAACCCCGATGAGAAACATGATCACCGAGTGAGTGAGTGTTCAACCATAGAGGGTTGGGTGATGGGTGATGGGGGTGAGTGATGGATGGTGGGGCGTTGGGTAATGGATGATGGGGGTGGGGATGGATGATGGAGGATTGGGTAATGGATGATGGGGGTGGGTGATGGATGTTGGGGCTGGGTGATGGATGATGGGGCGTTGGGTAATGGATGATGGGGGTGGGGATGGATGTTGGGGCTGGGTGATGGATGATGGGGCGTTGGGTAATGGATGATGGGAGTGGGGATGGATGTTGGGAGGGTTGGGTAATAGATGATGGGGTGGGTGATGAATGTTGGGGGGTGGGTGATGGATGATAGGGGTGGGGATGGATGTTGGGGGTGGGTGATGGATGATAGGGGTGGGGATGGATGTTGGGGGTGGGTGATGGATGATGGAGGGTTGGGTAATAGATGATGGGGTGGGTGATGAATGTTGGGGGGTGGGTGGTGGGGGTGGGTGATGAATGATGAGGCGTTGGGTAATGGATGATGGGGGTGGGGATGGATGTTGGGGGTGGGTGATGGATGATGGAGGGTTGGGTGATGGGTGTTGGGGGTGAGTGATGGATGATGGTGGGATGGGTGATGATGATGGGTGTGGGTGATGGGGGGTGGGTGATGTGGGGTTGGATGATGAGGGTGGGTTATGGGGGTGGGTGATATGGGAGTGGGTGATATGGGGGTGAGTGATATGGGGGTAGGTGCTGGGGGGTGGGTGATGGATGATGGTGGGATGGGTGATGATGTGGGGTTAGATGATGGGGGTGGGTGATGTGCGGTTGGATGATGGGAGGGTTGGGTAATGGATGATGGGGGGTGGGTGATGGATGTTGGGGTGGGTGATGGATGATGGAGGGTTGGGTAATGGATGATGGGGGTGGGTGATGGATGTTGGGGGGTGTGCGATGGGGTGGGTGATGGATGATGGGGGTGGGTGATGGATGATGGGGGGTTGGGTAATAGATGATGGGGTGGGTGATGAATGTTGGGGGGTGGGTGATGGGGGTGGGTGATGGATGATGAGGCGTTGGGTAATGGATGATGGGAGTGGGGACGGATGTTGGGGGTGGGTGATGGGTGATGGGGGTGAGTGATGGATGATGGTGGGATGGGTGATGATGATGGGGGGTGGTGATGTGGGGTTGGATGATGGGGGTGGGTGATATGGGAGTGGGTGATATGGGGGTGAGTGATATGGGGGTAGGTGCTGGGGGGTGGGTGATGGATGATGGTGGGATGGGTGATGATGTGGGGCTGGGTGATGGGGGGTGGGTGATGTGGGGTTGGATGATGGGGGTGGTGATATGGGTAGGGTGATGGGGGATGGGTGATGGATGATGGGGGTGGGTGATGGATGATGGGGGTGGGTGATGGATGATGGGGGTGGGTGATAGGTGATGGATGATGAGGGTGGGTGATGGGGGATGGGTGATGGATGATGGGGATGTGTGATGGATGATGGGGGGTGGGTGATGGGGGATGGGTAATGAATGATGGGGGTGGGTGATGGGGGATGGGTAATGGATAATGGGGTGGGTGATGGTGATAGGGGTGGGTGATGGGTGGGTGATGGATGATGGGAGTGGGTGATGGGGGATGGGTGATGGATGATGGGGGCGGGTGATGGGAGAATGGGTGATGGATGATGGGGGGTGGGTGATGGAGGGTGATTGGTGGGGGGTGGGTGATGGATGATGGGATGGTTGATGGATGATGGGAGTGGGTGATGGGATGGGTGGTGGATGATGGGGTGGGTGATAGGTGATGGGGGTGGTGATAGGTGATGGGGGTGGTGGGTGGGTGATTGGGGGTGGGTGATGGGGGTTGGGTGATGGGTGATGGGGGAGTGATAGGGGAGTGATAGGGGGTGGGTGATGGGGTGTGGGTGATGGGGGAGTGATATGGGGTGGATGATGGGGATGGGTGATGGGGTGGTGGTGGGGGGGTGGGTGATGGGGGGGCTGGGTGATGGGGGTGGGTGATGGGGGTGTGATAGGGGGTGGGTGATGGGGGTGGGTGATGGGTGATGGGTGAGGGTGATGGGGGAGTGATGGGGGTGGGTGATGGGGATGGGTGATGGGGGGGTGGGTGATGGGGGGGTGGGTGATGGGGGTGTGATAGGGGGTGGGTGATGGGGGGTGGGTGATGGGGTGATGGATGATGGGGGAGTGATTGGGGGTGGGTGATGGGGGGTGGGTGATGGGGGTGGGTGATGGGGGGGTGGGTGATATGGGGGTGGGTGATGGGGGGGTGGTGGTGGGGTGCGTGATGGGGGGTGGGTGATGGGGTGGGTGATTGGGGGTGGGTGATGGGGGGTGGGTGATGGGGGGCTGGGTGATGGGGGAGTGATAGGGGGTGGGTGATGGGGGAGTGATATGGGGTGGATGATGGGTGATGGGAGGTGGGTGATGGGGGGGATGTGTGATGGGGTGGTGGTGGTGGGATGCGTGATGGGGGTAGGTGATGGGGGGTGGGTGTTGGGGGGCTGGGTGATGGGGTTGGGTGATGGGGTTGGGTGATGGGGGGTGGGTGATGGGGATGGGTGATGGGGTGGTGGTGGTGGGGTGTGTGATGGGGATGGGTGATGGGGTGATGGATGATGGGGGGTGGGTGATGGGGTGATGGATGATGGGGGTGGGTGATGGGGTGATGGATGATGGGGGGTGGGTGATGGGGTGATGGATGATGGGGGGTGGGTGATGGGGTGATGGATGATGGGGGGTGGGTGATGGGGTGATGGATGATGGGGGGTGGGTGATGGGGTGATGGATGATGGGGGGTGGGTGATGGGGTGATGGATGATGGGGGGGTGGGTGATGGGGTGATGGATGATGGGGGGTGGGTGATGGGGTGATGGGTGATGGGGGATGGGTGATGGGGTGGTGGGTGAAGGGGGTGGGTGATGGATGACGGGGGTGAGTGATGGGGTGGGTAATGAATGATGGGGGTTGGGTGATGGATGATGGGGGTGGGTGAGGGGGGTGGGTGATGGGGGGGGGGGTGGGTGATGGCTGATGGGGGGTGGGTGAGGGTGATGGCTGATGGGGGGTGGGTGATGGCTGATGGGGGGTGGGTGAGGGTGATGGCTGATGGGGGGTGGGTGATGGGTGATGGGTGGTGGGTGATGGATGATGGGGAGTTGGGTAATGGATGACAGGGGTGGGTGATGGATGATGGGGGGTGGGTGATGGGGTGATGGATGATGGGGGGTGGGTGATGGGGTGATGGATGATGGGGGGTGGGTGATGGGGTGATGGATGATGGGGGGTGGGTGATGGGGTGATGGATGATGGGGGGTGGGTGATGGGGTGATGGGTGATGGGGGGTGGGTGATGGGGGATGGGTGATGGATGACGGGGTGACTGATGGGGTGGGTAATGAATGATGGGGGTTTGGTGATGGATGATGGGGGTGGGTGAGGGGGGTGGGTGATGGGTGTGGGGGGTGGGTGATGGCTGATGGGGGGTGGGTGAGGGTGATGGCTGATGGGGGGTGGGTGATGGCTGATGGGGGTGGGTGAGGGTGATGGCTGATGGGGGGTGGGTGATGGGTGATGGGTGGTGGGTGATGGATGATGGGGAGTTGGGTAATGGATGACAGGGGTGGGTGATGGATGATGGGGGTGGGTGATGGGGTGATGGATGATGGGGGTGGGTGATGGGGTGATGGATGATGGGGTGATGGATGATGGGGGGTGGGTGATGGGGTGATGGATGATGGGGGGTGGGTGATGGGGTGATGGATGATGGGGGGTGGGTGATGGGGTGATGGATGATGGGGGGTGGGTGATGGGTGATGGGGTGGTGGGTGTGGGGGGTGGGTGATGGATGACGGGGGTGAGTGATGGGGTGGGTAATGAATGATGGGGGTTGGGTGATGGATGATGGGGGTGGGTGAGGGGGGTGGGTGATGGGTGTGGGGGGTGGGTGATGGCTGATGGGGGTGGGTGATGGCTGATGGGGGGTGGGTGATGGCTGATGGGGGGTGGGTGAGGGTGATGGCTGATGGGGGGTGGGTGATGGGTGATGGGTGGTGGGTGATGGATGATGGGGAGTTGGGTAATGGATGACAGGGGTGGGTGATGGATGATGGGGGGTGGGTGATGGGGTGATGGATGATGGGGGGTGGGTGATGGGGTGATGGATGATGGGGGGTGGGTGATGGGGTGATGGGTGATGGGGGGTGGGTGATGGGGGATGGGTGATGGGGTGGTGGGTGAAGGGGGTGGGTGATGGATGACGGGGGTGAGTGATGGGGTGGGTAATGAATGATGGGGGTTGGGTGATGGATGATGGGGGTGGGTGAGGGGGGTGGGTGATGGGTGTGGGGGGTGGGTGATGGCTGATGGGGGGTGGGTGAGGGTGATGGCTGATGGGGGGTGGGTGATGGCTGATGGGGGGTGGGTGAGGGTGATGGCTGATGGGGGGTGGGTGATGGGTGATGGGTGGTGGGTGATGGATGATGGGGAGTTGGGTAATGGATGACAGGGGTGGGTGATGGATGATGGGGGTGGGTGATGGGGTGATGGATGATGGGGGTGGGTGATGGGGTGATGGATGATGGGGGTGGGTGATGGGGTGATGGATGATGGGGGTGGGTGATGGGGTGATGGATGATGGGGGGTGGGTGATGGGGTGATGGGTGATGGGGGGTGGGTGATGGGGTGATGGGTGATGGGGGGTGGGTGATGGGGTGATGGGTGATGGGGGGTGGGTGATGGGCTGGGTGATGGGGGTTCGGTGATGGGGGATGGGTGATGGATGATGGGGGGTTGGGTAATGGATAATGGGGGTGGGTGATGGATGATGGGGAGTTGGGTAATGGATGACAGGGGTGGGTGATGAATGATGGGGGTTAGGTATTGGATGATGGGGGTGGGTGATGAATGTTGAGGGGTGGGTGATGGGGGTGGGTGATAGATGATGGGGGTAGGGTAATGGATGATGGGGGGTGGGTGATGGATGTTGGGGGTGGGTGATGGATGATGGAGGGTTGGGTAATGGATGATGGGGGTGGGTGATGGATGTTGGGGGGTGTGCGATGGGGGTGGGTGATGGATGATGGGGGGTTGGGTAATGGATAATGGGGGTGGGTGATGGATGATGGGGGGTTGGGTAATGGATAATGGGGGTGGGTGATGGATGATGGAGGGTTGGATGATGGAGGGTTGGATGATGGAGGGTTGGATGATGGAGGGTTGGGTGATGGATAATGGAGGGTTGGGTGATGGATGATGGAGGGTTGGGTGATGGGTGATGGAGGGTTGGGTGATGGGTGATGGGGGTGAGTGATGGATGATGGTGGGATGGGTGAGGGTGATGTGGGGTTGGATGATGACGGTGGGTGATGGGGGATGGGTGATGTGGGGTTGGATGATGGGGGTGGGTGATGGGGGTGGGTGATGAGTGATGGATGATGGGGGGTGGGTGATGGGGGATGCGTAATGAATGATGGGGGTGGGTGATGGGGGATGGGTAATGGATAATGGGGGGGTGGGTGATGGAGGGTGATTGGTGGGGGGTGGGTGATGGGGTGGGTGATGTGGGGGTAGGTGATGGATGATGGGGAGGTGATTGGGGGGTGATGGGGGTGATGGGGGGTGGTGGGGGTGGTTGGTGGGGGTGGGTGATGGGGGGGTGGTGGAGGTGGGTGATGGGGGGTGGTGGGGGTGGTTGATGGGGTTGGGTGGTGGGTGATGGGGGGGTGGTGGAGGTGGGTGATGGGGGTGGGTGGTGGGTGGGGGTGGGTGATGGGGAGGGGTGGTGAGTGGGTGGTGGGTGATGGGGAGGGGTGATGAGTGGGTGGTGGGTGATGGGGAGGGGTGATGGGGAGGGGTGGTGGGTGGGGGTGGGTGATGGGGAGGGGTGGTGGGTGGGTCGTGGGTGGGGGTGGGTGATGGGGAGGGGTGGTGGGTGGGTGGTGGGTGGGTGGTGGGTGGGGAGGGGTGGTGGGTGGGTGGTGGGTGGGTGATGGGGAGGGGTGGTGGGTGGGTGATGGGTGGGTGATGGGGAGGGGTGGTGGGTGGGTGATGGGGGGTGGGTGATGGGGGGGCTGGGTGATGGGGGTGGGTGATGGGGGTGTGATAGGGGGTGGGTGATAGGGGGTGGGTGATGGGTGATGGGGTGAGGGTGATGGGGGAGTGATAGGGGGTGGGTGATGTGGATGGGTGATGGGGGGGTGGGTGATGGGGGGGTGGGTGATGGGGGGGTGGGTGATGGGGGGGTGGGTGATGGGGGTGTGATAGGGGGTGGGTGATGGGGGGTGGGTGATGGGGTGATGGATGATGGGGGAGTGATTGGGGGTGGGTGATTGGGGGGTGGGTGATATGGGGGTGGGTGATGGGGGTGGGTGATGGGGGTGGGTGATGGGGGGGTGGTGGTGGGGGGTGGGTGATTGGGGGTGGGTGATGGGGGGTGGGTGATGGGGGGCTGGGTGATGGGGGAGTGATAGGGGGTGGGTGATGGGGGAGTGATATGGGGTGGATGATGGGTGATGGGAGGTGGGTGATGGGGGGGATGTGTGATGGGGTGGTGGTGGTGGGATGCGTGATGGGGGGTAGGTGATGGGGGGTGGGTGTTGGGGGGCTGGGTGATGGGGTTGGGTGATGGGGTGGGTGATGGGGGGTGGGTGATGGGGATGGGTGATGGGGTGGTGGTGGTGGGGTGTGTGATGGGGATGGGTGATGGGGTGATGGATGATGGGGTGATGGATGATGGGGGGTGGGTGATGGGGTGATGGATGATGGGGGGTGGGTGATGGGGTGATGGATGATGGGGGGTGGGTGATGGGGTGATGGGGGTGGGTGATGGGGGATGGGTGATGGGGTGGTGGGTGAAGGGGGTGGGTGATGGATGACGGGGGTGAGTGATGGGGTGGGTAATGAATGATGGGGATTGGGTGATGGATGATGGGGGTGGGTGAGGGGGGTGGGTGATGGGTGTGGGGGGTGGGTGATGGCTGATGGGGGGTGGGTGAGGGTGATGGCTGATGGGGGGTGGGTGATGGCTGATGGGGGGTGGGTGAGGGTGATGGCTGATGGGGGTGGGTGATGGGTGATGGGTGGTGGGTGATGGATGATGGGGAGTTGGGTAATGGATGACAGGGGTGGGTGATGGATGATGGGGGGTGGGTGATGGGGTGATGGATGATGGGGGGTGGGTGATGGGGTGATGGATGATGGGGGGTGGGTGATGGGGTGATGGATGATGGGGGTGGGTGATGGGGTGATGGGTGATGGGGGGATGGGTGATGGGGGGTGGGTGAAGGGGGTGGGTGATGGATGACGGGGGTGAGTGATGGGGTGGGTAATGAATGATGGGGGTTGGGTGATGGATGATGGGGGTGGGTGAGGGGGTTGGGTGATGGGTGTGGGGGGTGGGTGATGGCTGATGGAGGGTGGGTGAGGGTGATGGCTGATGGGGGGTGGGTGATGGCTGATGGGGGGTGGGTGATGGCTGATGGGGGGTGGGTGAGGGTGATGGCTGATGGGGGGTGGGTGATGGGTGATGGGTGGTGGGTGATGGATGATGGGGAGTTGGGTAATGGATGACAGGGGTGGGTGATGGATGATGGGGGGTGGGTGATGGGGTGATGGATGATGGGGGGTGGGTGATGGGGTGATGGGTGATGGGGGTGGGTGATGGGGGATGGGTGATGGGGTGGTGGGTGAAGGGGGTGGGTGATGGATGACGGGGGTGAGTGATGGGGTGGGTAATGAATGATGGGGGTTGGGTGATGGATGATGGGGGTGGGTGAGGGGGGTGGGTGATGGGTGTGGGGGGGGTGATGGCTGATGGGGGGTGGGTGAGGGTGATGGCTGATGGGGGGTGGGTGATGGCTGATGGGGGGTGGGTGAGGGTGATGGCTGATGGGGGGTGGGTGATGGGTGATGGGTGGTGGGTGATGGATGATGGGGAGTTGGGTAATGGATGACAGGGGTGGGTGATGGATGATGGGGGGTGGGTGATGGGGTGATGGATGATGGGGGGTGGGTGATGGGGTGATGGATGATGGGGGGTGGGTGATGGATGATGGGGGTGGGTGATGGGGTGGTGGATGATGGGGGTGGGTGATGGGGTGATGGATGATGGGGGTGGGTGATGGGGTGATGGGGTGATGGATGATGGGGGTGGGTGATGGGGTGATGGATGATGGGGGTGGGTGATGGGGTGATGGATGATGGGGGGTGGGTGATGGGGTGATGGGTGATGGGGGGTGGGTGATGGGGTGATGGGGGGTGGGTGATGGGTGATGGGTGATGGGGGGTGGGTGATGGGCTGGGTGATGGGGGTTCGGTGATGGGGGATGGGTGATGGGGTGGTGGGTGAAGGGGGTGGGTGATGGATGACGGGGGTGAGTGATGGGGGTGGGTAATGAATGATGGGGGTTGGGTGATGGATGATGGGGGTGGGTGAGGGGGGTGGGTGATGGGTGTGGGGGGTGGGTGATGGCTGATGGGGGGTGGGTGAGGGTGATGGCTGATGGGGGGTGGGTGAGGAGGGTGGGTGATGGGTGATGGGGGTGGGTGATGGGTGGTGGGTGATGGAT
This sequence comes from Hemiscyllium ocellatum, assembly GCF_020745735.1. Taxonomy (NCBI): domain Eukaryota; kingdom Metazoa; phylum Chordata; class Chondrichthyes; order Orectolobiformes; family Hemiscylliidae; genus Hemiscyllium; species Hemiscyllium ocellatum. The sequence continues at coordinate 141,348,478 of NC_083404.1, forward strand.
GATGGGGAGTTGGGTAATGGATGACAGGGGTGGGTGATGAATGATGGGGGTTAGGTATTGGATGATGGGGGTGGGTGATGAATGTTGAGGGGTGGGTGATGGGGGTGGGTGATAGATGATGGGGGTAGGGTAATGGATGATGGGGGGTGGGTGATGGATGTTGGGGGTGGGTGATGGATGATGGAGGGTTGGGTAATGGATGATGGGGGTGGGTGATGGATGTTGGGGGGTGTGCGATGGGGGTGGGTGATGGATGATGGGGGGTTGGGTAATGGATAATGGGGGTGGGTGATGGATGATGGGGGGTTGGGTAATGGATAATGGGGGTGGGTGATGGATGATGGGGGGTTGGGTGATGGATGATGGAGGGTTGGATGATGGAGGGTTGGATGATGGAGGGTTGGGTGATGGATGATGGAGGGTTGGGTGATGGGTGATGGAGGGTTGGGTGATGGGTGATGGAGGGTTGGGTGATGGGTGATGGGGGTGAGTGATGGATGATGGTGGGATGGGTGAGGGTGATGGGGGGTGGGTGATGTGGGGTTGGATGATGACGGTGGGTGATGGGGGATGGGTGATGTGGGGTTGGATGATGGGGGTGGGTGATGGGGGTGGGTGATGGGTGATGGATGATGGGGGGTGGGTGATGGGGGATGCGTAATGAATGATGGGGGTGGGTGATGGGGGATGGGTAATGGATAATGGGGGGGTGGGTGATGGAGGGTGATTGGTGGGGGGTGGGTGATGGGGTGGGTGATGTGGGGGTAGGTGATGGATGATGGGGAGGTGATTGGGGGGTGATGGGGGTGGTGGGGGTGGTTGGTGGGGGTGGGTGATGGGGGGGTGGTGGAGGTGGGTGATGGGGGGTGGTGGGGTGGTTGATGGGGGTGGGTGGTGGGTGGGGGTGGGTGATGGGGAGGGGTGGTGTGTGGGGGTGGGTGATGGGAAGGGGTGGTGAGTGGGTGATGGGGAGGGGTGATGAGTGGGTGGTGGGTGATGGGGAGGGGTGGTGGGTGGGGGTGGGTGATGGGGAGGGGTGGTGGGTGGGTCGTGGGTGGGGGTGGGTGATGGGGAGGGGTGGTGGGTGGGTGGTGGGTGGGGAGGGGTGGTGGGTGGGTGGTGGGTGGGTGATGGGGAGGGGTGGTGGGTGGGTGATGGGTGGGTGATGGGGAGGGGTGGTGGGTGGGTGATGGGGAGGGGTGGTGGGTGGGTGATGGGGAGGGGTGGTGGGTGGGTGGGGAGGGGTGGTGGGTGGGTGGTGGGTGGGGGTGGGTGATGGGGAGGGGTGGTGGGTGGGGGTGGGTGAAGGGTGGGTGGGTCGTGGGTGGGGGTGGGGTTGGGGGTGGGTGATGGGGACGTGTGGGGGTGGGTGAAGTTCCCTGGCAGGTACACAGCAACATTTTAGATTAATGTGTCGAGGAGCCTGTGGCCGCTGGGATTGTCTCCAGAGTGTTATCATCTCGTGTAAATCAGACACAAAAGCAGAAATTGCTGGAAAAGCTCAGCAGGTCAGGCAGTGTCTGTGGAGAGAAATCAGAGTTAATGTTTCTGGTCGTGACCCTTCCTCAGGCCTGAGCTGTCAACCCTGCTTCCTCCCCACAGGTGCCAGCGGTTCCTGTTCTTGTTCACCAACTTGTTCAATTACAGAGTGACTCCCCTCCCTCTTCGTGTTTTTAATTCCTGTTTCTGTTGAATTGTTGTAGCGCCAAGAGACGGAAGATGTCAGACAAGATCCTCCCGCAGAGGGTGAGTGAGCCGGAGGGAGGTGTACGAGGGATCTGGTTCCTGGATCACGGAATCCACTGGGATCTGCTCTGTCCCTGTGTAAAGCCCTGAGAAAGTGGAGTTTCAATAGAGATGGGGGCGGAAAGAGAAAGAACCCCACCCCCACCCCCACCCCCAGGGCGTTATTATCCAGGAGCCCGATCCAATCCCATGGGGAGGGGCTGCTACTGGGGTAATGCCTGTTAATCCCGAGACCCAGGAAATCTTCTGGGGAGCCAGGTTCGAATCCTGCCTGACCCTGACCAATCTCCCTCTAAATAGATTCAGAGGATAGTCTCAGCCCGAGCCTTGTCTTAATTTAAAGGTAGTTGGAAGGAATCGTGTTCCAGACGAGATTTGATTGGTTAATCGACTTGACTTTAAGCAAAATGCACTTTACTTTTACACTACAGACAAAATAATTGGCTTAACTGGAACTCTCAAAATACTTAACAAACTAAATATATATGTTAACTACTACTAATTAGTTGACTAATTAGAAACTCACTGTTCCACGACAGTAACATCCCACAAACACACCCTTGGCAAAGGCACATTCAGTGAAATAGATTCCAGCAGCAGGAGGAGAAGCCCAGCTTTTAGGTGGAACAGAGAGAGGAACAAGAGCTTCCACATCCAGCCTCGAGACCCCAGTGACTGCAGAAAGCTAAAATAGACCTCCTGGTTCTGTGGAAGCCTGATCCCACCCATTCAGGCTGCTTCTATTGTTCCAAATTTTTAAAAAACCCAAGGCCTCACAAACTGTTGATTAACTTTGAGCAGACTGCTCGCTATCTCTGTCTAAACTTCTCTTCATTAAAAAAAACTAGAACAAAGGACACACCTTATAGCCATAGTATCATCATACCTACCTCTTAAACAAATGAATCATCAAGGTACAATGATGAAGTCATTTTTAAAAACCTTTCACCTTACTCTGTTAGTCCACTGCACTGCACATACATTACATTGACTCTAAGCATGCAAACATTCACTACTACAAACGATTCAGTCTGTTTACTCCTACGACCACATGCCTCTGTCTTCCTTCATCAAGGTCCCAGCAACACATTGCTGAAAATGTGTTGCTGGAAAAGCGCAGCAGGTCAGGCAGCATCCAAGGAGCAGGAGAATCGACGTTTCGGGCATGAGCCCTTCTTCAGGAATGAGGAGAGTGTGCCAGGCAGGCTAAGATAAAAGGTAGGGAGGAGGGACTTGGGGGAGGGGCGTTGGAAATACGATAGGTGGAAGGAGGTCAAGGTGAGGGTGATAGGCCGGAGTGGGGTGGGGGCGGAGAGCTTGGGAAGAAGATTGCAGGTTAGGAGGGCGGTGCTGAGATCAAGGGCTGGGACTAAGACAAGGTGGGGGGAGGGGAAATGAGGAAACTGGAGAAATCTGAGTTCATCCCTTGTGGTTGGAGGGTTCCCAGGCGGAAGATGAGGCGCTCTTCCTCCAACCGTCGTGTTGCTATGGTCTGGCGATGGAGGAGTCCAAGGACCTGCATGTCCTCGGTGGAGTGGGAGGGGGAGTTGAAGTGTTGAGCCACGGGGTGGTTGGGTTGGTTGGTCCGGGTGTCCCAGAGGTGTTCTCTGAAATGTTCCGCAAGTAGGCGGCCCGTCTCCCCAATATAGAGGAGGCCACATCGGGTGCAGCGGATGCAATAGATGATGTGTGTGGAGGCGCAGGTGAATTTGTGGCGGATATGGAAGGATTCCTTGGGGCCTTGGAGGGAAGTGAGGGAGGAGGTGTGGGCGCAAGTTTTACATTTCTTGCGGTTGCAGGGGAAGGTGCTGGGAGTGGAGGTTGGGTTGGTGGGGGGTGTGGACCTGACGAGGGAGTCACGGAGGGAGTGGTCTTTTCGGAACGCTGATAGGGGAGGGGAGGGAAATATATCCCTGGTGGTGGGGTCCGTTTGGAGGTGGCGGAAATGACGGCGGATGATACGTTGTATACAGAGGTTGGTGGGGTGGTAGGTGAGAACCAGTGGGGTTCTGTCTTGGTGGCGGTTGGAGGGGCGGGGCTCAAGGGCGGAGGAACGGGAAGTGGAGGAGATGCGGTGGAGGGCATCATCGATCACGTCTGGGGGGAATCTGCGGTCCTTGAAGAAGGAGGCCATCTGGGCTGTGCGGTGTTGGAACTGGTCCTCCTGGGAGCAGATGCAGCGGAGACGAATGAATTGGGAATATGAGATGGCGTTTTTACAGGGGGCACGCCATTCTATATTCCCAATTCCTTCGTCTCTGCCGCATCTGCTCCCAGGAGGACCAGTTCCAATACCGAACAACACAAATGGCCTCCTTCTTCAAGGACCGCAGACTCCCCCCAGATGTGATCAATGTTGCTCTCCACCGCATCTCCTCCACTTCCCGCTCCTCCGCCCTTGAGCCCCGCCCCTCCAATCGCCACCAGGACAGAACCCTACTGGTCCTCACCTTTTATCTTAGCCTGCTTGGCACGCTTTCCTCATTCCTGAAGAAGGGTTCATGCCCGGAATGTCGAACCTCCTGCTCCTTGGATGCTGCCTGATCTGCTGCGCTTTTCCAGCAACACATTTTTCAGCTCTGATCTCCAGCATCTGCAGTCCTCACTTTCTCCCAGCAACACAATGACGATTACAGTCCCCCAACCTGCCACATAGCCAGCTTTCAAATTGAACGGCTGCAATAAGAAGCTCCATTTAAACAGTCTAGAATTTGTGTCCTTAACTTTTTCCAAGATCTTTAATCTATGATGTATATACAATTGTTTCAGATACATGACCGGTAAAATAAATGTTGAAATGTTGCAACACCAGACTCAAGGGCTCCCACTCAATTATGGAATATTTCTGCTGATGAATATCCAGTTTTCTGGAGAAATACCTGATCGATCTGTCTATCTTCTCTATTACATGCTGTGCTACTTTAGAAAGCTGCTTAGCTGACTCTCCGACCCTGTTTAATCTTCCCCTAAAATTTGGCATATGGTCCAAGTGTGTAGTCTGAATTCTGACTTACTCATTTCTCCTCAGTTAATTTTAGTAGTTTTCTTACCTTTTGCCAAGAAACTATTTCAAATGGACTGAATTTGGTTGATTTATTAGATATAACCACAAAGGTAAAAAGGTACAAATGGAATTCCTTTATCCCAATCAGCTAGGTAGTCTTGACCGTAAGATCTGAACATAGTCTTTAAAGTTTGATGCCATCTTACTAACACTCCCTGCGATTCTGGATGGTATGCAGTGGATTCCAATTCTTTTATTGCTAAGCTATCAATAACGTCTTTGAGTAATTTTAATGTAAAATCTGACCCTTGACCTGACTGTACCTCTATGGGTAGTCTGTAACTAGTAAATGATTTGAGTAACTTGTCTCCCTTCCTTGTGATATTGATCTCCAGAATTCTAGTGGACACATCTGCTCTGGTCAACAGATCCTGATTCCCACTTTTTGTTTTAGGGAGAGGTCCTACACAATCAATTAAGACTCTTGTAAAAGGTTCCTCAAATGCAGCAACGGGTATTAGAGATGTAGGTTTAATCACTGCCTGAAGTTTCCCAATTATCGCATGCCACAGCTCTCATACAACATAACTGGCAAAAATTCAACCACATCCTGACACAGTCCAGGCCAATAAACATGTATTTGGATTTTAGCTTGAGTTTTCCTTACTCTCAAATGACCTCCTACGCGTAATTAATGTGCTACCCACAACATCTCCTTTCCATTACCCTACTGGCAATACGACTTGATGAACCTCTGCCCATTTCTCATCTGCCTGAATATGTGATGGTCTCCATTTCCTCATCAAGGGTTCATTTTAATGACAGTAACACCCCGGGGTACATTCAGATGCTTCTTCAGTTAATGTTTTTTTGATACAACTGCTATAGTTTTCCATCTTTATGTTGTAATTCAGCTCATGTCTCTAAACTAAAAATATCCACGTTGTCTTCCACCAGTTATTTTTCTCATTAACTATTTGATCAAACAGAGTTTCTGTGATCTCCAACTCCCTTACCTTTATTCTTTGATTTTTCCTGCTGCTTCACCCTGTGGCTTTGTGAGCTTGTTACCCCACAGTCTGGAAAAATCCAGCGACATCCTCAACCCAGTCTATGCCTTGACTTCCCGTCCCCTCCCGTCCCCTCCCCTCCTGTTGTGGGTGCTGGTGGGCGTGGAGGAGAGGAGGGTTGACGGGTGCTGAAATAGGAAGGAGTGGGAGATGGAGATGGGAAGATTGGGGAATGGGTGATGAGTTTGTCCATATCTCTCTCCCTCTCCTATCCCACTGCCCAGATCCGAGAGCTGGTTCCCGAATCCCAGGCCTACATGGACCTCCTGGCCTTCGAGAGGAAACTTGACCAAACCATCATGAGGAAGAGGGTGGACATACAGGAGGCCCTGAAAAGGCCAATCAAGGTACAGCCAGGGGAATGGGGGCGGTGCAGGGTGAGAGTGTAGGAGAGGTGTGAGGGGGAATGGGGTGAGAGGGATGATATGGGGGAGGGGGCGATGGGGGGTGAGGGGCAATGGGGAGTGAGGGACAATGGGGGGAGAGGAGCGATGGGGTGGAGAAGAGTGGGGGTAAGGAGAGGAGGGGAGTGAGGGGCGATGGGAGGTGGGGAAGGGTGGAGGGTGAGGGGCAGTGGGGGGTGAAGGGCGATGGAGGGTGAGGGTTATGTTGGGGAACGGTGGGGGGGATGGGGTGACAGTTAGGGGTTGTCCCCTGAGTAACTGTTCCTGATCCCCCACCAACCGCTACCCGGATACACTTTTCCTGATAAAAGTTCCCCCAGAAACCGCTCCCCCAGGAACCATTTCCCTGGTAACTGTTTCCCTGGTAACCGCACGCCCCACTATCCGCTTTCCCGGTAACCGATCCCCCAGTAACCATTTCCCCGGTAACCATGCCCCTGGTTATGTTCCCCATGGTAACAGTTTCCCTGGTAACCGTTCCCTGTCTGGTTTTGCAGCAAAAGCGAAAGTTGCGGCTCTACATCTCGAACACCTTTAACCCGGCTCGGAGTGAGACAGAGGACTCGGACAGCAGCATTGCCTCATGGGAACTCCGCGTCGAGGGGAAACTCCTCGAGGATGTGAGTGCCTGCCTACCTTCCCTCCACCTCACCCCCCATCCCCTCCACCACCTCACCCCCCATCCCCTCCACCACCTCACCTCCCGTCCCCTCCACCACCTCACCCCCCCGTCCCCTCCACCACCTCACCTCCCGTCCCCTCCACCACCTCAACTCCCATCCCCTCCTCCACCTCACCCCCCCGTCCCCTCCACCACCTCAACTCCCGACCCTCCCTATCACCTCTCACTCACCTCTACTCATCCCAGTCAGACACTCATCAATGATAGGTCAGTACGCCTCAAGAGTTAAATTTTCCCTCAGCACTGACCCTCTGACAGTGCCCACTCCCTCAGCACTGACCCTCCGACAGTGCCCACTCCCTCAGCCCTGACCCTCCGACAGTGCAGCACTCCCTCAGCACTGACCCTTCGACAGTGCGGCTCTCCCTCAGCACTGACCCTCCGAAGTGCGGCGCTCCCTCAGCACTGACCCTCCGACAGTGCCCACTCCCTCAGCACTGACCCTCCGACAGTGCCCACTCCCTCAGCACTGACCCTCCGACAGTGCCCACTCCCTCAGCACTGACCCTCCGACAGTGCCCACTCCCTCAGCACTGACCCTCCGACAGTGCCCACTCCCTCAGCACTGACCCTCCGACAGTGCCCAGTCCCTCAGCACTGACCCTCCGACAGTGCCCACTCCCTCAGCACTGACCCTCCGACAGTCCCACTCCCTTAGCACTGACCCTCTGACAGTGCCCACTCCCTCAGCACTGACCCTCCGACAGTGCGGCGCTCCCTCAGCACTGACCCTCCGACAGTGCGGCGCTCCCTCAGCACTGACCCTCCGACAGTGTGGCGCTACCTCAGCACTGACCCTCCGATAGTGCGGCACTCCCACACCACTGACCCTCCAACTGTGCGGCATTCCCTCAGCACTGACCCTCCGACAGTGCCTATTCCCTCAGCACTGACCCTCCGACAGTGCAGCACTCCCTCAGCATTGACCCTCTGACAGTGCCTACTCCCTCAGCACTGACCCTCCGACAGTGCAGCATTCCCTCAGTACTGACCCTCCGACAGTCCGGCACTCCCTCAGCACTGACCCTCCGACAGTGCCTACTCCCTCAGCACTGACCCTCCGACAGTGCAGCACTCCCTCAGCACTGACCCTCCGACAGTGCCCACTCCCTCAGCACTGACCCTCCGACAGTGCGGCACTACCTCAGCACTGACCCTCCGACAGTGTGGCGTCCCTCAGCACTGACCCTCCGACAGTGCGGCGCTCCCTCAGCACTGACCCTCCGACAGTGTGGCGTCCCTCAGCACTGACCCTCCGACAGTGCGGCGCTCCCTCAGCACTGACCCTCCGACAGTGCAGCACTCCCTCTGCACCGACCCTCCGACAGTGTCTGACTGTGATTATTTCGGATGTTTCGATTGTCCTGAATATTCTTTGTGTTTCAGCCTGGAAAACAGAAACGGAAGTTCTCCTCGTTTTTCAAGAGCCTTGTTATTGAGCTGGATAAGGATTTGTACGGACCAGACAATCACTTGGTGGAGGTGATATCACCTATTTCTTTCACAACCTCATAATAGTCTTGATCTTTCACAGTCTCCCCCTTTTTTCCCCATCCCTCCAAAGCCCCTCTCCCTCGTCTACTCCTCCTCCGGTATCAGAGACATGTCCTTGTGTTACCGTCCCCAGCGCTGATCTGACCTTGCCCCTTGGCCTGATTCAGTTTGGTCACTCCCCCCATGCTGCGTCCTGGGACACCGTCTCCTGGGGTGCTGTTACTTCATGTGCCCGCGCTGCAGTGAGGTGACACACCCTACCTCGGGGGCTGGGTATCGTCCCCGCTCCCCCTCATCCCCATATAACCCCGACCCAGATCCCAGGGGATGGGATTTTCAGGGATGGGCTGATCCTGAGGAACGCCACAGGATTTCCACTTTCCCATCCACGAATTAGAGGCAGGCTGGGGCAATTCGGCCCCTCAGCCCTGCTATCCCCTTCATGGGCCGTTTGGATTGTAGCCTCAGGGCCCCTCCCACCGCGTTAGCGAGAATCTGTCTCCCCCGAGACACCGGCTCACGGTGAGCATTGTCAGCATCCGCTGTGAAGCCACTGGGCTGGGAGGTCTCCCATGATCTTACACGTGAACGATGGTGAGTGAGTGTCGCTGAGACGGTGGGGATGGGTGTGTTTGGACGAGCAGCAGGAGATTTGAAGGGGTGAACATGTGGGTGTGATTTCTCTGCAGTGGCACCGAACACCCACCACCCAAGAGACGGACGGGTTCCAGGTGAAGCGACCGGGCGATGTCAGCGTGCGGTGTACGCTGCTGCTCATGCTCGACTACCAGGTGGGCACCGGGTGGGGGGCGTGGGGAGCGGAGGAGGGGGAGAATGGAAACAGCTCCCACAGGGAATGATCCAGTTTAAGCAGAGGCTGGATAAAGGGGGAATTAAGGGGCAGAGGCAGATGGGGATGAGGGTGATGAAGAGGGGGTGAGAACAGGTTCCTAAAGAGTAGATAGCACACAGGAGAGGGGCAGACTGGCCTGTCTGTGTTCTGGAAATACAATGCTATTGGGTTAACAATTTGGAAAACACTAAGTTTTTAAGATTTGTTGTTAAATTTGGGAGAGAGCGTCACAAAAGAGTGAGTTGAAGCTGGAAAACAAGTGATTACAACAGACCAACGAGACCGGAAAGTGAGTTCAAAAAGCCATTTTATTGGACAGACAAAATGCTGAAGGACAACTCACTGATTGGTGTACCTAGATATCAAGGAGAAGAAACCGAGGGGAGAGATCGCAGGGCTGCATTCGACTGAGGAGCCCAAGCAAAACAGCAATCAGTGGATATCGGAGGGAGGGGGGGGAGGGTAAACTCTCCGCTGGTTAGAGTCATCCCTGACACACAGGAAGATGGTTGTGATTGTTGGAGGGTCAGTCATCTCAGCTCCAGGACCTCTCTGCAGGAGTCCCTCAGGGGTCTGTCCTCGGCCCAACCGTCTTCAGCTGCTTCATCAATGTCCTTCCCTCCATCAGAAGGTCAGAACTGGGGATGTTCACCGAAGACTGCACAACATTCAGCACCATTCGTGAGTCCTCAGATACTGAAGCAGTCCGCGTTCAAATGCAACAAGATCTGGACAATATCCAGGCTTGGGCTGACAAGTGGCAATTAGCACTCACACCACACACATGCCAAGCCATGGCCACCTCCAGTAAGAGACAATTTAATCACTGCCCCTTGATATTCAATGGTATTACATCACTGAATCTCCCATAGCAATGTCCTGGGGGTTACCATTAACCAGAAACTCAGCTGGACTCATCATATACACACAGTGGCTACACAAGGAAGCTAGAGGCTTGGAATATTCAGTGTTTCACACTGCCATGTTAAATTGCCCAGAGTGTTGGGTTCATTAGTCAGAGGGAAATGGGTCTGGGTGGGTTACTCTTCGGAGGGCCGGTGTGGACTTATTGGGCTAAAGGGCCTGTTTCCACACTGTCGGGAATCTAATCTAAAAAAAAATTGACCAGATACCCAATCATATAAACACAGTGGCTACACAAGAAGGCTAGAGGCTAAGAATATTCAGTGGTTAGCACTACTGCCTCACAGCGCCAGGGACCCGGGTTCAATTCCAGCCTCAGGTGACTGACTGTGTGGAGTTTGCACGTTCTCCCCGTGTCTGCGTGGGTTTCCTCTGGGTGCTCCGGTTTCCTCCCACAGTCCAAAGATGTGCAGGTCAGGTGGATTGACCATGCTACATTGCCTGCAGTGTTCAGGGATGTGTTGGTTAGGTGAATTAGTCAGGAGTAAATGTAGGGTAATAGGGTAGGGAAATGGGTCTGGTGTGGACTTGTTGGGCCGAAGGGCCTGTTTCCATTTCAGGGATTCTGTGATTTGAAATTGAAAAGTGAGGGCTGTAGTGATGTTGCAGACAGCCTGAGATCTGTCCTGAGTGAATGGGGGTCAGTGTGGGCACTGAGACTGGCTCAGACACAACACTGTGAGGGTCTGCTGTTGGGATGATGGTTTTGGTTTGGATGGGGTGGTGTCATTGGTGTAAATATTTCAATTCAATCACCAAAAATGGACTAAAATGTTTCCCTTTCTTACCATTCTCCAGAATAACAGAAACGTTTAGCAGGGATCTTTAATAAATTCCAAAATAACTCACTTATTATCGATAAAACTTATGCTTTAACCAAAAGGCAGAATTGTTTAACAGTATTAAACAATGTCCCTTTAATCCCAGTCAAACACACACCTAACAAATTAGACAAGTCTGAGTTGCGGAGATCATAAATGGAAGAATATCTTCCTGTGAGCCAAGGGTCTGACCACGAGGGATAAAGTGGGATGTTGTCTCACTGCTCCCTGATGAGGTAGAGATGCTGACCGCAGGAGAGGGATGGGAAATCTTCAAAGCACATAGCAGTACAGATGGAAAGTCAGTTTGACTTAGGGCTTTGAAAGAAGTAAGATTTCCGCTTTCAGGATTTATTGGGCTATTCGAGAGACTGAGATCTGGAAACTTTTCAAGTTTCTAGACAAATTCACTGAGAGAGAGCCTCCAGCTAGATTTGTTAAAAAGTTCATTCCTGCCCTGTCCCTAGTTGCCCCTTGAGAAGGTGGGGTTGAGCTGCCCCCCTATAGTCCATGTGCTGGGGTAGACCCACAATATTCTTACAGACGAAGGATTTAAACTGCTTTAAGGATTCTTCGGATATTTTCAGGAGAGGCAGAGTTGTTTACTGAATATTTTGGAATTCACGTCCATCTGTTGATGTACCCAGTGGGTGTGGTCACCTGTTTGGGACAGTTTTGGGAAAATGGTTTCAGTGGGAGATTCCAGGAATTTGGATCATCTTCACGGGGGCGGGGCTCTAGGCTGGGCAGGGGGGTGGTCTGGGCTGGACAGAGGGTGGTCTGGGCAGTGCAGAGGGTGGTCTGGATGGGCAGGGGTTAGTCTGGGCGGTGTGGATGAGGGAACAGGCTAGAGGTGGGGGTGGGGGTGTGAGGGTGGTCTCTGTCTGCTCCAGGCTGGAGTCTCAGTGTGTGTGTTTGGGGATGGGGGTCTTACAGCCCCCCCAGTTTAAGCTGGACCCTCGCCTCGCTCGTTTACTGGGAATCCACACTCAGACCCGTTCGGCCATTGTCCAGGCGCTGTGGCAGTACATCAAAACCAACAAACTACAGGACTCTCACGACAAGGAGTACATCAGCTGTGACAAGTACTTCCAGCAGGTAAAGGTCACGGGGGAGGGGGGGGTCAGTGATGGGGGAGAGGGGTCAGTGATGGGGAAGAGGGGTCAGTGATGGGGAAGAGGGGTCAGTGATGGGGGAGGGGGGTCAGTGATGGGGGAGGGGGGGTCAGTGATGGGGGAGGGGGGGTCAGTGATGGGGAGGGGGTGTCAGTGATGGGGGAGGGGGTGTCAGTGATGGGGGAGGGGGGTCAGTGATGGGGGGGTCAGTGATGGGGGAGGGGGGGTCAGTGATGGGGAGGGGGGTCAGTGATGGGGGAGGGGGGGTCAGTGATGGGGAGGGGGGTCAGTGATGGGGGAGGGGGGGTCAGTGATGGGGGGTGTATTCAGCGGGAGGGGCTGGTACTGGGTAACTGTATCAGAGGCCGATATGAATTGGGACACAGCCCTGGAATCACTGGGAAGGAGGCCATTCGGCCCACCAACCTATACTGGCTCTGAGCAAGGAGTTAGATTAGATTCCCTGCAGTGTGGAAACAGGCCCTTCGGCCCAACAAACCTGCTGCCTCCTCCTATAATCCTGCACATTGATTCAATTCAACTCCCCATCTGCTGTCCCTGCAACACTCCGTCTATAAACTCCGGCTCGTGATCCATTTCCTGTGCTCGGGAACAGCTGCTCCCTCTGCCCTCTCTCCAGCCCGGTCATGATTTGGAAACCCTCTCTAACCCAGTGTCTTCTCAGTGTTCTCTCTGACAGGGACCAATCCCACCTCCTTCACTCGATCCTCCTGGTTAAAGTGTCTCCTTCCTGAAGCCATTCCTGTAAATCGCTTCCGCACTCTCTCCTGTACATCCACATCTTCCCTGGAATGTGGTGCCCACAAACGTACACAATCCCCCAGCTGAGGGCTTATACAAGTTCAACATCAACCCCTCCCTCCTGTCCTCCATTGCCCATGAATAAAGCCGAGGACACTGCCTGCTTTATTAATTGCACTCTCCACGTGTCCCCCCACCTTCTGTGTTCAGAGACATATCCACCCAGCTCCCTCTGCTCCTGCACATCGGGTTTGTTAGTGTCCTTCAATGTTATTCCTCCCAAAGGGCATCCCCTCCCACTGCTCTGCATCAGACCTCAACTTCCCCCCACCCCCTCCCCCCCCACCTCACCCTCTGGAATCCCCCCCACCCCCTAGAATCCCCCCTCCCCCCCCCACCTCACCCTCTGGAATCCCCCTCCCTGCCCCCACCTCACCCTCTGGAATCCCCCCCCCCACCTCACCCTGTGGAATCCCCCCCCCCCCACCCCACCCTCTGGAATCCCCCCCCCCCCCCACCACCCCACCCTCTGGAATCCTCTGCACTGTTTCCAATTTTGCCGAATCTAGTTCCTGCAAACGTGGGCACTGCGCCCTGTCCTCCAAGATCCCGATCGTTATTATATAATCAGGAAAAGCAGGGATCCTGATCCCACCCTCACGGGGCTCCTCTGCAAACCCCCCCAGCAACCTGAACAACACCCACTCACCCTGACTCTTGGCTGATTACCATTCGGCCCATTGTGTATCCACGTTGCTCCTGTCCCTTCTACACCACGACCTTAACCACCCTCACAAGGGGGTGGTGTCCCTGAGTATCAGACACGTCCTGGAAATCTCTGTTCCCTGTTCAGAAATCTCCAGCTGCTGATTCGGAAACAATCTCCCCCTTCACAAATCCACCTCATTCTTCCAAATAACTGCACAGACTGGCAACAGGTTCGGGGTCTCCAGGGAGGGTGGGAGTGTGATGCCTCCTGAACCCTTTGCTGTCTGCAGCCTCTCCCTCACCCCCCTCGGTCTGTGCATTAACCGGTGTTACTCTCTCACCCTGCCAGATATTTGACGGAGCCCGGTTAAAGTTCTCCGAGATCCCCCAGAGACTCACCACTTTGCTGCTGCCCCCGGATCCAATCATCATCAACCACCTCATCAGGTACTGGGGAATCGGCCAATCACGTGCACCTCTCACAGCGACCACAAACACCGCACCCCCCCCCCCACCCTAACCCCTTCATCTCCCCATCTCTCAGGGAGCATGTTCCTGATCACCATCCCCCCCACCCCCAGTCTGTCACACACACTCGTTCACACACACACACTCACACACATGTACACTCACACACACTCACACATACATTCACATTCACACTCACACACACACACACTCACACAGACACTCACTCATACACACACACATGCTCACACACATACACATACACACTCACACACACACATACACTCATACACATATACACACGCGCGCGCTCACACACACACTCACACACACAAACACACACACACTCACACTCATACACACACAAATACACACTCACATACACACATACACATATACACACACACACTCACACTCATACACACACAAATACACACTCACATACACACACACACTCACACACTCTGATACACACACACACAAATACACACTCATGTACACACACACTCACATACACACTCACACTCAAATACACACACACACACTCACATACACACACACACTTACACACACACTCTCACTCAGATACACATTCACACACACACTCTCATACACACTTACATACACACTCAAATACACACACATACACACACACACACACACACACTCATACACACTCACACATACACACTCTCATACACAGTCACACACACAGACTCAGATACATACACACTCAAATACACACTCACATACACACACACACATACACACACACTCTCACACACACTCTCATACACTCATACACACTCTCATATACACACACACACACACTCTCACATACACCCTCACACACACACCTTCACACACACACTCTCACATACACCTTCACACACACACTCTCACATACACACACACCACATACACACTCACATACACACTCACACATATACACACACACACACTCACATACACACACACTCTCATGCACACTCACATGTAGACACACACACTCACATACACACTCGCATACACACACACACACACACATCCACACTCACCCACACTCACATATACACACACACACACACACACACACACTCTCGCACTCAGGCACACTCACACACAGTCTCACACACACATACTCACACACACACACACACACACACACACAGACACACACTCATATAAATGCACACATACTCTCTCTCACACTCACACACACTTTCTTTCTCACTCTGCCACTCACACTGAGACACAGACACACAGGATGTCCAGGAGCTGACACTGATACACGTCGTCGCTGACAGTAGTGTGTGTTTTTGACTGTCTCACTGTCTGCTGTACAGCGTGGATCCGAATGATCAGAAGAAAACAGCCTGTTACGATATCGATGTGGAGGTCGATGACCCTCTGAAAGGTCAAATGAGCAGCTTCCTGCTCTCCACAGCCAATCAGCAGGAGATTGCTGCACTCGACAACAAGGTATTCCATTTCGTTTCACTGCTGGGAGTTTGGGATCACACAGGCTGCTGTGCTATCCATGACATCATTCCTCATCCTGATCCCAAACAGGGCAGCGGGTGTCAGAGTGATTCAGCATCTCCCTCCGTGTGGGAGACACTACCACAGAGTAATCCCACTGACCTCTGCTCACTAACACAGGCTGCACACGGAGTGCCCACACATCCGCTGGGCACACTCACTCACACTCACTTGCCTACACACTCACTCACACACTCTCAGCTACACACTCACTCACTCCCACACACACTCACTCACTCCCACACTCACACTCACTCTCACACTTTCACCTACACACTCACTCACACACTTCACTCTCACTCTCTCATACACTCACTCACACACTCAGTCACCCTCACTTACACTCTCACACTCGCTCACACACACTCACTCTCACACTCTCAGCTCCATACTCACTAACTCACACACACACTCACTCACTCCCACACTCACACTCACTCACACACTCTCACCTACACATTCACTAACTCACGCTCACACACACTCTCACACTCTCAGCTACATACTCACTAACTCACACACACACACACACTCTCACCTATACACTCACTCACACACTCACTCTCACTCTCTCATACACTCACTCACCCTCACTTACACACTCTCACACTCACTCACACGCACGCACTTTCACACGCTCACTCACTCACAGCCGCTGGGCGCACACACATACACGCACTCTCACACACTCACACTCACTCTCACACTCACACTCACTCACACACTCTCACGTACACACTCACACTCACTCTCTCATACACTCACTCACACACTCACTCACTCACCCTCACTTACACACTCTCACACTCACTCACTCACACACTCACTTTCACAGGCTCACTCACTCACACCCGCTGGGCGCGCACACACACACACGCACTCACTCACACACACTCACACACTCTCACGTACACACTCACTCACAACTCACACACACACTCATTCTCACACACTCTCACTTAGACACACTCTCACACACACTCACTCTCACACTCACTCACTCTCACCTACACGCTCACTCACACTCATGCACTCACTCTCACAGTCACACATTCTCTCTCTCACACACACACACACTCCCACCCACGCCCTCATGACTATCCTGGGGATGGGAACGTTTGGGAATGTGATGATTGGAGGTGGGTAGCTGCATTCATGGAGACCCATGCCAGAGTTCTGGGACCATCCACATGTTCTGGGACCATCCCCGTGTTCTGGGACTATCCCCGTGTTCTGGGACCGTCTCCGTGTTCTGGGACCGTCTCCGTGTTCTGGGACCGTCTCCGTGTTCTGGGACCATCCCCATGTTCTGGGACCGTCTCCGTGTTCTGGGACCGTCTCCGTGTTCTGGGACCGTCCCCGTGTTCTGGGACCGTCCCCGTGTTCTGGGACCGTCCCCGTGTTCTGGGTCCGTCCCCGTGTTCTGGATCCATCTCCGTGTTCTGGGATTATAGCGTGTACCGGACTCCGTTGGCTGGAGTTTGTGTCTCATTGTCCTGTTGTTGTCACCATCAGATACATGAGACGATTGAATCGATTAACCAGCTGAAGATCCAGAGGGACTTCATGCTGAGTTTCTCCAAGGACCCGGAGGGTTACATCCAGGACTGGCTCAGGTCGCAGAGCCGTGACCTGAAGGTAGGGGGAGCTCTGTCACGGGGAGTGAGGGCGCGGTCACGGGGAGTGAGGGCGCGGTCACGGGGAGTGAGGGCGCGGTCACGGGGAGTGAGGGTGAGGGTGAGGTCACGGGGAGTGAGGATGAGGTCACCACCAGCTTAGCTCCTGAGGCCGGTGACCCGGTGATGTGAGGGGGGTGACAGTCGCTGGAGAAATGTCCCGCAGTGATCAGGACAATTCACGTCAAAAACCAAAACAACAAGACACCCTACATTGATTCTGGTTGGTTGGCGAGTGAGTTCAGGGTGGGAGCGTGTTCTGTTGTGGGTAGATCACCATAAACTACCGTTAATTTGGCTGCTTATGAGGAAATCTCAGATAATCAAGTTCTGAAACAATAATTTAAATGTAATTGCATATCCCACCCAAAACACACAACCTGACTATTCCCTGTTCATGATGGGATTTAGCCACCAATCCAACCAACAGAGTCTGTCTCAGGAAGTGTCCATATCTCCATCCCTGTGCATTGTTGTCATAGAGTCATAGAGATGTACAGCATGGACACAGACCGTTCGGTCCAACCCGTCCACACCGACCAGATATCCCAACCCAATCTAGTCCCACCTGCCAGCACCCGGCCCATAGCCCTCCAAACCCTTCCTATTCATATACCCATCCAAATTCCTCTTAAATGTTGCAATTGTACCAGCCTCCACCACATCCTCTGACAGAATAAGAGACAGATCTCAGTAAAACATATAATCAAGAAAGAACCCACCCTCCTCACCACTGCTATAATGCAAATTGAAGAATTTAGACTGTTGTTTGTAGAATGCGAACTTTCCTTACTTCACTGGCTATAACACGATTCTGGCCCCATTGGTTTAAAATGACGCGGCTAGTGCACAATTGTTTAATAATACGAGTTCACACGAGAATGGAACCGACTGTGTACATGGGTATTGCCCTTTCCCTGAGGTAACTGTGGGCATTTCAGGACCAAGAGTGACCACCTTTGTGCTGTTTGTGAGTTTTTATGATCTACAGCAAGAGGTGATCTGATCAGGGTATCCTGGAGAGTGGCCTAGAGAGAGCTGTTAAAACTTGGCAGTTAACTGTCAATCATCACTTAACTGGTGCATTCTTCATTGCAAAACCTCTACCAATCAGACGCTACTTGTCAACCAATCAGCACTTTCCTGTCACACAGTAGAGCCCAGAGCCATGAAATGGACTAAATAGACATTGCCTTAAATTCATTCTCACTTTCATTTTTTTTCCTTTATTATATTCTAAACTTATTTTCTCTGTATTTTTTGAATTTATTCCAATGATTTGGTATTTATGAAGGTCTGTAAAGCTGCACGTGTTATTTATTTAGTTTTAAATTCTTTTTCCTATTGAATTTGTACTCAAGCCCCTGCCCTCGGTACCTAGTACCTAATGTCACGCCATACTGGGAACTGGGAAACACCTCCCCCATGTGAATCCACGTGACTGTAAAGTTCATTCGAATTCTAATTTGAAGTGATGGTTTGCACTTGAATTGGTAATCTTGCCCATTGCCCCAACAAGTCTGAGAGGAACAGTTTGACAAAACTGGTTTCGGTGACGCACCCACTGGGACAGCCTAGCGATTAAATATTACAGGGGCACGTTACTACAGAGGCTGGAATCTGAGCAGGAAAAAACAGCCAATGCAGGAGGTCACTGTGGGTCAGGGAGCTGAGGTGAAGCTCTGAGGAAGAGGCATCTAGAGTGCAAATGTTCGCTTCCCCTCTGCCCGTGGATACTGTCTGACCCACTGTCATCTCCAGATCAAATGTTACAGACGTGTTGGAGCTCAGTAATAAGCTCAGTATATCCCCCAACCAACCAGGTTAACATCACTGCTGCAAAGTCAGAAAGGATCTGTTTCGACCAGCTTGAGTTTAATTGACTCGATTGAATATTTAGATTATTTTAAAATCAGTCTGTTCAGGAAAGTTACGACAAAGCCTCTGGACCGGATCTCTCGGTGCACTGCACAACAAGAGAGTCCCCGGTGTTTTGATTCTGTTACAGAGCGTATGGATTGGGATCAGCCCCTCACCCCAGCTTCCCTGTTCCCGAAGGTCATGGCTGATCTGATTACTGCACCTTCCTGTTGACCTCTCACTAACCTGAGACCTTTCTCTGGCCCTCCCCCTTACCGAGGGGCTGTCCGGAAGGAGAGTCCCTGAGATGGCCAAGCCACTGGGAGAAGGTGCTGGAACAAGAGGAGAGGACCTCTCCCCGGTCCAGGCTTGGCAGGCTGGTGTCACTGGTTATTTACAGGAGGTAGGGTTGAGTTGATCCTGATCTGTATAAATGAGCTGGTCCCTGGGTGTTCAGGATACAAATGCAGAAGTTCCGTACTCTGATGTAATCTTTCGGGGTCAGTGCTCATCACTAAGATGGAAAGGAAAGGCTGGTGAGAGGGCAGGAAGGAGGCGGCTACAACTCAATGCAGGGAAGTGTGAGGATTTACACTTTGAGGAGATAACCAGGGATGGACAACCCTTCGAGAGGGTGCCGGAGCAGAGGGAGCTGGGTGGATATGTCACTGAACACAGAAGGTGGGGGGACACGTGGACAGTGCAATTAATAAAGCAGGCAGTGTCCTCGGCTTTATTCATGGGCAATGGAGGACAGGAGGGAGGGGTTGATGTTGAACTTGTATAAGCCCTCAGCTGGGGGATTGTGTACGTTTGTGGGCACCACATTCCAGGGAAGATGTGGATGTACAGGAGAGAGTGCGGAAGCGATTTACAGGAATGGCTTCAGGAAGGAGACACTTTAACCAGGAGGATCGAGTGAAGGAGGTGGGATTGTCCCCATTGGAAAGGTATTTAAAAACATTAGGGGTGTGGACAGAATCGTTAAGAAGCGCTGGAGAAACTCAGCAGGTCTGGCATATCTGTGAATATAACCCTTAGACAAATTCCCTCCCAACGATTCTTCATGGAGCTGTGAACCAGCGTCATTGGACACCAAATTCCAGTCTGTTTCTCTCCCCATGGATACAGTTAACAATCCCCCAACACCAGGTTATAGTCCAACAGGTTTAATTGGAAACACTAGCTTTCGGGAGTGCTGCCCCTTCATGAATACTGTCAGACCTGCCGAGTTCCTCCAACAATTTCTGGTTTTGTTTCTGATTCCCAGCAACCTCAGTTCTTTGGTTTATCGTTAGGAAGAAGCTGTTGTCATTGGGGTGGGAGGCCTGATAATAAGTGGGTGTGGATTTCGGGTAATTAGCAGAAGAGCCATTGGGGTCAGAGAGAAACTGATGCTGCCACATTGAGTGGGTAGGGTCTGGGACGTACTGGCTGAGGGTGAGGTGAGGCTTTCAAAGACCAGTTTGGAGAATTGGATAAGATTAGATTACTTACAGTGTGGAAACATGCCCTTCGGCCCAACAAGTCCACACTGACCTGCCGAAGCGCAACCCACCCATACCCCTACATTTACCCCTTACCTAACACTACGGGCAATTTAGCATGGCCAATCCACCTGACCCGCACATCTTTGGACTGTGGGAGGAAACCGGAGCACCCAGAGGAAACCCACGCAGACACGGGGAGAACGTGCAAACTCCACACAGTCGCCTGAGGCGGGAATTGAACCCGGGTCTCTGTGAGGCAGCAGTGCTAACCACTGTGCCACCCACTAGATCTAAATCTAATTATCCGGAGAGCAAATGTGTTGAGTTCTATGGGTGAGATTGACTCACTAAGTTCCTCTTGCAGTCACGTAGAGCAGTCAAACGGACTAGGCAAAGTGAGATGCTGGAAACCAGAGTCTAGACTAGAGTGGTGCTGGAAAAGCACAGCAGGTCAGGCAGCATCCGAGGAGCAGGAACATCAATGTTTCTCTTGAGTTAACACTTGCTCAAGGGAAAGAGAAAAGACTAAGGTCAGGAATGAGGTCACGATGTTTCAGACTGAGAGTGAGCAGGCAGTGAGCTCACCTTTGACCTGTACAAGGTGTATGTCCAGGCTGGGTGGGCTGAATGGCCTTGACCTGCTGCTGTCCACCAGCGGGTTGGTCATTTCTGGGGGGGTGGGCTCCCAGCTGTTGCTTGTGATTGGTTAAATCTCTCTGAGGGTCTGTCAGAGCTTAAGGAGGAGAAGCCAGAGGAGGCCACTCGGCCCATTGACCTTATTCCATCACGGCCAAACTTTAACGTCAGCACCATCGGGAGTGGGCATAGGGTGGGAGCAAAGTGACCGAAACCACAGCCCACCACAAAGGTATAGGGACCCCCTGACAGTGTCCCAGCGAGGGTAACCAGGGGAGAGGGTAACCAGGGGAGAGGGTAACCAGGGGAGAGGGTAACCGTGGGAGAGGGTAACCGGGGGAGAGGGTAACCGGGGGGAGAGGGTAACCGTGGGAGAGGGTAACCGGGGGGAGAGGGTAACCGGGGGGAGAGGGTAACCGGGGGAGAGGGTAACCGGGGGGAGAGGGTAACCAGGGAGAGGGCCAGGCACGGAGACTCTGGGCAGGATGGCGATGTTTACGGTGAAGGTTTCTGACGGAGAGAAGCTGCCCTCGGGTGGGGCTGGAGTCGGGACGGGGGTAAAGGAACCTTCGGACAGTGCACCCTCCCAGGGTCCGATGGTCCTGACCCACTGAGCACACGGTGAGGCCAAATAAACCCAGCAGCACCGAGAGATGGCACAGCCAAGAGCCCATGGAATGGGGGGACTTGCTTTGATGGGCTGAAGGGCCTGTTCCTGTAGTTGAGAGGAGATGGTTGAGGCCGGGTGGGGGTGGGGGTGGGGAGGAGGTAGTGAATTGGTGCCTCCTGGGAGGGGGGTGTGGGGGTGGGGGGGTGAGGGAGCTGAGCGTGCTCGGAGGTGACCGTGGGTGGGGTTTGTGTTTGGGCAGATCATGACGGATGTGGTCGGGAGTCCGGAGGAGGAACGCCGGGCGGACTTTTACCAACAACCGTGGTCCCAGGAAGCTGTCAGCAGATACTTCTACTGCAAGGTAACACCCCCCCACCCATCACAACACCCCCCCACCCATCACAACACCCACCCCCACCCATCACAACACCCCCCCACCCATCACAACACCCACCCCCACCCATCGCAACACCCCCCCACCCATCACAACACCCCCCCACCCATCGCAACACCCTCCCACCCATCGCAACACCCCCCACCCATCGCAACACCCACCCCCACCCATCGCAACACCCCCCCACCCATCACAACACTCACCCCCACCCATCGCAACACCCACCCCCACCCATCGCAACACCCACCCCCACCCATCGCAACACCCCCCCACCCATCACAACACCCACCCCCACCCATCGCAACACCCACCCCCACCCATCGCAACACCCCCCCCCCCACCCATCACAACACCCACCCCCACCCATCGCAACACCCCCCCACCCATCACAACACTCACCCCCACCCATCGCAACACCCACCCCCACCCATCGCAACACCCCCCCACCCATCGCAACACCCACCCCCACCCATCGCAACACCCCCCCACCCATCGCAACACCCCCCCACCCATCGCAACACCCACCCCCACCCATCGCAACACCCCCCCACCCATCGCAACACCCCCCCACCCATCACAACACCCACCCCCACCCATCGCAACACCCCCCCACCCATCGCAACACCCACCCCCACCCATCGCAACACCCCCCCACCCATCACAACACCCACCCCCACCCATCACAACACCCCCCCACCCATCACAACACCCACCCCCACCCATCGCAACACCCCCCCACCCATCGCAACACCCACCCCCACCCATCACAACACCCACCCCCACCCATCGCAACACCCCCCCACCCATCACAACACCCACCCCCACCCATCGCAACACCCCCCCACCCATCACAACACCCACCCCCACCCATCGCAACACCCCCCCACCCATCACAACACCCACCCCCACCCATCGCAACACCCACCCCCACCCATCGCAACACCCCCCCACCCATCGCAACACCCACCCCCACCCATCGCAACACCCCCCCCACCCATCACAACACCCACCCCCACCCATCGCAACACCCCCCCACCCATCACAACACTCACCCCCACCCATCGCAACACCCACCCCCACCCATCGCAACACCCCCCCACCCATCGCAACACCCACCCCCACCCATCGCAACACCCCCCCACCCATCGCAACACCCCCCCACCCATTGCAACACCCACCCCCACCCATCGCAACACCCCCCACCCATCGCAACACCCACCCCCACCCATCGCAACACCTCCCACCCATCGCAACACCCTCCCACCCATCGCAACACCCCCCACCCATCGCAACACCCCCCCACCCATCGCAACACCCCCCACCCATCGCAACACCCCCCACCCATCACAACAACCCCCACCCATCGCAACACCCCCCCACCCATCGCAACTCCCACCCCCACCCATCGCAACACCCCCCCCACCCATCGCAACACCCAGACCCCACCCATCGCAACACCCAGACCCCACCCATCGCAACACCCACCCCCACCCATCGCAACACCCAGACCCCACCCATCGCAACACCCAGACCCCACCCATCGCAACACCCAGACCCCACCCATCGCAACACCCACCTCCACCCATCGCAACACCCACCCCCACCCATCGCAACACCCAGACCCTCTTCCCCCTCAACACCCAGACTCCCCTCCCCAGAACACTCAGACCTCCCCATCCCCACAATACCCAGGACCCCCGCCCCACAAAACCCAGACCCCCCTTCCCCTCAACACCCAGACCCCCTCCACCCCCTCATTGCTTACCCCAACACCCCCAGTCTCCCCACTCCACCAGCCTGCCTTCCCCTCCCAGCTCCATTGTCAAACATCAGCTCATTACCTCGCTGACTGTACAGAGCAAGATCCCACAACAATGAGCTGATGTGATTCTTGTGATGCCCTCACTGAATCCATTGGCTGTGATTGGTGTCTGTTGTAGGTGCTAGAGAAATGCAAGTTCTGTCATTTCTAATGAGTCCTCATTTCCTCCTTCAGATACAACAGCGGAGACAGGAACTGGAGCAAGCCATGGGAGTGCGCAACACCTAAAGCAATCCCTCGGAGCTTTGTCACCACTGGAAGAGACAGGACACTGCCGCCCAGGACAATGTTATCGACAGGAGCCAGCCTCCTGGCACTGACCCCTTCCCATTCGCTTGCTGTGTACGTTGGGTCTTGCACCTTCACTTCCTGACTCCCTCCACCCCCTCCCCTCCCCCTCCCGCTCCATACCGTATTGTGGACCCCAATTGACTCCTCACTGAGGCTGCTCTTCCCCTCCTAGCCCAAGAGTGTCTGTCAGCTGGCTATTTGGCTACATGGGGCGTTTCAGCCCGGATTGACCCAATGATTTCATTTCTGTCTCCTGGTGTCAGCGGGTGGTGGATGCTGAGGACCCCAACGCAGAGCGGGATCAGGGAGAGAGGAGACACAGGCAACGTGATCCTTCCTCCACCAGCACCGAGGCTGCAGTGTTCCCTGTGCACACACTCTCTCACACACTGTCACACACACCCACTCACACACCCAGTCACACACATTCTCACACCCACTCTCTCTCTCTCACACTCACACACACACACACACACACACACACTCCCACTGTCTCTCACACTTACGCTCACTCATACACACGCTCTCTCACACCCACTGTAATGGGGGTGGGGGTGGGGAGCTAGATCTTTCACTGTATCCAAACAAAGTCAGCCAATCACAGGGCACAACCACTGGAGTCAACCTGGATTATTGATACCACCTCCCCCTCTGTCCCCCTCCCCCTCTGTCCCCGTCCCCCTCTGTCACCCCTCCCCCTCTCCCACTGTCCCCCTCCCCCTCTGCCCCCCTCCTCCTCCACCCCTCTGTCCCCATCCCCCTCTGTCCACCTCCCCTCCCCCTCTGTCCCCCTCTCCCTCTGTCCTCCTCCCCCACTGTCCGCTACCACTCTGTCCACCTCCCCCTCCCTCTGTCCCCCTCCCCCTCTGCCCCCCTCCCCCTCTCCCTTTGACCTCCTCCCCCTCTGTCACCCTCCCCCTTCCCTTCTGGGCCCCCTCCTCTCTCCCTCTGTCCACCTCCCCCTCTCCCTCTGTCCCCCCCTCGCCCTCTGTTCCCCCTCCCCCCTGTCTCCCTCCCCTTCTGTACTCCCTCTCCCTCTGTCCCCCTCCCCCCCAGTTCCCCCCTCTGCCTCCATGTCCCCCCGTTCCCCTCCCCCTCTGTCCCCCTCCCCCTCTGTACCCTTTCCCCTCTGTCACCCCTCCCCCTCTCCCTCTGTCCCCCTTCCCCTCTGTCCACCTCCCCCTCCCCCTTCTCCCTCCTCCTTCCCCTCTGTTCCCCTTCCCCTCTGTCACCCCTCCCTGTCCCTCCCTCCTCCTCCACCCCTCTGTCCCCATCCCTCTGTCCCCCTCCCCCACTGTTCCCCTTCCCCTCTGTCCCTCTCCCCCTCTGTCCCCCTCTCCCTCTGTCCCCTTCACCCTCTCCCTCCTCCCCCCTCTGTCCCCCTCCCCCACTGTTCCCCTTCCCCTCTGTCCCTCTCCCCCCTCTGTCCCCCTCCCCCACTGTTCCCCTTCCCCTCTGTCCCTCTCCCCCTCTGTCCCCTCTTCCTCTGTCCCCCTCCCCCACTGTTCCCCTTCCCCTCTGTTCCTCTCCCCCTCTATTCCCCTTCCCCTCTCCCTCTGTCCCCTTCCCCTCTGTCCCCCTCACCCTCTCCCTCCTCCCCCCTCTGTCCCCTTCCCCCTCTCCCTCTGTCCCTCCCCCCTCTGTCCCTCCCCCCTCTGTCGCCCTCCCCCACTGTCGCCCTCCCCCACTGTCCCCCTCCCCCACTGTCCCCCTCCCCCACTGTCCCCCTCTCCCTCTGTCCCCCTCTCCCTCTGTCCCCCTCTCCCTCTGTCCCCCTCTCCCTCTGTCCCCCTTCCCCTCTGTCCCCCTCTCCCTCTGTCCCCCTCACCCTCTGTCCCCCTCACCCTCTCCCTCCTCCCCCCTCTGTCCCCTTCCCCCTCTCCCTCCCCCTCTGCCCCCCCTCCCCCTCTGTCACCCTCCCCCTTCCCCTCTGGACCCGCACCCCTCTCCCTCCGTCCATCCCCCTCCCCCACCTCTCTGTTCCCCCTCCCCCTCTGTGCCCCTCTCCCTCTCCCTCTGTCCCCGTCTCCCTCTGTCCCCTTCCACTCTGTCCACCTCCCCCTCTCCCTCTGTCCCCCTCGCCCTCTGTCCCCCCCTCGCCCTCTGTCGGAATCCCCCTCTGTCCTCCTCCCTCTCTGCCTCCCTGCCCCCCTCCCCATCTGTTCCCCTCTCACTCTGCCCCCCCGCCCCTACCCTTCTCTACCCCTTCCCATCTGTACCCTTCCCCCATGTCCTCCCTCCCCCTCCACCTTCCCCCTCCTCCCTCTGTCTGTCTGTCTCTCTCTCTCTCCCTTTCCATCTCCCTATTCACCCTCCCTGTCCCTCTCTCTGCCCCACTCCCCCTCTCCCTCTCCCTGTTTCTCTTCCTCTCCCCCTCCCTCTGTCTCTCTCTGTGTCTGTTTCCCTGCTGCTCTACCTCTTCCTCTCTCCCCTTCTCTCTCTCCCTTCACCCACACCCCTGTCTCGCTGAGACTCTGCTCGTTTTCCATCCTGTCCCCAAATAGGAAAGGGTCAAAGCTAATCACTCGAGTGTGAACGTTCTTGGATTCAGTCATGGAGTGTGGGGGTCACTGACTGGGCCCAGCATTTACTGCCGGTCCCTAGTTGCCCCTTGAGAAGGTGGGGGTGAGCTGCCTTCCTGAACCGCTGCAGTCCATGTGCTGTAGGTAGACCCACAATGCCCTTAGGGAGGGAATTCCAGGATTCTGGGAGTCTGAAAGAATGGTGATATATTTCCAAGTCAGGATGGTGAGTGGCTCCGAGGGGAAATGGCAGGGGGTGGGGTTCCCATGTCCTTTCAGATGGAAGTGGTTGTGGGTTTGGAAGGTGCTGTCCAAGGATCATTGGTGAATTTCTGCAGAGCATCTTGTGGATGGTACACCCTGCTGCTCCTGAGCGTCAGTGGTAGAGGGAGCGTGGATGGTGGTTGATCATTCCTTCACTTCATGTGAGGGAATATTTGCTGTGACTGTGAACAACTTCATTATCATTGGATCATGTGATCACAAGGACAGGGGAGAAACTAGATCAGTCAGAGTCATAGAGATGTGCAGCACGGGTGTAGACCAGTCCAACCCGGCCATACCGACCAGATATCCCAACCCAATCTAGTCCCACCTTCCAGCACCGGGCCCATATCCCTCCAAACCCTTCCTATTCATATACCCATCCAGATGCCTCTTAAATGTTGCAATTGTACCAGCCTCCACCACTTCCTCTGGCAGCTCATTCCATACACGTACCACCCTCTGCGTGAAAAAGTTGCCCCTTAGGTCTCTTTTATATCTTTTCCCTCTCACCCTAAACCTATGCCCTCTAGTTCTGGACTCCCCGACCCCAGGGAAAAGACTTTGTCTATTTATCCTATCCATGCCCCTCATAATTTTGTAAACCTCTATAAGGTCACCCCTCAGCCTCTGACGCTCCAGGGAAAACAGCCCCAGCCTGTTCAGCCTCTCCCTGTAGCCCAGATCCTTCAGCCCTGGCAACATCCTTGTAAATCTTTTCTGAACCCTTTCAAATTTCACAACATCTCTCCTAGAGCAGGGAGACCAGGATCAAATCCAGATAATTTCATTCAGCCGTTTCCATAATAATGCCAACAGTTGTGAGGGGGGGGGTGGGGAGCGTGGGGAACTGAAGGCACATTTGTCAGGACTTGATGTCAGACCCTATGCTGTCCATGCTGTCTCAGTCTTGGGAGCATTTGGTGGCAGTGTTGAGGAAGTTTTACTTTCAGTTTAAAGGAGTAGAAGGAGCTTTACTTTCTATATAATACAACAAACGGAGCTTCACGTTTAATTTGGGAGATTAAATGACGTTCTCCATTCTGTTGAATAGAGCAGAGGGAGCTGGCTGGAGCCCCAGCTGCTGTCTGATAGGTATTAGCTGAGGATTCTGTAGCTGTCAGTGTGTCCCTGGACACTCTCGCTGCTCGTCCAGAATCAAGCCACTCCCTGCCAGACTGTTGCCATAGTCACCATGAGTAAATGTCTTTAATACCAGGAGGTGTCTGGAGTGTTTTGCAGGGACTGGAGCCCTAGGCTCAGGCTGTGTTTATGCAGCATCTCAGGGAAATTCTTCCTCATGTCCACATGCTGCTGTTAGACTCTGAGGCTCTCAATTTGATCCAAGCTTTGCCTTGAGAAACAGCGGTGAAGTTTCAGAGAGACGGTGATGGAGCTGAAGCTGCGTTCATTTAGCTCCATGCTGCACTGACACCACTGGGTGTTCTTTCCAAGTGACTCCATTCCAGTCCTTGGCAGTGACACCAGCCGGTCACAGCGATGCAGTCACAGTGCCTACTACTCTCTGGGAGTGCAGCAGATTGAAGAAAGTGGCTTAGCCCCACCAAGGGATAAAGGTCTGTTACCACCCCTTCCCCAAAACCCAGTCTGGGCCCATGTGTGGTCTCCCGGTATGTCGGAATTATTCTGTCATTCTAACAAATTAAAAAAACCCAATCTAAATGATGGCAGGTGCTGACGATCTGAAATAAGAGCAGATGATGCTGAGAACTTCAGTAGGTCTGTGGAGAGAGAAGCAGAGTTAACATTTGGAGTACGGTGATCCCTATTTGAATCGTTAACTCTGTTAAAAGTGCCATCAGCTTCCAGAAGTCCGTGGTCATTGTGATTATCAGGAAGTGCCACATTCCCACGCAATGGGTGGGATTTTCTCCCATTGCTGTATCCTCGCTGCTGTCCTGAATCTCTGAACCAGGCGTCTTGGCAATGAAACCTCGCTGAATAAATCTCCTCCTGATCCCAGGCTGTGTAACACAGGATCAGAGCAGAGGGCCAAGTCATTTCAATGTTACTTCTCTGAATGTGTGGTCTGCAGATAATCCCAGGGTTTACAGGCGGGAAGGTGGGAGACAGTGATGGGAAGTCTGTGTGACATTCCCGTGAAGATTATTGATGAGCTATCCCAGGATTCTGGCCCAGTAGCTATCAGACACAGTGGCTACCTGGTGGAGGGAAACACAATGGATGTCCAACTGGGTGTACTCATGTCCCAGGTTCATTCTATTGGTTCCTGGGATCTGGAGTGACCTTACAGAGGGAAGTTTGGCTCTGTGTCCATTGGAATGGGAGATGATCTTATTGAAAACTACAAAATCCTGAGGAGATTGAATAGGGTAGATTGTGGGAGTACAGTTCCTCCTGTGGCCGAGTCAGAAGGGGAGGGGGGGAGGGGCGGGTACAGACTTAAAACTGTGGGCTCGCCCATTTAAGACAGAGATGAGAATTGTTTGAGGATCAGGACTGTTGGACAGAGATTGGTGGAGGCAGGTCATTGAAGACATTGAAAGCTGAGTTTGAGAGATTCCTGACTGACAGAGGTGTCAGTGGTAACCAGGCTGGAGTGGAGTTTGGCCGGGCTTATTGAATGGGGGAGCAAGCTTGAGTGAACGCTCCCTGCTCCAGTTTCTGCTGAACAGCAGAGTAAACGTTGTATGAAATGCAGCCACGCACGGGTGTTCCCCACTATCCAGAGCTCAGACTGACGGGAGCACAATGAGAGTGTGACTGAAACATCTGCCCTTTGGGAAACTCCAGTTACTTCCTTCCTGTAGCGCCAGCTGAGCTTGTTCGTCTCGTTTATTCTGGTGTATTCTGGATTATTGTCCAAGCAGTTTCTAAGCTGCTGTGTGCTGTTAGAGTCGTAATGCTTTGACCCCAGCCTTGTTTGTACTGTACAAAGCTATGTTGCTTTCTAGCCAAGTGCATTGTGCAGGTCCTCCACAAATAGACTCGCTCATCTGCAATGTTTGATAATGTAACTGTGAACTGGCTGGATATAACTCTATTATACTTTGGGTGGGCATGGACGATGTTGGGGTGGGCATGGACGATATTGGGGTGGGCATGGACGATATTGGGGTGGGGATGGACAATGTTGGGGTGGGAATGGACGATATTGGGGTGGGGATGGACGATATTGGGGTGGGGATGGACAATGTTGGGTCGGGGATGGACGGTGTTGGGAATGACAATGTTGGGTCGGGGATGGACGATGTTGGGAATGACAATGTTGGGGTGGGGAGGGGAAACTTTTTTTGTTGAAGTGGGGACTAGATTGTACAAATGAGCTGTTAACTTAAATTAAAAAAGCTTTGATGCTCAAGTGTTTGTGAAAACTGACTACCTTTCATGCACTCCCAGAGTGTGGGACAATACCCTCTGTGGCAGAGTCATTAACCTTCGTCCTGAGACAGAGCTGAAGAAACTCAGCAGGTCTAACAGCATGAAAGAGGGAGTCAAAATGTGTGGCAATGGAAAAACACAGCAGGTCAGGCACACCCGAGGAGCACTAGATTTGACATTTACAGCATAAACACTTCCTCAGGAAAGTGCAGGAGGTCGGGACACTAGCTGAGAGATAAATGTGGGGGTGGGGCATGGGGGAAGGTGATAGGTAGATGAAGGTGGGGGTGATGGTGATTGGTGGAGAGCAGGGTGAAATGCATAGGTGGGAAGCAAGATGGAAAGGTGGGACAGTTCAAGAGGGTGGTGCTGAGTTGGAGGGTTAGATCTGGGTCAAGGTGGGAGGAGGGGAAATGAGGAAACTGGTGATATTGGTGCAATGTGGTTGGAGGGTCGCAAGGCGGAAGGTGAGGCGTTCTTCCTCCAGGCCTCGGGTGGTTTGGATTTGGCAGCGGAGGAGGCCCATGACTTGCATTTCCTTGGCAGAGTGGGAGGGGGAGTTGAAATGGTTGGCCACAGGGCGATGGGGTTGGTTTTTAGGGACCTGTGTCCCAGAGATGTTCCCTGAAATGTCCTGCAAGTTGGCATTCTGCCTCTCCAATGTTGAGGAGACCACATTGAGACCAACGGACACAGTAGATCAGGTGTGTGGATGCCCCTCATGATTTTATAAACCTCTATGAGGTCACACCTTAACCTCCAACACTCCAGGGAAAACAGCCCCAGCCTCTCCCTATAGCTCAAATCCTCCAACCCTGGCAACATCCTTGTAAATCTTTCCTGAACCCTTTCAAGTTTCACAACATCTTTCCGATAGGAAGGAGACCAGAATTGCACGCAATATTCCCACAGTGGCCTAACCAATGTCATGTACAGCTGCAACATGACCTCCCAACTCCTGTACTCAATACTCTGACCAATAAAGGAAAGCATATCTAATGCTTTATTTACTATTCTATCTACTTGTGACTCCACTTTCAAGGAGCTATGAACCTGTACTCCAAGGTCTCTTTGATCAGCAACACTCCCCAGGACCTTCCCATTAAGTGTATAAGTCCTGCTCTGAAGTGCCTTTCCAAAATGCAGAACCTCACATTTATCTAAATTAAACTCCCATCTGCCACTCCTCAGCCCATAGGCCCATCTGATCAAGATCCTGCTGTAATCTGAGGTAACCCTCTTCACTGTCCATTACACCTCCAATTTTGGTGTCATCTGCAAAGTTACTAGCTATAGCTCCTATGTTCACATCCAAATCATTTATATAAATGAGGAAAAGCAGTGGATCCAAGTAGAAAAGGGTGAGGAGAAGGAAATGGGACTGAAGGGAAGGTTAGAGCCCACAGGGAGCGGGAATGGTTGTGGAGAAGAGCAATAGAGCTAGAGTTGGTGTTAATGGCAGAATATAGTTCAGCTCTATGGAAGCAAATCTAAGAAAACCAGACCATCTCAAGGCAAGGGGGAAGGGTTTTCACGGTTTGAAATTGCTGAATTCAACGTTGAGCATAGAAAGTTGTATAATACCTAGATGGAAAATTTGTCAGTTCTTTTCTCTCCATTCAGGAGATGTGAGCATTGCTGGCTGGGTCAGTGTTCATTGCTCATGCCTAGTTGCCCCTTGAGAAAGTCTCAGTTAATTGTCTCTTGAACCGCTGCAGTCCATGTGCTGTAAGTGGACCCACAATGCCCTTAAGGAGGGAACTTCAGAATTTTGATGCAGCGACAATTAAGGACCAGTGATATATTTCCAAGAGATGGGCTTTGAGAGGAACTTGCAGGGGGTGGTGTTCCCACATATCTACTGCCCTTGTCCTTCAAGGTGAGACAGAGAAGGAGTCAGTGGTGGACCAGACGGGGGTGAGAGAAGGATGAAAATTGGAAACAAGACAGGTTATCTTTCCAATTCCAGATGAGAGAGGGAATCGGCAGCGATAAAAGTCAACAATTTACTGGAGAAAGAGTTGTGGCAGGGTGAAAACAGGAACAAGGAAGGTATGACATACCCCACAGACATCACTAGGGGCCAAGACAGGTTTCTACGGCTACACTCATTTAGAGGAAGTGAGACAGATTAAAGGAGAAACTGACGAGAGGGCAAGATCAGCCTGACAGAGGAGTGGGTGGCGGTTGGAAACTGTTCATGTCTCCATTCAGGGAAGTAGTGGAGAATCCTAGAATGGCCTCAAGAGGGATAGAAGAGGTGTGGCAGGATGAGATTATCTTTATCAAGAAGACACGGTGGTCAAGGCAGCTCAGTGGAAACGCCATGAGTTGTCAGAACCACGAATGCTGAAGGGACGACACTGGATGAGGGGAGAAATGAGTCAAGGAAATAGGTTCAGAGAAATACAAGTGGCTGATGTGACACTGACAGATCACAATGAAAGAGATCAAGGGCATGTAAGAGGCCAGAGGGAGGGGGAGGTTGGAGATGGGTGAAAGGGTCTATGTGGCAGGAAGAGAACTCCTGTTCAAAAAAGTGGGCACAGAGATGAAAGTGGCAGAATTATAAGACATTGAGGGTTTACGTGCATGATTCTCTGTCGGTGGCCAGGCAAGTTGAAATAGTTATCAAGAAGGTGTATTCGATCCTTGGGTTTATAAAGAGACAGAGGGTATAAAGGGTATTATGCTACACCGCTACAAATCATTGGCCAGATCACATTTGGAGAATTATGTTTAGTTCCGTTCACCTAATTTAAGGAGGGATATTAAGGAGAGAGTTCAAAGTAAATTATTGAAATGATACTAGAAATGAAGGATTTTATACACAAGGAAAGATTAGGAGATTGAGCTTAGATGAAGGAGCAGCGCTCCAAAAGATTGAGATTTCAAATAAACCTATTCGACTGTAACCTGGTGTCATCTGACTTCTGACCTGATCCACCCCAGTCCAATAGCAGCACCTCCACATCAGGGAAAAGGTGGAAACTGGAGTTAAGGATGATCAGATCAACCATTGAATAGCACAGCAGACTTGGGTTGAATGGCCTACTTCTGCTCCTAGGTCTAAGGCCTTAAGGAGTCCTTTGCTGAACATAGATTATTCATCAGGAAGTCAAGGCCAGAGGATATAGTGAATGTGTGATGAGAGTTGTGACTGGGAGGAGAACGGGCTTGGGGGGGGGGGGGGGATGGGAGGAAGGGTCAGGAGAAGCACTGATACCCATGGATTTGCATTCCTCAACATCTGGAAAGGAGAGAGAAAGGTTTGTGTTGAGGCTTTAGATGAGATAAAGAATAAGAAGACCTGGGAATTGGATCAGTTTTGAGATATAGTGAGGCAGTGATGTTGGTCAGGGTGAGAGTTTGTATCTGGCATTCAGTGTGGTTCTCAGGATGAGGGGAAGCAGCTGCCTGAGGAACTTGCAGCAACATGAAGGATGGAATTTCAGTTGGAATCCACTTGGGATAAGTCAGTATCAGACACAGTCACTGAGGGAGAAGGCAAGCGAGATTAGAGATTACAGGTGTCACACAACAGCAAGTACAGGCATTGGTAAATGACTGGAGCAATGTCCAGCCCCGGTATGAAAGCAGAATATCAGTCAGCTGTCCCAAGGTCAAAACTGAGGAAGGTTACAGTATGAGGATCTCCACTTCATTTTCTGCTGTAACTAACAAAAAGAAGGAACAAAACCTTCTCAATAGACATCAATTAACCTGGCAAGTCAACACCTTTAAAAAAGGTAGGTCCTGCCTGGCCAAGGAATGATAATTTTATCAGTTGTCTACCTGCTTAACTGCAGTTATAACTGATCAAATTACTCCTCTTCTAACCCTTCATAGGTTCAAATTCTTAACCAAGTGATCTTTCCCATGATGCTGGTGGCATGCTGCCAAACAAGCCTAGATTCTGAGTGATCTAACACGAGAACTTTCCTGGCGACTGACAACTCACCAATGTTGATAGATATGGATGATGGGGCAGCAGATACATGTGGTGGCCACTTTCCCCCTTATACTCAGAATCAAGGACAGCAGTCCCCAGTGTATTACCTCAGGGGGTTCTGAACTGAATTGTCCTCCACCAAGTCTTGACTAGCTCTTCCTGAAGTCCACCAATCTGGGATCTTGAGCAAATTTTATCACAACTTCCTCAAATGGAAATCATTCATAAGTGCGCTAACAATGTTATCTCAACACAGATAACTGTGGAGCATTATTCAGTTTTTCACTCCATGCATTAACTCCCCACCCTGCACTTTACACACTCTAAACATCACCTGAGTTAGCTTGGCCTTAACATAAGGAGCAGGAGCAGGAGCAGACCAGCTAGGCCTTTCGAGCCCATTCTGCCATTCAATAAGATCATGACTCATCTTTTCATAGCCTGAACCCAAATTAGCCAGCATCTCACAATAACCCTTAATTGCTTTACTGTTCAAAAAAAATTACCTATCCCAGCTTTAGAAACATTCACTGAGGAAACTTCAACTACTTCATTGGAATGAATTTCACTTGCCGAAGAAGGCTTAGTGGTACTGTCATTAGACTAAGATGAAAAGAACCAGGTATTGTTCTGGGGAATTAGGGTTTAAATTCCTGCCATGGTAGATAGGGGAATTCAGTTTTAAACAAAATCTGGAATTAAGAGTCTGATGATGCTGATGGTCATAAAACCCTCCATCTTGTTCACTAACGTCCTTCAGGGAAGTCTGGCCTGCACGTGACTTCAGACTCACGGTAAAGGTTGAAACTTCACCGCTCTCTGGGCAATCAGAGATGGGCAGCAATAGCCAGCAATGCCTGCATCCTGGGAATGATTTTTTAAAAATGCTTTTGCCCCAAATGGTACTTTAACGATCACCTTTAAAATTACAGATAAACCACATCCATTGCAATTCTATTTTTACCCTCTTGACAAATTCAATCGTTGGTTTAGCATGAGCTGCCATTTCAGATATCCCTGGGAGTTGCAGTGGGAGAGGGACTCCCTGAGATTCTTGTAGAGAGAGGAGGAAAACTTCTTCAAGGCAGGCAACCTTGCAAGAGGATTCGCAGTAGGGTTAAAATCAACGAGGTAAAAACAATGACAGCAGATGCTGGAAACCAGATTCTGGATTAATGGTGCTGGATCCCTGCTGACTGGCCCTGATTAATTCAAGTTTATCCCAGTGTTTAGGAACCATCCCATATAACCAGTCTATAATTTCCATGCCCATTCCTGCATTTTTCCAGTGTTGGCCTGCAGTTCACAGAAATCATCTTACCACAGACATTTTGAAAATTACAGTTGGGAACGTCTGCTACTTGTTAAATGATTATTGGACCCCCAGACGTAAATGATCAGATTCTTGTACCTTGTCTCCTTGAGGTGGTATTGATCTCACTTCCAATTCTCTTCAGTTAACCAGATACAGCTCAGTGGGTGGCTTTTAGTCTGCACGATTATGAGTTCAAATACCATTCCAAAGATTTGAGCACAAGAATCTAGTGCGATGCTCCAGGGTAGTTTTAAAGGAGTGCTGCACTGTTGAACATTCCAACCTTTGGATGTGTCAATGTGTCTTGTCTACTTTCACAAGTGACTAGAAGTGATCCCATAAAACAATTTCAAAGTTTAACAAGTTATCCCTGCCATTGTAGTCAATAATTAGCCCTCAGTATCACACTGGGAGCTTGCTTTGAGTAAACTGGCTGTCTCAGTTTCTTCATTACAATGGTAACTATGGTTACCTTAATTAGTTAGATGACTGGTTTAAAGTACAGTGATGCTAACAGCATGGGTTCAATTGCTGCACCAACTGAGGTTAGCATGAAGGACTCTCCTTCTCAACCTCTCCCATCATCTAAGGCATGGTAACCCTCAGGTTAAATCACCACCAGCGTCGTTCTCTCTAATTATCCAGTAGGAACCTAATCTTACACTTCAAAATGTTTCATTTGCTGTCAGGTGTTTTGCAACATCCCAAAGCTCCTTTCTCCATTATTCTGTAGCAACTAGTTCTTTGAAAACTAGTACAAAGTACGGTTCTAATGCCCTGTTGTTCCGTTATTCTGCACTACTTCCCTATACCGTTAGTAGCACAATCACATGTCGATGATGATTCCACCAGGACCACTCTGCTCTAGGCTGTAAGCCCTGGAATGATGTAGAGTTGAGATGGTCTTGCAGTCAATGCCTCAAATAAACTTTCCCAATCCAATTCCCAAACCTGACTGCACTTGCCATTCTATTTGGAATTGTGGACAGATGGAAATTTCTAGTACCCTGCTTAGGCATGGCTAGTCAGAGAAGGGAAATTCTGATTTAAATCCTTCGATGGGTCAAAAAGACTGTGTATGCTGAGCGTTTGCAGGAACACACAATCCAAAGAGGTGGATAGCAATGAGGAACACGTTGGTAAGGCTCTCCAGTTAATTTAGCAGCTTGAGAAGGGGCAATGGCAGAATGCAAACCTGGGTCCTTCTAGCTGTTTTGTGGTGACACACATTGCAGCATTGCAGTATTAGCCATCTCAGACAAGAGCACGAGGGTTCTTCTGCACAAACATTGCTCCCTCTTTGATATATGCAGCGTGCACTTTGCTCAGCAAGTCAACTGACAGGTCAGATCTAACAGGGCACATGATGAAGTGGTGCCAAGTACTTCTGGAAGCCTTCAGTCATAATCCTGCACACAGGGAAATAGTACGGAGTTTGTCAGAGCAAATCTGTCCTGAAGTAATACATTTCTTTCATAACCAGAGAAAATACAATCCATTACAGACCAAAGGGGCAATCTGGGTGTGGACCTGGAGGTTATTGGTACGGTGTTAAATGAGTATTTCATGGATGTCATCAGTGAGGAGGAGGAGGAAGGTGTAGATACAAAGTTCAGGAAGAGGGATTGTCAAGCTCTTGGAACAGTTTGACAGCAGTAGTGATGAGGGATTTGTGGTTGTCATAGGGTGAAAAGTGAACAAATTCCCAGGGCCAGGATGAGTTACATCCCAGTCTGCTGTTGAAAATGAGGAAGAAAATTATAGGAACCCTGACCCAAATGTTTTAATTCCTCTCTGGCCACAGGGAAGATGTCAAAGGACTGGGAGTAACACAGTTCCACTTTTCAAGAACAACAGAAGAAATAAACCAGGGAACTGTAGACCATTAAGTCTCACATCAGAGAGTAAAACTACTAGGGAAAATTCTGAAGGAGAGAATTAATCTCCACCTGAAGACACGAGGTTTGATAAGGGATCAGTACGGCTTTATCAGACAGCGATCATGCTGAACAAATACAAGTGAATTTTTCAAGGTCAGCAAGTAAGTGTGTAGATGAGGGTAGCACGGTTGATGTCACTATATAGATCCTGGACGTGCATTATCTTCATCAGTGTAGGGAGCATTAGTGCAGTTTTGGTGATAATCGTGCAGCTGTACATAATGTATTTGAAACCCTCGGAAAATCACGCTGATGCTTCATTCCTTTAAAGCAAAATATAAATACCAGCTGGAGCTGTCTTTCATAGGAGTTTGGCTGCATGAGACAGGAGGAAAAGAATTCGAGAAAAGAGTTTCAGATGATCATTATTAACAGTCAACTTGTTGAGATGGCATTGGAAATTAGCAAAATATATTTACGAGAAGTAATGAGGAATGTGACGTTTCTGTAGCTTGGTCCCTTCAGCAATCAAACACCAACAGCTCATAACGTGGTATCATGAAACAGCAGCTGTGTTTAGAACAGAGAGTTACAATGTAAAGTTACAGCATTTAAGACAGTGTCAGAGAGCGCCTTTGGAGGGCCCTAAACACAGTCCTTTACTAAAGGGGCCAAGGCATTCTGACAAGTGCAATACAGTGCTTACAGGCAGCAGTTTTACCACTAGGATTACAGCAAGAAATTCCTAAAACATTTCACAGACTAGAATTATTCTCAAAGCCATTGTTACGCAGGTATATGTGGCAAGCTGTTTACACATAGACACTCCCAAAACAACAATTAAACAAACGAAAAATAATACTGATTGTAACAGAGGAATACAGGGTGACAACGCTGTCGGAGTTCTTGTTCTCTTCCTTTAAATAGAAAGTGCTCCCTCAGCACTGACCCTCCGACAGTGCGGCACTCCCTCAGCACTGACCCTCCGACAGTGCGGCACTCCCTCAGCACTGACCCTCCGACAGTGCGGCACTCCCTCAGCACTGACCCTTTGACTGTGCGGCACAAATGTTTAAATAGTAATACTGAATGGGATAGAGATTTGGATGAATCTTCATAACCTGGGAAGTTAAAGCTTCTGCGCTGCCAGACCTGCAACGTGTCTGGGGAGCACTGTGCATAATACTCATGTGAAAACAGTGGGAAACATCTGAAATGAAGAACAATACATTAACATGTAACATATCAACAGGTGGGAGAAGTTCCCTACAGTACTCCAGCACCAGAGTGGAGTGATGATGTATGGAACAAGGTACAAATCAAACCAGAATGAATCCCATACTCAAAATAACTTCGGGTGGGAAAAAAGAAAGAGAAAGCCTTCAGCCTACACCTTCCTCCAACCTTCTCCCACCAGCTCGAAAGGAATTCGTGGGTTCAAGTTCTAGTGGCCATGTAATGTATCTGACAGATGCCAGGAAGTTCTGAAGGTTTACATGAGAGATTACATGATTAAGTGTTGACAGGACATTAGCACAGAGAACAATAACCAAGTCATACTGTCCTGACTGAATGTCTGTACACATGGGTTTAGCTGATGACCAGAATGATGAGGAATGTTTGATTCTCTGCTCCCCTCCCAGGAAGTCAATGACAATCACAGTATCTCAACCCACGGCCAGGATTCGATCCTTGGAACTTACATACAGCCGGCAAGAGCAACAGAGATCAGGAGGTCCCAACACATGCTGTTGTCCCTCGAACTAGTGAACAGGAAACTGGGATAAAACCAACGTGCACCTCATATTCTCAAAATGGAATGGAACCAGGCTGTGTGTGTGGGCTCAGCCACTCCTGCAAACCTTTTTTTTCTCCTCCTTTCTCTCGAGTTCTCTTTAATTTTCCTTTTTCTTTCCTTTGGAGCCTTTCGCGGTGGGTTAACCGGTGAAATCGTGTCAGCTGGAGTGGGCCCCTGTACGGAATGGTAGCTCCTCCCGGCAGCGGGGGACACGGCTTCTCACAGTGACTGGAGGCAGCCAAAGTTTAAGATGGTGGCACTAGGAAGTGACCTCTCGCAGGAGGTCGGCCAGAGTGGGACTCTTGGCGAGATGGGGGTGCAGAGGCCTGGTCTGACAGAGGAGCCAGGGACGCCGAGTTGCAGTAGGTGGAGAGTTCTGGAGTTGGTGAGGTGGCTGCTGCTACAGCAGCATGGTCTGCCCAGAGCTGGGACTCTCAGCGTTGAGACGGAGGTAGTGCTAGGTTCTCCTGGCTGTGGGGTGAGTGTGGGTCAGCAAAGTGGGCCACATTCTCCAGCAACTAAAACTAAACAAACAAATAAGCTTGTACCTGTGTTTTTGTTCTTGCCGCTGTTTACCTATTATTTACTTATTGATGCTCCTTAACTCTGATCTGCCTGTATTGCTCGCAAAACAAAGCTTTTCACTGTGCCTCGGTACACGCGACAATCAACTGAATTCAACTGCTCTCAGAAGTCAAAGCTAGAAACCGTGCGTGGTATTGTCTGTTTTACAGGATTGGACAAGGTCAGAAGTTTTACAAAGAACTGCAGACGCTGGAAATCTGATAAAAACAGAGAACACTGGAGGAACTCAGCAGGTCTGGTGGCATCTGTGCAGAGAAAAAAAGTGAATGTTTTGAATCTGACTCTTCTTCAAAACTACAGGAGCTTTATGTTGCTGGGTCAAAAGACCTAGTTCCATATTCCAATATTCTATGCATCTCACCAAAGCGGAGTGCTCAGCATTAACAAGGGTGACGAACGCAGGAAAGTGTTCCAATCACAACTGTTAATGTTCTTCATCCCACTGAAAGCTCAGAACTCTCCTTAAGGAAATCACATGGATGGGTAGTGTTTGTGACTAAAGAGTGGAGAGAGTATGCTCGAGGTCTGGATGGGCTGAATCATACATCCCTCTGGTGTGGAAGCAGACCATTCGGCCCATCGAGTCAACACCGACGCCCCCCAAACAGCATCCACCCAGACACACACCCCTACCCTATCCCTGCATTTCTGATGACTAATTCACCGAGCCTGCATATGTTTGGACCATGGGAAGAAACCAGAGCATCTGCAGGAAAGCCACACAGATAGTTTCCCGAGGCAACAGTTCTAACCACTGAGTTACTATGCCGAATGGCCTCTTCCTGTCAGGTGCTCCTGCTAAAGCGCTTATAGAATGTAAAATGATGGCTGATCTTTATGTTGAAAATCAGACAGTTTGCAGAATAGCTGAATCAGTAGGGGGAATCTGTCAAATGGTCTGACTAAATCTTCCCTCCATTTAATGCTAGGTGTTTTCCTGGAGAATACCTTTGCTCAAAGTGAGAAAACGTTGGGACTGGAGAATGCAGCAGCTCCTGTTCAGTTCCAAACTATTCCGATACTGAGAACAGCAATAGGGAAAGGCCATGCTGCAGCACTACAGTGAGCCTGAAGATATCACTAAAACCAAAAAGAGGCAGATCAGGCTGAATTTGGGCTCAAGAAGTGTGCGGGTGAGAAAGAAGGACAGAACTGAGAACAGCAAGTAATTCCTTGCTGGATTATAATTGTCCAAAATTCCAAATCTTTCGGATCTGCAGCGATCTTCGAGCTAGGAAACTATCCCAACATTCAGTGGATCATGGCTGACCTTTATGGTGGTAATGAAATCCTCTAGTTAAATACATTAATTGTAAATAAGCTAGCCAGCACCGGATGGCAGGCCAACATTTATGTGACAGGCAGTCAGTGACCGTATCCACATCTGCCTAGCAATGGTGGAAAGGCTTACTGCAAACCTTGAAATAAGCCCCACATTGACTTTGATTCTGAATTTAATGTGGCCATCTAGCAACCTTAGGGAATGCCTGTTCCATTAATGTTACAAATCACAGATTAAAACAAAATGGACATAACTAGAAGGCAACTGCATAAACTTTAATTAAGATTGCTCAAATTTGTTGATCTTAGATTTTAAATTATGGGGATTGATCCCTAGCCTCAATTGTTTGCTTTGGTGTGGGGTCTTAGGGGTGGGAAGAGTACCAGATTACCCTTACCCTTTATATGAAGGGGAGTAGATTTAAATGGAGATTCTAGAGACTCTAATGGGCTACAGCCAACAGTTCTCCACATCAAATCCTGTGTATGATTACCCAAAATACTTCTTGCTACAATCAAATCTAAGTGCTGTTGGCTTGTTCTTGCTCAAATATGGCCAAGGCCAGCTGGGAGCGTGATGCCAGTCCTTCCAGGTTGCTGAGCACACAGCGGTGGTAGACCTCCTCGCTCAGCCGGGGGTTACACGTGCGGTGGGTGTACTTCTGCACCAGGCCTGGTTCCACGGGCCGGAAGACGTGCAGGCTCGAATACTTGATGAACACATCGTACACCTCCATACTCTCGAGCATTTCATCATTGTCCAGGATGTCGGCAGCCATCTTGGTCCGAGCTGCCATGTAGTCAGAGTTGAAGAAGCAGGACTCACTAAAGACCCGGCGGTCAAAATGGCCATCCTTCAGGAACTCAGCAGAGGAGGGGGTCTGCTGCTCCCGGTAGACGACAGCAGGATTATACTCTTGGAAGTGGATGGGAAAGAAGACCTGCCAGTTGTTTATGGTGTTCATGCGGCAGCGGTTAAGAAACTCACCATTGATCTCAGTCCAGACGCTGGCGATGAAGAACAAAGTGTCCACGGGGTGCTTCTTGGAGATAATGTCCATGATCTTCACCTGGGAAGGAACATCTGTCTTGACACTAATCCACGGGATTTTCACATCAGAGTAACGCTTTTCAATCTCAGCTATGGCGGACTTCACCCCCGCAAACACATCATTCTGACTGACACGCTGGGCATCAAAGGGGTCATAGATGAAGAGGAAGGTCAGTAACATGTTGTCATGCATGTCCAGGGCATTCATGGAGTAGGCATCCAGGAAATTGCCCACATAGCCTTCCTCATGCACGGTGAGGGGTAGGATGACTTGAACCCGGGTGGCCTCGGTCACGTATGGCATGGGGATGATCTCCACGTTGCTGAGAGGCCTGAGTAGACTGACCCGCTTGGCAATGGTCCGGCTGTAACCTTTCTGGGTGTGGGCTTCCAGCATTAGGTCCAGGGTGTATTCCATTCCCCGAGTTGGGTCAAAACGCCGGTAGCCATTGAGAAGCTGCCTCTTGCGAAAACGTAGCAGGGGCTGGTACTTCTCGTTCAGCTGCTGAACTGCAGTCTCAATGATGTCGCTTATGTCTGCCTTATTGATGCCGCGGAGCTCACACTTCGGAGTGCCTTCGACACACGAGTAAATCTGCTCCTCTGTGAAATAGTCCCAGTTGATAACCTCAAAGCGAGTTTTAGGTTTAAAAGGTGGGTTGATGCCGATTGGCCAGGAGGCTCCAGCCTCACCCTCTGGGGTCAATTTACTGAGGTTCTTTATTTCCACCTGCAAAACATAAAGATTAGGACAGGACACCGAGAGACAGAGAGAGAGAGAGAGAGAGAGAGAGAGAGAGAGACATAGAGAGAGACATAGAGAGAGACAGAGAGAGAGAGAGAGAGACAGGGAAAGAAACAGAAAGACAAACAGTGAGACAGAGAGAGAGATTAATACAGGATAAAGAGAGAAGGTGTGTGTGAGAGAGAGAGAGAGAAGGACAGACAGACACAGAGAGAGATTAGCATAGGGCACAGAAAATAAGAGTGAGATTAGCATAGAGTATACAGATGTCTATCAGTCCAACCGGTCCATGCTGCCCAGATATCCCAACCTAATCTAGTCCCACCTGCCAGCACCCAGCCCATATCCCTCCAAACCCTTCCTATTCATATACCCATCCAGATGCCTCTTAAATGTTGCAATTGTACCAGCCTCCACCACTTCCTCTGGCAGCTTATTCCATACCCGTACCACCCTCTGTGTGAAAACGTTGCCTCTTTGGTGCCTTTTAAATCTTTCCCCTCTCATCCTAAACCTATGCCCACTAGTTCTGGAGTCCCCAACACAAGGGAAAAGACTTAATCTATTCACATTATCTATGTCCCTCATGATTTTATGAATCTCGATGAGGTCACCCCTCAGCCTCCGTCACTCCAGGGAAAACAGCCCCAGCCTGTTCAGCCTCTCCCTGTAGCTCAAACCCTCCAAACCTGGCAACACCCTTGTAAATCTTTTCTGAACCCTTTCAGGTTTCACACATCCTTCCAATACGATGGAGATCAGAACTGCACACAATATTCGAAAAATGGCCTAACCAATGTCCTGTACAGCCACAAAATAACCTCCCAACTCCTGTACTCAATGAGAAAGACTGGCAAAGAGTATGAGAGCAAGAGGGAAGAGATTGATTAGCATTGACAGCACAGAAAAAGAGGTCAGCACATTGCAGACAGAGAGAATAGATAGAAATTGGAGAGTGCACTTGCGAGAGACAGCACAAGAGAGAAAGTTCAAAAAGCTCTTGGGATCAAGGGAATGCTGGGAATAATATCAAAAAGGACTGTATAAAACAAGATGACAGAAGAGCCATTTGGATACAGAACTGG
This sequence comes from Hemiscyllium ocellatum, assembly GCF_020745735.1. Classification (NCBI taxonomy): domain Eukaryota; kingdom Metazoa; phylum Chordata; class Chondrichthyes; order Orectolobiformes; family Hemiscylliidae; genus Hemiscyllium; species Hemiscyllium ocellatum. The sequence goes on from NC_083404.1 coordinate 141,392,691, forward strand.
CTCAAAGGTAGAAGACAGAGGGTGGTGGTGGAGGGCTGTTTTTCAGACTGGAGGCCTGTGACCAGTGGAGTGCCACAAGGATCAGTGCTGGGTCCTTTACTTTTTGTCATTTATGTGCATGATTTGGATGGGAGCATAAGAGTTAGTAAGTTTACTGATGACACCAAAATTGGAGGTGTAGTGGACAGCGAAGAAGGTTACCTCAGATTATAACGGGATCTTGATCAGATGGGCCAATGGGCTGAGAAGTGGCAGATGGAGTTTAATTCAGATAAATGGGAAGTGCTGCATTTTGGGAAAGCAAATCTTAGCAGGACTTATACACTTAATGGTAAGGTCCTAGGGAATGTTGCTGAACAAAGAGACCTTGGAGTGCAGGCTCATAGCTCCTTGAAAGTGAGTCAAAGGTAGATTGGATAGTGAAGGAGGCATTTGGTATGCTTTCCTTTATTGGTCAGAGTATTGAGTACAGGAGTTGGGAGGTCATGTTGTGGCTGTACAGGACATTGGTTAGGCCACTGTTGGAATATTGCGTCACCTTCCTATCGGAAAGATATTGTGAAACTTGAAAGGGTTCAGGAAAGATTTACAAGGATGTTGCCAGGGTTGGCGGATCTGAGCTACAGGGAGAGGCTAAACAGGCTGGGGCTGTTTTCCCTGGAGCATCGGAGGCTGAGGGGTGACCTTATAGAGGTTTACAAAATTATGAGGGGCCTGGATAGGATAAATAGACAAAGTCTTTTCCCTGGGGTGGGGAGTCCAGAATGAGAGGGCATAGGTTTTGGGTGAGAGGGGAAAGATATAAAAGAGACCTAAGGGGCAACTTTTTCACACAGTGGGTGGCACGGGTATGGAATGAGCTGCCAGAGGAAGTGGCGGAGGCTGGTACAATTGCAACATTTAAGAAGCACTTGGATGGGTATATGAATAGGAAGGGTTTGGAGGGATGTGGGCCGGGTGCTGGCAGGTGGGACTAGATTGGGTTGGGATATCTGGTTGGCATGGACGGGTTGGGCCGAAGGGTCTGTTTCCATGCTGTACATCTCTATGATTTGAACAGCCAAATATGGAAGTAGTGATGCAATCTGAGGAAGTTGTTATTATATGTTTTTTCCCTGGAATGGCACACAAGCTGATTAAAAGCTCTAAAGGTCAACACTTTTGTTCACCTTGTATATGCACTCATTTCTCTTAGAGAACACCACAAAGAAATGGAAGGTTCTAGAATGGTGTAGACAAGTTAGAGTGTTTCCATGACAGCTGTATCCATTCCATTCAGTAACCAGAGCGCACAGATTTAAGGTCATTGGTGGAAAATTGCAAGGTGGGGAAAATCAATTCCTTCTATTGCAGCAAGTTATGGGGATCTCAAACACTCTTCCTAAAAGGGCAGTGGAAAAAGATTCAATCGGAACTTTCAAAAGGCAATGGGCTAAATACTTGAAAAGGAGAAATTTGCAGAGAAGAATTAGACTAATTGTTAAGTCTTTCGGAGCAGCGTGATGAGTGAGGGAATGGTGGTTTTTGCAGAACTGTAGCCCAGGAATTAAAGACACAAGAGAAGATAAAGAGTAACAGTGGATTTTGTGGTAAAGCAGATGGAACCTATGGACTTTAATTCTTAAAGCACCAATAAACAGTCCTGAAATTCTGTGCAGTAAAAACAGAATCAGTCTATGTGTCACACACATGAGCCAATGGCTCCCTGATAATGAAGTTCCCTTTGTCCTAACATTAAGGAGGAATGTGCAGGCCAAGGAGGGGGCTCAAAGAAGGTTCACAAGTATGTTCCTGGAGATGAATGCCTGTCACATGAGGAGCAGGCGAGGACTCTGGGTCTCTACTCAACGGAGTAGGAAGATGGAGGTGGTTTGGGTGGGGGGGGGAGAGAGAGAGGGGAGGGGCACTTTGATTAAACTTAGAGAATACTAAGAGGCCTGGACAGTCTGGATGTGGAGAATACATCTTCACTTGTAAGAGAGACTAGGACCCGAGGGCAGTCTCAGTGTGAAGGGACGATGCTTTAGAACTGAGATGTGGAGGAATTTCTTCAATTAGTGGTGAACCCATGCGCTGCAGGAGAATGTAGAGGCCAAGTTCTGTGAGTACATTTAAGACAGAGATAGACAGGTTATGGGGAGAAGACAGGAGAATGGGGTTGAGAGACTGATCAGTCATGACTGAATGTCAGAGCAGACCCGATAGGCTGAATAGCCTAATTCTGCCTCTATATCTTATGGTCTTATTACGTGCAGCTCCTTCCAGCCCAACATTACCTGCAGCTCTTCGATTTCCTTGTATGTCTTCTCCAGTTCAATTTCACTGAAGCGGCGATGGAGGCGGTACATTAGTGTGGGGTCTGGTACCAGATGAACAGTGAAAGCTTTTTTGAACTCTGTGCTGTCTTCTTTATCTGGATCTGTGTTCTTGCCTAGTTGAAAGGAGCGGTAACGTACATCCTGAAACAATAAGTGCATCAGGAGACAGTTTCAGTGTAAGGGAAAAGCATCAGCAAACAATCCTACACCTGGAGTAAAGTTCCGTCAACTCTACAACATCGCAGCACCGAATGCAGCAGTGTGACTCTTTTCCAAATCTCAGTAACAGCTGTTCTGCAATGTTTTCCAATTAGACAACCACCACAGTGACAACTGGAGCCAAATTAGACGCAGCTTTACACCATGACCACATAGATTCAGACTTTCCATCTCACAAGACATAGACATGGCCTGACCAGACAGATGCACTGTGGTAACTCATCAAGGCTTCTTTGACAGCACCTGCAAATTCAACCATTTAGAAAGGAGATGGGCTGCAGATCCATGGAAACACTGCCATCAGCAAGTTCCACTCCGAGCCACTCACCATTAAGACTTAATGTGGCTGGGTCAAAATCCTGGAACTCTCTTCCTATTTGTACACTACATTCTCCAACATCCACAAGTCTGTGACAGGTCAAGAAGGGAGCTTACCACCATGTTTGAGGGAATTAGGACTGGAAATGCTGGTCCAGCCAATGACATATATGCCATGAAACAATTAACTTTCATTGTTGGTCAGGATGAACAAGATCAGAGATCAGGTTAATTTAGACTTCATATTGTGAAATGTGACAGGTTTAATGATTCCAGATTAAGACACCATTAGGTAACAGTAGCCACAATGAGATTAAATTTTTCATCCGGTGTCAAAGGGAGAAAATTGGATCTAAGCCTAGTGATTTAAATCTAAATAAGAACAACTGTGTGCTGAGCTAGCTGACATATCAGGATAGGAATGGATCAACAGACACAGTGGTCAACATTTAAAGAAATGTCAGAATACTCAGGATAAGCATATCCCTACAAGAAAGAAAAATTCTAAGGGGGAAGGAGGGAATCTACTATCTATGGCTAACTAAAGTTAAGGAGAGCTTAACTTCAGGATAAAGGACATAACTGCAGAAACATAAATAGCAGGTCAGATGTTTAGTCAAATTATTAAAGAAGGTCAGAGAATGGTTGGAAGGTTAATAGAAAGGGATAAATTAGAGTTTGAGAGGAAGCTAGAGTCATAGAAATGTACAGCATGGAAACAGACCCTTCATTCCAACTTGTCCATGCTGACCAGATATCCTAAATTAATCTAGTCCCATTTGCCAGCATTCAGTCCATTTCCCTCTTAACTTTTCCTACTCCACCAAACTGGTAAGGAGCTTCACTATTGGGGATTCGTAACTCCTGTTGATATGTTCTGAATCATTTGTGGAATCTATTATGAACATTCAGAACATTTATATAAATAATTTGTATGCAAACAAAGGAGGTATGGTTAGTAAGTTTGCAGATGACACCAAAATTGGTAGTGTAGTGGACAGCAAAAAAGTTTACCCCAGAGTACAGTGGGATCTTGATCAGGCAGAGGAGTGGCAGATGGAGTTTAATTTCGATAAGTGCAAGATGCTGCATTTTGTAAAGGGAAGTATGGTAAGATCCTAGGGAGTGTTGCTGAACATAGGTTCATAGTTCCTTAAAAGTGGAATCTCAGCTCGACAGGATAGTGAAGGCATCATTTGCTTGCCTTTATTGATCAGTGCATTGAGTATAGGAGTTGGGAAGTCATGCTGTGGATGTCCAGGACATTAAGGTATTCAAAAAGTGCCTAACCATTCAATTCTGGTATCACCACTATAGGAAAGATATTGTAAAATTTGAAAGGGTTCAGAAAAGATTCAAAAGCACATTGCCAGGGTTGGCGGGTTTGAGTTATAGGGAAAGGCCAAATAGATTAGATTAGATTCCCTACAGTATGGAAACAGGCCTTTCGGCCCAACCAGTCCACAACGACCCTCCAAAGAGTAACCCACCCAGAACCATTTCCCTCTGACTAATACAGTCAATACTATGGGCAATTTCAGCATTTAGATTAGATTCCCTACAGTGTGGAAACAGGCCCTTCGACCCTCCGAAGAGTCATCCACCACTCTGCGACTAATGCACTTATTGCAATGGGCAATGTAGCATGGCCAATCCACCTGACTTGCACATCTTTGGACTGTGGGAGGAAACCGGAGCACCTGGAGGAAACCCACACAGATACGGGGAGAACGTGCAAACTCCACACAGACAGTCCCCCAAGGCTGGAATCGAACCAGGGACCCTGGTGCTGTGAGGAAGCAGTGCTAACCACTGAGCCACCGTGCCACCCAAATAGGGGGTATTTTCTCTGGAGCATAAAAAATTGAGGGCTGACCTTACAGAGGCTTATAAAATCATAAGGGGTATGGAGAAAATGAATAGCCAAGATCTATTCCCCAGAGTGGGAGAGTCCAAAACTAGAGGGCATAAGTTTAACGTTAGAGGGGAAAGATTTAGAATGGACCTGCGGGGCAATTTTTTCACCCAGAGGGTGGTACGAATATGGAATGAAATGCCAGAGGAAGTGGTGGAGGCTGGTACAATTACAACATTTAAAAGGCATCTGGATGGGCTTATGAATAAGAAGGGTTAGGGAGGGAAGTGGGCCAAATCCTGGCAAATGGAACTAGATTAATTTAGGATATCTGGTCAGCATGGACAAGTTGGACCAAAGGGTGTGTTTCCATGCTGTACATCTATGATTCTATGTTCTCTCCATCTACCTCTTCATCCAAACAGGTTCTGTTAAGATCATGAGCATCTCCTCCCCATCACTGTATCCCAAAGACCAGTTTGATGACAAGCTTGAGACTAGCAATTGGGAATTTACCAATTGGGAAATTTAAAAAAAAAGAGTGAGCATGGACCACGAGGTGGCATTATAACCTGGGAAAGATAAATGAGGACAGACAGAGAAAAAATGGTTACCTGTAGAGTAATGAATAATGTAGGTAACATTTGCTGTTGTGTAGATCCAAAGCGTGCATGTTGAATGTGGAGTTCTCCCTCCCGCTAACTGCCCCAAAGCAAGCCACTCAGCTCAGGGCAATTAGAGATGGAGAAATATCGGTCTTAGCAGTGACTCCTACAGTCCACGAGTAAACCTCACATTAACGAGTTACTCCAGTTAAGTGGTATTTTTCGCCCCTTGAGCCAACCCGAGAATGATCCACCCAGGCCAATGTTTGGAAAAGTTTTGTGGTCAAATTCTATAATATCCCTTTGTATTTTATGAAGGGACTTTGAGAGTGTTTAGTAAAAGTTAGACAGTTGGAGTTAATGCTGACCACTTCCTGATCAATAATTAGAGCCAGGTTCCATACACAAAGGTGCTGACAAGGAAGATCTTTGTACTAGAACACAATGACCTCTTGATAAGTCCTTGTGATAGCTTTTCATTAAATTGGAAGTTTTCCTTCCATTTTTCATCATCCTTGCCATCCACTAATCATTCCTATTTTGTTGCAAAATCTCTGCTCAGTCATGAGCAGGATCGGGCGGGGTTTGCAGCTCCCTATAGGGAGCTCGGTGTTTGCTACCATATGGATTTGAGAGGGAGACGGTGGGTGTTGGTTCAGCTTGTTGCTTTGCAGCAGATTAAAAACAAAACTGTTCAATATTCTGGTTCCATTGGATCATACATTTACAGTGCTAGAAGCCATTCAGCCAGCCACGCCTGTGCTGTCTCCTCTTAAGAATAATCATGCTTGACCCCACACGTTGGTAAAATATCTGAAATTTTCTTCCTTAAAATTATTGATAGAATCAGTTTCCTTGCTCAGGTCAAGACACTAACATCTCAAAACAAGTATTTATTTTAATTCATTTGTGGAATCCAAGCTTTGCTGATTGGGCCACAATGTATTGCCCATCCCTAGTAGCCCTTGAGGAGCTGGTGATGAGCTGCCTTCTTGAACCACTACAGTCCATGTGCTGTTGGTAGACCTATAATGCTGTTAGGAGGAATTTCCAGGATTTTGACCCAGCAACACTGAAGAAACGGTGATATATTTCCAAGTCAGGAAGATGAGTGGCTTGGAGGTGAACTTGCAGATGGTGGTGTATCTGCTGCCCTTGGTCTTTCTAGATGGCAGTGGTCATGGGTTTGTAAAGGTCTCGAAGAAGCTTCGTTAAATTTCTGCAGTATTTCCGGTTGATAGTACCTACTGCCGCTAATGAACATCAGTGGTGGATGGAGGGGGTGGATGTGCTACCAGACTGGCTGCTTTGTCCTGGACATGCCAAGCTTTTTGAATGTTGTTGGAACTGCTTTTATCCAGGCAAGTGGGGATTGTTCTAACAATGATAACCTCTGCATCCAGAGGAATTTCAGAGATGGCAATGTTATTGAAAGTCAAGGGCCAATGGTTAGGCTCTCTCTTGTTGGAGATGGCTACAGTTTGGTAACTGCGCAGTGCAAATGTTACTTGTCACTTGTCCAAGACCAGACATTGTCCAGATCTTGCTGCATTGAGACACAGATTGCTTCTGTACCTGAGGAGTCATAAATGGCGTTGAATGTTTCACAGTCATCAGTGAATATCCCCATTTCTTATGAACTGTCTGAAGCTAATTTGTCAAATTTACTGGTGAGTGGCTCTCACTTGATGCATCTTCCTTTTCAACCAGTGGATCACAAATTGACAATTGATGGAGAGAAGATCACTGATGAAAAGATGCTTGGGCTCAGGAACACTATCCTGATGAACTCCTATAGATCTGACCTCAAGCTGAGATGACTGACCAATGACAACAACCACCTTCCTCAGTGACTCAGTTTTGCTGGGCTCCTTGGTGCCAAACTCAGTCAAATGCAGCCTTGACGTCAAGGACTGTCATTCTCACCATACCTGTGGAATTCAGCACTTTTGTCCATGTTTGACCCAAGGCTGTAATAAGGTCAGAAGCTGAGTGGCCCTGGCAGAACCCAAACTGGGCATCACTGAGCAGGTTATTGCTGAGGAACTGCTCGATAGCAATGTTGATAACACCTTCCATCACATTCTCTTCACTGCTCTGGAGAAACCGGTTTAATTGAATAACCAACATCTGGTTATCACCTTACTCACCAGAGGAAAGAACATTTCGCTATTTGCTCCTACAGAACCTCTTTAACAAGTCATTCTGCTATAATGCGCATTTCATCAATGCAAATTCACTGTAATGCAATTAATGAATTGGGGATACGGTTTTAAAATGTGTATTGGCTGTAATGTGATTACATCAGCACCATCTTGAGCGGTTTGTAAAGCGTGATTTTTCTATAACATGGGGTTACACAAGAATGCAACTATGATGTTATAGAAGAACGGACTTGAAAACCTCCATTACTTTACATTCAGGAAAACAGCCCAAACTTTGCCAGCCTCTCTCGGGAATATCCTGGAAAATATCCCCTGTGCTCCAAGGCCTTCACGTTATTTCAGAAGCCTGAATTGTCTACAAAACTGCAGCTGAGGCCTAACCCAGTGCTAAGAAACTGGCAAGTCAATTTCTTTAACTACTAGAGACATCACGGTGGAAATAATCTCTCAGAGGCCCAGGATCAACTTCTTCAGCTGCTTCATCAAAAGTCTTCAGAACTTGCCGATGATTGCACAACATTCAGCATGACCACAGCTCCTCAGACCCTGAAGCAGTCCGTGGCTGCATGCAGCAAGACCTGGACATTATCTAAGTTTCAACTGAAAATGTGTTGCTGGAAAAGCGCAGCAGGTCAGGCAGCATCCAAGGAGCAGGAGAATCGACGTTTCGGGCATGAGCCCTTCTTCAGGAATGAGGGAAATGTGCCAAGCAGTTTGGGCTGTTAAGTAACATTCGCACCGCACAACAGTAAACAGTCACTATTGACCGCACGAGCATATCTCACTGTCAATCAACGTCCTGATGATTACCATTGACCAGAAACTGAACTGGACTCACCTAATAAGCAATAGTGAATACAAGAACAGGTTAGAGATGAAGAATATTGCAGCGAGTAACTCAACTCCTGACTCCCCAAACCCTGTGTGCCATCTACAAGGCACAAGTCAGGAGTGTGATGGAACACTCCTCCACCTGCCTGACCTACCTGCAGCGTCTAGATTAGAGTGGTGCTGGAAAAGCACAGCAGATCAGGCAGTATCCGAGGAGCAGGAAAATCAATGTTTCGGGCAAAAGCCCTTCATCAGGAATAGAGGCAGGGTGCCTGCAGGGTGGAGAGATAAATGGCGGGGGAAGAAAGTAGCATAGAGTGCAATAGGTGAATGGGGGTGGGGATGGAGGTGATAGGTCAGAGAGGAGGGTGGAGATCTATCCTCCTCTCTGACCTATCACCTCCATCCCCACCCCCATTCACCTATTGTACTCTATGCGACTGTCTCCCCACCCCCCTCTCATTTATCTCTCCATGGTGCAGGCTCCCTGCCTCTATTCCTGATGAAGGGCTTTTGCCCGAAACGTCGATTTTCCTGCTCCTCGGATGCTGCCTGACCTGCTGTGCTTTTCCAGCACCACTCTAATCTAGACTCTGGTTTCCAGCATCTGCAGTCCTTGTTTTTACCACCCTGATGGATGCAGTTCCAATAACACAAGACGCTAATCATCTAGGACAAAACTGCACACTTGTTGGGCCTCACATTCAACATGCTAAACATTTACTCCTTCCACACCAACACACGGCAGTACTATGTTCCATCTCCACAATCTACTGCAGCAACTCATCAAAGCTCCTTCAACAGTACCTTTCAAATCCACACAAGCTCAACCAATCAGGACAAGGCCAACATGAGAACACCACAAGCTGCAAGTTCCCTTCCAAGCCACTGTCAATCCAGACATGAAAACCTGTTAACGTTCCTTCAGCGTCATGGCTTCAGAACTGCCATGCATGGTGTTACATTGCTGGTGACCATCTACCACCAAGCACTGGATCCCAGATTATACTACACTGCCAAAATCGTTCTCCACAATTTCAGTGGATACAAACAGGTCCACACTGACAGGGTGGGGATCCCTCAGCACTGCCCGCCCCTCACTGACAGGGTGGGGATCCCTCAGCACTGCCCGTCCCTCACTGACAGGGTGGGGATCCCTCAGCACTGACCGCCCCTCACCGACAGGGTGAGGATCCCTCAGCACTGCCCGCCCCTCACCGACAGGGTGAGGATCCCTCAGCACTGCCCGCCCCTCACCGACAGGGTGGGGATCCCTCAGCACTGCCCGCCCCTCACCGACAGGGTGGGGATCCCTCAGCACTGCCCGCCCCTCACCGACAGGGTGGGGATGCCTCAGCACTGCCCACCCCTCACCGACAGGGTGAGGATCCCTCAGCACTGCCGACCCCTCACCGACAGGGTGAGGATCCCTCAGCACTGCCCACCCCTCACCGACAGGGTGGGGATGCCTCAGCACTGCCCACCCCTCACTGACAGGGTGGGGATCCCTCAACACTGCCCACCCCTCACTGACAGGGTGGGGATCCCTCAGCACTGCCCACCCCTCACTGACAGGGTGGGGATGCCTCAGCACTGCCTACCCCTCACTGACAGGGTGGGGATCCCTCAACACTGCCCACCCCTCACTGACAGGGTGAGGATCCCTCAGCACTGCCCACCCCTCACCGACAGGGTGAGGATCCCTCAGCACTGCCCACCCCTCACTGACAGGGTGAGGATCCCTCAGCACTGCCCGCCCCTCACTGACAGGGTGAGGATCCCTCAGCACTGCCCACCCCTCACTGACAGGGTGGGGATGCCTCAAAACATCTACCTCAACACTGGACTGGAGCACTAGACTAGATTATTTTGCCACAAAGTCTCGCCCACACACAGAGCTCACGGTCTTCTGGTGTCCTTGCAGAATAGTCATGGAACAGTTTGAAATAGTACAAGTACATGCAGTTATTTTGTTTACTGTTCTGAGATATCAGTAGCGTTCCTGTGAAAATGTCCAGTTATTTCCAAGTCTTCCAGGTATTGCTTGAATGAAATTTTCTAGAAGACTACAGATCACAGAACTGTGAAGCACTGAGAGGTCATTCAGCCAATCACGTCTGTATTGGCATTTTGCAACAGCCACCTGATTAATCCCAGACCTCTTGCACTCTCTCTGTCTCTCCTGTATTTTTCTTTTTAAACGTAGCCCTGTCACAACAAACTCGTTTACATAAACTGGAAATTAAATGAGTTTTCCAAATTGGTGTCAGGAAGAGGATAGCAACTGACATGCCTCACCCTAGTTTACACAAGCAAGTGGCTCTGGCAACTGTTCTGTAGAGCACAGGTCAATCATCTCAGAGTGCAGTTGTCAGTGGCACGCAATGTGTGCTCAGCAATCAGTAACAGCCCACCAGAGTCAATGTAGTACTGAAGCCTCACTCATGAGATTGCCACAAGCAACAGCAGACTGCTTTGTTAAACGATTAGGCACAACAAAATTCCAAACAATTTTGTGTTTCAAATTGAAGGTCATTCGTTTTCAAAAACTAAACAGCTCCCAGTAATTAAAGAAACAAGCAAAATCTTTCATAGTTGGAAGTGGTATACCTACTCTCAACCGATTCCACCATGAGCTTTCTTCAAGAACAGCACAAGCTCTCTTGCCTCAGCCTCTCCCTCACTGATGCAATCCAGACAGATCAAGCACAGAAACTTCCTGGAGCAGCTTCACAAAGATTTAAAAAACACCAAAAAAATTCAATAAGCTGGAGAAATCCTCATGAAAGCAGAATTGCAGTCTCAACATCAAGAGAGAACTCATTTCTCCAGCGCATTGTAACCACCTCAGAAAAACTCAAAGGGTTTCACAGTCAATGAAATACTTCTGGCGTACAGTCACTTGTAACAGAAATACAGCAATCATTTGTGCACAGTATAATCCCAAAAACAGCTGCAACGAATGTCCAAACAAACAGTTTGTGTCATGCTTGTTGATAAATAATTATTCGAGACTGAAAGTAAAGATAAAAGCCCATGGGATCCAAGGAAGGATGGCAAAGTGAATCCACAAATGACCAGAAGACGGGACGTAGTGGGTGAAGGTTGAGGGGTACCTTTTCAATGGCAAGGCTGTGTCCAGTGGGATTCCACTGGGTCAGTGTTGGAGTCCTTGCTGTTTGCGGTTTATGTAAATGATTTAGGCTTGAATATAGAAAGTTTGATCAATAAGTTTGCACAACATACAAAAATTGATGAGGTGATAAATAGTAGTGAGGAAAGCCTTAGACTACAAGAGGATATCAAGGGGCAGGTCAGACGGGCAATGCATGGTGAATGAAGTTCATTCTGGATAAATGTGAGATGATGCAATTGGGCAGGACAAACAAGGCAAAGGAACACATGATGGGAGGCACCAAGGATCAGAGGACCAGGGTGGGCATATCCACCAGTACCTGAAGGTATCAGGACAGGTGATAAAGTGGTTAAGGCGGCATATGGGATACTTGCTTTTATTAGCTGAGACACAGTGTAAGAGCAGGGAGGTCTTGCTGGCAATGTAAAAAACATTGGTTAGGCCACAGCTGGAGTATTGTGTGCAGCTCTAGATTTCACAGTATGGGAGGAATATGACTACGCTGCAGAGGAGATTTACCTGGATGTTGCCTGGGCTGTAGAAATTCAGTTATGAGGAGAGATTGAACAGATGAGCTGCCAGAGGAAGTGGGGAGGCTAGTACAATTGCAACATTTAAAAGACATCTGGATGGGTATATGAATAGGAGGGATATGGTCCAGGTGCGGGCAGGTGGGACTAGATTGGGTTGGGATATCTGATCAGTATGAGCGAGTTGGACCGAAGGGTCTGTTTCCATGCTGTGCATCGCTATGACTCTGAGATTGGCAATGTTTTCCTTAGAGCAGAGGTGATTGAGGGAGGACATATTGAGATGTATAAAATAATGAGGGGCACAGATAGGGAAGCAAGAAGAAATATTTCCCCTTGATGGAAAGGCCAGTAACATAGATTTAAGGCAAAGGGCAAAAGATTCAGAGGGGACATCAGGAAAAACCCTTTCACCCAGAGGTTGGTGAGAATCTGGAACAAACTGCCTGTAAGGGTGGGAGAGACAGAACATTTAAGAAATATTTAGATGCGCAATTGCAATGCCAAGGCATACAAGGTTGTGAGCCCAGTGATAGAAAATGGAGTTACACTAGTAAGGTGCTTGTTACTGACCAGCTCAGACTCAATGGGTCAAAGGGTCATTTTCTGTGCTGTAGATTTTTAAGATTCTATGACCAGGAAAATGATGCAATAGAAACTTTTTTCCCCACTGGAAGGGAATTGGATCCCTTTATCAATTCACCTGAAAGATAGCCTGTCTGCCACTATGGTTCTCCGAACAGATCCTCTGACATACAGCTCTACTTCAGAACTGACACTCCAAGCAGACTTCTGACAATGTGGCCATCCCTCAGCACAGCTCCACCAAAAGTGCAGTGATCCCTCAGCACTAACCCTCCAACAATGCAGATGCCCTCCTGCACTGACTGTCTGAAGACATCCTCTGACAGTATTGCACTTCTCCAGGACTGACAGTATGGTTCTCCCCCAGCACAAAACCTTTGAAAATGGGTAGCTCCCTCAGTAACTAACCCTCCAACAGTGCTGCTGCTCCTCTTCATTGACATCCCTTATGAAGCTGACCCTTAGATACTTTTGAAATAACTTAGTGGCAATTAATGGACAATAAATTATTGGCAATAATACTACATCACCACCTCCCCTGATTTCCCACTATGGAAAAGTCTGTGCCATTGAGAGAACAGGAAAGCAGCCAGGTCTCTCAGAACTGAGGGAACTGTCACTACATGGTGGAGAATGGAGGCTGCTTCTCTCAGAAGGTCATTGCCACTGGATCTCTTTCACCATCACTCACTCATTTCTTACCTCCATTCCTTCAGTGTTCCCCTACTGCAATGTTCCCTCAACCATAATCCATAAGTCAGGATTGTGTTGGAATAACCTCCACTTTCCTGGATGAGTGCAGCTCCAAACAACACTTAAGAAGCGCAATACCATCCAAGATTGGTAACCCTGTTGCCACTTGCAACATTCATGAAGACTGGGGTTAATTGCCAGTAAGCACTCTGCATTTAAAAAACATCCTCTATATTCAAAGAAGCATGCTCAGTGGTTTACAAGGATAGACCCTGCCCGATGTAAAAATTATCATCTGCTACTCGTTATGTTCACAGCATGAGACAGGAACTAAGGAAACATTCAAATTAGTGCCTTCTGTTAAAACCACTCGTTGGTAATGAACTTTCAGTGACTTGCTTGTTTCTTGCCTAGAGATATTGCCGTCTCAATGTTCTCCTTTCCCAAAGGCACAGGGCACTTGCTGTGGTTTCAATAAGCTGACCCAGCTTTCTGCCAACTCAGACAAGTGGTCACTTCACTTTAGCCCCAGGAATGGACGCAGCTCCAGAGGCCATCATTTCACCCCAGCTCCACATTCACTCAAGATCTGTACTAATGGGGACTGGGGTCACTCGGTAAAGGTTAGGGAAATAAAATGGCCCTGAGAAACAAAGTAATTGGAACATCCTCTTCGACTGTTGCATCCAAGATCAAACAACCTGGTACAGTTTGGGAATAAAACGTGGAACTCTCCTGGTGAATCACCATCTACATCAGTGATCCCCTGATAGGGGAAGATCAAAGCACTGAACTGCCTCATTCCCAACATGGGAAGGAAAGACATCTGATGGAGCTCCAGGCATCGCAGACCCAAGTTCAACACAGATTCCAACTGCAGTCAAGCTGGAGCACAGAATCAAGCTTGACAAGACCAGTGCAGTAGCTGGGATAATCATTTGGTTAGAACAAGAACCAATATGCCCTCTCATGTCACAGGTTAAAAACAACTATTCCGCTAATCATATCTGCTCTCCATAGTGCAGGTTGGTTCTGCTGTTCAATTCCTGTAGTCCTTCCATTTATTTCTCCAAGGTCCCCATCCAATTTCTTTATGAAATCAGATGGTCTTCTCTACTTGCAGCTTTGGGGGCAGTGAGTTACGGTTCCAATGTTCTGCTCACAATTTGACAAAATTCACCACAACAGCAGAAACAATCTGCAACACTTCAACAAAAAAAAAATCAATTTGCCCCATCCCAATTTTAATAAATTCCCCAATTTGTTATTCATTCACAGAATGTGGGCATCATTGACTGTTTATTGCCCACCCTAATTGCCCAGGCACAACTGCTGTGGGAATGGAATTACATGTATGCAAGCCGAGTAGGGGTGGTAATGACCTTGTCTAAAGGACATTATGAACCAGTTGGGTTTTCAGACAATTGAAAAAAAATTTCATGGTCATCATTAATTTCCGAATTTTAGATTTTCTATTGAATTCAAGTTGGCAGCATTTGAACCTGGGTCACCAGAACATTAGTTGCGAGTGTAGTGCTGGAAAAGCACAGCAGGTCTCGGGATTAATAGTTCAGAGACTATAGACTGTCATCTGCCTATAATTTTTCAAGATCTGAACCTCCACCAAAAGGTAAAGAATTCTTCCTTAGGCTAAACTTTGTTAAAATCCATCCACTACATTGAGATACATTTTTTAAACAGATGATAAATGTGGGAAAACACTAATTCTTGCCACCTTTAGCAGGGGTAATTACTGAGCTAGTATCTCCTGCTTTGTGGGAGGGTGTTCCATATTTCTCCCTATCAACTGCTCATGTACTTATCTGTACCTATGCTATTGTCTCAACTACTCACTACGGTGGAGAATTCACAGTCTCATCACTATGTGGGTAAAGACGATGCTGCCACTATCTTCCAAATATGACAGAAGGAGAAAGTGACTGGCCACTGACCTTGTGTTTATCAATGCAGCTGATACCAATGTAATCGATGATGCAGCGACCGAGCCACTCATCAGGCCGAACACTCAGGATATCATTGCGACAGCTGTCCAAGTACTGCTGCAGCTTGACAAGAATACTCCGTGACATCACATAACCATAACCGCCATGACAGTAGCGGGAGTCCGGGTCACCCCCAATGAACTCCTCTGCCCGACCCAGGTACAGGTCTTTGATGCTTAGGTGAGAAACAAGTGACTTGATACGTTCGGCTTGGGTGTAAGTGTTGTCTTGCACCAGGTAGAACCAATCAAACTCATTGCCAAAATGCTCGTAGATGTACTGTATGGTCCGGTACATCAACCAGACTGGCCGGTCATCTCCATGGGAGATTATCTGCATCCCATGTGGGATCTTGGTATTGCGAAAGCCAGTAAAATAAATCAGTCTGTTGAAGTGGTGACCTATGGTTCGATTAACAGAGATAGCCAACGTGTTCAGGGTAGCCTTAGACGTTAGGACACCAACAAAGAGTCGATCTCGAATTCCCAGCTCCGTGTGAATGTAACGTGTCCTGAGTGAAAAGAAACAGACAACTTTAACCACCAATGCCTGTACTTCTCTTCCATAGTAACACCTGCCCTTCTCCTCTGGAGCACACCAGTTAGAAGCAGGAGAGAGACAGTCAACCCCTTGTATCTGCTCCACTACTAAATCTGATTACGGCAGGTCTGATTTTCCACCTTCTTCAAAGTTTGTGCGAAGATTTGTAGCTCGGGTGCTCGTTGTTGTGGTTCTGTTGATGTCGCTGATGATGTCGCCTAGCCAGGGGACGAAACATTTGCAACAAAAACATTTCCACCTTCTTGCCTATCCCAATAACCTTTCATCCCCTTGTTTGTCAAGAATCTATCTCTGCCTTAAAAATATTCAAGTACTCAGCTTCTGCTTCCTTTTGAGGAATGTAGGTGAACTTGAAAAAGCCACAATGCTTTTTGAAGACAGGCAGGGAAAATTGTCCCTAGCGTCCTAGCAAACTTCATCTCTCAATCAGTATCACTAAAGCAAACTGGTTAACGCTATGAGTAAAAGTGTTTGATTCATTGATATTTGTAGAATTGTTCTATGTGTACATTGGCTGTAGCATTACAACAGAATTAACACCAGTACTGACATTTCAACAGCACTTCATTAACCAGGATGAAACAAGTTGAAAACGTAATTTTAAAAAATCCTTGGTTTTACAAAAGCAATGAAGTTATCACAAACTACAGTTTAGCTTCAGCTGAAGCGCTGAAGGAGGATGTCAGGGCTTTACAGAGGGTGGAGGCGGGATTGACTAAAATGCTGCTGGAAGAGGTATTTCAGTTATATGGAACGAGTGATAGACAGATCAATGCTGGCCTTGCCAACATGCCCCCAAACCCATAAAAGAACTTTAAAAATCTGCAACTGTTCTCCCTCATACAGATAAGATCTGACAGAGGCATTCAACACCTTGAGGGATCTTGAGAGAGTAAGTAAGGAGAAACTGTTATTGCCGGGGCAGTGATGTCAGTAACGTTCATTCAGATTGGCAATAAATGAGAAACAGGATGTCCTAACACATCGAGTTGCGGTGCATTTCAGATCATTGTCTGAAAGCATAGTGGGAGGAGCTGCAGTAACATTCAGGAGACAATTATACAAATACTCAGCAGAAAGGCTGTAAACAAATGGATTTATCTGAATAACATTCAAACAGTCAGCACAGGCACAATAGGCTGAATGGCCCGAGGTTCTCAAATTCTGGACTTGTAAACAACACCACAGAAATATACTTCCTTCTTTTACTTTCTGTACTCTAGTATTTTAGCCCATTGATATTCTTACAAAATGCCTAGCCTTCATCATTTGGCATCAATGTCTGAGCAAGGTCCCAGCCCTGAAGCTGACCACATCCGTGTCCATCTCAGCATTTCCTAACCAGCACACACTTCAATCAGGAATGGCACCTTCCTATGTCTCCCTCACCCAGATCTGTTAATGCAGATTCTGAAATGAAAACAAGATGCTGGAGCAACTCAGCAAGTCTAGCAGCATCTGTGGAGAGAGAAACAGAGTGAATATTGCAATTCTGATACATTCTTCTTTAGAATAGTTCTGATGCTGTTCACCAAGTTTGAATAAACAACCACAGCCAAGAGCCAAGGAGGGGTAGC
The DNA here is from genome assembly GCF_020745735.1 of Hemiscyllium ocellatum. NCBI lineage: Eukaryota > Metazoa > Chordata > Chondrichthyes > Orectolobiformes > Hemiscylliidae > Hemiscyllium > Hemiscyllium ocellatum. The sequence goes on from NC_083404.1 coordinate 141,410,087, forward strand.
AGTCAACCTACACACAGCAAGCTCCACCAACAATAATGTGATACCAATCAGCTGAAGCATTTTGATGTTGGTAGCAGGAAAATCAGCGGCCAGGGAAAATTCCTTTGCTCTTCTTCACAATAACCTCTTCTTTGCAGTATCACTTACACCAATGAGGGGACAGGCAGAAACTTAATTTAATAACTGATCTAAAAGGTGGGTCATAGAGTAATAGAGATATACAGCATGGAAACAGACACTTTGGTCCAACTCGTCCATCACACTACAGGACTGGACAAAGCTTGACCCCAAGATCTTGAGTTACAGGAGCAGGAAGGACAGAGGTTGAAGTTGATGGAACATGTTCATCTTGGTGTCCAGTTACTAGCGGCGTACCGCAAGGGTCGGTGTTGGGTCCACTGCTGTTCGTCATCTTTATAAATTGAATGGGGGCGTAGAAGGGTGGGTTAGTAAATTTGCGGACAACATTAAGGTTGGGGAGTTGTGGATAGTGACGAAGGATGAAGTAGGTTGCCGAGAAACATAGATAGGATATGGAGCTGGGCTGAGAGGTGGCAAATGGAGTTTAATGTGGACAAGTGTGAGGTGATACACTTTGGGCAGAGTAATCAGAATGTAAAGTACTGGGCTAATGATAAGATTCTTGGGAGTGCAGATCAGCAGAGAGATCTCGGCATCCATGTACACAGATCCCTGAAAGTTGCCACCCAGACTGACAGGTTTGTTAAGAAGGCATACAGTGTTTTGGCCTTTATTAATAGAGGGGTCGAGTTCCGGAACCAGGAGGTTATGCTGCAGGTGTACAAAGCCCTGGTATGGTCACATTTGGAGTATTGTGTACAATTCTGGTCACCGCATTATAAGAAGGACGTGGAAGCCTTGGAAAGGGTGCAGAGGAGATTTACTAGGATGTTGCCTGGTATGGAGGGAAGGTCTTACGAGGAAAGGCTGAGGGCCTTGAGGCTGTTCTCGTCAGAGAGAAGAAGGTTGAGAGGTGACTTAACTTTAACTCCCCCTCCCACTCCACCAAGGACATGCAGGTCCTTGGACTCCTCCACCGGCAGAACACAACTACACGACGGCTGGAGGAGGAGCGCCTCATCTTCCGCCTGGGAACCCTCCAACCACAAGGTATGAATTCAGATTTCTCCAGCTTCCTCATTTCCCCTCCCCCCACCTTGTCTCAGTCGGTTCCCTCAACTCAGCACCGCCCTCCTAACCTGCAATCCTCTTCCTGACCTCTCCGCCCCCACCCCACTCCGGCCTATCACCCTCACCTTGACCTCCTTCCACCTATCCCACCTCCATCGCCCCTCCCCCTAGTCCCTCCTCCCTACCTTTTATCTCAGCCTGCTTGGCTCTCTCTCTCTTATTCCTGATGAAGGGCTTATGCTCGAAACGTCGAATTCTCTATTCCTGAGATGCTGCCTAACCTGCTGTGCTTTGACCAGCAACACATTTGCAGCTGTGATCTCCAGCATCTGCAGACCTCATTTTTTACTAGGTGACTTAATAGAGACATACAAGATAATCAGAGGGTTAGATAGGGTGGACAGGGAGAGCCTTTTTCCAAGTATGGGGATGGCAAACAAGAGGGGACACAACTTTAAAGTGAGGGGAGATAGGTATAAGACAGATGTCAGAGATAGGTTCTTTACTCAGAGAGTAATAAGGGTATGGAATGCTTTGCCTGCAACGGTAGTAGATTTGCCAAGTTTAAGTGCATTTAAGTCATCATTGGACAGGCATGTGGACGTACATGGAATAGTGTAGGTGGGATGGGCTTCAGATTAGTATGACAGGGTGGTGCAACATCGAGGGCCAAAGGGCCTGTACTGCGCTGTTATGTTCTATGTTAAGTGAGCCATGGCTGATAATAATTCTTGCAGAATGACTGCTGTCTTTAATGACTGACGAATTGGTTAATACTCTGCCTCTCAATTGCTCCTTAATGAATCACGAACATGCTTTTTTAAAAAATTCCTCCATGGAATGTATATGTCACTAGCTGGGCTAGCATTTATTGCCCATCCCTTATTGCACTTGAACTGAATGGCTCGCTAGGCTATTTCAGAGGGCGGTTAAGAGTCAACCAAATTGCTGTGGGTCTGGAATCACATGTCAGATGAGGAGGTAAGGACAGGAAATTGTCTCCCCAAAGGGCATTAATGAGCTAAATGTTAACAATAGTTAAGTGGTCATCAACACATTAGCTTTTTATTCCAGACTTCTCCTGAACGCAAATCTTATCAACTGCTGCAGTGGAATTTGAGCCTAGATTAGAGTGGTGCTGGGAAAGCACAGCAGGTCAGGCAGCATCGAAGTATCGCGCAAAAGCCCTTCATCAGCAGTGGGATTTGAACCTACGTCTCCCAGAACATTAGAGTCTCTGGAGGAATATCAGGCAAGGACAGAATGGTGTCATCTGTAGGTTGAATAGTTTTCCACTACTCTCAATTTAAAATTTACACGTGGCATTTGGGCTGGCTGTTACAGCACTGGTCAGGACTTTTTCAGCAAGAGGATACCAAACAGAATAAAATCAGATATTCCAAATGTGAGTGCATTTGCTTTTAAACATTGTTAACATGTATTTCTTTTCATCCTAAATTCTTACCTGAGCACTTTCTTGTGTGGCTTGTTGGGATCTTTGTAATAAGGGACAATTTTGGGTTCATACTCTTTGTTGTTACTGAACTCTCCATTTTCCAATCTAGGCTCCAGGTGACTGGTATCATGGGGCAGCCCCCTGCTGTGCCCAGCATCCATACACGATTCATGCCCATCTCCCTGACTCCAGGAGACTCGCAGCAAACTCAGACTGCAGCCCAAAGAGAGTCCCAGGATGAGTGGCAGGGCAGGCCGGAAGAAGAGAAGCAGAGAGGTGAAGCGCATCGTTTGGAATGGGTTGGAAAGCCAGCAAAGAATGAAAGTGAGACAAGCACAAAATAAAGACCTCACAGAGATACTCTCAGGGAAATAATTTAAAAATTGATTTGCTTCATCTCAGCTGTAAACAGGTATAAAACAGAAACAAACACTGATGAGACTTGGAGTGATAAGTCTAAGCCATGAGCACTGACTATCCCTAATCACAACAAAGTATATCAAAGCAACACCTAAAGGACATGAAGTCAGCCTCACAGGCAGATTCAATTCAAATCAAAACCTGATCGATAAGACAGTAATGCTGATCACATCATATTTAGCAACACATAAACTGACATCTCACATTAGTAAACTGAATTCAAACTATCTGCTGTAAACTTAATCAGAATTTGTAATAAATAATGGCAGTGAAGGACCAAAATAACTTCAATTTTTCACAAATCCTACACCCTGATGCCAGGTGGCTTTGGTCACAGTTGTCACAAACTTGTTAAAACACTACTGCTGTCACGTTTCACATTTCCACATCTTTTAAAGTGATGCAGAGATAAACATTTCCCACACTTTCCCAATTTCCACTGCTCTTGGAGTGGGGCAAGGAGAATAATTCTTCTAAATGTGTATGGCCCAGTGAATGGACAAATTAAAACAGGTTTTCAGATCTCCAGCATCCGCAGCTCGTTATTTTATACAATGGAAAGGTTCAACCAGGTATTCAACACAGTGAAGTGTGCTACTCTTGAGAAAAGGTTTCTGAGAGCTCTCTGATGATTTTAGATTCTGGTTTCCATTGCTGCATCCAATGTCTGCACTGACCACTGGGTTACTGTTAGATGACAGGGAAATTCGGGCAACCTGGCAGGCAGCATTAATATCATCCTCAATCCTTGTTCTCTTATATGACAAGAAAGCAAATCACAATCCAATCGTGGGGATTTGGTGAGTAAACTCTTCTCAGTTTAAACGCTTGTTCCTCCCAGTTAACGACCAGAATTTCTCAGTCAGGGAGACGCCAGGGTGTGAAGCAGAGTTTAAATCTTCTTTAAGGCGGAGTGTTGTGACTGAGAGCTGTCAGAGTATATGACAGACGGCCTGCTGGAGAAGGGCACAGTTTCACTGCAGTCACCTCATGCCCGGGTTCGAGAGGCTTGCCCAGGACCAGCTCGACAGTGCCATCCCTGTGGGCCTTCCTGCTTCACCCCCAGTCAATGGAGGGTGGGGGGTGAGGACGGCTCCACTATCCCCCCCGCCCCCTCGGCCGGCTGCTCGGCGGGACAGGCCTCTGCTGCTCTCCCGCTGTCTGCCAGGGGTGGCCTCGGCGGGCCTCAGGAGCAGAGGCGCCTTCTCCCTGACCACGGCCTCGGCCTGTCCTACACTTCCCTCCGGAGTCGCGGGGTGGTCCAACCGCGCGTGCGCAGAAACGGTCCCCCTCTCAACCTCGCTGCGCGTGCGCGTCAACGGTCACGGCTCCCGCCGGAATCGGGGACGGGGGTGTTGGACTGCGCGTGCGCCGAACCGGTGACCTCCCTTCGCGCGTGCGCCTGTCACAGTCACGGCTCCCTCACGGAGTCGAGGAAGAGGTGTTGGACTGGGCATGCGCTGAGCCGGTGCCTTGTGGATCGCTGCGCGTGCGCGTCAACGGTCACGGCTCCCTCCGGAGTCGAGGAAGAGATGTTGGACTGGGCATGCGCTGAGCCGGTAACTTGTGTATTGCCGCACGTGCGCGTCAACGGTCATGGTTCCCTCCGGAGTCGCGGAAGAGGTGTTGGACTGGGCATGCGCTGAGCCGGTGCCTTGTGTCTCGCTGCGCGTGCGCGTCAACGGTCGCGGCTGCGCGTGCGGAGGGGAAAGCGCGGGAGATCCGCCGGTCAGAAATGTCCAGAAGTGTCCGTGTCGCCGCTGACTGCACTATCTGAGGTACAGAGTCTTCAGAACAGATTCTTGGGGCGAAAACAAGTTAGAAAAATGGGAGAAGTCCAGCAATAAATCAGAAACTTGTTCTGCAGACGTTTCGTCCCCTGTCGAGGTGACATCCTCAGTGTGTGGGAGCCTCCTGTGAGGCACTTCTGTGATCTTTCCTCCGGTGTTTATAGTGATTTGTATCTGCCGGTTGTCAGTTCCAGCTGTCCGCTGCAGTGGCCGGTATATTGGGTCCAGGTCGATGTGCTTATTGATTGAATCTGTGGATGAGTGCCATGCCTCTAGGAATTCCCTGGCTGTTCTCGGTTTGGCTTCTCCTATAATAGTAGTGTTGTCCCAGTCGAACTCATGTTGCTTGTCATCTGAGTGTGTGGCTACTAAGGATAGCTGGTCTGGGACAGCACTACTATTATAGGAGAAGCCAAACAGAGAACAGCCAGGGAATTCCTAGAGGCATGGCACTCATCCACAGATTCAATCAATAAGCACATCAACCTGGACCCAATATACCGACCACTGCAGCGGACAGCTGGAACTGACAACCGGAAGATACAAATCACTATAAATGCCGGAGGAAAGATCACAGAAGCGCTTCACAGGAGGCTCCCAAGCACTGAGGATGTCACCTTGACAGGGGACGAAACGTCTGCAGCACAAATTCCCAGCTCGGTGAACAGAACCACAACAATGAGCACCCGAGCTACAAATCCTCTCCCAAACTTTGAATAAATCAGAAACTTGGGAAAGTAATAGTTTGGAACAACAGTCAGTGTTAAATGTAGAGTAATGGGGAACGGGTCTGGGTGGGATACTCTTCAGAGGGCCAGTCTGCACTTGTCGGGCCGAAGGGCCTGTTTCCACACTGCAGGGATTGTAATTCGCTACAACTCAGACGGCGTGGAGCTTCACCTCGAGTCCGAGGGACCGCGCTGGCTCTCCTTCCCCACACACCCCGGATATCACCGAGGATTTGGGAGGTTAAAGACACAGAGAAATAAAAGAACGGACAGAGCAGCTGAGCTCCGACTCAACAGTCCTATTCCGTCTCGGGAGAAGTGGTCTCGTTAGTTGAGAAAAAAGATATAATTTTGCTTATAGAGTCATGGAGATGTACAGCATGGAAACAGACCCTTCGACCCAACCCGTCCATACCGACCAGATATCCCAACCTAATCTAATCCCACCTGCCAGCACCCGGCCCATATCCCTCCAAACCCTTCCTATTCATATACCCATCCAAATGCCTCTTAAATGTTGTAGTTGTACCAGCTTCCACCACTTCCTCTGGCAGCTCATTCCATACACGTACCACCCTCTGTGTGAAAAAGTTGCCTCTTAGGTCTCTTTTATATTTCTCCCCTCTCACCCTAAACCTATGCCCTCTAGTTCTGGACTCCCCCACCCCAGGTAAAAGACTTTGTCTATTTATCCTATCCATGACCCTCATGATTTTGTAAACCTCTATAAGGTCACCCCTCAGCCTCCGACGGTCCAGGGAAAACAGCCCTAGCCTGTTCAGCCTCTCCCTGTAGCTCAGATCCTCCAACTCTGGCAACATCCTTGTAAATCTTTTCTGAACTCTTGCAAGTTTCACAACATAGCAGGGAGACCAGGAGTGTGCTTAATATTTGAAAAGTGGCCTAACCAGTGTCCTGGACAGACGAAAGTGAGGACTGTAGATGCTGGAGATTGAGTCGATAGTGTGCTGCTGGAAAAGCACAGCAGGTCAGGCAGCATCCAAGGAGCAGGAGAATCAACGTTCTGATGAAGGGCTTTTGCCCGAAATATCGATTCTCCTGCTCCTCGGATGCTGCCTGACCTGCTGTGCTTTTCCCACACTACAATGTCCTAAACAGCCACGACATGACCTCCCAAATCCTGTATTCAATGCACTGACCAGTAAAGGCAAGATAACTACTGCTTCACTCAACTCATTCCTGGGATCAAGTGACAAAAATAGAAATAGCTGGAGAAACTCAGCCAGTCTGGCAGCATCTGTGGTGAGAGCGCAGAGTCACAGTTTGAGGTCTAGTAATCCCTCTTCCCCAAACAGTCTGTTTCCAAACAGGCAAAAGATATGGCTTCCAGAGGCAAGGAAAGAGTAGCTACCTTGACATTAAGGCAGCATTTGAGCAAGTTTGATATCAAAAAACCTTAACAAAATTGAAGTCAATGGGAATTAAGGAAAAATCGCCAATGACCATAAGCGTTCCTAACACAAAGGGAAATGGTTTTAACTATTAATGTCAAACATCTCAGCTCCAGGTCACCTCTGTAGGAGTTTCTCAAGTAAGTGTCATGTGCCCAAGCATGTTCAGGTGCTTCATCAATGTCTTTCCCTCCATCATAGGGATGTGAAGTAGGAAGATGTTCACTCCTAGAGTCATCCAACTCATCTACGCTGACCAGGTCTCCCAAATTAAACTTGCCCTGTCAGAAAGGAAAAGTCTTGTTTGGCCAACCTCCTTAATGTAAGTCGGATCCTTCCATATCCGCCACAAATTCACCTGTACCTCCACACACATCATCTATTGCATCCGCTGCACCCGATGTGGCCTCCTCTATATTGGGGAGATGGGCCGCCTACTTGCGGAACGCTTCAGGGAGCACCTCTGGGACGCCCGGACCAACCAACCCAACCACCCCGTGACTCAACACTTTAACTCCCCCTCCCACTCCACCAAGGACATGCAGGTCCTTTGACTCCTCCATCGCCAGAACATAACAACACGACGGTTGGAGAAAGAGCGCCTCATCTTCCACCTGGGAACCCTCCAACCACAAGGGATGAACTCAGATTTCTCCAGTTTCCTCATTTCCCCTCCCCCCACCTTGTCTCAGTCGATTCCCTCGAACTCAGCACCGCCCTCCTAACCTGCAATCTTCTTCCTGACCTCTCCGCCCCCACCCCACTCTGGCCTATCACCCTCACCTTGACCTCCTTCCACCTATCACATCTCCATCGCCCCTCCCCCAAGTCCCTCCTCCCTACCTTTTATCTTAGCCTGCTGGACACACTTTCCTCATTCCTGATGAAGGGCTTATGCCCGAAACGTTGAATTTCCTGTTCCTTGGATGCTGCCTAACCTGCTGTGCTTTAACCAGCAACACATTTTCAGATCCAACCTCCTTAATGATTACACAATGTTCAGTTCAATGATCAACTCTTCCAATTTTGAAGTAGTGTATATCCATATGCAAGAAGGCCAGGGCAAGTATATGCAGGGCTGCGATAATCAGATTTTTAATCAGGAAGGGAATCAAGTATTTTGGAGAAAAGGCAGGAAAGTAGAGGTGAAGATTGTCAGAGAAGCCATGATTTTATTGAACGTTGAAGCAGACTCAGTGGCTGAATGACCCACTACTGCTTCTGCCTCTTGTGGTGTTACAAGTGTCTAGCAGAACCCCAGGTGAGAGAAGGTTGGATAACATCAGCCAGCATTGACATACTTCACACTATAAACATGATAATATGCGGGAGGTAATCATCAGGAAGGAGTGTTCTGGTCTCCCACTGAAATCTTGAAGAGGCTTTGCTCAGCAGATCAATGGACTCATGCATGCAGAAAGGTCAATGAAGAAACTTGTTTAAACCATATGCTTGTTCTGTACCGTTAGATAACCAGAATAAGACCAGAATCTTGATAGTGTAGTCCAGACAAGGAAGGTTCTGCAGCAGAACACTTAAATGAGATACTTAATGAACACTTTTCACCTGTCTTCACAAGAAAGTAGCTGGAAGATAATGTCTTAATAGATGAAAGGAGACTAGAAATTGGTGGTAATGGTGAATGAGTCTGTTGAGCAAGGCAGCTGGAGCAATTCAAATGAAAATGTGTTGCTGGTCAAAGCACAGCAGGCCAGGCAGCATCTCAGGAATAGAGAATTCGACGTTTCGAGCTCTTATTCCTGATGAAGGGCTTATGCTCGAAACGTCGAATTCTCTATTCCTGAGATGCTGCCTGGCCTGCTGCGCTTTGACCAGCAACACATTTGCAGCTGTGATCTCCAGCATCTGCAGACCTCATTTTTTACTCGCAATTCAAATGAACCCTTTCTGAAAGAAAGGGTGTCTTTACGGGAAGGAAGTTTAATAAGTAGAAGTGTCATATAAACAAAGCATTTCCTCATCAATGTAAACCACAGGCTTAATTCCATTAAATACTGTGTCTTCTATGTTTAACTTGTATTTCCCTTCATGTTTGTTATGGTCCAGTGCCAGTGAAATAAAGGATCCTTGCTTTAGGATGTCTTTAGGACATCGGTGTGTTCAATTCTCATGTTAAAATTTAATAGAATAAAATAATGATGTAAGGGAGGGTCTTAATAGGTTTGTATACTCAAAGTTTAAATTAATAAGCCATTCTTTAACATAGGATGTGTCTTGTCTTACTGAGGGAAATAAATAAATTGTGGAGTCTTTGGCCGTAGGTATGGAAAGGGTACTAGAGGACTGGACCATCATAAAGTTTACACCAGATGGTGCTGTTGAGCTATCATTACCATTTTAAAAATATATCTTGTATCTTTTATATCTAGTACTATCAACAGTAGCAAGCAGCTACAAGATACACTGCAGCAACTCTCCAAGGCTGCTTTAACAGCACCTATCAAACTCACAACCTCCAGAAGGACAAGGGCAAGAGAGCTGTAGGAACGCCACGTGTCAAGTCATGAGTCCTCCTGATTCGGAATCACAGGTGGAATCTTCCCAGCCCATGAAGAACATGGTTGTTGACAAATCAGTTGGGAAAATAGGGTGGAGTCAGCAGAAATAAGATTCTTAACGTCAAAAGGAAAACATACAATTCTCTAAATGTGCTTCAGATGATGAGGCAAGAATCTCACTAGTGAGTAGTGAGAAGCCTATTTGCATACATTAGCATTGTATTATTCCCTAACCTTACTTCATTGAGATACAGTTTCCCATTCTCCCACGTATACTAAAACCAAACTCGAAGGTGACGGTACCCGACATGAAAATCAGTGGTAACCTGGCACTCCAGCTCATCTTTTTTTCTCCAGACTTCCATGTTGGACAACAGTTAGTAACATCTCATGGCAGAAACCACCAAACATAGAGACACCCCCCCCCACCAAGTCCATAGCTGTTGGCATTGGACAGATCTCAGTCTCTCCGTATCTCATGACACATTTTTGATCCATTTACAATAAAGTCTGACACTTGGATGTTGCATGTTGGAGAATTCTGGCACTTATCATGCTGCTGCCAGGACATCGCGCACATGAACAGATGCCCACCTGATAGATTAGACCTGGGTGCACCTCTGGATTCTTTGCATGTTGTCTTTGTATCTATTTGGATACTCAGCATTTTTAGCATAGACACATGGCCATGCACTTTATCATGGTGTTAACATTGATCATTCAAAGGTGTGGACAATGTTGTATGGCAGTATGCTACTTCATTCACATCTACACCATGTGCCAGCGGCTAATGTGGCAAAACACACTGCATATGCATGAACTAAATGGCCATGTCTTAAGATTTAAGGGCCATCAAGGAAGACTGTCTTCAGTCAGGGTGTCTCAGCACAGTAAGTCTAGGGCAATGTTTGCTTTCAGTCAATTACTTGGAACATAGAACAATACAGCACAGAACAGGCCCTTCGGCCCACGATGTTGTGCCGAACATTTGTCCTCGCTTAAGGAACAGTCAGGTTCATTGTTTTGTATCACTGCTGGTAGGGAAGGGAGCTATGATCAGTCTCGCAGGTCCAGTGTAGTCAGTCCAGGGATTTGCACAGATACCAGTCAGGGTTCCAGTTACCTATCAGTTGGGAATACCTGTTCAAATCAATTGTGTGAATGGATCCTGGTCAATTCTTAGCATTATCAACCTAAGGAAAGTGAAGGGAGAATATCAGAGGCCGCTGTTGTTGTGTGAAGCTAGGGAACTCAATTGTCAGAATTGGAGGCAGCATGCTGAGATGCAGAGTAGACAATAATTGTAAAGATGGGACCATTCAACATATAAGGAAGAGATAAGAGAGCAAGGGAGGAAAGGGACGAATGGGGGAAGGAGTGTGTCATTGATAGTCAGTAGCACCCTGACTTTGATGAGAGAGAAGTGTAGCACTATGTCTGGTATGACTACAGAGTATACCTGAGACTTAGCAGATAGAGTAGGGAGGTGAACAGTTAAACAGCTTGGTAGAAATGTGACTATGATCAAAGCCAGTGGGTTTGACGGGGAGGGCATCTAAGAATGGAATGTGAACATTTTGGGGTCGTGTAAACTGAGAGGCAGAGTCTGAGTATTTCTAATTTATCTGTTCAGAGATGTTAAGACATACCATTGGAATAGGTGAGACTTGAACCCAGGCCTCCTGGTACAGAAGTAGGGACAATACCACTGTGCTGCAGCAACCCCCAAATGCTGAGTCTGTGATTCACTGTAAAGCTTCATCTTCATCTCTATTGTAATCTTGATATAAACAGCTGCAATCAAAGCTGGAGTGCGCAGAATAAATGTTTTGTCAGGAAAGGGGTTCCATTTTAATGCAATATGAGGCCCTGTAAAGAGCAATTGTGTTATACAGACACTTGAGATCACAAATGGACATATGTGGAAGTTATGATTGATTGACTGCACAGAGACCAATCATAGCACCAATCATTACAAATTGATCATATGCAAGCACTCTCAAGACAGTGAGGCACAGCAATGGATTATAATATGGAATGATTCACCCCAATTGCCAAAATAGAAATTGTCTTTCAAGGTCCTACACCTGCACAGCAAGATCTACTCATTTCACATCTTGAACCATAAAGCAGCCAGAATCGAGAGGGTGGTGCTGGAAAAGAACAGCAGGTCAGGCAGCATCTGAGGAGCAGGAGAATCGACATGTTGGGCATTAACCCTTCATTAGGAATTATAAAGCATCCACACTGTTATGACAGTAGGAGAAGAAATCCTCAGTGTTTTTAATCACACGTACAATCTTCTATTGTATGTGCACCAAGAAGCTTGAGCAACAGATACCTGAATCAGGACAATGGAGTCCAACATTTATACAGAGACAATCTGAGGATTATTAAATAAGCCATGATCTGCTTTAATGGGGGAGCAGAATCAATTTGCTGAATGGCTGACTTATGCTCCTATATCTTTGATCTCATCCAAATTAAAAACTTATACATGCCTCAACATAATAACTAGACTGCATCTATGCCGACAAATAAAATTCTAGTTTTCACAATTTATTAGGAACACCACCATCTGCACCTTCTCTTCCAAGCTACTCACAATCAGACTTGGAAATAAAGCACTGGTCGTCAGTGTTGCTGGGTCAAATTCTCTTCCCAACATCACTGGGTCTACATGCAGCATATGAAATGCAGCAGTTCAAGAAAGTATGTCACCACCATTTCAAGGCAACGATGGGTGGCAGTAATGCTGCCCCAGCCAGCAATACCCATATCCCACAAGTGAATGTAATAAAAGTTAACTTTACTGTTCTCAATTTAATTCAAATTAATACAACACAAAACGAGTAATCATGCATACTTTAAAAGAAAGATACATTGAAACGTTCTCACCCTAACTCTTCATGTGCTTAATCACATGACTAATAAAACTATCAAAAGAAATATAAAATGAAGAAAAAAGTTGATCTCACAATTAAATATTGATTTCAATAGTTCTTGATGGAAAGATTTATAGAGGGACACTTAAAGAAACAACACCACAACTTTACAGGTTAACAGTAGGAAAGTAACAAAAACATTCCTATCTTTTAAATTTTTTTGTTTATAGTTTTTCTCCTTTAAAACAATGTTCAGAATCTGATGTTTGTTCTTAACCTTATATGAGAAAGATAAGGAAAATAAAAATTTGGTAAACAAAAGCAAAATGTTTTGATTAGTTCAGTTTGGATTTTCTGCCAAACATTTTCAAGGAGTCAGGGTTAAACCTAATCTCTTAAGACAAAATGTTCCTCTTCCAGTTGCAAAAATATTTTTTAAACAGAAACGTTAACATGTAATTTTATATTTTCCCCAGTTCTTTCCATGTGATCTTGAATGAACAGGCTTTGCAATCAAGTTCATAACTTGAAATGAAGTCACCTTTGCCCTACAGGATCATGGGGTGACTCTTTCTCGTTAGAGAAAGACAATTGGTGGTGATTTAATCTGAGGGTTACCACATAATCAGGTGAGAGGGGAGGTTGAGAAGGAGAGTCATTCATGCTAACCTCAGATGGTGTAGATATTGAACCTATGCTGTTAGGCATGACCTTGCAAAGCAAGCTAACCTTCTAGCTAGTAAAAAGTGAGGTCTGCAGATGCTGGAGATCAGAGCTGAAAATGTGTTGCTGGTTAAAGCACAGCAGGTCAGGCAGCATCCAAGGAACAGGAAATTTGACGTTTCGGGCCAGAGCCCTTCATCAGGAATGGTTCTGGCCCGAAACGTCGAATTTCCTGTTCCTTGGATGCTGCCTGACCTGCCGTGCTTTAACCAGCAACACATTTTCAGCTCTAACCTTCTAGCTAACCAATCCCCTCATTTGATTTCTGTAATGGCCTAAGAATTCAAAGTACCAACTATCTGTGTTATAATCTATTCCCAAATCCGAAGAACATACAGTTTAAACTAGTTCACAACCAAATCATGACTCAAGTTTTCCACAAAAAATGCGCCTGCTTGCATATAAATAAATAGAGAAGATATTCTTCTGTGGCATATCTTTGGAGGGTTGGTTTGGACTTGTTGGGCCGAAAGGCCTGTTTCCACACAGTGGGGATTCTAAAAAGGAGCTTTAGTTAGCTCGGAAAGTTGGTTTGTAGTGTAGAGTGATGTCAACAGCATGACTTCAATTCCCTTATTGGCTGAGGTCACCATGAAGGCCCTGCCTTCTGAATCTCTCCCCTTGCCTGAGGCATGGTGACCCTCAGGTTAAACCACCACCAGTTGTCTCTCTCTAATGAGAGAGCAGCCCTATGATCCCTGGGATTTCACCAATATTAGCAGAATAAGCAACAAACACGCTATCAACATCAAAAAACAGATTTTTAGGTCTATACGTAGATGATGATACAGTCCAATCAAAACAATGAATCGACCTCTTCAATAAATGACTTCAAACAAAAGAAGCACAGTAAAAGTCTCTCAAAATGGAAGATGTCTTATCATTTTCAGTGACAGTTCAACTATAAGGGAGGGTTTCCCAGTTTTAGACTGTTCTGTCAAGTGAGATTTGTGACACAGTCTACTGTGACCTGGACTAACCTTTCTTATGTAATCTTCTCTCCCCTCATTAATTGTATAATTGGCTCTTGGCTGTTGTTCTCAGGGAACTTTGCAGCTGGAGAGTCACAAGTGCCACTGCAAGGACATTCTGGCATAGATGGCTATGGCACAATATTGAAGACCAAACTGTCACTACGTCAAACATTGCAAGCTGTGAATAATCCCTCACACCATGATGCTTGAGCTATAACATTCAGTACACTCTTTCAACTGCATCCTCCATCAGCTCAGAGACTTGCACCTTGGTTAAAGACTAGATCTTATAGATTAAACTCAGAGCACAATCTAGTAAATAATGAACAGTTGAAACAAAGTGGAAAAATACATTAAAGTAGGCCTGTTATAATGAAAACATGCCTGTTTTAGTTGAGAGAGAACTGCATAACCTTGATTATCTTTGGGAACCGTTCTTTTATGTAAGTAACACAGAATAATATGGAAATCTTTCATCTTCACAATGGAATGTTTGGAAAAGTACTGAAGATATTATGAAATTGCGACTCAGCAGGTAATCTAAGACTCAGAATAGTATTAATATCAGGGACTTTGCCCCACTCTTCAGACTTTTCACGATTGTGCTGGGGTTTGCAAGACCAGTGCCCTAAAATCTGAGATAGAATTCTGAGTGCCACCATCACTGAAGTCCCCAACAAATAGAAGTCAGGCTTGCATATCTATATATAATTATGCAGTTTAATGTAATAGATACATTCATTAGTTGCCTATTTCTTTAATATATAATAAGGAGATTTGTTTTGTACTAAAGTGCACTTGAAATCATATTGATCAGACCTGAAAGCACCCATTAGGTACTTTCTGCCTAACAATATACCAACCCTCTCCTTGTGATGCTGAAGCTTGCAGCAGTCCAAGCTGAGGAGAGTGACCTACATCAGGGCAAGAAACTCTCAGCAAAGAAATCACTTTCAATATTATCCAAGGCAACAGGGCCAATCACAGAGCAGGGTCCCTCCAGCCCAGCTGCAGAATGCAGGACTGCACTTAGACAGAGTGGGAGGAAAAGGAAGAAGAAAACTTAATGAGGGTATATTAGGTGGCTTTGGTGTCACATCATATATTCCACTCTTGTAAAGATATGGTCATTTTCACTGCTACTCATTCTTCTGTAGTATAGTTTACACTGTCAGACCTGGCTAAGTCATACACATGTCAGAGGTGAACATCTCAAGGATGAAAGAAGTAATGGCTAACCATTGTCTCATGCATCTCTGATGTAACTGATTCCTTGACTGTAGATAACCTCAGATGTCAGGACTCATTGAACTATGTTGTTGATGTCTGTTGACAAGGTGTTTTGCAAATAATGTAAATAACACTGATGCTGAACGTGGTTTGCTGGGATTATGCTCAAGCCTGACATGCACATGAAATTCTATTCATAGCCAAATGTGAATGAGAGAATGGAGTCAGTGATGTTTCCACACATCTCTGCAAGGAAAGGTATACTTTATGCATCAACTTTTGTAGGGAACACATTGCCATTCAAGGCAGGGAGATGTACAATGCACAGCTCACATTTCTACTGCACCTAATAGTGCACTGTGCTGTGGGTAAAAACCACTTAAAACTGCTCAGGCTTTTTCAAATTAGAATAGAGAAGGTTGAGAGGTGAAGTTAGAAAATTATGCGGTGCGTGGACAGGTTGAACAAAAAAGTGACTGCCCCCTTAGTTGAAGGGTCAGTAATGGAGTGGGGGGCATAATTTTATGGTAAAAGGCATGAGGTTTAAAGGGGACTTGAGGAAATCCTTTTTAACCAGAGTAAGGTAAAGTCTGGAATGCAGTGCCTTGGGTGGGGGAGGGGGGGATGCGTAGTTGAAGCAGGTAACCTCACAACCTTTGAAAAGTGTATGGATGAGCTCTTAAAGTGTCAGAACCTTCAATGCTGTGGGCCAAGTGCAGGAAAGTGTGACTAGTGTAGATTCAGTGTATTTTTGGTGGTACTTGATGGGCCAAAGGGCCTCTTCTGTACTGTACGATTCTATGAAAGTGCTGCCTGTCACAGATTATTCAGGATTCCTCTTAACCTGCTGGCTGCTTTGAGAGGCTTTACTATACAGCACGCAAGTTTCATGAACTAAATGCAGGCTGAAGAACTATCTAACCCTAATACCTTGCAATGTTCATTCATTGTCTCACTGTCTGCTACTTCTTCTCTAATGGTTAGTAGGACATTTATACATAATTTTGTCCTACATCTTATGGTCTTATTATGTGTAGATATTTAAAAGTGCTAAAACCCAAAGAGATTAAGGATACAGTCAGATGGATAATGAGGCATTTATTCAGCAATGTGAAAGGCAAAAATAACAAGGTCCACATGTCCTTTGCTCTAAATAAAAGCTGTTTGCCATATTACCAATAGAATGTTAAGCAATTAAACATAGTTCCAATACACCTCATTCATCCTGGAAGTGAGATTCACTGAGGTTATCTCTGGCCTCTCAGATTGGCAATACATTGCTCTGTCATGCTATCTTCACAGAATCCTTATAGTATAGAAGCAGGCCATTTGGCCCATCGAGTTGACACCAACCCTCTGAAGAGCAGCTCATCCAGACCCCCCACCCACCCTAACTCTGTAACCCTGCATTTCCCATGGCTATCCTCTTAGCCTGCACGTGCCTGGACACTATGGGCAATTTAGCGTGGGCAATGTACTTAATCTGCACATCTTTGTGAGATGAGACCAGAGCGCTCAGAGGAAACCCAGGCACACACAGGGAGAGTGTGCAAATTCCACATGGCCGTCTGAGGATCCTGCTTAATGGCCTGATCTACGTGTTCATTCTTACCCTCAGAAGATTGTTGCTGAACTCCCACTTCATGTTTGCCCAGAATACCCCCTCTTTGTTGGATTCTGGGTGTGAAGAGCACAAAATACCACAGTGATGTGGGGCACCCTTTATGGACAATGCTACAATGCCCCACTGCAGTGGTCAAGGCATCAAAACCTCATCCTTAGGGAATCTATGGTCTGTGCCACTATGGCCCTGGTGGAAGTGTGACCAGCATTGTTTCTCCATCCTGTTTAGTCTGAGTATCATCAAGGTGTTCGCCTCCCTTTGCCTCTCAGCAGGCATGATCTGAGTACCTTGGTGGGAGACAGGAACCTGAGAGTTCTTTTTAATTTCACAAATATGCTTTATTCATAAAAATATCTATATTATACAGTAGCATATTAAGGAAACAAACACTGGAGTTCCACTTTATCCAAACAAAACAAAGACTATGGCAGCACACAGGCTATCTGACACAAGTTGCACAATTTATCATTGATAGGCATGTGTAATTTGAACATTGATGGAGGGGGTACTTTTGCTGCTAACGATGACTGCAAGTTGGTTACAGAGCGTTCTCAAAGAAACATAGAAATGATTAATAGCATCCTTCCCTTGGGGAAGCCAGCAATGGCAGAGAGTCCCATTGCTCACATAAACAAGGTGAATTGGGCCTTTACTGAGATGCAAATATATGGGGAGAAGGGAGTCACTGCTCAGTTGTGAGATTTCTGAAGTCACCATTTACACATTGGGGAGAAGTTGGAAAAGTTTTTCTTCAATGTCAAGAATCTGAGTTTATTTTCATTTTCACCATATTTTCCAGCTTTTTCACCATTATACACACCTTACCAGGGAGGGAAACATTCTGTTCCTTCAAACAGAACATGACATTTATGTCTCTGTCTATTTCTGTATGCTTTCGTAGAACATATAACAATATAGCGCAGAACAGGCCCTTTGGCTTCAATGTTGTGCTGACCTGTGAACTAATGTAAGCCCATCACCCTACACTATCCCATCATGCATTTGCTTATCCAAGGGCTGTTTAAATGCCCCTAATGTTTCTGAGTTAACTACATTGGCAAGCAGGGCATTCCATGTTCTTACCACTCTCTGAGTAAAGAACCTACCTCTGACATCTGTCTTAAATCTACCATCCGTCAATTTGCAGCTATGCCCCCTCATACAAGCAAACATCATCATCCTAGGAAAAAGACTCTCAATGTCCACCCTATCTAATTCTCTGATCATCTTGTATGTCTCTATTAAATCCCGCCTTAGCCTTCTTTCCAATGAGAATAGACCTAAATCCCTCAGCCTTTCCTCATAAGACCTTTGCTCCAGACCAGGCAACATCCTGGTAAATCTCCTCTGCACCTTTTCCAATGCTTCCACTTTCTTCCTGAAATGGGGTGACCAGAACTGCACACAATACTCAGAGTAAGGCCACACTAGCATTTTGTACAGTTGCAGCATGACATCACTGCTCTGGAATTCAATCCCTCTACCAATAAAACCTAACACACTGTATGCCTTCTTAACAGCATTACCAACCTGGATGGCAACTTTCAGGGCTCCATATACATGGACACCAAGTTCCCTCTGCACATCCACACTACCATGAATCTTTCTATTGACCCTGTATTCTGCCTTCCTCTTATTCTTCCCAAAGTGAATCACCACACATTTACCTGCATTTAACTCCATTTGCCACCTTTCAGCCCAATTCTGCAGTTTCTCCAAGTCTCCCTGCAACCTGCAACATTCTTCCACACTGTCCACCACTCAACTGACTTTAGTATCATCTGCAAGCCTACTAACCCATCCACCTATGCCTGCGTCCAAGACATTTATAAAAATAACAAACAGCAATGGTCCCAAAAAAGATCCATGTGGCACACCACTAGTAACCGGACTCCAGGCTGAATATTTTCCATCAATCACCACTTGTTGCCTTCTTACAGAAAGCCAGTTTCTAATCCAAACCGCTAAATCACCTTCAATCTCATGCCTCTGCATTTTCTCCATGTGGAACCACATCAAAGGCTTTACTGAAGTCCACGTACACCACATCAACTGCCCTACCCTCATCCACATGCTTGGTCACCTTCTCAAAACATTCAGTGAGGTTTGTGAGACACAACCTGCCCTTAACTTATCCATGTTGACTATTTCCAATCAAACTTTTGCTTGCTAGATGATTATAAATCCTATATCTTATAATCCTTTCCAAATGTTTTCCTACAATAGATGTAAGGCTCACTGATCTATAATTACCTGGGTCACTTCTACTGCCCCTCTTAAACACGAGCACTACATTTACAATCTTCCAGTCCTCCGGTACTAAAGCTGTAGGCAATGACGACTCAAAGATCAAGGCCAAAGGTTCCACCATCTCCTCCCTAGCATCCCAGAGAATTCTCAGAAAAATCCCATCTGGCTCAGGGGACTTATCTATTTTCACACCTCCTAGAATCGATAACACCTCCTTCTTACTAACCTCAATCCTTTAAAGTCTTAACAGCCCATATCTCAGTCCTCTCCTCTACAACATTCTCCTTTTCCCGAGTGAAAACAGATGAGAAATATTCATTCAGCACCTCTCCAATCTCCACAGGGTCCACACACAACTTCCCACTTCTGTCTTTGACAGACCAATTCCTACCCTAGTCATCCTTTTATTCCTCACATATCTAAATAAAGCTTTAGGGTTCTCCATTATTCTACCTGCTGGAGACTGCTCATGTCCCCTCCTTCCTCTTATCTCTCTTTAAATTCGTCCTAGCTACTCTGTAACTCTCCATCGCCTCATCTAAATCATCTCATCTCAGGTAACTATCCATGCTGCAAACTCATGTTATCTCTTTTCCACGGAACCCTTCTTCTCTCCTCATAATAGAAACATAGAATATATGACCAGGAGTAGGCTGTTCAGCCATTCAATCTTGCTACACAATCAATGTGATAATCCAACTTGGAACGCTTTTTCCCATAACTTTTGATCCTTCAAGTCCTAAGAACTATACCAACAACTACATCTTTCTTGAAAGCTTCAATGTTTCGGCCTGAACAGTTTCCAGAGGCAGAGAATTCCACAGGGTCACCACTTTCTGGGTGAAGAAGTTTCTCCTCATCTCAGTTCTAAATGGCTTACCCCTTATAGAGTCATAGAGATGTACAGCACGGAAGTATCCTTAGAGTATGACCCCTGATCTGGACTCCCCTGGTCATCAGGGACATTGTTCCTGCATCTACCCCATCTACTCCTGTTAGATTTTTAGAGGTTTCTGTGAGATTGCCTCTCATTCTCCTAAACTTGTGAATTCTGTACAATCCTAACTGACACAGTCAGACTATAGGAAAAGAGGCTGTTAATTGGTGAGTATCTGATAAGTGATTAAGGTTTCTTCTGATGCTAAGATTCAAAATATTGCAAATCATGATATGGTTAATTAAATATATAAAGCCTGAATTAAATTGAATACAATAATTAAGTAGTCCCTTAGAATACATTGAGAATGGTAGGATACTAAGCAAACACTTCTTCACAAATGTTTGATTTTGAGTGCCTTCAGCTCTGACTTTATCTGCTGAAGGGAAAATTACAGATACTTTGATATATCAAAGAGGGGAAGGTTACCTGGATTCTTTGCACCAGGAGGCAGTCACACCTCTTAGGGTAATATTGTCTGATTTGGTCAGTGTTCAGGGACAAGAGAATATGACTCTGAGTGAGGCAGGTAAGGGGATGTAGAGTCTGGGATTCTCAGCTTTTGCAATTGTCCAATAGATTTGTGGTCTTTCAGCTTGTCTCAATCTCAGTGAGGGCTGCAGAGTGGATGCGCAAACTGACCCTGGAACCGTGGTACAGAAAAACAATTAAAGGGGGGAGTAAGAAGGAACGTAGTGATAACGGGACAGCACAGCAAGGGTGAGTAACACTATTCTCTCTAACAAGGAGTGTGAGTCCAAAAAGTGTCTATCCGGTTTCAGGGTTTGGGTCATCTGCTTGCATTTGCTTGACATATTTCTACAAATCTCTCAATGTCATGAATTTTGGAACTCTGTTCTTGAAAAGCATTTGGAAGCAGAGGCATTGAATCTTTTTAAGAATGAGTTGGATAGAATCTTATTAAGCAAAGGGATGAAATGTTATCAGAAGTAGATGGGAATGCAGATTTGAAGCTATACCGATATCAGACATGATCTTATTGAATGTCAATAGAACAGGCTCAAAGGTTTAATGATCTGTTGCTGCTCCTAACGTGTATGTGCATATGTTTTTGTCATTGAGCCAATTTTGGGTCCAACTCACCACATTGCCCTGTATCCTGTGCACTTTTAATTTTCTGGCCAATCTAAAATTTAAAATATTGATAACAGACCCAAAAACCAATAAAACGATAACTACAGAATTTCCTCAAGAACTCTTTTAAGCTTTTTACAAAATGTGCCAAGTAAGATATTGACCATTATCCCTTTACTCATTCTGTCTCCCTTTTACATTGCAGTGTTCACCAGTCTCAAGTCCATTCTCAACACTATTCTCATATCCTCTGAAAAAACAGACACTTGCTGTCTAGATGCAATAGGATCTTCTATTTAATTAACTAGTGTCATGATCTCACTACTTCACAATCAATGCTGTCCTTATTCATAAGACAATGCAAGCTTACAAACCATCTTTCTCAATTACTAGTTACGCTGATTTGGACAAATTCCTTGCCAACTCCCCAGGGCAGTCACTCAAAATCCACAACTGCTTATCATCTTCTCAAGGGCAATTAGAGATGGTTAACAAATGCAGGCCTCACCAGTGATGGCCAAATCATGTGAAAGAATTTTAAAAAGTTAATTCAGATGATTCATTGAACAGAATTTTATTTGTTTCAATGTTTATTTGTTTTCCCCCAAGTTTAGTTCTATCCTCTATATGCTAATTTTTTGGGGGGTACATTTACAAGCACAAGGCCCTCTGACACCTGAAATCATTAGAGATTCTTTGTGAGTAAACCTTAGTAATAAATGTTTGAGGAGAAAGTGAGGTCTGCAGATGCTGGAGATCAGAGCTGAAAATGTGTTGCTGGAAAAGCGCAGCAGGTCAGGCAGCATCCAAGGAACAGGAGATTCGACGTTTCGGGCATAAGCCCTTCATCAGGAAAATTCCTGAAGAAGGGCTTATGCCCGAAATGTCGAATCTACCTGTTCCTTGGACCTGCTGCGCTTTTCCAGCAACACATTTTCAGCTTAGTAATAAATATTGTCAGTTGTTGAAATGTAATGGTTTAAGGTAATTCAGATTTGCGTGCACCATGCTAGATAAAACTGCCAAGTCACAAGAAGAATGTTAATTATCAATTGCAGGAAGCTCAGAGGAATGCAATTAACTTCCTATGTCATTAGATGTTTAAAATTTCAGCCAAACACCCTGTGAAACAGATCAAATGCCTCATTCAGTGGAATATCAGCAAAAAGGTGCAGGGATTTGAACTCATCTTCTTTCTTATTTGTTACCTGTCCATCAACAAAGCTTCTCATTTCACCTGTAACCTTATCTTCCATTGCACCTGGAGGTTTTCCCAGGCCTTGTCTGTATGATTACCATATTTGTAAGTTCCAGTGCTTTGATGGGATTGTCATTTACTGAAGTCCACATGCTGTAAGGGAGATGCACTGCACAAAGTTACCAGGATTTTGATCCAACAACAGTGAAAACAATGACAATATATTTCCAAGTCAGGATGGTAAGTGGCTTGGAGGGGAACTTGAAGCAGTGGTGTTCCCAAGTATCTTCTTTGAAAATCACACAACACCAGGTTATAGTCCAACAGGTTTATTCGTCAGCTAGCTAGTGAGGCAGGATCATAGGACACAGAATGTCGTGTAAATTCACCAGAGAGAAAAGTACGAGCTCAGTCAACCTCTCTTCATAAGAGAAGCCCTCCAGTCCAGGCAGCATCCTGGTAAACCTTCCTTGCACCCTCTCCAAAGCCTCTGTATCTTTCCTATAATAGGGTGACCAGAACTGGACACAATATTCCAAGTGTGGTCTTATCAGGGACTTTTAGAGCTGCAGCAAAACCTCACAGCTCCTAAACTTGATCCCCCTGTTAATGAAAGCCAAAATACCAGATGTTTTCTGAACAACCCTACCCACTTGGGTGGTAACTTTGAGGGATCTATGTACTTGCACACCCAGATCCTGCTGTTCCTCCACACTGCCAAAAATTCTGTCTTTAATCCTATATTTAGCATTTGAGTTTGACCTTCCAAAATGCATCGCTTTGCATTTATCCAGGTTGAACTCCATCTGCCATTTCTCAGCCTAGCTCTGCATCCTGTCTATGTCGCACTGCAGCCCTGCAGTAGCCCTCGATACTAACAACGACACCTCCAACTTTGTGTCATCTGCAAATTTACTAACCCACCCTTCAACCTCCTCATCCAAGTCATTTATAAAAACTACAAAGAGCAGAGGCCCAAAAACAGAACCCTGTGGGACCCCACTCAACACTGACCTCCGGGCAGAATACTTCCCATCTACAACCACTCTCTGCCTTCTGTCAGCCAGCCAACTCTGAATCCAGATAGTCAAATTTCCCTGTTTCCCATACCTCCTGACTTTATGAATGAGCCTACCATGGGGAACCATATCAAATACTTTGCTGAAGTCCATATACACCACATATACTGCTCGACCTTTGTTGACCTGTCTTGTCATCTCCTCAAAGAACCCATAAGATTAGTGAGGCCTGATCTGCCCCTTACAAAGCCATGCTGACTGCCTTTAATCACACTATGCTTTTCCAAATAGCCATAAATCCTAACCCTCAGAATTTTTTCCAAACTTTGCTGACCACAGACGTAAGACTGACTGGTCTGTAATTGCCAGGGATTTCCCTATTACCCTTCTTGAAAAGAGGAACAACATTCACCTCCTTCCAATCCTCCGGTACGACTCCCGTGGAGAGTGAGGAGGCAAATATCCTCGCCAGCGGCTTAGCAACCTCCTTTCTTGCTTCCCGGAGCAGTCTAGAATAAATCTGGTCTGGCCCTGGGGACTTAACAATCACAATGTTTTCCAAAATTTCCAGCACATCAACTTCATCAATCTTGACCTGGTCAAGCTTGTAACCCAGCTCCTCAAAGTTCTCAGTCGCAACAAGATTTTGGAAGGATGCAGATGTAGCAGGGTTGTTGTTATGGATGATTTCAACTTTCCCAATATCATCTGGAGCCTCCTTAGTGCAGATGGTTTGGATGGAGCCGTTTTTGTCAGGTGTGTTCAGGAGAGTATCCTTACTCAGTATGTAGACAGGCCGAGGAGGGGAGAGGCCATTTTGGATTTGCTGTCAATGAGCCAGGCAATGAGCCAGCACAGGTGTCAGATCTCACAGTGGGAGAACACTTTGATGACAGTGACCACAACAAGGTCCCTTTCCTTCCTGAAAACGTAAGCAAAACACTCATTGAGGGCTTCCCCTGTCTGCTCAGACTCCATGCACAAGTTCCCTCCGCCATCCTTGATCAGCCCTAGCTTCCCCCTGATCATTCTCATATTCCTCATGTATGAGTAAAATGCCTTTGGGTTCTCCCTAATCCTTCCTGCCAAGCCTTTCACATGCCCCCTTCTGGCTCTCCTCAGTCCATTCTGAGCTCCTTTCTAGCAAGTCTGTAATCCTCTAAAGCTGTGCTAGATCCTTGCTTTCTCCACCTTACGTAAGCTGCCTTCTTCCTTTTGACAAGAAGTTCCTCTGTTCTCGTCATCCAAGGCTCCTTAATCTTACCCCTTCTTACCTGTCTCAGAGGAACAAATTTGTGCGTCACTGGCAATAATTGCTCCTTAAACAGTCTCCACATGTCTGCTCTGCCCTTTCTGTGAACAATTGCACCCAGTCTGTACTTCCCAACTCCTGTCTGATAGTGTCATAATTTCCTTTGCCCCAATGTGGGCGGCACGGTGGCACAGTGGTTAGCACTGCTGCCTCACAGCGCCTGAGACCCGGGTTCAATTCCCGACTCAGGACACAGACTGTGTGGAGTTTGCACGTTCTCTCCGTGTCTGCGTGGGTTTCCTCCAGGTGCTCCGGTTTCCTCCCACAGTCCAAAGATGTGCGGGTCAGGTGAATTGGCCATGTTAAATTGCCCGTAGTGTTAGGTAAGGGGTATATGTAGGGGTATGGGTGGGTTGCGCTTCGGCGGGTTGGTGTGGACTTGTTGGGCCGAAGGGCCTGTTTCCACACTGTAAGTAATCTAATCTAATCTAATTAAATATCTTCCCTCGGTAACTGCTCCTTTCCCTCTCCAAGGCTATGCTAAATGTGATGCAGTTGTGGTCACTATCACCCACTGCGAGATCTGACCCCTGTCCTGGCTCATTGCAGAGCACCAAATCCAAAATGGCCTCTCCCCTCATCGGCCTGTCTACATACTGAGTCAGGATACTCTCCTGAACACACCTGACAAAAACGGCTCCATCCAAACCATCTGCACTAAGGAGGTTCCAGACCATATTGGGAAAGTTGAAGTCGCCCATAACAACAACCCTGCTACATCTGCATCTTTCCAAAATCTGTGGGCCGATGAGATCTTCAATCCCCCTACTGCTATTAGGGGTCTGTAGAAAACCCCCAATGTAGTGGCTGCTCCCTTGCTGTTCCTAACCTCCACTCATATTGACTCAGTAGACAAACTTCCTCAACAACTTTTGTTTCTTTAGCTGTGATGCACTCTCTGATTACTAATGCTACACCCCCTCCTCTTTTTCCACCCTCCCTGTTCTTTCTAAGCATTCTAAACCCTGGAACATCTAGCAATCATTCCTGCCCCTGTGAAACCCACATCTCTGTTATGGCCACAACATCATAGACCAAGTACTGATCCATGCTCTAAGTTCGTCACTCTTATTTCGGACACTCCTTGCATTAAAGCAGACACACTTTAGCCGATTCCTTTGTTACATTGCGTGAGAAACCTTCCTGATAGATTTACTACATCCTGTCACTGTCCCATCTACAACTGCCCCCCTCTTAGGTATGTAGCTTTGAACCCACCTCCATGTAGGTTTGCTCGCTGAGCTGGAAGGTGCACTTTTAGATGTTTCGTCACCATGGTAAGTGATATTTTCAGTGAGCCTCCAAATGAAGGCACTATGTTTGGGTTTCCTTGCGTTGGTGATGTCATTTCCTGTGGTGACATCATTTATTATGGTGATGTCATTTTCTGTTCTTTTTCTCAGTGGGTGGTAAATGGATCCAAGTCAATGTGTTTGTTGGTAGAGTTTTGGTTAGAATGCCATACTTCTGGGAATTCTTGAGCATGTCTCTATTTGGTTTGACCTCGGATGGATGTGTTGTCCCAGTTGAAGTGGTGTCCTTCCTTATCTGTATGTAGGGATACTAGTAAGAGTGGGTTATGTCTTTTTGTGGCTAGTTGATGTTCATGTCTCCTGCATTGGACAAACAGGCTGCAAATTAGCCATCAGAATACATGAACATCAACTAACCATAAAAATGACCCACTCTCACTAGTATCTTTACACACAGATGAGGAAGGACACCACTTCGACTGGAACAACTCATCCATCGTATGACAAGCCAAACAGAGACATGCGCAAGAATTCCTAGAAGTATGGCATTCCAACCGAAACTCTATCAACAAACACATTGACTTGGATCCCATTAACCACCCTGCGAGAAAAAGAACAGGATATTACATCACAAAAGTAAATGATGTCACCACAGGAAATAACATCACTAACCCAAGGAAACCCAAACATATAAATAGAAAACGGGCACAAAACATCTGAAAATGAACCTTCCAGCTCAGCGAGCAAACCCACATCCTGGGATTAGTCTAGTTTGGTGTATGTCGGCTGGCATAGACATGGTGGGCCAAAAGGCTATTTCTATGCTGCTTGACTTTCTGACTATATCTCTATAACCATCTCCTGGATGACTGTTAATAGTTTGTTCTTGTCTGGATGTGATGATGTGCTACAGTACTGCCTGTCTTCAATGGTGTTTTCCCTTAATATCTATGTCCAGACCAGCCTCTGCCTCAGGTGATACCTATTGTTAACCTTGCAGCATTTGTTCGTAAACAGTAAGAACTCATCCTTCTTCCCAAACCATTCAACACTCAACATGTAACCCACATGACTTTTAATGGACACCAGCATTACCTCGGGGAGGCAATAGCCTGGTGGTATTATCACTGGACTGTTAATCAGGAGTCTCAAGTAATGTTCTGGGGACCCAGGTTTGAATCCTGCCCGACAGATGGTGGAATTTGAATTCAATGAAAATCTGGAATTAAGAATCTAATGGTGACCATGAATCCATCGTCAATTGTTGGAAAAACCCATCTGGTTCCTAACTTTCTTTATGGAATCGAGCCTGCCAGCCTTACCTGGTCTGGCTTACATGTGACTCCAGACTCACATCAATGCCCTATGGGATGGGCAATAAATGCTGGCCTAGCTAGCGATACCCTCATCCCATGAATGAATTTTTAAAAACCCATTCCCCACCATCATGGAATCAATATCATAGAATGCAGATGGAGATCAAATGGCTGCACTGATCCTTTGAAGAGCATTTCACCCAGACCTGTCTCTGTAACCCTGCATTAACCAGGGCTAATCCACCTCGCTTGCACATCTGTAGACTCTAGGAGGCTTGGAAATTGGTTTAGTGAAGCAACAGCACCCACCCATTATTCCGACTTTTTGTTGCCTGCCACTCAACCAGTTTTCCAGCCATGTCAGTAATTTGCGCTGAAAATGTGTTGCTGGAAAAGCGCGGCAGGTCAGGCAGCATCCAAGGAGCAGGAAATTCGACGTTTCGGGCATCAGGAATCTTTTGACTCATCAGGAATCTTCATCAGGATTCCTGATGAAGGGCTTATGCCCGAAACATCGAATTTCCTGTTCCTTGGATGCTGTCTGACCTGCTGCGCTTTTCCAGCAACACATTTTCAGCTCTGATACTCCAGCATCTGCAGTCCTCACTTTCTCCTGACACACAGCCATGTCAGTAATTTGTCCTCATTTCTGTGGGCTTCTACTTTAGTTAGCAGTCACTTACCTGGGATTTTATCAAAGGCTTTCTAGAAGTCCACATGAACAGCATCCAGAAACATTCCCCTATCCCCTCCCTTAGTCACTTCAAAAAAGATTTGTCAGACACGATCTACCAATGATAAATCCATGCTGCCTCCCCCTGATTACCTAAAATAATGATATATCTACTGGATAGGTTTGGTGCTATCAATAGTGATGTTCTGAGGATGGCACAGAGAACATTCATGTCAAAATGGGAAGTGATATTGGCAAGGGGGCAGATCCAGAGTCAGACTCAGGTATTGGAAGGCTGTGCTAAATTGCCCAAGAGTGTCCTGCGATGTGTAGGCTGGGTGGATAAGCCATGGTTAATGCAGGGTTACAGGAATAGGTCTGGGTGAGATCCTCTTTGAAAGATCAGTGCAGACTTGATGAGTCAATTGGCCTCTATCAGTACTGTGGGAATTCTATGACTAGGGGAGTGGGTGGTTAGAGAGGTATAAGGGGTTATGTTGGAGTCCATTCAAAATGGAAGAAAGTGTGGTCTGCAGATGCTGGAGATCAGAGCTGAAAATGTGTTGCTGGAAAAGCACAGCAGGTCAGGCAGCATCCAAGGAGCAGGAGAATCGATGTCTCGGGCATAAGCCCTTCTTCAGGAATGGCTAGACTATATGGCTAGTCTAGTTCAGTTTCTAGCCAATGTCAAGCTCCAGGATGTTGAGCAAGAGTGTTTAACCCACTGCCATATCCCTTCCATGTATGCCCAACTCTGCTCCTCCTACAGGATTCAATTTCAATTTTTTTTCTTTCATTACTTTTGTTGTTATGCCTGTTGTTTAACAAGTATTTGCTAAAACCTGCTTCCACAGCCACATCGCATTCCTCATTGACGGCCTCTGGCTCAGACTGACCCCACTTGAATTCCACTTTAAGTTTCATCCTTTATGTTTTGAATCCACCCAGGATGACATACAATGATGCTCAGACAGTAGCTCTCACTGCATTCTGATATTCACACTCAGTGCCATTATGACAAAGTTACTCCTTTAACAAGGTTATGCAGTCCTTGGCTTTTTTTTTCAGAGAAGTTGTAAACGACACAGACTCTGAAAAGTCTGGGGTTGAAGGGTTTCAGGACCAATTTGTTTATAGCTAACAGCTACTGCCTCAGGCAGCAGGCTTTCAAGTTAAAAAACACACATTAGTACACTGAAAGGGGAGTGGCCGGTTTTCCCAGCTCAGCTTTTCTCTGGTTTGGATTGGTTTTTAATAGTAGTGTGAAAAAAGCTGCTGGACCCAAAGAAGCAAGTCCAGTCTGGTACTCTCTCTCTCTGACCTCTCTCCTGTAAGACCCTGTGATTGATTTTACATTTTGTGCTGAGGGGTGTTTATGGGGATCGTTGCAAGTAGTTGGAACAGCATCAGTAAGTTGGGATGATCTGTTGGGTTTTCAGAAAGGTTAAGTTATTTGCGATACTGTTTCTGTTGTTTGTGTTTTATTCAGTAAGCTTGTAAATAGATTCTCTTTTGTTTAAAACTAAGTGGTTTGACCTGTGTTATTTCTCCTGGAATATCCACTTTGCACCTGCTTAAGACAACTAAAGAAGTTAGGGTCTGGGCTACCTTCTTGAAATGTTTTGAGGGGTCTGGCCTGGTCCATAACACCATGCATCACCATATGCACATCTTCTCCATTGACACCGTCTCACACTGGCTCAGAGCTGCCCTGCCCCCTTCCCCGCCCCAGGTCCATTTCATCCTCTTGACAAATTCGATGTTTTAACAATAAACTTTTTCTTTTCTTTTCAGGCATTAAAAAACCTAAGATGCAACAACTTAGAGATATTCAACCCCTTCCAGAACCTTCTTTCACTCCCTTTTCCCTATGATTGCATTCCCTCTCCCAACCCTACCTCCTTTCCCTCATCTCCAGTCCCTTCTGATCTTCTGCCCTCTGAATGTTCTGTATTCAGAAAGGTCTCAATTTCATCCTAGAATGTCCAGACTACCCAGACAGGATTGTCCAGACGCATTGTTACTGCCTGCTCCTGCCCCACTGAACTCATCACTTTCTACCTCGTCTCAATTTTTTTTTCCCTTGTCCAGTCCCTTCCTGCATACATCTGCTATTCTTTTATGTCAGTTTCAAAATTTGCAGTTTGCAGGCACTAGCTATTTCCTTGTCACCATGGATATACAATCCCTTTACAGGTCCATCCCTCATTAGGATGGTCTCACAGCTCTCTGCTTCATCCTGGAAAAAAAGGCCTGAACTGTCCCCATCCGCTGCCTCCCTCCTTCGCCTGGCCAAGTTTGTTCTCACTTTGAACAACTTCTCATTTAAGTTCTCACACTTCCTTCACGGATAGCTGGATGGGCCCCAGTTATGCCTGTCTCTTTGTGGGGTACCTGAACCTTTCCTTGTTCCAGTCCTACTCCTGGTGGCACCCACAACTCTTTCTCCAATGCATCGATGACCTAATTGGTGCTGCTTCCTTCTCTCATCCAGAATTGGTAACTTTATCCATTTCACTTCCAGTTACCACCTGCTGTCACCTTCATCTGGTCCACGTTGTAATTATGGAACCCCTACAGTGTGGAAGCAGGTCATTCAGCCCATCGAGTCCACACCATCGCTCTGAAGAGCATCCCACCCAGACTCCTACTCTATCCCTGTACCCTTACATTTTTCCCACAGGTAATCCACGTAGCCCGCACATCCCTGGACACTATGGGATAGTTTAGCATGGCCAATCCACCCTAACCTGCGCATCTTTTGACTGTGGGAGCATTTGGAGGAAACCCACGCAGACATGAGGAGAATGTACTAACTGCACACAGACAATAATTGCCTGAGGCGGGAACTGAACCCAGGTCCCTGGCACTGTGAGGCAGCAGTACTAACTACTGACTCCTCCCTTCCTTTCCTCAACTTCTCTGTTACCATTTCTGGGGTTAACCTGGCCACCAATATCCATTACAAACCCACCGATTCCCACAGTTAGCTTGACTATACATTCTCCCATCCCACTTCCTGTAAAGACTCCATCGCATCTGTTGCAACAATGCCAACTTCGACAAGGGAGCTTCTGAAATGCCCTCCTTCTTCCTCAACTAAGGATTCCCCACCACTGTGGCCAACAGGGCTGTCAGAGATGTCCAATCCATCTCCTGTTTTTGGCCCTCACCCCGTCTCTTCCCACCCACAACAGCGATAGAGTTCCTTGTCCCCACCTATCATCTCTCTAGCATCCACATCCAACGCATCATCAGCCTCCAGCAGATGCCACTACCATCACATATTCCCCTTCCCTCCCTTGTCATCCCTTTACAGAGACTATTGCTTCTGTGACATCTGGTCCATTCCTACACTCCCAACATCTCCCACAGCATCTTGCCATGCAATCACAGAAGATATAACTTCCTCCCTCCTTAGTTCCTTCCTCCTCAATATCCAAGGCTCCAGGCACACCTTCCTGGAGAAGCACAATTTATCTGAACTTCACTCAATCTAGTCCAAATGATTTGTTGCTCACAAAGCAATCAGACCATAAGACATAAGAGCAGAAATGAGATCATTCCGCACATTGAGTCTGTTCTGCAATTCAATCATGGCTGATAGATTTTTCAACCCCATTTTCCCGTTTTCTCCTCATAACCTTTGATCCCCTTGTTAATCAAGAACTTATCCATCCCTGTTTTAAATATACTCAGTGACCTGGCCTCCACAGCCTTCTGTGGCAATGAATTCCATAGATTCCCCACTCTCTGGCTAAAGAAATTTCTCCTTATCTCTGTTCTAAAAGGTTTTCCCTTTACTCTAAGACTGTACCCTCAGGTCTTCATCTCTCTTGTCAATAGAAACATCTTTCCAACATCCACTCTGCCCAGGCCATTCAGTTAAATTAAAGGTTCAATCAGATCCTCCCTCGTCCTTCTAACCTCCATTGTGTATAGTCCCAGTGTCCTCAAATGTTCCTCATATGTAAAGTCTTTCATTCCTAGGATCATTGTCGTGAACCTCCTCCTTGACCTGCTCCAGGGTCAACACATCTTTCCTGAGCTAGGAGGCCCAAAATTGCTCAAAATACTCTAAATCTTGTCTGACCATCTCCTCTACAATCTCATCTACTTTGGAGAGAAAAAGCAGAGAGTGGGAAACTGCTTTGCAGAACACCTACGTTCTGTCCAAAAAAATGACCTTGAGCCTCCTGTTGCCTGCCATTTCAACACACAACCACGTACCCTGGACAACATCTCTGTCTAAAGTTTGTTGCATTGCTCCAGTGAAGCTCAGCACAAGCTAAAAGAACAACACTTCATTTTCTGCTTGAGGGCTCTGCAGTCTTCTGGACTCAATATTGAGTTCAACAATTTTAGGGCCTAAGCAGCCTTCCCCCATGTCTTTATCCCAACCTCCACACAAGGCTGTATCTCACATGGTTTGCCACCACAAACAACCCATTATCGGCCACTAATGGTCTCCATCAGCAGCTACTCATTCTCCCAGACTGACCTTTACACATTCCTTTGTCTAAGCGACTGTTCTTCTCTCACTTTGGGCTCCATCTCCACCTACCATTTACTCCTTCCCCCTCCCTTCATCCCTTCTTTATTACATATAGCTTAAAAAGGTGTTGCTGGAAAAGCGCAGCAGGTCAGGCAGCATCAAAGGAACAGGAGAATCGACGTTTCGGGCATAAGCCCTTCTTCGGGAATCCTTTGATGCTGCCTGACCT
Source organism: Hemiscyllium ocellatum (assembly GCF_020745735.1). Taxonomy (NCBI): domain Eukaryota; kingdom Metazoa; phylum Chordata; class Chondrichthyes; order Orectolobiformes; family Hemiscylliidae; genus Hemiscyllium; species Hemiscyllium ocellatum. The sequence continues at coordinate 141,442,777 of NC_083404.1, forward strand.
GCTGCGCTTTTCCAGCAACACCTTTTTAAGTTCTGGTCTCCAGCATCTGCAGTCCTCACTTTCTCCTACTTTATTACATATACCCAACTTTTCCCACCTATAATCAGTTCTGAAGAAGAGTCTCTGGATCCAAAACATTAATTCTGCTTTCTCTCCATGGATGCGGATGGACCTACTGATTTTTTCCAGTAATGTCTGTTTTTGTTGTTGTGGTTTGTAGGGGAGAAATTGAATGATCTCAATACCATCGAAGGTCAAGGGGCGATGTTTAGATTGTCTCTTATTAGAGATAGTTATTGCCGAGCACTTATGAAGCATTCATGTCAGTTGCTGCTTGTACAGTCTATATAGTCCAGGTCTTGCCAAATTTGGAAATGGACTGCTTCAGTATCTAAGGAGTTGCACATGGCACTGAACATTGTTCAGTCATTAGCGGATATCCACATTTCTGACCTGATGACGGCAGAAAGATCATGGTTGCGCTGAGGAACTCCTGCAGATGTCCTGAGGGTGTAAGACATTTGTAACTGATGTAAACATTTCATAATAACCTGTCAGCAGACAGGTTTGCTGTTTCCATTCCTGGATGTTTATAATTGGCACATCCAAAATTATGACCTGGGTTTTCATTGAATTCTTTTGCAGATGATGATAGTCCTGTTCATAGTTGGAATCATTCCACTATTAGCATTAACCATTCTCATAGTTTAACGCCTTAATGCTTAATCTTGTTTGTGGAGAAATAAGAAGGGTGCAGTTACATTGTTGGGACTGTATTACAGACCTCCCAACAGTGAGCGTGAGGTAGAAGAACAAATAGGTAAACAGATTATGGAAAGATGTAGAGGCAATAGGGTAGTGGCCACGGGAGATTTTAATTTTCCCAACATTGACTGGGAAATACTTAGCGTCAGAGGTCTGGATGGGGTAGAATTTGTAAGAAGCATCCAGGAGAGCTTTCTAGAGCAGTATGTCAATAGTCCGACGAGGGAAGGGGCCATATTGGACCTGGTACTGGGGAACGAGCCAGGATAGGTGGTAGAAGTTGTGGTGGGGGATTTCTTTGGGAACAGCGACCACAATTCTGTAAGTTTTAGAATACTTGTAGATAAAGATGAGAGTGGTCCTAAGGGAAGCGTACTAGACTGGGCTAAGGCCAATTATATCAAAATTAGGCAGGAGCTGGGAAATGTGGATTGGACACAGCTATTTGAAGGGAAGTCCATATTTGATATGTGGGAGGCTTTCAAAGATAGGTTAATGGTAGTGCAGGATAGGCATGTCCCAGTGAAGGCAAAGGATAGGAAAGGCAAGATTTATGAACCGTGGATGACAGGAGAAATTGTAGCCAAGAGGAAAAGGGAAGCGTACATAAGGTCTAGGCAGCTAAGAACAGAACGGGCCCTGGAGGAACATCAGAAGAGTAGGACAAGTCTTAAACGAAGAATCAAGAATGCTAAAGGGGGTTATGAAATAGCTTTAGCGAGCAGAATTAAGGAGAATCCCAAAGCATTTTATTCTTGTATAAGAAGCAGGCAGGTAACTAGGGAAAGGATTGATCCACTAAAAGATAACGAAGGAAGGCTGTGTGCCGAACCTGATAGAATGGGTGAGATTCTGAATGATTACTTTGCATCAATGTTCACTGAGGAGAGGAACATGAATCTTGAGATTAGAAATATAAATTTGATTAGTCTGGATCATGTTGGCATAAGTAGGAAAGATGTGTTGGGTATGCTAGTGGTTATTAAGGTGGACAAATCCCCAGAACCGGATGAGATCTATCCCAAGTTGCTGAGGGAGGCTAGAAAGGAAATAGCTGGGGCCCTGACAGATATTTTTGTGGCATCCTTTAATACAGGTGAGGTGCTGGAGGACTGGACGGTTACTCATGTTGTCCCCCTGTACAGGAAAGGTAGTAGGGATATTCTGGGTAACTACAGACCAGTAAGCCTGACGTCAGTGGTGGGGAAGTTGCTGGAGAAGATACTAAGGGACAGGATCTATTTATATTTATATCAGTGATAGGCAACATGGTTTTGTGCAGAGGAGATGGTGCCTTACCAATTTAATAGAGTTCTTCGAGGAAGTGACCAAGTCGATAGATGAAGGAAGGGCTGTTGATGTCATATACATGGACTTTAGTAAGGTGTTTGATAAGGTTCCCCATTGTAGACTAATAGAGAATGTGAAGTCACATGGCGTGCAGGGTGTTCTAGCTAGGTGGATAAAGAACTGGTTGAGCAACAGGAGACAGAGAGTAGTAGTTGAAGGGAGTTTCTCGAAAAGGAGAAAGGTGCCCAGTGGTGTTCCACAGGGGTCAGTGTTGGACCCACTGTTGTTTGTGATATACATAAATGATCTAGAAGAGGGCACTGTTGGTATGATCAGCAAGTTTGCAGATGACACGAAGATTGGTGGAGTAGCAGAAAGCATAAGGGACTGTCAGAGGATATTTAAAGACTGGAGAGTTGGGTGGAAAAGTGGCAGATGGATTTCAATCCAGACAAATGTGAGGTGATGTATTTAGGCAAGACGAATTCTAGAGCGAATTATACAATGAATGGAAGAGCCATGGGAAAAGTTGATGGATAGAGAGATCTGGGAGTGCAGGTCCATTGTACCCTGAAGGTTGCTGCCCAGGAGGATAGGGTGGTCAAGAGGGCATATGGTATGCTTGCCTTCATTGGACGGGGTATTGAGTATAAGAGCTGGCAGGTCATGTTAAAATTGGACAAGACATTGGTTCGGCCGCATTTAGAATACTGTGTACAGTTCCGGGCGTCACTTTACCAAAAGGATGTGGACGCTTTGGAGAGGGTGCAGAGAAGGTTTACGAGGCTGTTGCCTGGTATGGAAGGTGCTAGCTATGAAGGCAGGTTGAGGAGGTTAGGTTTATTTTCATGAGAAAGAGGAGATTGAGGGGGGACCTGATTGAGGTTTACAAAACCATGAAGGGTATAGACAGGGTGGGTAGAGATACACTGTTTCCCAGGGTGAAGGATTCAATAACGAGAGGTCACATGTTCAAGGTGAGAGGTGTAAAGTTTAAGGGGGATACATGCGGCAAGTACTTCACACAGAGGGTGGGGGGTGTCTGGAACGCGTTGCCAGCAGAGGTGGGAGAGGCAGGCACGGTACATTCATTTATGGTGCGTCTGGACAGATGCAGGAGTAGGTGGGGAGCAGGGGGATACAGATGCTTAGGAATTGACCGACAGGTTTAGACAGTAGATTTGGATCGGCTCAGACTCGGAAGGCCGAAGGGCCTGTTCCTGGGCTGTACATTTTCTTTGTTCTTTGTTTTTCTTTGCTACCTTCTTTATATATTTTGAGGGGGTCTGGTCTGGTTCATAACAGAGTGCAGCTGCAACAACACTTAAAAAGCTTGACACCACACAGAACAAAGCAGCCTGCTTGATTGGCACCAGATCCACAAGCACCCACTCCCTCCTCCATTGATGCTCAGTAGCAGCAATATAGATCAGCTATGAGATGCATTGTCAAAATTCTCCAAAATTCCTGTGGAACCATCTTCCAAACCCAAGACCAGTTCCATCTAGAAGGATAGGGGCAACAGATACATCGGAATACCTCCAACTGTAAGCTCCTCTGTTAGCAATTCACCATCTGACTTGGAAATGTATCACTGTTCCTTTAGTGTCACTGGATCAAGATCCTGGCATTCCCACTCCAAAGGTAATATTGGTTTACTTACAGCACACAGACTGCAACGGTTCAGGATGCAGTCCACCACCACCTTCTCTAGGACAGGACAGGAATTAAATCCTCGCCGATCACCATTGCCTAGATCTGATGAATGCATGAAGGAAAACGTCCAGCTTAGCCATTATAAGGGGACAATGGACATTTTTAGGAGGGTTGGTCAGATTCTCTGTTATTGGAGATGGTCATTGCCTGGCACTTGTGTTGCACAAGTACTCCTTGTCAGCCCAAAGCTGGATATTGTTCAGGTTTTGCTGCATTTGGACATGCTTCAGTATCAGGAGCCATGAATGTTGCTGAACAGTTGTAATCATTGGTGAACATCCCCACTTCTGACCTTATGATGGAGGGAAGTTCATTGATGAAACAACTGAAGATGATTGGACCAAGGACACTACTCTGAAGAACTCCTGTAGAGATATCTTGGTGCTGAGACGACTGACCTCCAAAAACCACAATCATCTTCCTATGTGCCAGATATGACTCCAAACAGTGGAAAGTTTTTCCCTGATTCCGATTGAGTCCTTTCTTTCCTGTGTTTGATATAACATTGGGACATGGGGTCCTGAGTCAAAGTTGAGGACTCCAAATGCAATTCATCCCCTATTAGGGCATGTCCTCTTGCTGGGACAGGACATACCAAGGGACGTTGATGGTCTTGTCACAGATATTGTCTTTGAGGTATGAGTCTATGAGTATGACCACGTCAGATTTTTGTTTGACTAGTCTGTGAGACAATTGTCCCAATTTTGGCACTAGCCCTCAGATGTTGATAAAAATAACTTTGCAGTCCTGATAGGGCTGTTTTCCATGGCTGACATCAATGTCTAGGTTGATACCAGGCATTCTGTCTGGTTTGTTTCTACTCAGTGGCCTTTTAGCGGTTGATACAACTGAGGGGCTTGCTGAGCTGTTACAGAAGCCACTGATGGATCAACAACATTACTGACGGCCTGGAATCACACGTGGGCCAGACTAGGTAATGACAGCAGATTTCCTTCTTAAAGGGCACTAGTGAAACAGATGGGTATTTACTACAACTTACAGCCATCATTAGACTTTAATTCTGGATTTTATTGAATTCTGATTCCACCATTTCATGTTGTGGCATTCAAACCCTGGTCCTAAAATTCAGGGCAACCCCTGTTTTTGCAGAATTGTTTTCCGCGGTTTCAGTTACTCGCAGTTTCCTATGGCCTGAACGTATTATAGGGAACCTTGTGGAACCAGGGACCAGGAGGCTGCTGGGAAGGTAAATTTCCCATTGGAAGGAATGTGTTCTCTCCTATCTGCGGTAGGTCATGGAACATATCCCCTGCATGTATGGGGTGATTACTGTATCACTGGCAACAATGCTTCTACACATGCCTACAATTTCTTTGGAAATTTATACCCTGTACAAGAAGGGTAGTAGAGATATTCCAAACCAGTGAGCCTGATGTCAGTGGTGAGAAAGTTGCTAGAGAAGGTATTGAGAGATAAAACCTATTTATATTTGGAAAAGAATGGGTTTATCAGTGATAGACAACATGGTTTTGTGTGGGGGAGATCATGCCTTAACAATTTAATAAAGTTCTTTCATGACTGATTTGATATTCCTCACATCCAATTTCCGTTATAACCCTTGATACCTCTACTGGTCATTCTTTCTTATTTTTTTCCATGGTTTGACCTCTGCATTTCCCTTTTTAGTCTTATGGAATTCCCTTTCTCAGAAAGCAGTGGAACTTGTGTCATTTAAATTATTCAAGGCATAAGTGGATGAGTTTTTAACAGACAAGGAAGTCAAGGATTGTAGGATACAGACATGACTGTGGAGTTAAGGCCACAGCTGTATGCCATAATCCATGAGGTTTTGTTCGAGCAGACTCATAGAACAAAATAGCTTACATCTGTTCCTGTTTTCCTATGAAATGCCTTGGGTTGATTTCCTAACAGATAGAAATTTGCCTCAGTCATTGAAACAGAGTGAACATTTGTTTCAGTTCTTGAAATGTAGGTGTCCCTGGCTAGGCCAATATTTAACCCTAAGTGTCAACCAGATTGCTGGGGGTTTGGAGTCGTTTGTAGGCCAGACCAGGTAAGGATGGCAGATTCCTAAAGAACATTAGTGAATCAGGTAGGTTTTTACAACATGCTCACCATTAGGTTAGCTTTTTATTCCAAATTTTTATTGAATTCAAATTTCACCATTTGCAGTCATGGGATTCAGACCCATGTCCCAGTTCTGGATTACTAGTCGAGTGAGACTATGCCATCACCTCCCTGAAACTGGATCGGTTGCCTACTACATACACACCTGGTAGCCTGGTTCACAGCATATGAATTAAAAAACTTACATACAAAGTGGGCTGCTAATGCATTACCCAAGATAGTTTCTATCTCTAATAATATCTATCACCATTTTATCACTGACCTGTATTGTTTAATTCCCCCCATCAACCCTTCCGAATTGACTGTTTTGGGAATTAATTAGTGTTTTTAACCAATTTGATACAACATGACACAACTCTAGAGCAGGTAGACCTCGAACCTGGGTCTCCTAAGCCAGGTGTAGAGACATTGTCACTACACCACAAGAGCCACAGAATGGAACCACAACAGTTGTCCAATGTAACTATCTTGTTTATCACACAGGGTTCACCACTTGCTTGGAGACAGGCAGAGAATAAAAGAGAAATGAATAATGTACACCCAATTACATCATACACAAGCAATGCACAGTTGTTTATAATCAAATTCATCATTATGGGCTTACAAATTAAAGCATTTTTGAGCTATATTTTCGTACTTATAATTACATTCTCTTTAAAAACAAGAATAGGCAAATATCAGAATATGGTTTTTAACAAATCCATGTTGGCAAGGTCTAAACATGTCACTTGTGTCAAGTGTGTATACTGAATCCTGGAACAAAGAGACAACCAAATGATGTCGATGAAAAGTGCAATATCAGTAAGATATTCCAGTGACAGATACTCAAACACACAGTAAATTAAACTTTAGAATGTAATATAGCCCCCACCCCAAGTGATGCGTCCATGGCTACACCAAGGATGCTTTATAGCTTTTCATCTTGTATTTCGGTATTGTTGCCGTCAGCAATCTCTTCCAGTGTGGGGACTAAGTGGCACAACACAATTGGTTCATAATTTTTTGAATTTATGGTTGAGACAGGATTAAATGCAGGAAATATTGGTTTGCGGAATTTTGTTTTAAAGGAGTGAATATGAGTCCCTCGGTTGACATTGTAGAAAGACAAGCGTCCTTCTTCATAATCTACAAATATTCCCAATCGTTCACACTTGTGGTCCCTGCTGTTCAGATCAAGTAAAATGGATTCATCAGCATGAACAGCATAGTACTCCTTGTCAACCATCTGGATGGACCAGGAATATTTGTTCTTTCCCAGAACGGTTTCTTTACCTTTCCCTTTCCTGGAAATGGAGCAGTATGTAACACCGATGTTCCACCCATCCTTGTTCCTCACTTTGACCTCCCAGTAGTGTTTGCCTGATGAGAAGCTTTCATTTGCCAGAACATTGAATGAATACTCAAACCGCGCAGAATTATCTTGGACACTAGTGGGTATGGGATTGTATTGCACAGAACGCAAGTCACTTGACAAAGACAGATTCCTGTGAGCTGTGTTCTCAGCAAAAGTTATATTTCTTGAATCTGTAACAAAAAAAAGTACTGTTACTAAAATCTGAAATTCTTTTGAAACTTGAAAAGGAACATGGCAGTTGGAATATAATGCCAAAAAAAGTGTTGGTTATCCACTTTGGTAGGCAAAACAGAAAGGAGATTATTTCTTAGCTGGTGAAAGATTACGTGGTGTCTTTGGGTGTTCATGAGGTTAACATGAGGTTTCAGCAGACAATTAGGAAGGTAATTGGTAATTTTTATTGCAAGAGGATTTGAGTACAGGAGTAAAGAAGACTTGCTGTAATTGCTGTAATCCCTCCTAGTTGTTTCAAGGGTCTAAACATGGCAAATGGCATTTGTTTTTATTCAATCATTGGAATTCACAGGAAGTGAACATCATTGTCAATCTCTAATAGCCTAGAAGCAGTTCAGAGTCAACCACATTGCTGTGGGTGTGGAGTCACATGTAGGCCAGACTGGATAAGGATGGCAGATTTCCTTCCCTAAGGGGCATAAGTGAATCAAATGGATTTTTCTGACAATCAGCAATGGTTTCATGGATATCATTAAATGCTTGATCCCAGATTTATTTTTTTATTGATTTCAAATTGCACCGTCTGGCCTGATGGCATTTAAACCTGGGTCCCAATAACATTACCTGGTTTCCTGGATTAATGGTCTAGTGATAATAGCACTAACTATCGCTAGTGGCCTCCCATGCCAATGCCATTCACAGCATTGATGTTCGTTTCCGAAAGTTGCTGCCACATGCAAACCTTAGAGGTCCTCACAGAAGGAAAAAGTGAGTGGGAATGCCAGTTATGACACAAGACTAATAATCAGTCATATATAATTTCTACCACTGTTACCACCTTCCAAGAACTCTGCGCTCCTCCGATTCTGGTTATTGCCATAATCCTGGATATAATTACTCTTGAACCAATGCTGTAATGGGGTCAAGAACTCAATGGCCTGAATAGGTCCAAAACTGGGCATCACTGGGCAGGTTATTGCTCAGCAGGTGCTGCGTGATAGCACAGTTGATAACACCTTCCATCACTTTACTGTTTGGGCAATAACTGGTCGACCTGCTTTGTGTGTACAGTACATACCAGAGCAAGTTTCTACATTGTTAGGTGAATGCTTGTGTTGCTGTACTGGAGCAGCTTGGTAAGGGGTACAGCAAGTTCTGGAGTAAAACTGTTCAATGCTACTGCTGGTATTTTGTTATGGTTCGCAGCCTTTGCAGTATCCATTGCCTCCAACCATCTATTGATATCACATGGAGTGAGTTAAATTGGCTGAAGACTTTTTAAAATTTATTCACGAGACAAGGGCGTCGCTGGATAGGCCAGCATTTATTGCCCATCCCTCATGGCCCAGAGGATGGTTAAGAATCAACTGCTTTGCTGTGGGTCTGGAGTCACATGTAGGCCTGGAGTCACATGTAGGCCTGGAGTCACATGTAGGCCAGACCAGGTAAGGATGGCAGTTTCCTTCTCTAAAGAACATCAGTGAAACAGGTGGGTTTTTCTGACAATCAGCAATACATGGTCATCATTGGATTTCTATTTCCAGACTTTTATTGAATTCAGATTCCACCACCTGCCATGGAAGGATTCAACCTCAGGTCCCCAGAACATTGCTTGACTCTCTGGATTAACCATCAAGCAATCATACCATCAGACTTGTCACCTCCCTTTGCCCCCTCTCCTCCACCCCCCAATCACTGGCCTCGGAGATGGCTTGGGATCTGTGGAGGAGGCCAAAATGGATCAACCACTCGAAACTTCTGGCTGAAAATTGCTGCAAATACTTCAGTCTTACCTTTCACCTGATGTGCTAGGCTCCTCAACTATTGAGGCTGAGGATATTTATGGAGACCTCTCCAAAGTGCATTGTTTAATTGTCCACCATCATTCACAACTGGACATGGCAGGACTGCAGAGCTCAGTTCTAATCCATTAGTTGTGAAATTGCTTAGCTCCATCTATCATTTGCTGCTTATGCTATTGGCATGCAAGTAATCCTGTTTTGTAGTTCCACCCGGGTGACCCTTCCCTGTGAGGCATAACTGGTGCTGCTTCTGTATTCTTCTTTGAACCAGAGTTAATCCCTTGGTTTGATGGTAATGGTAGAGTGGAGGATATGCACATTGGTTGCACATTGTGTTGAAATAAGGTTCTGCTGCTAATGGGCCAGTTGCTGCCCAGTCTTGTGTTGTTAGATGGTGATAGTGCCCCACAACATGATGGAGATTACTCTCAATGTAGATGTGACTTCATCTCCACAATGACTGAACAGTAGTAACTCCTACTGAAACTGTCATGGACAGATACATTTGCAGCAGGCAGATTGATGAAGATGGGGTCAAAGATGTTTTTCCCTCTTGTTGGTTCCCTTGCAGCAATCTCCGTTATGACTCGACCAGCTTGATCGATAAAGATGCTGCCAAACCACTCTTGATGATGGACCTTGAAGTCTATTGTAGGTTCACAATGTTAAACTGCTTTATTAATCCAATTTCTTGTTATTTTTGGTTCAATTCAAGAAAGATAGTGGCATTGTGGTAATGTCAAGAGAGTTCTAATTAGATTAGATTTCTTACAGTGTTGAAACAGGCCCTTCGGCCCAACAAGTCCACACTGACCCGCCGAAGCGCAACCCACCCAGGCCCATTCCCCTACCTTTATCCCTTCACCTAACACACAATTTAGCATGGCTAATTCACCTAACCTGTGAGTAAAAATTGAGGTCTGCAGATGCTGGAGATCAGAGCTGAAAATGTGTTGCTGGTTAAAGCACAGCAGGTTAGGCAGCATCCAAGGAACAGGAAATGAAACGTCGAATTTCCTGTTCCTTGGATGCTGCCTGACCTGCTGTGCTTTAACCAGCAACACATTTTCAGCTCTAATTCACCTAACCCGTACATCTTTGGACTGTGGGAGGAAACCGGAGCACCCGGAGGAAACCCACGCAGACACAGGGAGAACGTGCAAACTCCACACAGTCAGTCGCCTGAGGCGGGAATTGAACCCGGGTCTCTGGCGCTGTGAGGCAGCAGTGCTAACCACTGTGCCACCGTGCCGCCCCAGTTGTGATCCAGAGGCCGAGGGCAGCTGGTGGAACTTAAACTTAATGAATAAATCTGGTACTGGCAGCTAGCCTCAGTGATGGAGATCATGATACTGTCATTGACTTTGGAAAAAGCTCACCTAGTTCATTAATGTCCTTTGTAGAAGGAAATCTGCTGTCCTTACCTGGTCTGGTCAATGTGTGACACCAGACCCATAGCAATGTCATTAATTCTTCACTGGCCTCCCAAATGACCTAGAAACCAACCCAAGGGCAACCAGGGATGAATGACAAATGTTGGTCTTGTCACTTGTGTGTCCCATGAGAGAATAAAGAAAAATTTGCATCAGATCAAGTTCTGAATACAATATCTGCAAATGTTTTGAGCAGCGCCAATGGAAAGTTGCGTGACCCAATTGTTTCACTAACGTCCCATAGGGTAGAAAACCTACCATTGCCACCTGCCCTGGTATACATGTGACTCCAGGCCCACAATGTTTGGTTGATTTTACATGTTGGGATTTGAACTTATGGATTCTGGCATGCTAGCTCTGTCCCATACCACTAACATATCTTCAGGAAGGTCTCATGTTGAAATTAGAAGCAAGAAGGGAGGTCAAATGACTCTCTCCATCTAAAGGTTCTGGACTGAGTTACCAAGAATTGAACTTAGTTCATGGATTCAAGGGGAAAATAAATGTTTCTGGAAGGAGAGAGCATGTGGATGGAAAATCAGGTCAGTGGGACTAACCTTGTTTCGTTGCCAAAGAAACCTTTCATCAATGATACTATTCCCTGTATTTACCACCAGTGACAAAGCTTGGAGTAGTGTCTTTGTCTGCTTGTCGCCTTTATCAACACGTCTATAACATTCTCTCTCAAAACAAAAACCAGAATAGGGATAAGAATTTGCTTCACTTGTGCATCATTTATGCTGAGAGTGAAGAAACCTATTGGCTGAACAAGGAACTTTATGCTCAGAGCTTACAATGTTACCAACCCACATCTCTCACCCCATACTCACATTGCCACATTCGTGGGAGCAGTTTCTTCACAGCCTGTTGCAGCTCCTCGACAGAACGCACCAGTGATTTCAGTCTCCCATTCTCTGCTGGCATTTCTTTACCAATTGATCTTTGCAAATCTTCAAAAGCTTCCAGGCTAAATAGTATTAAAATAATGAAAAGATAGTGCATCTTTACTAGTTTAAATATTTCCAAGAATTCATTTGAATTTCTTTATTAAAATGAACAATAAGTATTAGCAAGTTTTGAGAAGATTTGTAGCTCAGGTTGAGGTTCTGAATTAGGTTTATTCGCTGAGCTAGAAGGTTCGTTTTCAGACGTTTCATCACCATACTGGGTAACATCCTCAGTGAGCCTCCAAATGAAGCACTGCTGGTGTAGCCAGCTTTCTATTTATATGTTTGGGTTTCCTTGGGTTGATGATGTCGTTTCCTGCGGTGACATCATTTCCTATGGCGATGTCATTTCCTGTTCTTTTTCTCATGGGTGGTAAATGGGATCCAAGTCAATGTGTTTGTTGATAGAGTTCTGGTTGAAATGCCATGCTTCTAGGAATTCTCGTTTGTGTGTCTGTTTGTTTTTTTCTAAGATAGATGTGTTGTCCCAGTCGAAGTGGTGTCTTTCCTTATCTGAACATAAGGATACTAGTGAAAGTGGCTCGTTGATGCTCATGTATCCTGGTGACTAGTTTCCTGCCTGTTTGTCCAATGTAGTGTTTGTTACGGTTCTTGCAAGGTATTTTATAGGTGAGATTAGTTGTTTTTGGATCCCATTCACCACCCCCTGAGAAAACGAACAGGAAATGATATCACCATAGGAAATGATGTCACCACAGTAAATGACATTACCAACCCAAGGAAATTCAAACATATAAATAGAAAGTGAGCTATTCCACTAGTGCTTCATTCAGAGGCTCACTGAAGATGTTACCTAGTATGGTGACAAAACGTCTGAGAATGAACCTACCTGCTCAGCGAGCAAACCTACATCCAGAACTATAAGTGTTTTTAGATCTCAAGCTCTACTTATAAACCTAGACCCATTATCCATGCTGCTGTTCCAGTGAACTCTAAGGAGCACAGCATGTTAAATATGACAGTTTTTGTGTGAGATCGTTATGATCCCAGCTGATGGTCATAACAGACAAGCCAGAGTCCAAATGAAATCTGGATTGATGGGCCATCAGTTTTAGTTTGTGAAATATGATTACTGCGATAGTCAGCCACTAAACATTAGTGTCCAGGAATGTGTAGCTTGGGTAAGCTAGCCATAGGAAATTCAGGGGTATGGGGTTGGGGTGGGTCTGGGTGGGATGCTCTTCAGAGAGTCAGTGTGGACATGATGGGCCGAATGGCCTGCTTCCACACTGTAGAGATTCTATAGAAAGAGAGGCATGGTAGCTCAATGATTAGCACTGCTCCCTGACAACATCTGGACCTGGATTCAGTTCCACCCTTGCACGACTGCTTGCTTGGAATTTACATATTCTCCCTGTGTTTGCGTTGGTTTCCTCCGGGTACTCTGGTTTCCTCTCACAGTCCAAAGATGTTCAGGTTAGGTGGAATGGCCATGCTAAATTGCCCATATTGTCCAGGGATGTGTAATTAATATGATCAGCTCAATGCTATGCTCTTTAATGAATGTCTGTCCCTAAGATCTTTAACCAAGCTGGTAACTAAGTTCACTGTCACTGTTCAACATGTGCTCCTTAAATTCATGTCCTCAACAGCTTTTTAAGGATGTCTTCCTCTCTTAGTTGCACTTCCATAGTCTTCTATTTCTCCATTTTCCTTCTAAGTAACTCAGGATTTCTCTCTGGTCCTGCCTTGACTGGTTTGGAAACAGCAAAGCACCTCTGCTTGGATGAAAATTGTATGAAAATCTCTGGATTACAAGATTCATGCCTTTCTCTCTCTCTCTCTTGCTTCGGGTTATAAAACTCAATCAGAAAACACCTTAGTAATTACCTCCCTTAGGTGCTTCCTAAAATCACATGATTTCTTGGAAATGTCACCGGTAGCTCAATGTTCAACATAACGTCCTCACAATTTTAAAAAATAGTTTGATGAGATCTTCACTAAATCGAAATCTAAAATCAATTTTACTGTGCTTTAGAACCTTAGTTTCAAAATAATAATACTATGATGATCCTTCATCATAGATGTTCACCTAGATATTAAACTGAAGCCCTGTTTTGCCATCTGGGTGAATGGAAAATAAACCATGGCACTAGATGAAGATGACTAGTTTTGGAGGCATAGATTTAGGGTGAGGGGGTTAAGTTTAAAGGAGATTTGTGTTGTAAATATTTTATGCAGAGGGTGATAGGTGGCTGAAACATGCTGCCAAAGGAGGTGGTAGAAGCAGGTATGATAGCAGTGTTTAAAAGGCATTTAGACAGACACATAAACAGACAGGGAATAGAGGGATATGGACCATGTGCAGACAGATGGGAATTAGTTTATAATGTCATCATAGTTGACACAGACATGGTGGGCTAAAGAGTCTGTTCCTGTTCAAAGTTTGGGAGAAGATTTGTAGCTCGGGTGCTCGTTGTTGTGGTTCTGTTCGCCGAGCTGGGAATTTGTGTTGCAGACGTTTCGTCCCCTGTCTAGGTGACATCCTCAGTGCCTGGGAGCCTCCTGTGAAGCGCTTCTGTGATCTTTCCTCCGGCATTTATAGTGGTTTGAATCTGCTGCTTCCGGTTGTCAGTTCCAGCTGTCTGCTGCAGTGGTTGGTATATTGGGTCCAGGTCGATGTGCTTATTGATTGAATCTGTGGATGAGTGCCATGCCTCTAGGAATTCCCTGGCTGTTCTCTGTTTGGCTTCTCCTATAATAGTAGTGTTGTCCCAGTCGAGTTCATGTTGCTTGTCATCTGTGTGTGTGGCTACTAAGGATAGCTGGTCGTGTCATTTCGTGGCTAGTTGGTGTTCATGGATGCGGATTGTTAGCTGTCTTCCTGTTTGCCCTGTGTAGTGTTTTGTGCAGTCCTTGCATGGGATTTTGTACACTACATTGGTTTTGCTCATGCTGGGTATCGGGTCCTTCGTTCTGGTGAGTTGTTGTCTGAGAGGGGCTGTTGGTTTGTGTGCTGTTATGAGTCCTAGTGGTCGCAGTAGTCTGGCTGTCACTACTATGAAGCATGGCACTCATCCACAGATTCAATCAACAAACACATCGACCTGGACCCAATATACCGGCCACTGCAGCGGACAGCTGGAACTGACAACCGGAAGCGGCAGATTCAAACCACTACAAATGCCGGAGGAAAGATCACAGAAGCGCTTCACAGGAGGCTCCCAAGCACTGAGGATGTCACCTAGACAGGGGATGAAACGTCTGCAACACAAATTCCCAGCTCGGCGAACAGAACCGCAACAGTTTGTTCCTGTGCTGTACTGTTCTATGAAGGATTTCAGGAGTTGTCCAGATAAAAATGTTTCCTTCAATCAAAAATAGTTTTTCTGTTCATTTATCTCAAGCTGTTTGTCGAAGTTTTATGCTTCTAAATTAGTTACTGTAAGTTTCACACAAAACAGCAGTGACTGCATTTCAATTGATGAAAAATTACATTCAGACAACCTGAGGATGGAAAAGTGCTGTATAAATAGGAAATATTGCTTATTCTCTTCAACCTTTGTCACAAGCTTCCAAATCTCCCCAAAGCCCACTTCATCCCAGGCCCAACCCTCCCTCTCCATCCCACCCTCTTAACCTGACTCTGCCTGTCCATCTTCCTTCCCACAAATCCACTCCACACTTCCCACTGACCAATCACAACCACCTCCTATGTGCATCCACCCACTGCCATCCCACTCAACTTTCCCCAATCCCAAATTATTTTCAAGCCCCCTTCCCCTCCCCCAGTCCGGATGAAAGATTTTCCCTTCTCCTCTGATGCTGCTTGACCTGCTGTGCTTTTTGCCAGCTCCACTCTTCATTCTATCCAACAAGGCATAATGGCAATCTACTGACTTCATGATTCAATCCATGTTAAAGATTAATGGCCAGAGGACAATCATTTTTTTTCCCTCCCAGAGCTTGTAGCAATTCACTGCCGGAATGGATTGTTCAGAGTCATCACATTTAAAAATTACTTTGACGCCTACTTGAAAAGTCGCGACCTACAAGTACGCAGAGGAGGGCTCTCTAATTGGCATATACAGTTCCTTCATATATATAGTAAACATTTCATGATTTGATTATGGATCTGTCTGTCTTTTTTGCCATTCACATTTCCAGGATTTAGATTATGGATTTCTATCCATTTTCACTTTTCCCCAAATTTTCAATTTGCCACAGAAGTATAAATTTGACGTTGCAGATCGATTATATATAAAGATCCCCAAACGGATACTTATTGAAGCTGGTGTTGGACTGGAGTGGACAAAGTTAAAAATCACACAACACCAGGTTGTAGTCCAATAAGTTTATTTGAAAATACAAGCTTTCAGAGCGCTTGAACTTTCAAATAAACGTGTTGGACTACAACCTGGTGTTATGTGAGTTTATACTTAGTGAAATCAGTATTAACTGGTGGTACAGTGGCAAAACCAATTTTCCATCCAACAGCGATTGGAAACAGTCGGACAGGTAGACCATCAGATCATTAAAAAAATTGCGATACTCACCGTGCCTTCCAACTCATGACTTCCTGTAATACAAAGGAATAGATAGATTAATTACATTCACATCCATCATCAGTGAGACATCAAATATAATGCTAAAATTAATATATCTAACCAAAATCAAAAAAATTGTGGATACTGAAAATCAGAAACAAAAACAGAAATAGCTGAAAAAGCTCAACAGGTCTGGAGGCATCTACGAAGAGAAATCAAAGTTAAAGTTTTGGGTTCAGTGACCCTTCCTCAGAACTGATGGTAGTTAGGAAAATATCAGTTTATATGGAGAAGATAGGGTAGAGGGGTGGAAGTAAACAGAAAGCAATAGGTGGGAATAGACCCAAGGAGAGAGAAGGACAGTTGGACAGACAAGGAAGTTGATAATGATCTGGCTGGGAGGCTGAATAATTGTTAATGGAGACTGCTTAGGCTAATAGTGGCAGATAATGTGAGAATAAGGCCTTGTGTAGGGTAAGGGGCTAGAATATGGGGGGATTCCGACCCTAAAGTTATTGAATTTGACATTGAGTCCGGTGGGCTGCAGGGTTCCCGATTGGAAAATGAAGTGTCGTTCTTCCGGTTTGCGCTGAGTTTCGTTGGAGCACTGCAGCCAACCCTGAGACAGAGATGTTAGCCAGGGAACAGGGTGGTGTGTTAAAGTGGCAGGCAACTGGAAGGTCTGGGTCTATTTTACAGCAGAATGAAGATGTTCTGTGAAGCCATCACCCATCTACATTGTGTTTCCCCCAATGTAAAGGAGACCACATTGTGAGCAGTGAATCCAGTAGACTGGAGTGTGAGAAGTGCAGATAAAGTGCTGGTTCACCTGGAAGGTATGTTTAGGCCCTTAGGTACTGAGGAAAGAGGAAGTATATGGTCAGGTTGTTGTCGACAGGGCCCCCAACTGGGTCGGGTCCATCTCCTGCATTTCTGCCCTCACCCCCTCTCTTCCCACCCACAACAGCGATAGGGTTCACCTTATTCTTATTACCATCCCACCAGTAGCCACATCCATAAGATCATCAGCCGTCATTTCCTCCAGCAAGATGCCACAGGCTCCCATTGCCCCTTAGGTTCCCACTTATTCTTTCCCCTCTGACCTTAAAATGATGCCCTTCGGTCCTCAGATACATATTCCCCTCCTCTCCGTTGTCCACATTCCGAGGAGATTGTTCCCTCCCTGGTCCATCCTTCCTTCACTCCCAACACCACCCCCCTCAGCCCCATGGCACATTCCCCTGCAAACGCCAAACATGTAACATCTGCCCCGAAACATTAACTTTGACTTCTCTTCATCAATGCTGCCAGACCTCAGAGTCCGACAGCATGGAGACAGGCTCTTTGATGCCTGGAACCGATCCATGCTGACCAAAATGTCCATCCAATCTAACCCCATTTCCCTGCATTTGGTCCATATCCTTCTAAACCTTTCTGATCCATGTATTTGTCCAAATGCCTTTTAAATGTTGTTAAGTACCCGCTTCGATGATTTCCGCTGGCAGCTCATCCATATGCGTACCACCCTCTTACCTTAAACTGATGCTGTCTGGTCCTCAACTCACCAAGCCTAGAAAAAGACTGAGTGCATTCATCCTATCCATGCCTCTTATACAGTTCTGTAAGATTTCCCCACCATCTTCTATGTTCTAAAGAAAAAAGTCCTAGCTTGTCCAACCTCTCCCTCTAACTCAGTCCCTAGAGTCCTGGCAACATCCTTGTAAATTTATTCTGCACCATTTCCAGTTTAATAATCCTTCCAATACCAAGGTGACCAAAACTGAACACAATACTCCAAGTACAGCCTCACGAATGTTCTGGACAACTGCAACATTACTTCCCAACTCGTATACTCAATGCCCTGACTGATGAAGGCCAGTGTGCCAAAAGTCTTCTTCACTGCCCTGTCTATCCGTGACTCCACTTTCAGAGAACGATGCACCTGAACCCCAAGGTCCCTCTGTTCCACTACACTCCTTAAGGCCCTACCATTCACCATGAAACTCCTACCTTGATTTGACTTTCCAAAATGCAACACCTCACATTTATCTATGTTAAATTCCATTTGCCATTTCTTGGCCCACTTCCCCAGCTGATCAAGGTCATATAACATAGTACATTACAGCACAGTACAGGCCCATCAGCCCTCGATGTTGCACCAATCTGAAGCCCATCTAACCTACACTATTCCACTTTCGTCCATTTGTCTATCCAATGACCATTTAAATGCCCCTAAAGTTGTTGAGTCTAGTACTGTTGCAGGCAGTGCATTCCATGCTCCTACTACTCTCTGAGTTAAGAAAATACCTCTTGTTACGACACGGGGTAACCCCCTCTGCTAATTTAAACCAGCAACACAGAAAAGATTTATCCGTATGGTAATCTGAAAATTTGAGAGGCAAAGAACTATCCCAAAAGTCACCATTTAAAGTAAAAATTAACAACTTTTTTTTTAAAGTCTAACACAGAATAATAAACTAACAACTATTTACAAATCATTTATCTAAACCTATCTATTACCTTCCCCACTGCAATACTGGTCCAATAAAACCCCCAATTATGATTTACTGAAAAATTCAAATTGCAAAACCAGCCAGCTGTTGAATCTTCTCTTTGTATCCTCCTCTATCCAGGTTAGTGTCAATGTTTTTTTTCTGTGCAAACGCCTTCTTTAGACATGTACCTCTCAGAGAGTTCTTATTAGCAGCCTACACCTGTTGGTCTTTTGGCAGTTCTCTCTCAACTGTTCAATTTTTTCCCAGTTTTATATCCCAAAATATCCGGTTGTTTCATTGGTTTTAATATTGTCAAAATACTGATTGCAGTTAGGTATCTTGAGGCATAACTTAAACTGATTGGCAAAGTTTGAATTGATTTTTGCCTCATAGCAACCCAGCAAGTGCTAGCTGTTCTGACCAAACATTACATTATTATCTTGTTCTGGACTCTCTGTGCCTCTCTAAGTCCCTGCTAGCTTTCAACTCTCTTAAAGGTACAGTACCCCTTACACCTTCATAACACTCTGACATCTGTCCTATACCTATCACCCCTCATTCTAGCCATCACCATCTGAGGAAAAAGGCTCTCACTGTCCACCTTATTTATTATCTCTGATAATCTTGTATGTCTCAATCAAGTCACCTCTCAACGTTCTTCTCTCTAATGAAAACAGCCTCAAGTCTCTCAGCCTTTCCCCGTAAGACCTTCCCTCCATACCAGGCAACATCCTAGTAAATCTCCTCTGCACCCTTTCCAAAGCTTCCACATCCTTCCTGCAATGCGGTGACCAGATCTGTATGCACTACTCCAAGTGCAGTCGCATCAGAGTTTTGTACAGGGGCAGCTTGACCTCATGGCTCTGAAACTCAATCCCTCTACTAATAAAAGCTAACACACCGTATGCCTTCTTAACATCACTATCAATCTGGGTGGCAACTTTCAGGGATCTATGTATAGGTCCTGCTGCAATTTCTGATAACCTTCCTCACTACCCACAATATCGCCTTTTTTAGTGTCATCTGCAAACTTACTAATCATATCTTGTACATTCTCATTCAAATCATTGATATATATAACAAACAGCAATGGGCCCAGCACTGATCCCGGAGGCACTCCATAGTTACAGGCCACTAGTACGTCAAACATTCTTCCACTATTACCATCTGCTTTCTACCATCAAGCCAATTGTATTTCCAATTTGCCAGCTCTCCCTGGATTCCATATGGTCTAGCCCTCCAGAGCATATGGAACCTTATGAAAGGCCTTATTGAAATCCATGTCAATTACATCTACTACCCTGCCCTCATCAACCTTCCTGGTGACTTCATCAAAGAACTCCATCAAATTTGTGAGGCATGATCTCCCACGCACAAAGCCGTGTTGACTACTCCTAATCATACCTTGTTTTTCCAAATGCATGTATGTCTTATCCCTCAGAATCTTCTCAATTAACTTAGCCACCACAGATGTTAGGCTTAATGGTCTATAGTTCCCAGGTTTTCCTATGCAGTCCTTCTTGAATACAAGCACAACATTCGCCACCCTCCAGTCTGCCGGGACCTCACCCATGGCTAATGATATTGCAAAAGTATCAGCCAGGGTGCCTGCAATTTCTTCTCTAGCCTCTCCGACGGTTCTTGGATATATCTGCACAGGACCAGGAGATTTATCCACCTTCATACATTCTAATGCATCCAACACCTCCTCTATAATGATACGGACTGCCCCCAATGTATCACCATTAATTTCCCCAAGTTCCAAGTCTTCATGTCTTTCTCCATGGTAAACATAGAGGAGAAATTGAGCCCATCTGCCACAGTTCCACACATACATGTCATTGAGGGGTCTGATGCTCTCTCTAGTTATTCCTTTTCCT
Organism: Hemiscyllium ocellatum; assembly: GCF_020745735.1. Lineage (NCBI taxonomy): Eukaryota > Metazoa > Chordata > Chondrichthyes > Orectolobiformes > Hemiscylliidae > Hemiscyllium > Hemiscyllium ocellatum. Next base: position 141,463,250 of record NC_083404.1, read on the forward strand.
TTAAAATATTTAAAGAACCTCTTTGGATTCACCCTAATCTTCTCAGCCAAAGCTATCTCATGTCCGCTTTTCACCCTCCTGATTTCCTTCTTCAGTAAACAGATGTGTTGAGTTTTTCCAGCGACTTTGTTTCTGTTTCCAGTGCTGAACTTGGCCTGGGAATGATTCATGGGGACAGTGTAGAGGGAGCTTTATTCTGTGCTGTACCTGTCCTGGAAGTGTTTGATGTGGACAGTGCAGAGGGAGGTTTACTCTGTATCTAACTCCGTGCAGTACATGTGAGGATATGATGAGGACAGTGTAGAGACAGCTTTATAGATTCTCACAATTCATAGAGTTTTTATAGGATGATAAAGAGGCCCTTTGACACATCGTGTCCATGTCAGTCATCAAACATTTATCTATTTTAATCCCATTTTCTAGTACTTGACACATAGCCTTGTATAGGCTGACATTTCGAGTGTTCATCCAAATACTTCTTGTGTCTTGAGGATTCCTGACTCTACCACTCTTTCAGAGATACCAAACACCTCTGGGTGAAAATCTTCTTATAAGCCCCCCAAACCTCCTGCTGCTTACCTTCAATCCATGCCCTCATTGTTGACCCTTCTCTTACAGAAAGATGCTTCCCCGTCCCCCCCGTCTCCTCTGTCTCCCCTGTCTCCCCTGTCTCCCCCGTCTCCCCTGTCTCCCCTGTCTCCCCCGTCTCCCCCCGTCCCCCCCCCATCTCCCCCATCTCCCCTGTCTCCCATGTCTCCGCCCCTTAAAGCTCTGTACACCCCAATCAGATCTCCCCTCAGCCTCTCTGATCTAAGGACAATAACCCCAGCCTGTCGAGTCTCTCTTCATAGTTGAAGCGCTCCTGGTGTATCTCCTCTGCGCCCGTTTCTGGTGCAGTCAATATCTTACTGTGTGTTTCCCAGAAACATGCACAGTACTCCAGCTGTGGCCTAACAAATGTTATATACAACTCCATGAAAGCCTCCTTGCTGTGGTATTCAAAGCCTTGACTAATAAAGGCAAGAGTCCGATATGGCTTCCTAACCATCTGAACAATCTGTCCCGCTGCCTTCAAGAATCTATGTACACCAAGGTCCCTCTGATCCTCCTAAAACATTTCAACATTTACTCCCTTGATAGTCCTCCCAAAATTCATCACCTCACACTTTTCAGGATTAAATTCATTTGCCACTGTTTAGCCCACCTGACCAGTTCATTTACATCATCTTGTAGTCTCGGGGCTTTCATCCTCCCGACTTACCATATCAACTTACTGACCATACTGTACCCATTCATGTCCTGAAGTATTTGATGACCACCGTGTAGAGAGTTCTTTACTTGTCTGTTAACCCTGTGCTGTCCCTGTTCTAGAAGAGTTTGATGGAACAGTGTGGAGGATGCATTACGTTCAGTTTTTAAGAATGGAGGGAGCTTTACTCTGTATCTAGCTGCAAATGTGTTGCTGGTCAAAGCACAGCAGGCCAGGCAGCATCTCAGGAATAGAGAATTCGACGTTTCGAGCATAAGCCCTTCATCAGGAATAAGAGAGAGAGAGCCAAGCAGGCTAAGATAAAAGGTAGGGAGGAGGGACTAGGGGGAGGGGCGATGGAGGTGGGATAGGTGGAAGGAGGTCAAGGTGAGGGTGATAGGCCGGAGTGGGGTGGGGGCGGAGAGGTCAGGAAGAGGATTGCAGGTTAGGAGGGCGGTGCTGAGTTGAGGGAACCGACTGAGACAAGGTGGGGGGAGGGGAAATGAGGAAACTGGAGAAATCTGAATTCATACCTTGTGGTTGGAGGGTTCCCAGGCGGAAGATGAGGCGCTCCTCCTCCAGCCGTCGTGTAGTTGTGTTCTGCCGGTGGAGGAGTCCAAGGACCTGCATGTCCTCGGTGGAGTGGGAGGGAGAGTTAAAGTGTTGAGCCACGGGGTGGTTGGGTTGGTTGGTTCGGGCGGCCCGGAGGTGTTCTCTGAAGCGTTCAGCAAGTAAGCGGCCCGTCTCCCCAATATAGAGGAGGCCACATCGGGTGCAGCGGATGCAATAGATGATGTGTGTGGAGGTACAGGTGAACTTGTGGCGGATATGGAAGGATCCCTTGGGGCCTTGGAGGGAAGTGAGTGTGGAGGTGTGGGTGCAAGTTTTACATTTCCTGCGGTTGCAGGGGAAGGTGCCGGGGGTGGAGGTTGGGTTGGTGGGGGGTGTGGATCTGACGAGGGAGTCACGAAGGGAGTGGTCCTTGCGGAACGCTGATAGGGGAGGGGAGGGAAATATATTCTTGGTGGTGGGGTCCGTTTGGAGGTGGCGGAAATGGCGGCGGATGATACGTTGTATGTGGAGGTTGGTGGGGTGGTAGGTGAGAACCAGTGGGGTTCTGTCTTGGTGGCGGTTGGAGGAGCGGGGCTCAAGGGCGGAGGAGCGGGAAGTGGAGGAGATGCGGTGGAGGGCATCGTCGATCACGTCTGGGGGGAATCTGCGGTCCTTGAAGAAGGAGGCCATCTGGGCTGTGCGGTGTTGGAATTGGTCCTCCTGGGAGCAGATGCGGCGGAGACGAAGGAATTGGGAATATGGGATGGCGTTTTTACAGGGGGCAGGGTGGGAGGAGGTGTAGTCCAGGTAGCTGTGCGAGTCAGTCGGTATCTAACCCTGTGATGTCCCTGTCCTGGGAATATTTGACAAAGACAGTGTTTGGGGAGCTCTACTTTGAATTTAAAAGAGTAGGGAAACCTTTCCTTTCAGATTAAAGGAGTAGAATAAACTTTACTCTTTCTAACCCTGAGTTTTACCTGTCCTGGGCATGTTTGGTACCAGAATCCTTGAAGTGAAAACTTCTATTTCCAGTGCTATATGTGACTCCCCAGTGAACATAAAACTTAAAGAGTAACTTGTATCTGTGCTAAGTATTACATGTAAAAAGATTTTTTGTGGTTTCCCAAAGCCTGTCCACCATCTGGAAGCACAGGTCAAAATTGTGATGGAATACTCCTCATTTATCTGGATGAGTGAAGCTCCAACAATACTGAAAAAGTTTGATACTATCTCATACATGGCAGGCTACTTGGTAGGCACCTCATCCATTGCTCTCAAATTCCACTCCCTCCACCACTGGGGCTCAGTAACAGCATCCTCCTTATAGATCATGGACCACAGAAGTTAACCAAAGATGCTTCTAAACCCATGGTCATTAATATGTAGAAGGACAAGGGCAGCAGATATAGTACACGGGAATGCTATCTCCTGCAACTGGCCCTTCCAGTCACACACCATCCTAAATTATGAGAATATGCACATAGATCAGGAGGAGGCCACTTGACCCTTCTAGCCTTCTCCACCATTCAATTAAATCATGGCTGATCTGATTTTAACTCAACTCTTCATTACTACACAGCTGATCATTTTTCATCCTTTGGAAATATATGGCTATTCCACCAATCAAAATCTTGGAACCCCTCCCTAACGGCACTGTGGGTGTCCCTATATCCCAATGACTGTAGGAATCTCACTATCACCTCTCTTGGGCGAGTAAAGATAGGTAGTGAATGCTAGCTGAGCTAGAAAAGCATATCCTGTGAACAAATGAAAAGAAAGAAAGTAGAACTGTACACCACAAAAACAGGCCCTTTGGCTCACCATGTCATAGAGTCATAGAGATGTACAGCATGGAAACAGACCCTCCAGGCATAACTCGTCCATGCTGACCAGATATCCTAACCTAATCTAGTCCCATTAACCAGCACTTGGCCCAAATCCCTCTAAATCCTTCCTATTCATATACCCGTCCATTTTAAATGTTGCAATTGTACCTCTGGCAGCTCATTCTATACACGTACCATCCTCTGTGTGAAAAAGTTGCCCCTTAGCTCCCTTTTAAATCTTCTCCTTCTCACCCTAAACCTATGCCCTCTAGTTCTGGACTCCCCCTCTCCAGGGAAAAGACCTTGTCTATTTACCCTATCCATGCCCCTCATGATTTTATAAACCTCTATAAGGTCACCCCTCAGCCTCCGACGCTCTAGGAAGACAGCACCAGCTTATTCAGCCTCTCCCTATAGCTCAAATCCTCCAAATCTGGCAACATTCTTGTAAATCTTTTGAATTGAATTGAATTTACTGTCACGTGTACAGAGACACAGTGAAAAGCTGTGTCGTGCGAGCAATACAGGCAGATCGCAGAGTTAGGTAGCATAGATAGTAAATAGGTAAACAGCGGCAAAGCAAAAATACAGGAACCTTTTCTGAACCCTTTCAAGTTTTACAACATCCTTCCAATAGGAGGGAGGCCAGAATTGCACATAATATTCCAAAAGTGGCCGGACCAATATCCTATACAGCCGCAACATGACCTCCCAACTCCTGTACTCAATACTCTGACCAATAAAGGAAAGCATACCAAACACCTTCTTCACTATCCTATCTACCTGCAAATCCATTTTCAAGGACCTCTGAACCTGCACTCCAAGGTCTCTTTGTTCAGCAACACTCCCCAGGACCTTACCATTAAGTGTATACGTCCTGCTCTGATTTGCCTTTCCAAAATGTAGCACCTCACATTTATCTGAATTAAACTCCATCTGCCACTCCTCAGCCCATTGGCCCATTTGATCAAGATCCTGTTGTACTCCAAGGTAACTTTCTTTGCTGTCCACCACACTTCACATTTTGGTGTCATCCACAAACTGACTCACCATACCTCCTACGTTTACATCCAAATCATTTATATAAATGACATAAAGCAGTGGACCCGGCATCAATCTTTGTGGCACTCCACTGGTCACAGGCCTCCAGTCTATAAGGCAACCCTCCACCACCACCTTCTGTCTTCTGCTTTTGAGCCAGTTCTGTACCCAAATGGCTAGTTCTCCCTGTAATCCATGAGATCTAATCTTGCTAATCAGTCTCCCATGGAGTATCTTGTCAAACGCCTTACTGAAGTCCACATAGATCACGTTCACCACTCTGCCCTCATCAATCCTCTTTGATGCTTCTTCAAAAAACTCAATTAAGTTAGTGAGACATGATTTTCCACGCACAAAGCCATGCTGACTACCCCTAATCAATCCTTGCATTTCCAAATACATATAAATCCTGTCTCTCAGGATTTCCTCTAACAACTTTCCCACCTCAATGTCAGCCTCACCGGTCTATCGTTTCCTGACTTGTCCTTACCACCTTTCTTAAATAGTGGCACCATGTTAGCCAATCTCCAGTCTTCCGGCACCTCACCTGTGACTACTGATGATACAAATATCTCAGCAAGGGGCTCAGCAATCACTTCTCTGGCTTCACACAGAGTTCTCGGGTATACCTGATCAGGTCCTGGGGATCTATCCACCTTTACACATTTTAAGACATCCAGCACCTCCTCCTCTGTAATATGGACATTTTCCAAGGTGTTACCATCTACTACCTTGGCAAATATGATGCCAGTCTAAACTAATCCCATCTGCCTGCACATGGTCCATATCCTCTATTGTCTGCCTGATCAGCTCTTTGTCTAAATGCCTCTTAAACGTTACTATCATATTTGCTTCTACCACCTGCCCTGGCAGTGCCCTCCAGTCACTTACCACCCTCTGTGGAAAACACTCGCATCTCCTTTAAAGATTCTCCCTCTAACCGTACACTTATATGAAACCTCATATTTGTAATTTCCACTCTGGGAAAAAGCTTCTGACTACCTAACCTATCCATACCTCTCATAATTTTATATACTTCTATAAGGTGCCCCTTGGCCTCCAATGCTCTAGTGAAAACAATCCAAGTTTGTCCAGCCTCTCCTTACATCTAAGACATTTAAACCAAGGCTACATCCTTGTCAACTTCTTCTGCAGCTTTTCTAAAGCCTCCACATCTTTCCTGTTGTGTGGCAACCAGAACAGCACATAATTCTCCTTATTTGGCCTAATTAAAGTTTTTTTATGGCTGCAACATGACTTGCCAACTTTTATACTCAGTCCCCTGACCAATGAACGCAAGCATGTTGTATGCCTTCTTAACATTAACAACCTTCTCCACTTTCATGGAGCTATGGGCTTGCACCCCAATATTTCTAAATTTATCGGTGTTCCTAAGTGTTCACTTACTGTATACTTTCATCTTGCATTTGACCTCCCAAAATGCATCACCTCACACTTACCCAGATAAAACTCCATTTGCCATTCGTCCATCCAACTTTCCAACTGATCTATATATCCTGCTGTATTCTTTGACAACCTTCTTCACTATCCTCAATTCCAACAAGTTTTGTATCATCTGCAAACTTACTAATCAGACCACTGATATTTTCATCCATATTGTTTATTACTATATATATATATTACAAACAACAGAAAACCCAGTGGAACATTGTGGAACACCACTGGTCACAGACCTCCAGTCTGAAAAACAGCCCTCAACAAATACTCTCTGTCTTCTATGACCAAATCAATTTTTTATCCAGCTTATTAATTCATCATTGGATCCCATGGGACCAGCCTACCATGAGAGAGCTTGTCTTAGGAAAGTCTATGTAAACCAACATCTGCTGCCCTACTCTCGCCTCATCTTTGGCACTTCCTCAAAATACTCAATCCAATCTGTGAGACAAGACTTCCCCCACAGAAAGCCGTGCTGACTATCCTAATAAGATCTTATCCAAATGTATCACAGATGCATCACAGCTTGTTATGGCAACTGCTCTGCCCAAGACCAGAAGAAACTAGAGAGTTGTGAACAGAGCCCAGACCATCACAAACACCAGCCTTCCTTCTATTGACTCTGTCTACATTTCCCATTGCCTGGGCGGCACGGTGGCACAGTGGTTAGCACTGCTGCCTCACAGGGCCAGCGACCTGGGTTCAATTCCTGCCTCAGGCGACTGGTTGTGTGGAGTTTGCACATTCTCCCCGTGTCTGCGTGGGTTTCCTCTGGGTGCTCCGGTTTCCTCCCACAGTCACAAAGATGTGTGGGTCAGGTGAATTGGCCATGCTAAATTGCCCGTAGTGTTAGGTGTAGGGGAATAGGTCTGGGTTGTGGGTCGGTGTGGACTTGTTGGGCCGAAGGGCCTGTTTCCACACTGTAGGTAATCTGATCAAAGATCCCTCCCACCCAGTTATAGTCTTTTACACCCTCTTCCATCGGGCAGAAGATAAGCCCCTCGCACTAAGTCAGTCCCAATCCCTAATCCAGGCTTTAAGCTCGTCTACATCATCTGCTCTACTCCTTGCAATGAAATAAAATTATACTTCAGACCACCGTTTCTGCCATGTCCATTAACCTGGCCCATTCTGTTCTTCCCATTACACTTACTAACTCAATGTCCAATCACTCCACATTCTGACCTACACCCCTGAAACCCTTCCAAGAGGCACGGGGACACCTCCTTCCAAGGATGTTGGTACCCTTCCAGTTTAGGTGCATTCTGTGCTTCTTGTAAAGGTCCCTCTGCCCTGGAAGAGATTCCATGACCTAGGTATCTGAAGCCTTCCATCCTACACCAGCTCTTTCGCCACATATTCAATTCTATTCTTTTCCTCTATCTGGCCTCACTAGCACATGGCACGAGGAGTAATCTGAAAGAGGTTAGTGCTTCTTGTCTGGACTTGCACATGAAGTTAATAATTATGGCATTACCTAAGTGAATATTTACCTGTAGTTCCTGTACAGTTTCAGGTTCTGGGTTCTCACTAATATCATTGAATCTTTCCATTAAGGATATTATGGCATCGCTGTACGCCTCCTTGTCCACCTGTTGTTCTGTAATAATGGTCTCCATTGACAAGCGTTCTGCTTCAATCAAACTCATTGTTACTCTCATATCATTGTCCAGAAGCTTCTTAAGTATATTGTATTTCTCTTCAACAGACTCTTTTGTTTTTGAGATGATGATCTGCACAAGAAGCAATTCAGAAATAAGAAAAATAAGAATGACAACTGAGAATGTGAATTGTGAGATGGAGGAAGTGGTTGCAGAAGCTAAGAGAACATAAAGGAGGGTGCGTTCGAATTTGCTTCACTCCCAAAGTTAGTAATTCAGATGCGTTTATCAGAATTTGGATTTGGATTTGAGAAACAGAAATAGCAGCAAGTTGACACACCGGCAAGGTTGGAGAGATGTTGATGGAGTGTAATGTCGCTGGGTTAATAACTCAGTTAATGTTCTAGGAAACTTGGGTTCAAATCCCACTGTGGCATATTTGAATTTGATTAAAAGCTATTGTAAAGGTGACCACTACTGGTTGTCATTAAAAACCCATCTAGTCTGCTACGTCTTTTAAGGACGGAAATCTGCCAATGAAAGCCAGTCTAGCCAACATGCATCACCAGGCCCACAGTGACATTTTTAAAACTTCACTCATGGGATATGGGCGTTACTAGCTAGGCCAGCACTTATGGTCCATCCCTTCAGCTGCTTTCTTAAATTGCTGCAACCCAGTGTGGTGGACTCCTAAGTGCCCACTGAAATAACTTACCGAGTCAAACATTTCAAGACAACTAGGTTGTCAGTGAAGCCCATGTTCCAAACAAGAGTAAAGAAGAAAATAAATCACATTAGGTGAGAGTATCAGATATTGGCCATCAGAGTGAAATACCCAAGCATCATCATTTAGCTATCTGCGATTGTCTAAGTAACTCTGTTCCTCATGTCATATTAAGATGGTCATTGTGTTAAAGTCTGGACAATCGGCCAGAGGGAACTTACTTCAGCTTAAATTCTGGGCAACTGATGTGTAACAAAACTGACAAAGAAGGGACACACAGGAGTAGACTCTAAGGTCAGGACAAACACAAAAGCCAGAGGGACAACATTTGCAGAGACCAGGTTTATTCCTTTTATATCTTCAAGAAACCAGGATATTTGAATCCATTGCAGAAGTAAAGGTAAAGTTGCCGTTGTTCCACTGGTCTGTAGGGCTGCTCTCTGATCAGACAGAAAGAGAGAGAGACAACTGGTGGTGGTCTCATCTGAGTTTGAGGAGCTGGTGTCGGACTGGGATGGACAAAGTTAAAAATCACACAACACCAGGTTATAGTCCAACAGGTTTATTTGGATGCACTAGCTTTCAGAGCGCTGTTCCTTCATCAGGTGGTTATCATGCCTCAGGTAAGGGGAGACGTTAAGAAGGAGAGACCTTCATTGTAACCTCAGCTAATGTGGGATTAGCCACAGCATAACTATAACACTGATTGCACTATTAGTTTCTGAGCAATAAAACAGCATTTGGACAACTTGCTGAGCCTGAATCACAAGGAATAATTTAACTGAGTTGAAGAAATTTCCTAACTGAAAATGTGTTGCTGGTTAAAGCACAGCAGGCCAGGCAGCATCTCAGGAATAGGGAATTCGACGTTTCGAGCACAAGCCCTTCATCAGGAATGAGAGAGAGTAGCCAAGCAGGTTAAGATAAAAGGTAGGGAGGAGGGACTAGGGGGAGGGGCAATGGAGGTGGGATAGGTGGAAGGAAGTCAAGGTGAGGGTGATAGGCTGGAGTGGGGTGGGGGCGGAGAGGTCAGGAAGAAGATTGCAGGTTAGGAGGGCGGTGCTGAGTTCAAGGGAATCGACTGAGACAAGGTGGGGGGAGGGGAAATGAGGAAACTGGAGAAATCTGAGTTCATCCCTTGTAGTTGGAGGGTTCCCAGGCGGAAGATGAGGCGCTCTTCCTCCAGCCGTCGTGTTGTTATGTTCTGCCGATGGAGGAGTCCAAGGACCTGCATGTCCTCGGTGGAGTGGGAGGGAGAGTTAAAGTGTTGAGCCACGGGGTGGCTGGGTTGGTTGGTCCGGGCGGCCCAGAGGTGTTCTCTGAAGCGTTCCGCAAGTAAGCGGCCTGTCTCCCCAATATAGAGGAGGCCACATCGGGTGCAGCGGATGCAATAGATGATGTGTGTGGAGGTACAGGTGAACTTGTGGCGGATATGGAAGGATCCCTTGGGGCCTTGGAGGGAAGTGAGTGTGGAGGTGTGGGCGCAAGTTTTACATTTCCTGCGGTTGCAGGGGAATGTGCCGGGGGTGGAGGTTGGGTTGGTGGGGGGTGTGGATCTGACGAGGGAGTCACGAAGGGAGTGGTCCTTGCGGAACGCTGATAGGGGAGGGGAGGGAAATATATCCTTGGTGGTGGGGTCCGTTTGGAGGTGGCGGAAATGACGGCGGATGATACGTTGTATGCGGAGGTTGGGAGGAGCGCCTCATCTTCCGCCTGGGAACCCTCCAACCACAAGGTATGAATTCAGATTTCTCCAGTTTCCTCATTTCCCCTCCCCCCACCTTGTCTCAGTCAGTTCCCTCAACTCAGCACCGCCCTCCTAACCTGCAATCTCCTTACTGACCTCTCCGCCCCCACCCCACTCCGGCCTATCACCCTCACCTTGACCTCCTTCCACCTATCCCACCTCCATCGCCCCTCCCCCAAGTCCCTCCTCCCTACCTTTTATCTTAGCCTGCTTGGCTACTCTCTCTCATTCCTGATGAAGGGCTTGTGCTCGAAACGTCGAATTCCCTATTCCTGAGATGCTGCCTGACCTGCTGTGCTTTAACCAGCAACACATTTTCAGCTGTGATCTCCAGCATCTGCAGACCTCATTTTTTACTCGAAGAAATTTCCTAACAGGGCATGAGAGAGTTAGTGGGAAGAATGAAGTGTAAAGGAATTATTCAGTACTCAGAGAGTGTAAAGGTGTTAGAATAGACCTGACAGTGGGCGGCACGGTGGCACAGTGGTTAGCACTGCTGCCTCACAGCGCCTGAGACCCAGGTTCAATTCCCGACTCAGGCGACTGACTGTGTGGAGTTTGCACGTTCTCCCCGTGTCTGCGTGGGTTTCCTCCCACAGTCCAAAGATGTGCGGGTCAGGTGAATTGGCCATGCTAAATTGCCCATAGTGTTAGGTAAGGGGTAAATGTAGGGGTATGGGTGGGTTGCGCTTTGGCGGGTCGGTGCTGTAAGTAATCTAAAAAATGAGTAGGCCAAAGACCTATGAGGAATGAGGATAAACAAGGTTTATTTTGAGAGTGCATGGTGAATGACCAAGGTCAGTGATGCTAAGATCACATACATTGAAAAGAACATGTTAAGAGAATCAAATATTCTTCAGGTTTGGATTTTAAAACTTGAAAATAGGAAGATGAGGTGGATGATGAGGTGGATGATGAGTTAGACTTTTTCCCAGAGTGGAAGTGTCAAATACCAGGGGACATAGATTTAAGGTAAGAAGAGGAAAGTTTAAAGGAAATTTGCGACCAACATATTCTACACAAATGGTGGTAGCTGACTGGAACATGCTGCCAGGGGAGGTAGTAGAAGCAAATACTATAGTGACATCTAAGAGGCATTAAGACAGCTGCATGAACAGGTAATGGAGGGATATGGACCATGTGCAGGCAGATGGGATTAATTTAGAATGGTGTCATGGCCAGCTTAAGGTGGGCTTAAGGGCTTGTTCCAGTGCTGTACTCTTCTATAGAACTATAGAATCCCTACAGAACAGACAGAGATCATTCCGCCCATCCAGTCTATGCCAAACTTTCAAAGAACATCCCAACCAAATCCACCTCTGCCTCTGCAACTTCACACCTATCGTGGCTAACCCACCTAGCTTGCACATCCCTGGACACTATGAGACAGTTTAGCATGGCCAGACCGTTTAACCTGCACCTCCTTTTGGACTATGTTCTGTGTTCTTATGTTCTACAATCTTGAAGTCCTTAGAAGGTATGATCAGAGAAGAAACATAGCAATGTTGTCATTATTTTTGGGAGACTTGCTATATCTTCCCCTATGAAGATAGGAGCTATGTTTAAGTTTGGACTGCGTGATGATAATTATTTAATTTGCTCCCAGGTGTGGCAAGGTTTATGTATTACTCTCCTCGGGGCCCCCTTGCTGTGCAGCAGTAGTGTCCCTCCCCCTAAACCAGGAGGTCTGTGTTCGAGTCCCACCTGCTCCAGAGGAGTATAATAGCATCTCTGAACAGGTTGATTAGAAGACTGTGTGTAACTCAGCTCTGGTTGCCCTACAAAGGATCATACGATTTGTGTGATAATGATGTCAAGGCATGATTCCACAATCTGAAACCGCCCTAAATTTGTGAGTGATTGGCAGGCACAGGATAGCTGGGTGTGTGAAAGGGAAACATCTGAGTAGCTCAAATTGTAACAGTGAGGAATCCAAGGGCCCTTTGGCACAGGACAATCCCAAAATTAAAAATAGAAATGAAAAAGTAAATCAGAAGCCTGTGCTGAAGAATTATAAATCGTTCATAAAAGCCTGAAAGTTTCCAGAAGAATAAAAGACAGAAAAACCTTATCAGTGAGTGCTTACTTCAATGTCATTTAAAGTCAGAGGAATCTTGACCATCTCCTTCTTGATTTGGTCATGAATCTTCTTCAAATCCTTCACTTTCTTCCTAATCTGAAACTGAAATGAATTAAACAATAAGCTGCGGATAGAAATCATAAAACAAGGTGGACACAGTAATCTCCACATCAAGAGAAGAAGGGGCTGCCAATACAGCTCAAAGACTTCTATTGAAAGATCATCATGAACATTACATTCCCCTCTGTACAGATGTAGCCTGTGTGTTTCCAATAGTTCTAAAGTGAAGAGTTAATTCCTTCATATGTTCAGAAACTGAAATGGACTATAGTGTCTACAACAGCAGTAAGAATCAAGGAATCTTGCAGCAAGTAACTCACCTGCTGACTCTCCAAAGCCAGACACAGGTCAGCAGTGCAATGGAATACTCCCCACTTGCCTGGATGAGTGCATCTCCAACACCACTCAGGAAACTTTTCACCATTCAGGACAGGCAACCTGCTTCATTTTCAATGTCATGGTCACCATTTTGTTAGTTTTTTTTATTCCAGGTTTTTAATGGATTAAAATTTCACAGTGGGATTTAAATCCTTGTCTCCAGACTATTTGCCTGTGGTTCCAGATTGCTCACCCAGTAAGCTTTGCATGATCAGGAAGGAGAGATCACATCCAGTGTGAGTCCTTGTTGGTCAAGGACAGTATTACAATTGCACAGAGGATGTTTGGGGAGTCACCAACTGAGGTAGTATGGGCTGGGGTGAGAAACAGGAAAGGAGAGTTTTGGGAGTTTTCTATAGGCCTCCAAATAGTTCCAGAGATGTAGAGGAAAGGATAGCAAAGATGATTCTCAATAGCAGTGAAAGAGACAGGGTAGTTGTCATGGGGGACTTCAACTATCCAAACATTGACTGGGAACACTATAGTACGAGTACTATAGATGGGTCAGTTTTTGTCCAGCATGTGCAGGAGGGATTCCTGACACAGTATGTAGAGAGGCCAACAAGGGGCGAGGGCACGTTAGATTTAGTACTGGGTAATGAGCCTGGCCAGGTGTTAGACTTGGAAGTAGGTGAACACTTTGGTGATAACGATCACAATTTTGCTATGTTTACTTTAATGATAGAAAGGGATAGGAGAAAGTGAGGACTGCAGGTGCTGGAAATCAGAGCTGAAAATGTGTTCCTGGAAAAGCACAGCAGGTCAGGCAGCATCCAAGGAGCAGGAGAATCGACATTTCGGGCATGAGCCCTTCTTCAGGAATTTTAGGGATAGGTGTATACCACTGGGCAAGAGTTACAGCTGGGAGAAAGGCAATTATGATGAGATTAGGCAAGATTTAGGAAGCATAGGATGGGGAAGGAAACTGCAGGGGATAGGTGCGTTAGAAATGTGGAGCTTATTCAAGGAAAAGCTCCTGTGTGTCCTAGATAAGTATGTACCTGTCAGGCAGGGAGGAAGCTGTGGAGCGCGGGAGCTGTGATTTACGAAGGAAGTGGAAGAAGAAGGCCTATTTAGGATGAGATGTGAAGGCTCAGTTAGGGCGCTTAAGGGTTACAAGGTAGCCAGGAAAGACCTAAAGAGAGAGCTCCGAAGAGCCAGGAGGAGACATGAGAAGTTGTTGGTGGATAGGATCAGGGTATACCCTAAGACTTTCTATAGGTATTTAAGGAATAAAAGAATGACAAGAGCAAGATTAGGGCCAATCAACGATAGGAGTAGGAAGTTGTGTGGGGAGTCAGGGGAGATAGGGGAAGCACTAAATAAATATTTTTCAACAGTATTCACTCTAGAAAATGATAATGTTGTCGAGGAGATTATTGAGATACAGGCTACTAGACTAGGTGTGATTTAGGTTCACAAGTAAGAGGTATTAGAAATCCTGCAGAGTGTGAAAATAGATAAGTCCTCTGGGCCAGATGGGATTTATCCTAGGATCCTCTGGGAAGCCAGGGAGGAGATTGCCGAGTCTTTAAATTGTCATTGTCTACAGGAATAGTGCCAGAAGAATGGAGGATAGCAAATGTGGTTCCCCTGTTCAAGATGGGGAGTGGAGACAACCGTGGTAATTATAGACCAGTGAGTCTTACTTCAGTTGTTGGTAAAGTATTGGAAAAAGGTTATAAGAGATAGAATTTATAATCATCTAGAAAAGAATAATTTGATTAGGGATAGTCAGCACGGTTTTGTGAAGGGTATGTCGTGCCTCACAAACCTTATTGAGTTCTTTGAGAAGGTGACCAAACAGGTAGATGAGGGTAAACCAGTTGATATGGTGTATATGGATTTCAGCAAGGCGTTTGATAAGGTTCCCCACAGTAGGCTATTGTACAAAATGTGGAAGAATGGGATTGTGGGAGATATAGCAGTTTGGGTCAGTAATTGGCTTGCTGAAAGAAGACAGAGGGTGGTGGTTGATGGGAAATGCTCATCCTGGAGTCCAGTTACCAGTGGGGTACCGCAAGGGTCGGTGTTGGGTCCACTGCTGTTCGTCATTTTTATAAACGACCTGGATGAGGGCGTAGAAGGCTGGGTTCGTAAATTTGCAGACGACATTAAAGTCGGTGGAGTTATGGATAGTGACAAAGGATATAGTAGGTTGCAGAGAGACATAGATAGGATATAGAGCTGGGCTGAGAGGTGGCAAATGGAGTTTAATGTGGACAAGTGTGAGGTGATTCACTTTGGTCGGAGTAACCGGAACGCAAAGTACTGGGCTAATGGTAAGATTCTTGGTGGGGTAGATGAGCAGAGAGATCTCAGTGTCCAGGTATACAGATCTTTGAAAGTTGCCACCCAGGTTGACAGGGTTGTTAAGACGGCATACAGTGTTTTAGCTTTTATTAATAGAGGGATCGAGTTCCGGAACCATGAGGTTATGCTGCAGCTGTACAAAACTCTGGTGCGGCAGCACTTGGAGTATTGTGTACAGTTCTGGTCACCACATTATAAGAAGGATGTGGAAGCTTTAGAAAGGGTGCAGAGGAGATTTACTAGGATGTTGCCTGGTATGGAGGGAAGGTCTTATGAGGAAAGGCTGAGGGACTTGAGGCTGTTTTTGTTAGAGAGAAGAAGGTTGAGAGATGACTTAATAGAGACATATAAGATAATCAGAGGGTTAGATTGGGTGGACAGGGAGAGCCTTTTTCCAAGTATGGGGATGGCAAACACGAGGGTACACGACTTTAAAGTGAGGGGAGATAGTTATAAGACAGATGTCAGAGGTAGGTTCTTTACTCAGAGAGTAGTAAGGGTATGGAATGCTTTGCCTGCAACGGTAGTAGATTTGCCAAGTTTAAGTGCATTTAAGTCATTATTGGAATAGTGTAGGTGGGATGGGCTTCAGATTGGGATGACAGGGCGGCGCAACATCGAGGGCCGAAGGGCCTGTACTGCGCTGAAATGTTCTATGTTCTGTAACCTAAATGAGTATATATTTATAGAATTTTGAAGCGATGTGGCAATAGAATTGGTAAATCTCTCTTCTCATTTTCTTTTTTTAAATGTTTAAAATTCAGTAACCTCGATAAAAGGTTAACAAGGCAGCTGACTGAGGGTTATCAGTAAATCATCTGAAGCCTGAAAAGAGCTTTATAAATCCATAAGACATATTTCAGAATTCAGCTATTCTGCCCATCGAGTCTGCTCCACCATTCTATCTTGTCTGATACGTTTCTTAACCTCATTCCCCTGCCTTTTCCCCATAGTCATTGATCCACTTACCAATCAAGAACCTGTCTGTATAAAAATCAAAAGAACTGCATATCCTATAAATTAGAAACAAAAACAGAAATTGCTGGAAAAGCTCAGCGGACGCGGCAGCATCTGTGGAGAGAGAAATCAGAGTTAACAATTTGGGTCAAGTGACCCTTACTCAGAACTGAGAAAGTGCATCACTTGTAACCTTCTTATGTCCTCTTCCCAACTTCCTTTCGTACCTATCTTTGTACCATCAACATGTCACTCACACTTGTCACTTCAGACTCAACCTGGTGCTCATTTCTCTCACCTGAGCCTCAATCGAACACATTAACAGCAAGTGAGGAATGTATAAAGAATAATCACAGAAATATAACATCATGTATGATTTCTACACAGACTATATTGAAATTTTACTACATGGGAGAGCAGGATTACAGAAGCAAAACACTGGAGATGAAGCATAGCTTATGTTGGCAGCACCTCACACGATGAATTACATGTAATTGGAGAAAGTACAAAGAATAATGCTCAGGATACATTCATAAACAGTTTTATAATTGATTTATTCTAATATTGAATCACAAGCAAATCTAAATAAGGTGGTTTGAGGGTTTTAGGAGAGCAACTGAATGAACAGCTCACACCTGTTAGCAGGAAAACTATTTCATTAAAAGTCAGTGTTCGCAGAAGGGATTTTTTTTAAAAAAAGTTAAACAATGTATTGCTGATGTGGCAGTTAACGGTGAAGCACATTGCTGAGGAATTAGAGTTATATGTAGGCCAGAAGATTTCCTTCCTTGAAGAACATTTGTTAACCAAATAGGCTTTTCACAACAATTGACTGTGGTTTCTTCATTGACTCTTTTATCTCAAATCTTTAAAAAAAATTCAAATTCCACCATCTGCATGTAATTTGAACCTAGGTCCACAGAACAATACCTGGATCTCTGGATTAAGAGCTTAGCAACTTTTCCACTTGGCCATCCCTCCTTTGAGGAATATACAAACAAATATTGCTTTCCTTGCCCCTGACTTAAATATACTTAGCAGTTCAGTAATTTTGGTTATTCCTGTTCTATACTCCTGGATCATCACCTCCATTTGAAATTTGAATCAAAGAAGATGTGGTTCTAGAGCATCAAGAAAAGGTTCTTATCTCATCAACTATACTATTATAGGGATGGATCAGTGTGTCACATTGATAGCTATCAATGATCCTGTTTATAAAAACTTGAGGAAAGGAGCATGTTCAACAGCCAACCTCTCTCGGGATCCCGTTTGTCCGTCGCGTACTGCACTGTAGCTAAATAAGAAAAGACCAGGTACTTACTTTTTGTTCCTTGCAAGCCTCCTCGAATGGTGAGAATGTGTGTGTTTTGTGCCTGTTGCCCACCAAGCAGCGAGGACATACACAATCCTCACATTCATTACAGTAAAGGATCAGGTTCTCACTATGGATCACACATTGCACACCTAATGTACTTCCACTGGTATTGCTCAAAATACTCCCCTGATTATTTTGCAAAGTCATGTCAAATTGTTGCAATTTCTGCCTCCTTGGTAATCCAGATACTAATGGAACGAGAAAGCTTGTTAGGAAGGGTAAATGCAGGATAGAAAAGATCATTGACTGACAGCACTCAGAGAGCAAGGAGCTAATTATAAAGCAAGCTGCCAAGGAAGGGCCTTGCAATTTGATCTTGGGCGTTACACAAGGATCAAGATACCAATGACAGCTTTTTTATTTAAACAGTTTCCTGGAAATTTTTTATGTCAAGTGAAACTATGATTGTATCCCTTCACAATGTGTCCAAAGACTTTAATGAGTTCTCCAGAACCCTTTTTCTAAACAAAACACCTAGCTTATATATTTGTGCCTCATCTTACTTTTCCAACATTTGTGTTTATCATCTATAATGCAAGATAAATCTCAGTAACCTGATGAGATGATCAAGGTGTTTCAGGCCACAGGAGATGTTTGAATACAAACTTAGGTTGATATATTGTTTCATCACATCCACGAGGATGGGATGCTCTTCAAAATGTCATTGCAGATTTAATTGGCTGAATGTCAGCTTTCTGTACTGAAGGGATTCCATGAACAATTTATAAAGATTTTCAAACACTTTGATGAAGGTTAGGTGCTTTATTCATTTATGGGATGAGGGCATTGTTGGCTAGGGAGGATTTATTGCTCATCCCTAATTGCCCAGTGGGCAGTTAAGAGTCAACCGTACTGCTGTGGGTCTAGAGTCACATGTAGACCAGACAAAGATGGTAGTTTCCTTCCTCAAAGGACATTAGTGAACTAGATGGATTTTTTTTCTCTGACAATCAATAGAGGATTCACGGTTATCATTAGATTCTTAATTCAAATTCCACCATCTGCTGTGACAGGATTCAAACCCAGGTCCTCAGAACATTATCTGGGTCTCTGAATTAACAGTCCACTGACAATACCACTGGGCCATCACCTTCCCAGGTGAAGGCAATCACTCCATTCACTCATCACTTCTTGCAGACCCTACTTTGGCCCCTGCTCCCTGAGCACATCAAGCTTTTTGACCACAGTAATTCATGACTTTCCAGTGTTGGAGCTGCACCCACTCAGGCTAGTGAAAGATTTGTGGGGGGGCACTGGAGTGGGGTCTTTTGCAACTCTCTACCCAAAAACGTGGAAGAAGCAGAGTCATAGAATCGTACAATATAGAAGAGATCCTTTGGCCCATCATGTCTGTACTGTCAAAACAATGCTTAGTCTATGCTAGTCCTACTTTCAAGCACTAGGTCCAGAGTATTGCATGGTAAGACATTTCAGGTGTCTTTTAAAGACCCACATCAAACTCAAAAAGTTAACTCTAAGAATTGAGCTGGGACTGCACTGCTGTACGTACTATATAGTTGGAAGGTGTAAAGACCGAAGACACTGGAGAGAGGGGGATCTGGTTTTGACAATACTCATTGTTGCTGTTGAAGTGGTACCCGAGCCCCACCATGATGCAGAATAGAGTGCCTGGGACTGGGATAAGGTGGGGGGAGGGGAAATGAGGAAGCTGGAGAAATCTACATTCATCCCGTGTGGTCGGAGGGTTCCTAGGTGGAAGATGAGGCGCTCTTCTTCCAGGCGTCATGTGGCCAGGGTCTGGCGATGGAGGAGGCCAAGGACCCGCGGAGTGGGAGGGGGAGTTAAAGTGTTCAGCCACGGGGCGGATGGGTTGGTTGGTCCAGGTGTTCCAGAGGTGTTCCCTGAAATGTTCCGCAAGTAGGCGGCCTGTCTCCCCAATGTAGAGGAGACCACATCTATATTGGATTTACTGCATCCGCTGCACCCGAAAAAACTTGACAAACTCACAAACAAAGACAAAACTGATAACACAGGGGCATGGATAAAGAACGTATCAGACTGGACCCTATCAGACACAGAAGAAGCGGTACTAGTCAAAGGATTAAATTTCAGTTACCGAGACGCTGACAGGAAGGATTTCCTAACGGCATAGAGACCACATTGAAGGACAACAAACTCACGGAAGAAACACAACAAACTATCAGACAGACAGTTGCACCTACTCTGAGCTGAAAGAGGGAAGGAAACAAACTGAACACACGAGAAAAGAAAGCCCTAGAAAACCTCAAAAAAGACAAAAACATCGTTATATTACTTGCAGGCCAACGTCGGCTCACAGTCATCCTGAACAGAAGAGACTACATTGAGAAAGCCAATGCACTACTCGCAGACACCAACACCTACCAACAGGTGGTGCTAGACCCGACCCCACAACTAGGAAACTAACTTACATATCTCCGAAGAAAATTACACAATTCCGGACAATTAAACAAGACGGAATTCCAGAAAATGAAACCCGACGGGACCAACACCCCACGATTCTACGGACTACCAAAAATCCATAAACCAGAAGCCCCCCTCAGACCTACAGTCTCACTACCTGGAACACCAACTTACAGACTGGCCAAAGAACTACACGCGAGACTGAAATACCTAGTAGAAGAGTCACAGCACTCCATCCACTCCACCCAGGAATTCCTAAAAATCATCAAAAACACCAAAATAGAGGAAGACGAAGCAATGATCTCATTCGATGTAACAGCACTGTTCACCTCCATCAACATCGACCTGGCAAAGGAAACACTCGCCACACTTTTAGAACAGTCCATCACACACACCCCAACCACCATCAATCACATTACCAACAAAAACATCATGAAACTAGTGGACCTGTGCCTTACCACCCACTTCACCTTCAACAACATAATCTACAAACAAATCAATGGCACACCCATGGGATCTCCGCTATCAGGATTCATAGCAGAAACAGTAATGCAAAGGCTAGAACAAACAGCCTTACCAATCATCAAACCAAAAATCTGGGTTCGCTACATAGATGATACATTTGTCATCACAAAACAAAACAAGATAGAAGAGACATTTAACATCATCAGCAACACCCTCACAGGCATAAAGTTCACCAAGGAGGAAGAAACCGACAACAAACTCGCATTTCTGGACGTCACAGTAGAAAGAAAGGACAAGGGAGAACTACAAACCTGCGTATACAGAAAACCGACAAACACTGACCAAATACTCAACTACACCAGCAACCATCCCAACACACACAAACGAAGCTGTATCAGAACACTATTCCAATGAGCCACCACACACTGCAGCACAGACGAACTTCGAAAAACAGAGGAGAACCACCTATACGACATATTCAAGAAGAACAGATACTCACAAAACACAGTGCGCAGATTCCTCAAGAACAAACCACGACAAGCAGACAAAACACAGCCGGAAACCCTAACCACCTTACCGTATATCAAAGAAGTTTCAGAAATGACATCCAGACTACTGAGACCCCTCGGAATCCTAGTAGCACACAAACCCACCAACACTCTCAAACAAAAACGGTGGCATAGAGGTTAGCACTGCTGCCTCACAGCGCCAGGGACCTGGGTTCAATTCCCGCCTCAGGCGACTGACTGTGTGGAGTTTGCACGTTCTCCCCGTGTCTGCGTGGGTTTCCTCCGGGTGTTCCGGTTTCCTCCCACAGTCCAAAGATGTGCGGGTCAGGTGAATTGGCCATGCTAAATTGCCTGTAGTGTTAGGTAAGGGGTATATGTAGGGGTATGGGTGGGTTGTCGCTTCGGCGGGTCGGTGTGGACTTGTTGGGCCGAAGGGCCTGTTTCCACACTGTAAGTAATCTAATCTAAAAAAAAACTAACAAACTTAAAAGACCCAGTACAACCCATGGACAAAACCAACGTCATCTATAAAATTCCATGCAAGGACTGCCACAAACACTATGTAGGACAAACAGGCAGAAAGTTAGCCACCAGGATACACGAACACCAGCTAGACACAAAAAGACATGACCCCCTCTCCCTCGTAGCCCTACACATGGATGAAAATAACCACCATTTCGACTGGGACAACACATCTATCCTGGAGGCCTGGCACTCCAACCACAATGCCATAAACAAATACATAGATCTAGATGCCATCTATCAACCCCTCAGAAAATGAACAGGAAATGACATCACCACAAACCCCAGGAACCCCATCCAGGAGAAAGATATAAATAGAAAGCAGGAGACAACAGCTTTGCTTCACTTGGAGGTCACCACTGATGATGTTACCGAGCCAGGTAATGAAACGTCTGGATATCAAACCCACAGCTCAGCGAGCAAACCTACACCCTAAAGATTACATGTGTGCAGAGAGAGCTTTGTAAGGTGGTTAGACTTTTAACCAGTACAATTATATCTCAACAGTTCATAGATTTTATTTAAATCTGTAGCTAGAATCCAGCCATTTGTAAAAGAAAAGTAGCAATTCTTGTTTAGTACTGGTCCGTGCTTTCTGTCAAAACACAGGTAACTTGGGGAATGCTGTGTACATTTGAAAATCTTTAACTTCTGTGACAACTGTAGAAATAGTGACGTGTGATTTCCAGTGTGCTACCCCAATGAGGCGTGGCCGTGTCAGCAGCTAAAACAGGGACATTAACATTCCAGGTGGATAGCTTTTCTAAAATTGGTATATGGAGGAAGAGAAGAAATTCTCTATAGCAGTGACCATGATGTGGAGGAAAGGGGAAATGAGATAAAGATTAAGGGCAGAAGAACAAATTAGGATTAGCTGGAGGCAGCAGTTCACTTACAAAAAACAAATGGTACAGACTTTGGATTTGATCATTTGTCTTAATGACAAAACCCTTCATCAGCATTTGTCTTGATTCAACAGGTGCTGGGAAGGGGTGTAAAATACTAGTTATTGTACCCTTTGTGTCAGACTGGAAACACGCATTGGGAGACAAATGTAACTACTTCAAACTGAAAGTCAAATGATGATGCAGAAATCAGAGTCACGAATAACTGTTGGTGCATTTTAAACACAAAGCAATACGAAACATGATCAGAATATATTTCTCTAAAAAAAACACTTAAAGCTTCCAGATAATTAATTACATCACCTGTTCAGTTGCAAGAGGTTGTGAAGCCCATCGATCATCTTACTGACAGCAGCTTCAGGGTTTAATGTGTGCGTGACAAGTATGAGTGAGAATCTGGAACCTGAATCACTTTACAAAGTATTTACCACCATCTCAAGTGCTGATTAAAGCATGTTTTACAAAGTCATCATCAAGCTAGATGTTCCACTTTTATAATGTGAGATATTTTCAGCACAGAAATAGGCAATTCAGTGTATCACGTCTGTGCCAGGTCTAGAAAGATCACAGGAACGGTGGGAGACCATTCACACTCTTCCATCATTCACTGAGATCCATCTGATCTGTGACCGAACTCCACATGCCCATCTTTGTCCAGATTCATTAGCATACTTGGTTAACAGATTCAGCAATCTTGAATTTAAAATTAACAACTCGTCAAACATTAATGACTCTTTGCAGATTAAGGTTATGAACTAATGTTTTTAATTCATTTATTGGATATGGATGTCGTTGTTTGGGCCAACATTTATTTCCTGGCACTAGATGCTCTTGAATAGGTGAGGTGAGCTGCCTTCATGAACCACTGCAGTCCATCTGATGTAGGTACATTCACAATGCTGTTCGGAAGGAAATTCCAGGAATTTGACCCAGCAACAGTGAAGAAATAGTGATATGTCTATGTTAGGATGGTGAGTGTATTGGAAGGGGTGGTGTTGACATGTCCTTCTAGGTGGTAGTAGTCATGATTTGAAATTGTTGATTAAAAGCCTTGGTGAATTTCTGCAGTACATCTTGTAGATGGTACACGCTGCTGCTGAGTTTTGGTGGTCAAGGCAGTAAATAGAGTCATGGAGATGTACAGCATGGAAACCCTTCAGTTCAACCCGTCCATGCCGACCAGATATCCCAACACAATCTAATCCCACCTGCCAGTACCCGGCCATATCCCTCCAAACCCTTCCTTATCATATACCCATCCAAATGCCTCTTAAATGTTGCAATTGTACCAGCCTCCACCACTGCCTCTGACAGCTCATTCCATACACGTACCACCCTCTGTGTGAAACATTTGCCCCTTAGGTCTCTTTTATATGTTTCCCCTCTCACCCTAAACTTATGCCCTCTAGTTCTGGACTCCCCGACCCCAGGGAAAAGACTTTGTTTATTTATCCTATCCATGCCCCTCATAATTTTATAAACCTCTATATCGTCACCCCTCAGCCTCCGACGCTCCAGGGAAAACAGCCTATACTTTTTCCTATAGGTCAAATCCTCCAACTCCGGCAACATCCTTGTAAATCTTTTCTGAACCTTTTCAAGTTTCACAACATTCTTCCAATAGGAAGGAAACCAGAATTGCACACAATATTTCAACAGTGGCCTCATCAATGTCCTGTACAGATGCAACCTGACCTCCCAAGTCCTGTATCTGGATTAGTGGTGCTGGAAGAGCACAGCAGTTCAGGCAGCATCCAAAGTGCAGCGAAATCAACATTTTGGGCAAAAGCCCTTCATCAGGAATAAAGGCAGGGAGCCTGAAACGTGGAGAGATAAGTGAGAGGAGGGTGGGGGTGGGGAGAGAGTAGCATAGAGTACAATGGGTGCGTGGGGGAGGGCATGAAGGTGATAGGTCAGGGAGGAGAGAGTGGAGTGGATAGGCGGAAAAGGAGCTAGGCAGGTAGGACAAGTCCGGACAAGTCATGGGGACAGTGCTGAGCTGGAAGTTTGGAACTAGGGTGAGGTGGGGGAAGGGGAAGTGAGGAAACTGTTGAAGTCCACATTGATGCCCTGGGGTTGAAGTGTCCTGAGGTGGCAGATGAGGCGTTCTTCCTCCAGGCGTCTGGTGGTGAGGGAGCGGCGGTGAAGGAGGCCCAGGACCTCCATGTCCTCGGCAGAGTGGGAGGGGGAGTTGAAATGTTGGGCCACGGGGCGGTGTGGTTGATTGATGCGGGTGCCCGGAGATGTTCCCTAAAGCGCTCTGCTAGGAGGTGCCCAGTCTCCCCAATGTAGTGGAGACCGCATCACTAGCAAAGGATATAATAAATGATATTAGTGGAATGTGCAGATAAAACTTTGATGGATGTGGAAGGCTCCTTTAGGGCCTTGGATAGAGGTGAGGGAGGAGGTGTGGGCACAGGTTTTACAGTTCCTGCGGTGGCAAGGGAAAGTGCCAGGATGGGAGGGTGGGTTGTAGGGGGGCGTGGACCTACCAGGTAGTCACGGAGGGAACGGTCTTTGCGGAAGGCGGAAAGGGGTGGGGAGGGAAATATATCCCTGGTTGTGGGGTCTTTTTGGAGGTGGCAGAAATATCGGCGGATTATTTGGTTTTATGCGAAGGTTTGTAGGGTGGAAGGTGAGCACCATGGGCGTTCTGTCCTTGTTACGGTTGGAGGGGTGGGGTCTGAGGGCGGAGGTGTGGGATGTGGACAAGATGCGTTGGAGGGCATCTTTAACCACGTGGGAAGGGAAATTGCGATCTCTAAAGAAGGAGGCCATCTGGTGTGTTCTATGGTGGAACTGGTCCTCCTGGGAGCAGATACGGCAGAGGCGGAGGAATTGGGAATACAGTATGGCATTTTTGCAAGAGGTAGGGTGGGAAGAGGT
This sequence comes from Hemiscyllium ocellatum, assembly GCF_020745735.1. Taxonomy (NCBI): domain Eukaryota; kingdom Metazoa; phylum Chordata; class Chondrichthyes; order Orectolobiformes; family Hemiscylliidae; genus Hemiscyllium; species Hemiscyllium ocellatum. The sequence continues at coordinate 141,488,301 of NC_083404.1, forward strand.
GTAATCCAGATAGCTGTGGGAGTCGATGAGTTTGTGAAAAATGTCAGTGTCAAGTCGGTCGTCGCTAATGGAGATGGAGAGGTCCAGGAAGGGGAGGGAGGTGTCAGAGATGGTCCAGGTAAATTTAAGGTCAGGGTGGAATGTGTTGTTGAAGTTGATAAATTGCTCAACCTCCTCGTGGGAGCACGAGGTGGCGCCAATGCAGTCATCAATGTAGCGGAGGAAGAGGTGGGGAGTGGTGCCGGTGTAATTACGGAAGATGGACTGTTCTACGTAACCAACAAAGAGACAGGCAGAGCTGGGGCCCATACGGGTGCCCATGGCTACCCCTTTGGTCTGGAGGAAGTGGGAGGATTCAAAGGAGAAATTGTTAAGGGTGAGGACCAACTCCAACTCCTGTACTCAATACTCTGACCAATAAAGGAAAGCATACCAGACGCCTTCTTCATTATCCTATCTACCTGTGACTCTACTTTCAAGGAGCTATGAACCTGCACTCCAAGATCTCTTTGTTCAGCAACACTTCCTAGGACCTTACCATTAAGTGTAAAAGTCCTGCTAAGATTTGCTTTCCCAAAAAGCAACACCTCACATTTATCTGAATTAAACTCCATCTGCCACTTCTCAGCCCATTCGCCCATCTGATCAAGATCCCATTGTAATCTGAGGTAACCCTCTTCGCTGTCCACTACACTCCAATTTTGGTGTCATCTGCAAACTTACAAATTATACCTCTTATGCTCACATCCAAATCATTTATATAAATCATAAAAAGTAGTGGACCCAGCACCGATTCTTGTGGCACTCCACTGCTCACAGGCCTCCAGTCTGAAAAACAACCCTCCACCACCACCCTCTGTCTTCTTTCTTTGAGCCAGTTCTGTATCCAAATGGATAGTTCTCCTCGGTATTCCATGAGATCTAAGCTTGCTAATCAGTCTCCCATGGGGAACCTTGTCGAACGCCTAACTGAAGTCCATATAGGTCACATCTACTGCTCTGCCCTCATCAATTCTCTTGACTGCTTCTTCAAAAAAGTAAATCAAGTTTGTGAGACATGATTTCCCACACACAACGCCATGTTGACTATATCTAATCAGTCCTTGCCTTTCCAAATATACACACATCCTGTCCCTCAGGATTCCATCCAATGACTAGCCCACCATCGATGTCAGGCTCACCGGTCCATAGTTCCCTTGCTTGTCCTTACCACCTTTCTTAAATAGTGGCACCGCGTTAGCCAACCTCCAGTTTTCCAGCATCACATCTGTGACTGTTGATGATACAAATATCTTGATAAGGGGCCCAGCAGTCATCTTCCAGCTTCCCACAGAGTTCTAAGGTACATCCGATCAGCTCCTGAGGATTTATTAACTTTTATGTGTTTCAAGACATCCAGCACTTCCTCTTCTGTAATATGGACATTTTTGAAGATGTCACCATATATTTCCCTACAGTCTATACCTTCCATATTCTATATTCTCCACAGTAAACACTGATGCAAAATACTCCTTTAGTATTTCCCCCAGCTCCTGCAGCTCCACACAAAGGCCACCTTGCTGATCTTTGAGGGGCCCTATTCACTCCCTAGTTACCCTTTTACCCTTAACGTATTTGTAAAAACCCTTTGGATTTTCCTTTACTCTATTTGCTGAAGCTATCTCATGTCCCCTTTTTGCCCTCCTGATTTCCCTCTTAAGTATACTCCTACTGCCTTTATACTCTTCTGTGGATTCACTAAGGATCCTGTCAATATCTGACATATGCTTCCTTCTTTTTCTTAACCAAAACCTTAATTTCTTTAGTCATCCAGCATTCCCTACACCTACCAGCCTTCCCTTTCACTCTATCAGGAATATACCTTCTCTGGACTCTTGTTATCACATTTCTGAAGGCTTCCCATTTTCCAACCGTCCCTTTACCTGTGAACATCGCTCCCAATCAGCTTTTGAAAGTTCTTGCCTAATACCGTCAAAATTTGCCATCCTACAATTTAGAACTTCAACTTTTAGATCTGGTCTATCTTTTTCCATCACTATTTTAAAACTAATAGAATTATGGTCGCTGGCCCCAAAGTGCTCCCCCACTGACACCTCAGTCACCTGCCCTGCCTTATTTCCCAAGAGTAGGTCAAGTTTTACACCTTCTCTCTGGTAGGTACATCCACATACTGAATCAGAAAATTTTCTTGTACACACTTAACAAATTCCTCTCCATCTAAACCCTTAACACTATGGCAGTCCCAGTCGATGTTTGCAAAGTTAAAATCCCCTACCATAACCACCCTATTATTCTTACAGATAGCTGAGATCTCCTTACAAGTTTGTTTCTCAATTTCCCTCTGACTATTAAGGGGTCTATAATACAATCCCAATAAGGTGATCGTGCCTTCCTTATTTCTCAATTTCACCCAAATAACTTCCTTGGATGTATTTCCAGGAATATCCTCCCTCAGTACAGTTGTAACGCTATCCCTTATCAAAAACGCCACTTCCCCTCCTCTTTTGTCTCCCTTTCTATCTTTCCTGCTGCACTTATATCGTGCAACATTAAGCTGACAGTCCTGCCCATCCCTGAGCCATGTTTATATTATTGCTATCCCAGTCCCATGTTCCCAACCATTCCCTAAGTTCATCTGCCTTTCCTGTTTGGTCTATTGCATTGAAATAAATGCAGTTTAATTGATCAGTCCTACCTTGTTCTCTGCTTTGCCCCTGCCTGCCCTGACTGTCTGACTCACTTCTTTTCTCAGCTGTACCCGTCTCAGATTGATCTCTTTCCTCACTATCTCCCTGGGTCTCACTGCCCCCACCTTACTAGTTTAAATCCTCCCAAGCAGTTCTAGCAAGTCTCCCTGCCAATATATTAGTCCCCTTCCAATTCAGGTGCAATCCGTCCTTCTTGTACAGGTCACTTCTACCCCAGAAGAGATTCCAAAGATTCAAAAATGTGAATCCTTTTCCCATACACCAGCTCCTCAGCCACGCATTCATCTGCTCTATCCTCCTATTCCTAACCTCACTAGCTAATAGCACCGGGGGTAATCCAGATAATACTACTCTTGAGGACCTCCTTTTTAAATTCCTGCCTAACTCTCTATATTCTCCCTTCAGAATCTCATCATTTTCTCTTCCTGTCGTTGGTTCCAATGTATGCAATGACCTCCTGCACAGCCCTCTCCCCCGTAAGAACATGCTGCACCCTCTCTGAGACATCCTTGATCCTGGCACCAGGGAAACAACACACCATTCTGATTTTTCGCTGCTGGCCACAGAAACATGGACTAGAAAGTCCCTGAACACAATCGATCTCTTGGAAGCCGACGTTCCCCTCGTTGCATTAGAACCAGTCTCAATACCAAAAACTTGGCTGTTTGTGCAACATTCCCCTGAGAATCCATCACCCCCTATATTTTCCAAGACAGCATACATGTTTGAAATGAGGACAGCCACAGAAGACTCCTGCCCTACCTATCTACCTCTCTTACCTTTCCTGGACTTAACCCATCCATGTGACAGTATCTGAAACTTTTCTCCCTTCCTATGACTGCCATCCATCACATGCCCTTGCTCTTGTAAATTCCTCATTGCCTCTAACTGTCTCTCCAACCGATCCATTCGATATGATAGGATTAGCAACCAATGGCATTTACTGCAGATATAATCCTCAGTAACCCGTAAACTCTCCCTAAACTCTCACATCCAACAGGAAGAGCATATCACCCTACTAAGGGCCATTTTTGCTTCTTCCAGTCTGCAGACCCAGAAAATAGCACTGCATTATTCTTCTAGAAAACACTGCTCCAGGCTAACTTCATACTTATGGCTTATATTTTTAAATTTAATCAAGAGACATATCTCAATAAAACATACAATCATAAAAGAACACATTCTACTCACTATCGTAGATTTACAGCAAGGCTATACTTAAAACTATTCATTTATCTGTTTCTGTGCTGTGAGCCTCCAAAACAGGTTCCTCCCAGATCAGTTGGGAATTTCACTGTTGGTTAATTTTCCCGGACGCACTCCAATGTCCAGTGATACAATAGCAAAGACAGTGACTGTGCAGGTTCACTGCAATGTCAGTTAGCAATGTGGGTTTCTTCCTCTCTCCTTCTCCCGCACTGACCTGACCATGTGCTGCCTTTGTCTGTCTCTCTTCCTTTTAAATGTGCCGTTGTTTTGACTTTTTTTTCTCCAAAGTTCTAAAACAATGCAACAGCACATAAAACAGTAATTGCTGCTCCTGGAATTTGAGGAAATCACCTCCAACATTTAAATAGAGGAGCAGCCTTTTACAGCCAGAACGTTTCCCCATCCTCCATCCTGGATTACCCATGTGCTGCCAATCCTGCCGGCTTGGTGTGGAGCTTCTTGAGTGTTGTTGGATCTGCAACTATCCGGACAAGTGAGAAGTATTCTGTCACATTGTTGTGGTTCTGTTCGCCGAGCTGGAAGTTTTTGCTGCAAACGTTTCGTTCCCTGGCTGGGGAACATCATCAGTGCTGTTGGAGCCTCGTGTGAAGCGCTGCTTTGATGTTTCTTCCGGTATTTATATTGGTTTGTTCTTGCCGCTTCTGGGTGTCAGTTTCAGCTGCAGTGATTTGTATGTGGGGTCCAGGTCGATGTGTCTGTTGATGGATGTTCTTGCCGTTTCCGGGTGTTAGTTTCAGCTGTAGTGGTTTGTATATGGTGTCCAGGTCAATGTGTCTGTTGATGGAATACCGGAATAAACATCAAAGCAGCGCTTCACACGAGGCTCCAATAGCACTGATGATGTTCCCCAGCCAGGGAACGAAACGTTTGCAGCAAAAACTTCCAGCTCGGCGAGCAGAACCACAACAACGGATACCCGAGCTACAAATCTTCAATCAGATTTTATTCTGTCACACTCCTGACCTGTGCCTTTTTGATGGTGGACAGGCTTTGGGATATCAGAAGATGTTACTTGCTGCAGGATTCCCAGTTATTGACCTGTTCTTGTAGCCACTGTACTTATACTGTGAGTCCAGTTCAGTTTCTGGTTATTTGTAAACCTCAGAATGTTGATAGTTATGTGCAGAATTATTCCCTAAATGAAAGGTTTTGTTATAAATGTTAATGATGAGGAGGTGCCAGTGTTGAACTGGGGTGGACAAAGTTAAAAATCACACAACACCAGGTTATAATCCAATCGGTTTAATTGGAAGTACAAGTAGGAGTACCGCTCCTTCACCAGGTACAGCAGCGCTCCGAAAGCTAGAACTTCCAAATAAACCGGTTGGATTATAACCTGATGTTGTATGATTTTTAGCTTTATAAAGGTTAAGCCATGTCCCTCAATCCTAGGCCCAGACTTTCACCGCGTCTCTCCCTGAAGCTTGCATTTTTTATCCTTGCATAGGTGGTATTGGGAGTAGTCCATAATTCCTGCAGGTGAATTCCCAGAGTCGGCTGCCCATCTAAATGATCAGCTGCCTCCACTGGGATCAGGTTGTGGAGTCCCTGCAGCATGGGACTTGGCATGACAAGATTAGACCAGGTAAGCGCACACCTGTTCTCATCACATTTCTTTTGGAAATTGTTTTAATCCATGAGGGAAGATGCATTGATTCTCAAGCCCCACTACTTGCGGGGTCACCACATAATTTAATGATTTAATCAAAGTATGCAAAGTCCCTGATTTAACCATCTACTGGAATCATGTTAACAGTAACCTGTACTTAACAAGAACAAATTACAATAAGTAACTTCTAATCACAAATAAACAGCTATGAATTATCAAGATATGGCTATACTCATAACAACTCTACTCCACTTTTAAAATCCTGACAGACATAGACAAACATAAAACTATTGCTTTTATGTACAGAGGGAAGAACTGCTGGGAAACCATTCAATAGCACCAGTCTACAGGGGTCATTAAGATGTTCCTTCTTCTTTGTTCTTCAATCTCACTTCTTTAGGTTCTTGCATCCCCTTGGAGCCTGATTAGTACACTATCTACAAAGTCTCTTAGTTACTAGTTAAGGGCAACAGTTTTCAGCAACTGGTCTTCTTCAGGCTTCACGTATTTTTACTGCAGACACACACACACACAAACTCATCTCGCCCTTCCAGCAATATGAAGGATTCCCATAGCATCATTCACACACAAAAGCCATTCAGCCACTCAAAGTTGTCGTCAGGCTGATGACCATGGGCATCCATCTGGGATGGCACGATGGCTCAGTGGTTAGCTTTTGCTGCCTAACAGCGCCAGAGACCCCAGTTCAGTCCCAGCCTCGGGCGACTGTCTGTGTGGAGTTTGCACATTCTCCCTGTGCCTGTGTGGGTTTCCTCCCACAGAAGGGCCTGAAGAAGGGCTCATGCCCGAAATGTCGAATCTCCTGCTCCTTGGATGCTGCCTGACCTGCTGCACTTTTCCAGCAACACATTTTCAGCTTCCTCCCGCAGTCCAAAGATGTGAGATTAGACGGATTGGCCATGCTAAATTGCTCATATGTCCCGAGATGTACAGGCTAGTTGGTTAGCCATGGGAAATCCAATATTACAGAGCTAGAGTAGAGGGGATTGGTCTGGGTGGGATCCTCTTTAAAGATCAGTGTGGATTCAATGGGCCAAATGACTGGTCATCAGTTCACAGGCGGCCATTCCAATAATTGCTGTAACTTGCTATAACAAGTGTAGCAATCCCTTCTACAAGCCTTGGTCTTTAAACAGTCCTTTTCCCATTTCAGCCCACAACCAAAGATACAGAATTTTTAGAAAGAAAACTGTCTTTACAATGTATTGAGTTTTGTATTTTGTAAACATTATTTATATGGCTTGTTCAGTTGAATTTCTGGGCAATGGTAACCACAAGAATGTTGATAGTGAGGGATTCAGCGATGTTACCATCATTGAATGTTGTAGGGGCAGGGATGAGATAGTCTTTTATTTTGTCAATGCTTGGCATTTGAGTTGTGTGGATGTTACTTTCCACCCGTCCAGGTCTTGCTGCATGGCTCTGCTTCAATATCTGAAGAGCGTGAATGGTACTGAAGATTGTGCAATCCTTTTTTTTCATTAATTCAAGGGTCATGGATGTCGCTAGCTGGACTATTACCCATCCTTGAGAAGATTAGATTAGATTAGATTAGACTTACAGTGTGGAAACAGGCCCTTCGGCCCAACAAGTCCACACCGACCCGCCGAAGCGAAACCCACCCATACCCCTACATTTACCCCTTACCTAACACTACGGGCAATTTAGCATGGCCAATTCACCTGACCCGCACATCTTTGGACTGTGGGAGGAAATCGGAGCACCCGGAGGAAACCCACGCAGACACGGGGAGAACGTGCAAACTCCACACAGTCAGTCGCCTGAGTCGGGAATTGAACCCGGGTCTCAGGCGCTGTGAGGCAGCAGTGCTAACCACTGTGCCACCGTGCCGCCCAAGATGGTGATAAGCTGCCTCTTTGAACCACTGCAATCCAGAATGCTGTGAGGGAGGGAGTTCCAGAATTTTGACTTGGAAACTAGCAGTCATCTTCACCCTTCCCAGGTTGCATGGTCAACTTCCAGTCCAGCCCTCCTCCATACCTCCATCGCAGACGGACAGTTTCAAGTGAGTGGCCATTTTCCCATCTCTGCACACACAGCCTCAGATTGAAAATCAGGATGACCAATTGAAATTCTTCCTCTCAATCTGACCTATACTTTCTTGAAAACATCCATCAAATCATCCCATAACTTTATAAATTCCAGAGAATACACCCCATTTGTGTAACCTTTCCTTATCCCTCTGACGTCGGTTTTTATTACAAGCATATGAACTCGCAGTAAAACGAGCTTTTCAGCTCCTCAAGCCTGTTCTGCCATCCAGTCAGATCATTATTTTCAAGTCCACTTTCCCCCCTCCCCATAACAAGAATCTACCTACTTCGATCTTAAAATGATTCAGTGAAACTGCCCCCAGAATATTACTCTGGTGAATCTACATTGTATTCCATCCAAGGTCAATGTCATCTTCTCAAGGTATGGGATCCAGAACTGCTCACAGTGGCTCCAAGGAGAAAATAAGGTCTAACCAAGACTTTGTGCAGCCATAGCATAAGTTTGACAGCCATCAGCAGCACCCCCCTTCACCTCACCACACCCCTTGTATTCTCATTCCTCAGGATAGAAAGCCCATTAATTCACCAACTTCTTGCTTATTTTCTGTCCCTGTCTCTGACAATTTAATGATTCACTTATTTGAATCCACCATACCCCAGTCTCTTTGACTCTTCACTGTCTCCAAGTGACATCATTTTGATTGGAAGGTGCATTAATTTGCTGGTTTCTCCCAGTCAAGAATCTATCAACATCTCCCTGTAATTTTAAACATTCAGTTACTTTTCATACAATGCCACATACCTTTGTGTCTTTGGAAAACTTTGCTAGGTAACTCTCCATGTGCCAATTAAGCTGTTAATGAATATAGTAGAGAGTTGAGACTTCAACAGAGATCAAATTTCCTCCATTTTCATTTCTCACTTGAACTCAAGCTCCCATTCCTCACATTTCATAGTCTCCCCCCCCCCCCCCCCATGCAAAAGAAATGTCTTATTGTAGCTTTATAAATCACATTTCACAGATCAATTGTAAATTGCCCTATGACCATGAGAAGGATATGAGACCTTGAAGAGGATGTGAGGGATCATTTTTATTTTATTCAGCTGTGGGATGAAGGTGTTGCTGGTTAGGCCAGCATTTATTGCCCATCTCTAACGGCCCAGAGGGCATTTAAGAGTCACCCACATTGCTATGGGTCTGGAGTCACATGTAGGTCAGACCAGGTAAGGGTATTAGTGAACCGATGGATGTTTTCTTTTTAGATTACTTACAGTGTGGAAACAGGCCCTTCGGCCCAACAAGTCCACACCGACCCACCGAAGCGCAACCCACCCATATCCCTACATTTACCCCTTACCTAACACTACGGGCAATTTAGCATGGCCAATTCACCTGACCCGCACATCTTTGGACTGTGGAAGGAAACTGGAGCACCCGGAGGAAACCCACGCAGACACAGGGAGAATGTGCAAACTCCACACAGTCGGTCACCTGAGTCGGGAATTGAACCCGGGTCTCTGGCGCTGTGAGGCAGCAGTGCTAACCACTGTGCCACCGTGCCGCCAGTTTCATGGCACTCATGAATGGTCTCATAGTCAGAGTCCTACAGCATGGAGACAGACCCTTTAGCCCAAACTGGTCCATGCTAACCCCATTTCCCTGCAGTTGGCCCATATCCTTCTAAACCTTTCCTATCCAGGTATTTGTCCAAATGCCTTTTAAACCACTTCAATTGGCAGCTCATTCCATATGTGTACCCCCTCTGTGTAAAAATGTCCCTCAGGTTCCCTTTTATCCATTCCCCTCTCACCTTAAACTGGTGCCCTCTAGTCTTCGATTCTCCAACCCTGAAAAAGATTGAGTGCATCCCCCTATCTATGCCTCTCATGATCTTATACACTTCTATGAGATCCCCTGTCAGTCTCCTACGCTCTAAAGAAAAATGTCCTAGCTTGTCCAATCTCTCCCTATAATTCAGATCATTGAGTCCAGGCAATATCCTTCTAAATTTCTTCTGCACTCTTTCCAGTTTAATAACATCCTTCCTATAAGTAAAAAATGAGGTCTGCAGATGCTGGAGATCACAGCTGAAAATGTGTTGCTGGTTAAAGCACAGCAGGCCAGGCAGCATCTCAGGAATAGGGAATTCGACGTTTCGAGCATAAGCCCTTCATCAGGAATGAGAGAGAGTAGCCAAGCAGGCTAAGATAAAAGGTAGGGAGGAGGGACTTGGGGGAGGGGCGATGGAGGTGGGATAGGTGGAAGGAGGTCAAGGTGAGGGTGATAGGCCGGAGTGGGGTGGGGGCGGAGAGGTCAGGAAGAAGATTGCAGGTTAGGAGGGCGGTGCTGAGTTCGAGGGAATCGACTGAGACAAGGTGGGGGGAGGGGAAATGAGGAAACTGGAGAAATCTGAGTTCATCCCTTGTGGTTATAAGACCATAAGACCTAGGAGTGGAAGTAAGGCCATTCGGCCCATCGAGTCCACTCCGCCATTCAATCATGGCTGATGGGCATTTCAACTCCACTTACCCGCATTCTCCCCGTAGCCCTTAATTCCTCGTGACATCAAGAATTTATCAATCTCTGCCTTGAAGACATTTAGCGTCCCGGCCTCCACTGCACTCTGTGGCAATGAATTCCACAGGCCCACCACTCTCTGGCTGAAGAAATGTCTCCGCATTTCTGTTCCAAATTGACCCCCTCTAATTCTCAGACTGTGTCCACGGGTCCTAGTCTCCTCGCCTAATGGAAACAATTTCGTCCACCCTTTCCAAGCCATGTATTATCTTGTAAGTTTCTATTAAATCTCCCCTTAATCTTCTAAACTCCAGTGAATACAATCCCAGGATCCTCAGCTGTTCCTCGTATGTTAGACCAACCATTCCAGGGATCATCCGTGTGAATCTCCGCTGGACACGTTCCAGTGCCAGTATGTTCTTCCTGAGGTGTGGGGACCAAAACTGGACACAGTACTCCAAATGGGGCCTAACCAGAGCTTTATAAAGTCTCAGTAGCACAACGGTGCTTTTATATTCCAACCCTCTTGAGATAAATGACAACATTGCATTCGCTTTCTTAATCACGGACACAGGCTGCATGTTTACCTTTAGAGAATCCTCGACTAGCACTCCCAGATCCCTTTGTACTTTGGCTTTACGAATTTTCTCACCATTTAGAAAGTAGTCTATGCTTGTATTCTTTTTTCCAAAGTGCAAGACCTCGCATTTGCTCACATTGAATTCCATCAGCCATTTCCTGGACCACTCTCCCAAACTGTCTAGATCCTTCTGCAGCCTCCCCACTTCCTCAGTACTACCTGCCTGTCCACCTAACTTCGTATCATCAGCAAACTTCGCTAGAATGCCCCCAGTCCCTTCATCCAGATTATTAATATATAACATGAACAGCTGCGGCCCCAACACTGAACCCTGCGGGACACCGCTTGTCACCGGCTGCCATTCCAAAAAGGAACCTTTTATCCCAACTCTCTACCTTCTGTCAGACAGCCAATCCTCAATCTATGCCAGTAGCTCACCTCGAACACCATGGGCCCTCACCTTGCTCAGCAGCCTCCCGTGTGGCACCTTATCAAAGGCCTTTTGGAAGTCTAGCTAGACCACATCCACTGGGTTTCCCTGGTCTAACCTACTTGTCACCTCTTCAAAGAATTCCAACAGGTTTGTAAGGCACGACCTCCCCTTACTAAATCCATGTTGACTTGTTTTAATCCGACTCTGCTCTTCCAAGAATTTAGAAATCTCATCCTTAATGATGGATTCTAGAATTTTACCAATAATTGAGGTTAGGCTAATTGGCCTATAATTTTCCATCTTTTGTCTAGATCCTTTCTTGAACAAGGGGGTTACAACAGCGATCTTGCAATCATCTGGGACATTCCCTGAGCCCTGAAAGATCTCAACCAACACCTCCGCTATTTCCTCAGCCACCGACCTAGGAGGGTTGCAGGTTCCTAAGCGGAAGATGAGGCTCTCTTCCTCCAGCCGTCGTGTTGCTATGTTCTGGCGATGGAGAAGTCCAAGGACCTGTATGTCCTTGGTGGAGTGGGAGGGGGAGTTGAAGTGTTGAGCCACGGGGTGGTTGGGTTGGTTGGTCCGGGTGTCCCAGAGGTGTTCTCTGAAACGTTCCGCAAGTAGGCAGCCTGTCTCCCCAGTATAGAGGAGGCCACATCGGGTGCAGCGGATGCAGTAAATCCAATATAGATGTGGCCTCCTCTAAATTGGGGAGACAGGCCACCCCCTTGCGGAACGTTTCAGACAACATCTCTGTGACACACGGACCAACCAACCCAACTACCCCGTGGCTCAACACTCCTACCACCTATCGCATTTCCAACACCCCTCCACCAAGTCCCTCCTCCCTACCTTTTATCTTAGCCTGCTGGACACACTTTCCTCATTCCTGAAGGACTCATGCCCGAAACGTCGATTCTCCTGCTCCTTGGATGCTACCTGACCTGCTGCCCTAGTCCCGGTAAACCTTTACTCAAACAGTACAACACAGTGAAGAATTGAAGGGTGAGATCACTTAAATTAAAGTCAACACCCTGGTGGAAGGAGATCTGGGACTGTAGCTAAATAAACAATCCGAACAAATGGGTATGACAAAGGAACTCCACGAGATGCTTGTTATTGCAACTGGTGACTTGTATTGTGGGTATAATATGAACTATATACCAGTCACGCAAGATGTGGACTTTGCTCTTCTGATATAATCTGCTCTTTACGTAACTTTTATGTAACCTTATGATGTAATAATTTTTATATATTTTTTTCAAAATGCAATGGGTTTCAACATTTTGTGTATGTACACCTCATGCCACTAGCCAATTAAACAGTGAACCAAATTCATAAAAACTCATTAGTACAAAAGGCAGGAAATGTAGATAGTGTAAATGTCTCTTAAATATGGGACACTGAAAACAATATTGGCCAAGTCTGGTTGAAGATTTGTAGCTCGGGTGTCCGTTGTTGTGGTTCTGTTCGCCGAGCTGGAAGTTTTTGCTGCAAACGTTTTGTTCCCTGGCTAGGGAACATCATCAGTGCTATTGGAGCCTCCTGTGAAGCGCTGCTTTGATGTTTCTTCCGGTATTTATAGTGGTTTGGTCTTGCCGTTTCTGGGTGTCAGTTTCAGCTGTAGTGGTTTGTATATGGGGTCCAGGTCTATGTGTCTGTTAATGGAGTTTGTGGATGAATGCCATGAAAACTTCCAGCTCGGCGAACAGAACCACAACAATATTGGCCAATTGAATGGCATGCTGGGAAAAGTGGCCAACTGAACGGCATGCTGGGAAAAGTGGCCAACTGAACGGCATGCTGGGAATTGGATCAGGCCAGTTATACAATCCAGGTACCTTGATTGATTATGTTGCATAGGTGTGTTAACGAGACAGTGGAACTGAGATATTAAGCCAGAAAACTTGCAGCATTCATTTCAAAATAAGTCAATCAGATAGATTTGCAAGCCATTCAGTTGGCCAAAATTACTTTCAGTGTCCTAAAAGGGCTGTTATTTTATTTGAAAAGGGACCTTCCACTACCTACATGAGGGATGAGAGACTTCGGTTAAAATGGACAGACTGGGGAGGAGAAATTGTTGATATAAAAGGGCACATTAGAAACAGACTTAACAGCAGTGATATAATCATAAGAAACTGTTTCCAGTGGTAGGAGAGTTTGTAACCAGAGGACGTAGAGAAAAGACAATTGACAAAATAACCAAAGGGAGGAACAAAATTCTCAATGAGTTGTGATCTGGAATTCTCTATCTGAAAAGGCAGTCGAAGCAGATTCAATGGAAACTTTTATATAAAGATCTAATAAATACTCTAAAGGGAAAGATATGCAGGGCTATGGGAAAAGGTGACAACCAGCTGGACAGCCTTTTCAAAGAAAAGCATTTCAAAATATTGAAAATTGATGTCCCGTAAGAATGCTTGAGTGTTTAACAAGCCCATGTGAATGATTCCCCAGAACAATGACGAAACTAAAAATTCTTGGGTATATAGTCAGCCTGTGGTTCTATCAAGATTGGCTTCAATTTAGCAATTTGTTTCCTGGTTATATTCAGTTTAATTTTCTTGGTAAGCTTTTGGGCTGGGAGGTGATAAGTAGGTGAAGGTCATGTTACAACATGTTGGCCTATGTCCCAGGCCAGGTGTGACTGACAATAGATTCTTTCTGGGCTCCAGGAGAGGATGATCATGTAAAGAGATATCCCAGGGCTAAGGGGTCTTACCTACAGACTGCACCAAGGGACACTGCAGTCTCTCAAAAAACCTAAAGTTACCTGATACGTTGGGAATATGGATGTAGAATTAGAGAGTGCTTTTAAACTGGAAAGAGTATTCCACACCAGGAGAAGCATTATGAATTGGGGAGCTCAATCACACAGTCAGAACGGTTCAAAATGAGGCGAACTATTTCCACTGGGAGAACCATTAGTGTGTGCGCGGTTGTGTGGAGTGTGAAAATCTGTGCACACTGTGTTTACGGTCCCAATCTTGGATTGTGGGTTCAGAGTGGGATCACTGCTCCCTTCACCCCATTTCCCTCCTGTTATAAAATCTCGTCTTATTCATTAGTGCCCTTCAAGGAAAGAAATTGCCTGTATGCAATTCCAGACCCCCACAAGCGATGAGATCGACTCTTCACTGTCCTCTGAAACAGCCCAGCAAGTCACTTTGTTGCATCATTATGCTAACAAGTCAAAGAAAGGAATGGAACTGAATGCATTTGGAAACAACTGTGGCAAAAAACAGCCCTGTCAAGTCCTCCTCATTAACATCTGGGGGCTAGTACCAAAATTGGAAGAGCTGTCTCACAGACTAGTCACGCTGACATACTCATACTCGAGAGGTACTGTCCAATTGCCACAATCACCATCCCTGGGTGGACACTGTCCTACTAGCAGGATAGGCCCAGTGAGCTGGCAGAATAGTCGGGAGGAAACTGCCTGGAGAGTCCACAAAATTGATTCTGGACCTCAACAAGTTCTTAATATTAGGTTAAATATTAGCAAGGAAACCTCCTTTACTACCTACCCCCACCCCTCCCAAATGATGAATCAGCTCCCTCAAATTGAATACGACTTGGTGGGAGTACTAAGGGTAGCAAAGAATGGGAGACTTCAATGTCCGTCACCAAAAGTGGTCAGACAGTGTTACTACTGGCCAAGCTGGTCGAGTCCTAAAGAACACAGCTGTTTGACTGGGTCTGTGGTGAGGGAAAAAAACAAGACTTGACTTTGTTCTCACCAGCCTGCCTGCTGCAGACGCATGCATCCATGACAGCATAGGAAAGACATCATCTCCATGATGAGAATACTCTCTATCGTGTTGTGTGAGACTATCACCATGCTAAATGGGACATCATTCAAACAGATCGAATAACTGAAGCCTGGGCATTCATATGGTACTATGGGCTATCAAAGGTAGCAGAATCATACACCAACACAATCTGTTGGCAGGAAGACAGTGAGGTCTGTAGATGCTGGAGATCAGAGTCCAGAGTGTGGTGCTGGAAAAGCACAGCAGGTCAGGCAGCGTCTGAGGAGGAGAATCGAAGTTTCGGATGGAGTCCTTCGTCAGCCCTTCCTGATGAAGGGCTCCGCCCCAAAATGTCGATTTTCCTGACCTCAGATGCTGCCTGACCTGCTGTGTTTTCCAGCACCACACTCTGGACTCTGATCTCCAGCATCTGCAGTACCCACTTCTGCCTATAACCTGGTGGGTGATCTTTAACTTTGTCCACCCCAGTCCAACACCGACTCCTCCACATCTTCATGTCTTGGAAGTCTTGTTACAGTTTTATAAAATGTCAGTTAACCGCAGATGGAATGCCGTGTGCAGTTCTGGTCGCCACACTATCAGAAGGAGGTGATTGCACTGGAGGGACTGCAGAGGAGATTCACCAGGCTATTGCCTGGGATGAAAAGTCTCAGTGATGTGGACAGGCGAGGTAGGCTGGGTTTGTTTTCCTTAGGGCAGAGGCACATAAAATCGTGAGAGGCGTAGATAAGGTAGATCGTGAGAATCTGTTCTCTTTGGTAGATGTGTCTAAAACCAAAGGGCACAAGTTTAAGGTGAGGAGCAAGTGGTTTGGAGGGGATTGGCGGAAAAATTCTTTCACCCAGAGTGTGGAGGAATGATGGAACATACTGCCTGAGATGGTGGTAGAGGCAGATACTGAACATTTGGATGAGCATTTAAAATGCCAGGGCACATGAGACTATAGTCTAGACTAGAGTGGTGCTGGAAAAGCACAGCAGGTCAGGCAGCATCCGAGGAGCAGGAAAATCAATGTTTGGGCAAATGCCTTCCATCAGGAATGAAGGACTTTTGCCCAAATCGTCGACTTTCCTGCTTCTCAGATGCTGCCTGACCTGCTGTGCTTTTCCAGCACACTCTAGACTCTTGTTTCCAGCATCTGCAGTCCTCACTTTTGCCTACCTGAGACTATAGACCAACTGCAGGTGAGTGGGATTAGTGTAATTTAGCATTTATTGATTTGCATAAGCACGGTGGCTGGTTTCTATGTTGTATGACTCTATATCTAGAAGTGAGGTGTTAATCTGATGAAGCTACAAAACAGGACCTCCTGCATTGCAAACAGCATAAACAGCAAGCGATAGACACAGCTAAGCAATTTCACAACCAATAGATTAGATCAAAGCTCTGTGATCCTGCCACATCCAGTCACGAATGATGGTGAACAATTAAACAAGTCACTAAGGAAGGCTGAGTATCTCTATCCTCAGCGATGGAAGAGCCCTACACATCAGTGCAAAAGTTAAGGCTGAAGCATTCACAAAAATCTTCAACCAGAACTGCCATCTGGGTGATGGGCCTTGTTCCCCAATATCACAGATACCAGTCTTCAGCCAGTTCAATTCACTCCGCGTGATAGCAAGAGGAGTGGGAGGCACTGCATACTGCCAAGGCTATGGGTGACAACATTCTGGCAACAGTCCTGAAGACCTGTGCTCCAGGATTTACCAGATCCCCCAACCAAGCTGTTCCTTTACTTCTAAAGCATTGGCATCTGCCCAATGTGGAAAATTGCCAAAGTATGTCTTGTACACAAATCCAACCGGCCAAAAGCAACAAGTCAGTCTGCTCTTGATCATGTGTCCCCATCTGATCAGGTGTACCCTAGAACTCGGTGGGAAGCTAGGGAAGTGATTTGCTGGGCCTCTTGCTGAGAGATTTGTCTCATTGATAGTCACTGATAGAGACTGGAGGTTGGCTAACATGGTGCCACTGTTTAAGAAGAGTGGAAGAAGAAGATAGTGAAGAAGGCATCGGTATGCTTTCCTTTATCGGTCAAAGTATTGAGTACAGGAGTTGGGAGATCATGTTGTGACAGTACTGGACATTGGTTAGGCCACTGTTGGAATATCGTGTGCAATTCTGGTCTCCTTCCTATCGGAAAGATGTTGTGAAACTTGAAAGGATTCAGAAAAGATTTACAAGGATGTTGCCAGGGTTGGAGGATCTGAGCTATAGGGAGAGATTGAACAGGCTGGGGCTGTTTTCCCTGCAGTGTCAGAGGCTGAGGGGTGACCTTATAGAGGTTTACAAAATTATGAGGTGCATGGATAGGATAAATAGGCAAAGTCTTTTCCCTGGGGTGGGGAGTCCAGAACTAGAGGGCATAGGTTTAGGGTGAGAGGGGAAAGATATAAAAGAGACCTAGGCGGCAATTTTTTCACACAGGTGTTCTATGTATGAAATGAGCTGCCAGAGGAAGTGGTGGAGGCTGGTACAATTGCAACATTTAAAAGGCATTTGGATGGGTATATGAATAGGAAGGGTTTGGTGGGATATGGGCTGGGTGCTGGCAGGTGGGACTAGATTGGGTTGGGATCTGGTTGGCATGGACGGGTTGAACCGAAGGGTCTGTTTCTGTGCTGTACCTCTATGACTACAGCACAGAGATCAGTGCTATCAAGCAGCTCCTACTCACTAATGGACAGTTCAGATTCTGCCAGGGACACTCAACTCCTGACCTCAATGCAACCTTGATTTAAACATGGACAATACAGCTGAATTGCAGAGATGAGGTAAGAGTGACTGCCCTTGATATTAAGGCAACATTTGCCAGGGTAGAATCAAGGAGCCCCAGAAAAACTGGAATCAATAGGTCATAAGGTCAGAAATGGGGATGTTCGCCGATGATTACACAATGTTCAGCATCATTCGTGACTCCTCAGATACTGAAACAGTCCATGTTGAAATGCAGCAAGAATTGGACATTATCAAGGCTTGGCTAACAAGTGCATTTGTGTCACATAAATTCCAACAATGATCATCTCTAATGAGAGAATTTTAACTACAATCCCTTGAGATAAAAACATCACTGAATCCTCACTGTCAACATATTGGAGATTACTGAAATGGAACTGGATTTGCCATATAAATACAATGACCACAACAGCAGGTCAGATACAATTTATTTTGTGAAGAACACCTTGATTCTCCAAAGCCTGTCCACTTTCTACAAGGCACAAGTCTGGACTGTGGTGAAATACCGCCACTTGCCTGGATGGGTCCAGCTCCAACAACACTAAAGAAGCTTGACACAATCCCGGACAAAGCAGCGTGGTTGATTGCCGCCATATCCACAAGCATCCATAACCTCCCTCCCTCCCTCGATGCTCAGTAGCAGCAGAGTGTACTATCTACAAGATGCACTGTAGAAATTCATCAAAGATCCTCAGACAGCACTTCTAAAGGCAAGACCACTTCCAACTACAAGGACAACGGCATCAGATACACTATGGTAACACTACCACCTTCAAGTTCCCCTCCAAGCCACTCACCATCTTGACTTGGAAATATATTCCCATTCCTTCACTGTCAGTGGGTCAAAATCCTGGTATTCCCTCCTAGCAGGTGGATTGCAACGATTCAAGGAGGCAGCTCACCATCACCTTCTCAAGGGCAATTAGGGATGGGCATTAAACACGAGTCCAACCAGGGATGCCCAGACTCCAAGAATGAATTGTTAATGTTAAGATATTGGAGGGAAATCCACAGGTCCAAATCGGAGCGTGAGGTATTGCCATTACCAGGGTGCACTGGCAGAGTTAAGCAAACCCTGCGAATTGTTTCAGATTAAATTGGCTGCATCCGGAATTGGAGCAGGAAATTGGCCAGAGTGCAAAGCTCCCTGGAAGAATGGAGCTAATTACTGCAAAATAAACAAATGGTTTAAACAGGCGGCACTTGAGAAGATCAAAATCAATTCATTCCTTTTCCCTTCCTCCTTTTCCAGTTAATGAGAATCCTTGGGCTATTGACATCACTGAATGCAGTTGCTAAAGAATGAAAAGGCTTTGTTATGACATTCAGTTCTAAGTCATGATAAATTAATTGCAAAGGTGGATGGAACACATTTTTCATGAATACTCCTGGAGATGCTAGATATGCAAACCTGATTGAAGCCAGAAAAACAATTCCAGATGACGTTAGCAATTTTGTCTTTCACGGTATGTGGGTGTTGCTGACAAGACCAGCCCAGTCCTGAAGGGTTATGCCTGAAAGGTCAACTCTCTAGCTCCTTAGATGCTGCCTGACCTTCTGTACCTTTCCCAGTGCTTCACTTCTTCAATCTATCGGAAAGATGTTGTGAAACTTGAAAGGGTTCAGAAAAGATTTACAAGGATGTTGCCAGGGTTGGAGGGTTTGAGCTACAGGGAGACGCTGAACAGGCTGGGGTTCTTTTCCCTGGGGTTGGGGGAGTTCAGAACTAGAAGGCATAGGTTTAGGGTGAGAGAGGAAAGATATAAAAAGGCAACTTTTTCACACAGAGGGTGGTACGTGTATGGAATGAGCTGCCAGAGGATGTGGTGGAGGCTGGTACAATTGCAACATTTAAGAGGCATTTGGATGGGTATATGAATAGGAAGGGAGGGATATGGGCCGGGTGCTGGCAGGTGGGACTAGATTGGGTTGGGATATCTGGTCGGCATGGACAGGTTGGACCTAAGGGTCCGTTTCCGTGCTGTACATCTCTATGACTCTAACTCCGACTCGCCAGCATCTTTAGTCCTCACTTCCTCCTAGCCTTTGTTGCTCCCATCCTTTATTTCCCTTGAACAGAGGGCTTGCTCCGGAGGACAGCTAAGAGTCAACCACATTGCTGTGGGTCTGGAGTCACATGTAGGCCTGACGGTGTAAGGATGACAGATTTCCTTCTTTGAACCATGCCTTCAGAGTATTACTGAAAACAAAAACAGCAGGTTTTCCAGCATCCATGGAGAGAGAGCAAGCTAACGTTGGGTCTAGATGGAGTCTTAGAGATGTACAACACGGAAACAGACCCTTCGGACCAACTTGTCCACGCCAAATCAAATATCCTAAATTAATCTAGTCCCATTTGCCAGCATTTGAACCATATCCCTCGAAATCACCCCTTTTCCTAGTGATCAGAAATTTGGACCTAGTCTTTTTTGCTTTCTACTGCTTCTCAACTAAAAAGTCAAAAATTTTATTAGTTAGCTCTGCTGCTCAGCACTTTTCATTAATTACTCATTTAAATGATCAATTTATGGAATCCCTAAAGTGCACAAATAGGCCATTCAGTCCATTGAGCCTGTACCGACCTTCTGAACAGCATCTCACCTAGACCCAGCTTCCTACCCTAGATTCCCATAACCCCATACTCACTATGTTCCTACACATTACAGACAATTTAGCATGGCCAAACCATCTAACCTGTACATCCATGAACTATGGGGGGGGGAAACCGGAGCACTCAGCAAAAACCCATACAGACTGTCACCAAAGGCTGGAATCGAACCTGGGTCCCTGGGGCACAGAGCCAGCAGTACTAATCACAGTGCTACCACACTGCCCAGATGCTTTGGAATTGTTTTCATGTAATTAATATTTACTGTTATGGCAACCTTATTGAGTATAGATAAATTTAAAAATTAGGGTTCTTCTATTTAAGATATTTGAATAAAAAAAAGACAATTCTCGGTCAGGATCACTGGCCTGCAGAATTCTTTTCCCAGACAGCAGTGGTGGCTGAGTTTGACAGATCTTTTCTATCAACAAGCATGACCCTGCATATCTTTGACCAAATCCTTCAAAATCTTCACTTAATTTTAAATCTGAGATACATTAAAACTTTAAGAATTGATCTAGCATCAACTGTTGGTTGTGAAGAGTTTCAAACATCCTTCATGTGGAGAAACATTTCCTGACATCTCTCCTGAACAATCTGGCCCCCTTGTTCTAGAATCCCCAACCAGTAGAAATTGTTTATCTACTCTGTCTTTTCTGATTAATATCTTGAAGACTTCATTCAGATCATCACTTAACATTCTAAATTCAAGAAAAACAGGCCTTGTTTATGTAAATTCTCCGCATAACTTAACCCTTTAAGTCCAGGTATCATTCTTGAAAACCTACCTTGTACTCCCTCCAAGGCTAATACATCCTTACTAAGGAGTGGTGCCCAGATTGCTCTCAGTACTCCAAGTAGAATCTAAACAGGCTATAGTATAAGTGAATGGCAGAGCAGGGTCAAAGGGCCAAATGGCCTATTCCTGGTTCCAAATTTTGGATCCATGTAACACAAGACAACATGTGTGGATTTTGCACGTTCTCCCTGTGTCTATGTGGGTTTCCTCCCACAGTCCAAAGATGTGCGGGTCGGTGAATTGGCCATCCTAAATTGCCCGTAGTGTTAGATAAAGGGGTAAATGTAGGGGAATGGGTGGGTTGCGCTTCGGCGGGTCAGTGTGGACTAGTTGGGCCAAAGGGCCTGTTTCCACACTGTAAGTAATCTAATCTAATCTAATATTTAGCATGTCATCACTAATAACGGCTCATTGATATAATATTCTTGGTTATTAGTGAGTTTCGAGAAGATTTGATCACTGAACTGGAAGGTTCATTTTCAGACGTTTGTCACCATACTGAGTAACATCTTCATTGAGCCCCCAGATGAAGCACTGCTGGTGTTTCCCGATTTTTGTTTATATGTTTGGGTTTCTTTGGGTTGGTGATGTCATTTCCTGTTTTTTTCTCAGAGGGTGATAAATAGGGTCCAAGTCAATGTGTTTGTTGATAGAGTTCCAGTTGGAATGCCATGCTTCGAGGAATTCTCGTGCGTGTCTCTGTTTGGCTTGTCCTAGGCTAGATGTGTTGTCCCAGTCGAAGTGGTGTCCTTCCTCATCTGTATGTAAGAATTCTAGTGAGAGGGGGTCATGTCGTTTTGTGGCTAGTTGATGTTCATGTATCCTGGTGGCTAGTTTTCTGCTTGTTTGTCCAATGTTGTGTTTGTTATTGTCCTTGTACAGTATTTAATTTTGCTTGTAGTCTGTATAGGTTAATTAGCTGCAGTTTTAGTGTGTTGGTGGATTTGAGGGCGACCATGATGCCAAGGGGCCTAAGCAGTCTGGCAGTCATTTCCAGATGTCTTTGCTGTAGGGGAAAGTGGTTAGGGTTTCTGAACAGGTTTTGTCTGCTTGTTTGTGTTTGTTGCTGAGAAATTGGCGGACGGTGTTCATTGGGTACCCATTCTTTTTGAATACACGGTATGGGTAATATTTCGCTGCTCTGTGTAGTTCCTCTGTGCTGCAGTGTGTGGTGGCTCGTTGAAATAATGTATTGATGCTGCTTTGTTTGGGGATGTTGGGGTGATTGCTTCTGTAGTTCAATATTTGGTCTGTACGTGTTGTTTTCCTGCAGACACTGGTTTGAAGTTCCCCGTTGGCTGTTTGCTCTATGGTGACATCCGTATGACGATCTATTTTGATGATCATTTAAAGGTGGTAGCATACAAAGCTACAAGTCAAGAGCTGGAAAATGGGATTTGAGTAGATAGATGCTTAATAACCAGTGTAGAAATGATGTAGCAAAGCAGGCGGCTGTTTGGCCCATCTTGATACTGAACCAGAGACACCCAGCTGCCCTTCCTAATCGTATCTTACTGCACATTAAACATCGCTCTGCAACTTACAGCATTTAAGGTGCAGATCCAGATACTTTGAAAGAGTTAGGCGGCACGGTGGCACAGTGGTTAGCATGCTGCCTCACAGCGCCAGGGACCTGGGTTCGATTACCGCCTCAGGCGACTGACTGTGTGGAGTTTGCACGTTCTCCCCGTGTCTGCGTGGGTTTCCTCCGGGTGCTCCGGTTTCCTCCCACAGTCCAAAGATGTGCAGGTCAGGTGAATTGGCCATGCTAAATTGCCTGTAGTGTTAGGTAAGGGGTATGGGTGGGTTGCGCTTCGGCAGGTCGGTGTGGACTTGTTGGGCCGAAGGGCCTGTTTCCACACTGTAAGTAATCTAGTTTAGGGTCTCTTCCTCCGTCTACTCAGGCAGTGAATTCCAGACACCCACCACCTTCTGCATAAAAATGTTTTTCCTCTTGGCCCCTCTGATCCTTCTGCCATTGAGCTTGAATCTATGACCCCTGGCTTTTTATCTCTCCACCAAGAGAAACAGTTTCCTCCTGTCTATTCTATCTCTACCCCTCACAATATTGTCCAGCTTAATCATGTTGGCCCTCAGCCTTCTCTAGCCCAAGGAAAACAACTCCAACCTCTCTCATCTCGCCTTGTGACTACAATTCTCCAGCTCAGGAAAACTTCAGTCAATCCTCTCTGCACTCTCTCCAGAATTACATCCTTCCTGTAATGTAGTGACCAGAACTCTACACTACCTCCAGTTGTGACCTCACCAGTGTCTTATACAATTTCATCATTATATTCCTACTTTTGTATTCTATCCCTCTACCAGTGATGGAGAGCATGTTATCTGCCTTATTTGTCTACCTGTACTCCTAGCTTTAGGGACATTTGCACTTGCAATGCAAGATCTCTCACTTTATTTACCTCTCACAATATGTTTCCATAAGATTATAAGACATGGGACAGAAGCAAGGCCATCCGGCCCATCGAGTCCACTCTGCCATTTAATCATGGCTGATGGGCATTTCAATTCCACTTACCCGCATTCCCCCTGTAGCCCTGAATTCCTTATGAGATTAAGAATTTATCAACCTCTGCCTTGAAGACACCCAATGTCCCTCCCTCCATTGTGCTCTGTGGCAATGAACTCCACAGGCCCACCACTCCCTGGCTGAAGAAATATCTCATTTCTGTCCAAATTTGGGGCAGCACAGTGGCTAGCACTACTACCTCACAGCGTCAGGGTGCCAGGTTTGATTCCAGCCATGGGCAATTGTGTGTGGAATTTGCACATTCTCACTGTGTCTGCCTGGGTTTCCTCTGGGGGCTCTGGTTTCCTCCAATAGTCCAAAGATGTGCAGGTCAGGGTGAGTTGGCCATGCTAAATTGCTAAATTAGTCAGAGGGAAATGGGTCTGGGTGGGTTACTCTTCAGAAGGTCAGTGTGGACTGGTTGGGCTGAAGGGCCTGTTTCCACACTGTAGGGAATCTAATCTAATTTGCCACCCTCTAATTTTAAGGCTGTGCCCATGGGTTCTAGTCTCCCCGCCTAACGGAAACAACTTCCCAGTGTCCACCCTTTCTAAGCCATGCATTATCTTGTAAGTTTCTATTAGATCTCCCCTCAACCTTCTAAACTCTAATGAATACAATCCCAGGATCCTTAGCCAATCATATGTTAGTCCTACCATTCCAGGGATCATCCAGTGAATCTCCACTGAACATGCTCCAGTCTGGGGCCCAAAATTGGACACAGCATTCTAAATGGGGCCTAACTAGAGCTTTATAAAGTCTCAATTTCTGTTGAGTGTCTCTTCCCTTTTACGGTTTGACCTCCCTAAATGTATCACCTCACACTGATCAAGAGTTGAACTCCATTTGTCACTTGTTTGCTCACTCCATCAATCCATCTGCATTATTTTGGAACTTACAGCCATTCTCTACCCTAGCCACTTTTGTACCATCTCCGCATTTCTCTCCCCGCACCCCCCGCCCCGCACCCCCACCATGTTCAAGTCCAATCTTTTTTATATAAAAAAGTTCCCAACACCGATCCCAGTGGAACTTCAAATAGCTTTCTATTCGCAAGGGTAGGCATTGAATATTACCCTTTATTTTCTGTTACTAAGCCAGCTTTGGATCAATTAGACATATTACCCTGTATGCCATGGGCTTTTCCCTTTTTTGACCAGTCTACCATGTGGGACCTTGTCAAACGCCTGACTGAAATCAATGTTGACAACATCCACTGCACTATTCTCATTTATGCTCCTTGACACTTCTTCACAGAAATTAATCAAATTTGTAAGGCAGAAACTTTCCTGAACAAAGGCACGCTGACTATCCCTGACTACTCCATGAGTTTCCAAGTGACAGTTTATTCAATCTCTCAAGACTGATTGTAACAATCTGCCCAAAAAAAGACTAACTGGCCTATAATATTTTGGCATTTCAATGTTTGTGAGAAGATTTGTAGCTCGGGTGCTCGTTGTTGTGGTTCTGTTCGCCGAGCTGGGAATTTGTGTTGCAGATGTTTCGTCCCCTGTCGAGGTGACATCCTCAGTGCTTGGGAGCCTCCTGTGAGGCGCTTCTGTGATCTTTCCTCCAGCATTTCTAGTGGTTTGAATCTGCCGCTTCCGGTTGTCAGTTCCAGCTGTGGTTGTCCATCTGCTATGTCCTCCCTGACCTCCTTCAACATCCTAAGGAACAATCCATCCAGCCCTGACAACATATTCACTTTCAAGGATACCAACTCTTCTCATTCTTCCTCTCTTGCTATCATTGTTTTAGCCAATGCTTCATACTGCTTCTCTTGGATTATTATAGCCTCATCATTTCTTTCTTTTGGGAAGACAGATGAATAATTAGTTTAAAATTCTTCCCATATCCTCTGCATCTTCACACAAGTTCTCTTTATCTCAGGTAAGTCCCCTTTTTCCTTAACTATCCTTTTTACCTTTATATACAGGCAAAATATCTTTGAGTTTTCCTTTTATCTCGCTCACTAATATTTTATTATGTCTCTGATTTCCTTATTTCTTTAACTTGATTCCTGTTTTTTGTAATACTTTAACTTTTTCTATGCTGTAATATGCTTTGATTATCTTCTCTACTTGAAACTGAAAATTTTAATTTCATAAAATTATTTATGGAATTGACATCCATTTTCCTGTTCTTTTTGGGAGAATGGGCCAATTCTGACAACTCAGTAAAAATAAATTATTTCACTCCCCTCAAAAATGTGATTTGAATTCTGATCTCTCATTTAAGCGTCAGACAGCAATCTTTCTAAGTTACTCCATCCAAATTCTTTAATTTAAAAACCTTGGTTTGGACAGTTCTTAACCTTCTCTGTTCTGAGGAAACCACTCTAAACATTTTCTAACTCTCATTACCAACATCCTCCAGTCAAGTTCCCTCACTGCTGCTGTTATCGCGATAATGTAATATTTCTCTCATTCAAAAAACATTTTCCAGGTGTGAGGGACACAAGACTGCATTTCCTGTTTATCCCAAGACTTTGGCCTACAGGTCTTTTCCTGAATCACATCAGCCCTGTTTATCCATTAGACCATCGTTAGGAGCAAAAGGCAGCCATTCACGCCATGAAGTTAACTGCTATTCAATGAGATCATGGCTGATGTAATAATCTTCAACACCGCTTCGCTGAGTCTCCCTCAATTCCTTTACTTAAAGTCTGGTTGAAGATTTGTAGCTCGGGTGTCCGTTGTTGTGGTTCTGTTCGCCGAGCTGGAAGTTTTTGCTGCAAACGTTTCGTTCCCTGGCTAGGGAACATCATCAGTGCTATTGGAGCCTCCTGTGAAGCACTGCTTCACAGGAGGCTCCAATAGCACTGATGATGTTCCCTAGCCAGGGAACGAAACGTTTGCAGCAAAAACTTCCAGCTCGGCGAACAGAACCACAACAATTCCTTTACTAATTACAAATGAAAGCTCTCAGCCTTCAATATACTTAATCACCCAGCCAAGAGCCCTCAACGTTAAAGAACTCCACAACCCTCTGGCAAAATTCCTCCTGTGTCTCTTAAAAATGCAACTCCTTTTGCTGCAAATATGCTGACTGGTCCTAGATTCTCCCACAATGGGAAAACAATCCCTCTGCATCTACTCCTTAAGAATCATATATTTCAAAAGATCTCTCATTCTTCTGAACTCCAATGAGTGCAAGATCAACCTGCTCAACCTCTCCTCATGTGGACAGTCCCTCTTTACCTGGTATCAATCGAGTGAATCTTCTCTCCACTGCACCTCCATCACTATATCTTTCCTTAGATAAGGAGCCCAAACCCGTTCACAGTACATTCCAGCTCTGGTTTGACTTGTGCCTTTTCTAGTTTTGGCAAAACCTCCCTACTTTTGTACTCCATTTCTTTTGAAATAAAAGCCAACATTCTATTTTTAAAAATTCATTCACATGATGAGGGGGTCGCTGAATAGACAGCATTTATTTCCCATCCCCAATTGCCCAGAGGGCTGTTAAGAGTCAACCACATTGCTGAGAGTCTAGAGTCACATGCAGGCCAGACCAGGTAAGAACGGCGGTTTCTTTCCCTACAGGACATTAGTGAACCAGATAGGCTTTCTCCTGACAATCAGCGATGGTTTTGTGGTCATTAAAATTTAATTTTTTAAATTGAATTCAAACTCCACCATCTGCCATGACAGGATTCAAACCCAGGTCCCCAGAACATTATCTATACCACGAGGCCACTGCCTCCTCATTTGCTTTTCCCTATTACCGCTGAACCCGCATTCTAGAATTTTGTGATTCATACACGCAGATTCCCAAATCCTTCTGTGCTACAGCTTTTCTCCAGTTAAATATAATTCAGCTGACAAACTAGGTTGGTTAGTTCAGTTGGCTGGATGGTTGGTTTGCAATGCAGAGTACCACCATCAGCATAGGCTCAATTCCTAGAATCAATTAAGGTTACCATAAAGAATTCTGTTCCTCATTCTCTCTCCTTGCCAGAGGCATAATGACCTTCAGGTTAAACCAATAATCATCTCTCTAACAAAACTGTACCTGGAATATTCAGTTCTAGTTTTTGTTCAATTGATTAACCTCGTTTTCCACATCATACTCTATCTCACAAGTTTTTGCCCACTTGCTTCATCTTTTTGGATCCCTCACGACTTGTCTTCCCTACTATTTTTCTCTCCACCGCATCTCCTCCACTTCCCGCTCCTCTGCCCTTGAGCCCTGCCCCTCCAACCGCCACCAGGACAGAACCCCATTGGTCCTCACCTACCATCCCACCAACCTCCGTATACATTGCATCATCCATTGTCATTTCCACCACCTCCAAACAGACCCCACCACCAGGGATATATTTCCCTCCCCTGTTCTATCAGCGTTCCGAAAAGACCACTCCCTCCGTGACTCCCTCGTCAGGTGCACACCCCCCACCACCAACCCAACCTCCACTCCCAGCACCTTCCCCTGCAACCGCAAATGCAAAACTTGCACCCACACCTCCCTCCAAGGCCCCAAGGGATCCTTCCATATCTGCCACAAATTCACCTGCACCTCCACACACATCATTTACTGCATCTGCTGCACCTGATGTGGCCTCCTCTATATTGGGGAGACAGGCCGCCTACTTGTGGAACGTTTCAGGGAACACCTCTGAGACGCCCGGACCAACCAACCAACCCATGGCTCAACACTTCAACTCTCCCTCCCACTCCACCAAGGACATGCAGGTCCTTGGACTCCTCCATCGCCAGACCATGGCAACACGATGGTTGGAGGAAGAGCGCCTCATCTTCCACCTGGGAACCCTCCAACCACAAGGGATGAACTCAGAATTCTCCAGTTTCCTCATTTCCCCTCCCCCCACCTTGTCTCAGTCCCAACCTTCGAATTCAGCACCACCTTCTTAACCTGCAATCTTCTTCCTGACCTCTCCGCCCCCACCCCACTCCGGCCTATCACCCTCACCTTGACCTCCTTCCACCTATCACATCTCCATCGCCCCTCCCCCAAGTCCCTCCTCCCTACCTTTTATCTTAGCCTGCTGGACACACTTTCCTCATTCCTGAAGAAGGGCTCATGCCCAAAACGTCGATTCTCCTGCTCCTTGGATGCTGCCTGACCTGCTGTGCCTTTCCAGCAACACATTTTCAGCTCTTTCCTCATCTGAGACAATATTGTAAATTGTAAATAATTGTGGTCCCAGCATTGATACCTGGCACACTCCACTGGTTACAGGTTGCCGTCTTGAAAATTCTCTTCTCCTACTGTCTTCTCTTAGTTAGCTGATCTTCTCTCCATGTTGGGCGGCACAGTGGCTCAGTGGGTAGCACTGCAGCCTCATAGCACCAGGGTGCTCTGGTTTCCTCCCTCAGTCCAAAGATGTGCAGGCCAGGTGAACTGGCCGTGCTAAATTGCCCATTGTGTTAGGTGCATTAGTCAGAGGGAAATGGGTCTGGGTGGGTTACACTTTGGAGGGTCTGTGTGGACTGGTTGGGCTGAAGGGCCTGTTTCCACACTGTAAGGAATCTAATCTAATGTTAATATATTACTTCCAACACATTGGCTCTTGTCAACTAGCATCATGTATGGTACTTCACCGAACACTTTTTGGAAACCCAAATGTGATATTTACTTGCTCTCCTTTATTTATCCTGCTCGCTAGCTCAAATAATTCTTATGAATTTCAGGCATGATTTCTTCTTGAAGCCTTGCATTTTGTAAAGACAAATCAGATCAGGACTTGTGCATTTAATGGTCCTGGGGAGTTTTGTTAAAAAGAGGCCGAGGAGTGCAGGTACATCTTCCTTGAAAGCGGCGTCACAGGTAGACAGGTTGGTGGTGGTGTTTGAGATGCTTGCCATCATTGCTTAGACCATTGCGTACAGGAGTTGGGATGTCACATTACAGCTAAACAAGATATTGTTAAGTCAACATGTGGAGTTCAAATTCTGGTTGCCCTGCTATAAGAAGGATGTTATTAAACTGAAAAGGGTGCAAGATAGATGTTACCGAGACTAAAGGGTTTGAGTTATAAGGAGAGGTTGGATAGGCAGGGACACATTTCCCTGGAAGGTTGAGGGGCGACTTTACAGAGTTTATAAAAACACGAGGGGCATATTTAAGGTGAATAGCAAAGGTCTTTTCCCCAGGGTAGGGGAGTCCAAAACTTTAGGGCTTTAGGTTTAGGGTGAAAAGGGAAGGACTTAAAAAGGGACCAGAGGGGCAACTTTTTCCACAGAGGGTGGTGCTTTGCCATCATTCCCACAAACTCCTTTTATTTAAGTTTAGAACAATTGTTTCTGACCCAGGTTTCTCAATCTGAAATTGAATGCTAATTTCTGCTGTGTTATGATCAGACTTTTAGGGATCTTTTTATTCATGTCATTTATTACACCTGTCTCATTGCACATTACCATGTCCAATCTAGTCTAATCCCTGGTTGAATCCCCATCTAAGTTAAACACATTTTTGGCATCTCAGAGAATCAAAGGGAATAGGTGGGAAAATGGAGGTGAAGCTCATGATCACATTGAGCCTGCAGTGCATGTTTGATGGGTCTATTCTTGCTCCAATTTTTATACTATGGAAATCCAGGACACAAACCATGCAATGGTCCCCACATGCATCCACAGCATAGTCTCGAGCTTACTGCAAATGCAGGTGAATACAAGGGGCATAACTACATCAGAAACTGAAACATCAAAACTCATTGAAGAATCCTTGTAACTTTGTGATGAGAAAAGCTATGCCAGCACTATTACCCACCTCTAACTGTCCTGAGGGCAATTAAGTCACCCTCATTGCAATGGGTCTGAACTCACATGTAGGCCAGATCAGGCACCCATAACAGACTTTTCTTCCTTGAAGGAAATTAGAGATTTGAACCCATGTCCATAGAACCTTATCCTGGGGGTTCTAGACTACTCACCACAAGGCCACTACCTTTCCAGGACAAATACAAAATAATTAGACCACACGTAATTCTAAATAAATTAAAGATTAAATTCTGTACCTGTAACACATGCAGTTATAAGTTTATACATAATATTTAGAATCGAAGTGAACCTCTGTAATCTTAGCTTGCACACTTGGCTATAAACCACATGAAGCTACACAGGACTGGTTACAGCTACAATAGATTTGAGATGGATTGACCAGATGGGTGCAGCTCCAACAACACACAGGCTTGACACCATCCAGAGCAATGCAGCCCACTTAAAGTTGAAGATGTGATGCCAACTAACTCCCTTCACCAACGCTCAGTAGGAGCAGGGTTTAGATGCACTGCAGAAATTAACCAAGGCTCCTGGGACAGCACCATCTAACCTCACAATTACTTCCATCCAGAAGGACGAGGACAGCAGATACCTCGGAACATCATCATCTGCAAGTTCTCCTCTAAACCACTCACCATCCTGACTTGGAAATTCATCAACAATCCCTCAGTGTCAATAGGTTAAAATCTTGGAATACCCTGCCTACATGTAGGTGCATCTATTGGAAATGGATTGCAGCAGTTCAAGGCAGCACCACCACCTTCTCCACAGATATTAGGGACAAATAATCAATTCTGGCCCAGCAAGGCACCCAGATCCTGTGAAAAAGTCATTTAAAATTGGGCAATGAATCGTATTAATGTCTCTTTCAGACGAATTCTTTCCATTGCTACAATTTGATATCTTGCTGTCAACTTATTGATCACACTAAAAATTGCTCACCTCATGCAGGGAATTGGATTTGGTAGCCATAACTTGCAGCCAGTCCCACAAATTCCTGTAAACAATTTTTAAAAAGCCACACGATGAACTAAAATTAGAAACACTCTCCAGTAAACTTTATTTTCCCTCAAATATAACATTGAACCAAACAATCTGCAGTCTCTTGTCTCCAGATGATCAGTTGCATTTTACTTTCAGGGATTCAAAAGTTGCAATTTACTTTTCAAAATGAGATTCAATGAATTATTACATTGCAAAGAAACCAAGCAATTCCAGAAAAAAAAAGTTGATATGCTATGTTCACATCTACCAAATATAATTCTCTCCTTCCAAACAGGTCTATCAATTAAAGTGTATCACTAGGGGCACAGATCTGCCAATAACACTGGAGTACAGTACTGATGTGTCAATGGTAGGAGTAATTGCAGGGTGCATTGCATCTGACTATAGGGAATGCTGCCCCACCCTCTATAAGTAGGGGGTTAAAGCGCAAGTTGGGATCAGGTAGGAAGAGGAAGAAAAGCAGAATGGTACCCTGTGGACCACGGTGTGTGAGCATGTATACAGAGATGGGAAGAGAAACTAGACAGAAAGATTCACTGGCCATAAAGGTGACAATCAAACTTCAAGATTCCAAATCACCGGTCAGGTAAAGAAAAGCATTTGAAACATTCTCAATCACTGAATGTACATGTTTTAGGGAAATATGGTCATAGTAGCACCTTTTAAGATGAATAATGAGGAAACTCCACTCTTACAACTGAAGAAATTTCCATACCTTTGAAATTCAAGATGGAGAGATGGGTTTCATAACCACCACCCACTTCTCTTGCAGCACACTGTGCGCTCAAATGTTGCTTGTGCATCTGAGCTAAAGTTGATCACTGTTTATATTTTTAAAAAGCATTGGAGGAGGTGTGAATGCTACATGCAACATCTAACAAAGGGAAAAGTAAGTAAATTCAGTCTCTTATTCAGAATAACCCATGAGACACCCCCACACTTCCACGTTCTCTATTCTTATACCAATCGGCCACGGGAGGTCGTAGTGTCTCAATAGTACCACAAACTGGAAACATGCATATCACTAAGATCCAGCCGAGCCTGGAGCAGCTTTACAGGCAGTGCAGGTGGAGTCTTGCACATAAACAACTGCTGAATACTAGGCTGGCAGCTCACCCTCATTAATAAATGGAATGGGATCTCACATAC
Organism: Hemiscyllium ocellatum; assembly: GCF_020745735.1. NCBI lineage: Eukaryota > Metazoa > Chordata > Chondrichthyes > Orectolobiformes > Hemiscylliidae > Hemiscyllium > Hemiscyllium ocellatum. The sequence continues at coordinate 141,520,758 of NC_083404.1, forward strand.
TGCAACAGGTCAGCATCCACAGAATTGAGAAAACCCACACTGAACAGAGCGTACTGTCAGCATCAAGCCAAGTGCCTAAGTATTGTGGTTCTCTAACAGGTGACACCAAAGTTAGAAATCACACAACACCAGGTTATAGCCCAACAGGTTTATTTGGAAGTAGTAACTTTCGGAGCAACTCTCCTTCATCAGGTGGTTCGGAGCAGCGCTCCGAAAGCTAGTGCTTCCAAATAAACCTGTTGGATTATAACCTGGTGTTGTGTGATTTCTAACTTTGTATACCCCAGTCCAACACCAGCATCTCCAAAAAGTGACACCAAGTTACTGAATCAATTCAACAACTCCCTTGTGAAAATGGAAGGAATCCTGCAAACATCAATAATCTCTTCAGGGACAGGGTATTTTGGATTTGAACCCTGCAAGTCTTTGAAACAACTTACAGCTTCACATGTTGCAATGAAAGGATGAGCAGAGTAAAGACAGACAACAGATTCACCATTGGAAGGTTACACAGTAACAGCACTTCAGTGTCAGCCAAAGAGGCCAGGATTATGTACAGTGAAGGCTCTCAGTGCATAATACACAAAATAAATAAACAGAGTTCCATCCAGGTTCTTTCCTAAACCTTCTCTCGGAAGCCTTACATTCAAGCTGTTGATGGCTTTCCAACAACACAGCAAGTATCAATGCAAAAATCAGCAATATTTATAACATTGGTCTGGGCTTTAATCAGAACTGACCACCAGTACCATCATCTGGAGATGGACAAAGTTTAAAATGACTTGCAATTTGAACAAGGAAAACAGAACATAAAAAATACAAGTAAATGGGAAATGTGGGTTAACATTATGCATTTGCCACATAGAGCAGTGTCCTCTTCAAAACATACACAAGCCCCTAAATCAACCCCTACGCCAGAGATTGGAGTAAGCACAGCTCCCCACCTGGGCTCCTATGGCATATGCAAAGAGCTGTAGACCCAGCACAGGGAAGAGGTGCTATGTTTCTTGGCAAACTACTGCAACTCTGCTTGGTTACCAAGTCCTGAAGAGACTACAAGGTTATGAGAAGAACACAAAGTAGCCCAGCATTCACATCTCAGCTTACAGCACTTCTGGTAACCTTTAATGAATGGGAGCAGGTCTGGAGACAGGCTTGGTTATGGCTATGGGCAAAACCCCAGGAGTGGAGCAGAGGATGACGGCTCATGCAGGACCAGTTATTTCAGACAGGTCAGATCTTTTACACAGAACTGAGTTTTGTAAAGGCGGTGCTGTTGCAGCAAGACAAAGGGATAACATTGGCAGCACCTAACTCATCAGAGTAAGCTCCAAGATGACAAATTCCTCAATATTTAGCTGGAGGATGGCAGCAAGCATTGGGCTGTGTTTTAGTTTTAAAAACACCTACCTGCTATTTCCAATCAGGTGAAAACTACAGCCTCGAGGATCAGGAACCTAACATGTGAACAGCAATTTATTTTTTGAATTTGATTTTTAAATTATCCAGCATGCTTAAAACTCAGCCACACCCATACTGCTGTGTTGAGCCGCCTGGATTCTAAAAGGATGATCTGTAATGTTCTTAGAATTTCTCCTAACAATGATGCCAAGTTATTAAGAATACTTCAGACACTGGGAGTCTTCTTGCTGTTCTGAGGGTTGTCACCAAGCATCTTTGACTTCAAATGTTCCTTGTAAGACAAAATGTCCCCTTGCCACTTGGAGATAGTCTGCTTCTCACACACCCAGATCTCCTGAGCAACCTGAAAGCAAAGTCAAAAATTAGCAGCCAAATTTCAGAGGAAAAAAAAAGTTACGGACAAACTAAAGCAAATAGTTGAGAGAAGAAAAAGGTAATTCATTTACAGGTAAATACAGCTGATGCCAGTAACTCCACACATTATACGAATTTATCACATGCAGTCTCAGTTTGCTGGCCACCATAAAGCAGTCCAGTTCATTCTATTCCCCCACTACGTAGCCGTAATCCTGCAAAGTTTACTTCGCTTAAATGCCTAATCAATTTCCTTTTAATATAAATCGTAAATAATATATATGCATAGGTTCATAGACTCCTACAGCCAGAGACAGCAAATTGATCCATGCCAACCAAAATGTCCATCCACACCAGCCTCATTTCCTTGTGCTGGGCCCATATCCTTCTAAACCTTCCCTATCCACATATTTGTCCAAATGCCTTTAAAACATTGTTAATGTACCCGCCTCAACCATGCCCTCTGCGTAAAAAAAGAGGCCCCTCAGGTTCCCTTTTACCGTAAACTGGTGCCTCCTAGTCCTCAATTCCCCAGTCCCATGCAAAAGACTGAGTGCATCCTTTTAGAATCTATGACTCTCATGATCTTATACACTTCTGTAAGATACCCTCTTCAGTCTCCTACGCTCTAAAGGAAAATGTCCTAGCTTATTCAACTTCTCCCTATAATTCAGACCATTGAGTCCAGGCAACATCCTTGTACATTTCTTCTGCACTCTTTCTAGTTTAATAATATCCTTCCTATGTTAGCAAGATGACCAAAACTGAACACAATTCTCAGTGCAGCTTCACCAACATCCTGTAGAACTGTAACATAACTTCCCAACTTCTATACTCAATGCCCTGACCGAAGGCCAGTGTTCCAAAAGCCTTCTTCACTGCTCTGTCTACCTGTGACTCCACTTGCAGAGAACTGTGAACCTGAACTCCAAATTCCCTTTGTTATAATACACTCCTTAAGGCCCTACCATTCACCGTGAAACTCCTACCTTGATTTGACTTCCAAAATAGAAGATCTCACACTGATCTTTATTAAACTCCATTTGTCATTTCTCAGCCTACTTCTCCAATTTCTGAGAACCTCCCTCACTGTCCACAATACCTCATATTTTAGTGTCATCAGCAAACTTACTAATCGTGCCTTGTACATTCTCATCCAAATCACTGATATAGTCAATGACTAAAACCACTAGTCACAGGCTTCCAGCCGGACAAGCATCCTTTCACCATTACCTTCTGCTCCTTACCATCAAAGCCAGTTGTGCATCTATCACTTCCATAATCCTTGGCAAATTCCAACATTACCAATCACATCCACCTCGTACACCTCTATCAAATCTGCCCTCAACCCACAGTTCCATCACTTTCAACCTTTAAACCCTGCTCACGCTACTTTAATTTTTCTTATTACACATTATGGCTCCACTCTGTGCCATCTCCAATGCAGACTTGCACAGCCAGGTACCTACTGTGAACCCTGATCAGTAATACTATGACAAAACTCATTACCAATGAGTAGTTTTATAAACATTAATATATAGGACCTTGCAGGGCTTTATTACATTAATGTAGCTACATAAATAAAGCTATTTATTTATGCGAATGAATATAGAACACAGAACAATACAGTGCAGAACAGGCCCTTTGGCTCTCGATGATGCACCGACCTGCAAACTAATCTAAGCCCATCCCCCTACATCATCATCATCATCATCCATGTGCTTATCCAAGGATAGTTTAAATCTCCCTACTGCGGCTGAGTTAACTATGTTAGCAGGTAGGGCATTCCATACCCTTACTACTCTGAGTAAAGAACCTGCCTCTTACATCTGTCCAAAATCTATCGCCCCTCAATTTGTAGTTATACCCCCTCGTACAAGCTGACATCATCATCCCAGGAAAAAGACTCTCACTGTCTACTCTATCTAATCCTCTGATCGTCTTGTAAGTCTCTATCAAATCCCCTCTTAGTCTTCTTCTGTCCAATGAGAACAGGCCCAAGTGTCTCAGCTTAAGACCTTCCCTCCAGACCAGGCAACATCCTGATAAATCTCCTCTGCATCTTTTCCAATGCTCCCATATAATTCCTGTAACAGGGCTACCAGAACTGCATATAATATTCCAAGTGCAGCCGCACTAGTGTTTTGTATAGTTGCAACATGACATTATGGCTCCGGAACACACTCCCTCTACCAATGAAACCTAACACACCGTATGCCTTCTTAACAGCACTATCAACCTGGGTGGCAACTTTCAGGGATCTACGTACATGGACTCCAAGATCCCCCTGCACATTCACATCACCAAGAATCTTTCCACTTTACACCAATGGTTTTAAACACAATCTCAACACCTGAGGCAAGAATTAGGAGCAGGCAAATAGCATTCAGTCAGATCATGGCTAATCTAATTGCAGCCTCAGCTCGACTTTCAGTCCCCCTTCCCTTGACCGCCTCAATCAAAAAACTAACCAGGCCTGGTATGTGTTCAGCGACAAAGTCTCCACTGCTCTTTGGGGAAGACAATTTCACAAATTAAGCACTATCAGAAAGAAATACTCCGCATTCCCCTGGTTTTAAACTGTGCCCCCTAGTTCTACACAGCAGCACAAGGGAAAACATCTTTTCCACATTCACCCTATCCAGTCCTTTCAGAATCTGATACATAGAGATCACTACTTATTCTTCTAAACACTAAGAGAATTTTAAGTCCTTTCATCCCAAAGAGGAGTCAGGTAAACCTTCTGAACTGTCCTAATGTAAGTCTGCCCATCCTCAAGTAAGGAGGCCAAAACTATACATAGTATGAGACAGGACTTCACACAGGGCCCAATATCCCTACTTTTGTACGAGATCCCTTTTGCAATAAAGGCCACATTCCATTTGAAAGGAAGACAGACCAAACATTCCACCTCTCAAGTCTTACTCATAACCCGAAGGTGCCAACCTTTCAAGTAGAAGAGAGAGAATAAAGCACCATTCGATGTGCCATTTACCTGTTGAATGAGCCTGAAATCATGGCTGACGAGCATCATTCCACCCTCAAACTCATTGATGGCATCAGCCAGGGCATCAATGGTTTCAATGTCCAGATGGTTTGTAGGTTCATCAAGGAAAAGCATGTGTGGGGTTTGCCAAGCCAACCAGGCAAAGCATACACGGCACTTCTGTCCATCAGAGAGATTCCGGATTGGGCTTACCTGGAATACAAACAGCGTCAGTGCTCTCCACAGAGAATGGCACACACTGGGTTCAGCTTCCCTAATCCCAACAAGGATTCTCTTCAACCAATTCTGCACCCAGATGAGAAATATACAGTTCTTATACTTAATGATTTCCTGTGCCACATCAAATGCAAAATACTGGTCAAGGTAAAGCAATACCACAAATATATTAGGGCACAAAGTACCAGAATGACCTGATCGGAATTGCATTTGCCAGGATGGAGATTCACCAGCTATGTAATAGCGGGAGTGAAAGACCTACATCACAAATGGTCAGGAACCCTCAGTATGGTATACAAGTGTTCCTGACCCCCTCAGTCCTAACCATGCGCACCGCAACCCCACTACTCACCACACACACATACTTACACCATCCTCTCCAAAAATAAATTTAATTTCTCTAATAGAAAGGTGGACAACCTGGAGACAGAAGGAAGTTGGTAGCTCAGTGAGACTCCCGCCATCACTTTGAAAAACAAGCTTAAAATTAAAAAGGATAAGGTGGCATTGGACAGTGCTGAAAGGTTTCCCAAGAATGTGGACAATCTAAGCCCTGCTCTCCAAACAGAAGCAAACATTTGGAGGAAATTTAACAGAGGCTTTCAAAAGGGGTCTGGGCAGAGTAGCAAGAAGTACATGTCCCCACCAGTGGATGAATCCAGAACAAGAAGGTACAAATATAAACTAACTGCAAAAATGGCACAAGGAAAAGCTTTGGCACACCGTGATGGTGAAGGTCTGACATACAGGTTCAATCAAGGCTCTTAAAAGGGAATTAGAATCACAGAGCTGTCACTGAAAAGGAACAGTATCCATGGTTACAGGGAGAAGGCAGGAGAATGGCGCAAATTAAACACGCCGTCATAGAGCAGGTGCAGATATGCTGATTTATTATTATGCTGTAGGAGGCCAGTCAGCCAGAGAAATTCAATTTCAGAGGATGTCAGACAGGCTTTCAGGGAGCTAGGTTGGAAGCTCAGAGTTAGAACAAACAGAGTTGTAGTCTCTGGTTTGTTACCCGTGCCACGTGATAGAGAGTCGAGGAATAGGGAGAGAGAGCAGTTAAATGCGTGGCTACAGGGATGGTGCAGGAGGGAGGGATTCCGGTTTCTGGACAACTGGGGTCCTTTCTGGGGAAGGTGGGACCTCTATAAAAAGGATGGGCTACACCTGAACCTGAGGGGCACCAGTATCCTTGGGGGGAGGTTTGCTAGTGCTCTTTGGGAGGGTTTAAACTAACTCCACGGGGGCATGGGAACCAGGACTGTAGCTTTAGGGTACAGGACCTTGAGTGTAGGGAGGTTAGGAATAATGCAGCGATCTCTAAGGAGGGTGCCTGTAACCAGAAAGGTGGATTGAAGTGTGTATACTTCAATGCCAGAAGTATAAGGAATAAGGTAGGTGAACTTGCAGCGTGGGTTGGTACCTGGGACTTCGATGTTGTGGCCATTACAGAGACATGGGTAGAACAGGGACAAGAATGGCTGTTGCACGTTCCAGGGTTCAAATGTTTTAGTAGGATCAGACATGGGGGTAAAAAAGGGGGAGGTGTGGCATTACTTGTCAAAGACAGTATCACAGCAGTGGAATGGACGATGGAAGAGGACTTGCCATCTGAGGTAGTTTGGGCTGAGGTTAGAAATAGGAAAGGTGAGGTCACCCTGTTAGGTGTTTTCTACAGGCCTCCTAATAGTCCTAGAGAAGTAGAGGATAATATTGCGAGGATGATTCAGGAAAAGAGTGAAGGTAGCAGGGTGGTTGTTATGGGGGACTTTAACTTCCCAGATATTGACTGGGAGAGCTATAGCTCGAGTTCATTAGATGGGTCGGTGTTTGTACAATGTGTGCAGGAGGGTTTCCTGACACAATATGTCGACAGGCCAACAAGAGGGGAGGCTATATTGGATTTGGTTCTAGGTAATGAACCAGGCCAGGTGTTAGACTTGGAGGTAGGTGAGCACTTCGGGGATAGTGACCACAACTCGGTGACTTTTACTTTAGTGATGGAGAGGGATAATCGTGCGCTGCAGGGCAAGAGCTATAGCTGGGGGCAGGGAAATTATGATGCAGTGAGGCATGACTTAGGATGTGTGGATTGGAAAAACAGGCTTCAAGAGAAGAACACTAATGAGATGTGGGGATTGTTCAAGGAGCAGCTACTGCGTGTCCTCGATAGGTATGTACCAGTCAGGCATGATGTAAAGGGCCTTGTGAGGCAGCCGTGGTTTAGTAAGGAATTGGAGTCCCTTGTGAAAGGGAAGAAGGCGGCATATGTAAAGATGAGGCGTGAAGGTTCAGTAGGGGCAATTGAGAGTTATAAGGTAGCCAGGAAGGAGCTAAAGAGGGAGCTAAGAGAAGCGAGAAGGGGACATGAAAAGTCTTTAGCTGGTAGGATTAGGGAAAGCCCAAAGGCTTTCTATAGGTATGTCAAGAATAAAAGGATGACTAGGGTAGGTATCGGTCCAGTCAAGGATAGTAGTGGGAAGTTGTGTGTGGAGGCGGAGGAGATTGGAGAGACATTAAATCAGTACTTTTCATCAGTATTCACTCAGGAACAGGACACTGTTGCTGATGTGAATATGGAATCACAAATAATTAGAATGGATGCCCTGGAAATCTGCAGGGAAGAGGTTTTGGGAATATTGGAGAGGATGAATATAGATAAGTCTCCTGGGCCTGATGGCATTTACCCCAGGATCCTATGGGAAGCTAGGGAGGAGATAGCAGAGCCATTGGCCTGGATTTTTATGTCGTCATTGTCAACGGGAATAGTACCAGAGGACTGGAGGATAGCGAATGTGGTCCCCTTGTTCAAGAAAGGGAGTAGGGATAGCCCTAGTAACTATAGGCCAGTGAGTCTGACTTCAGTGGTGGGCAAAGTCTTAGAGAGAATGGTAAGGGATAAGATTTATGAACATCTGGGTAGGAATAACGTGATCAGGGATAGCCAGCATGGTTTTGTGAAGGGCAGGTCGTGCCTCACAAACCTTATTGAGTTCTTTGAGAAGGTGACTAAGGAAGTGGATGAGGGTAAAGCAGTAGATGTTGTGTATATGGATTTTAGTAAGGCGTTCGATAAGGTTCCCCATGGTAGGCTAATGTTAAAACTACGGAGGTATGGCATTGAGGATACATTAGAGGTTTGGATTAGGAATTGGCTGGCTGGAAGGAGACAGAGGGTAGTAGTTGATGGATTATGTTCATCTTGGAGCGCAGTTACTAGCGGTGTACCACAAGGATCTGTTTTGGGACCATTGCTTTTTGTTATCTTTATAAATGATCTAGAGGAAGGACTTGAAAGCTGGGTAAGCAAGTTTGCGGATGACACAAAAGTCGGTGGAGTTGTGGATAGTGAGGAAGGAAGTGGTAGGTTACAGCGGGATATAGATAAGTTGCAGAGCTGGGCGGAAATGTGGCAAATGGAATTCAATGTAGCTAAGTGCGAAGTCGTTCACTTTGGTAGGAATAACAAGATGATGGATTACTGGGCTAATGGTAGGCTACTTGGTAGTGTGGATGAGCAGAGGGATCTTGGTGTCCATGTACACAGATCTCTGAAAGTTGCCACCCAGGTAAATAGTGCTGTGAGGAAGGCATATGGTGTACTGGGCTTTATTGGCAGAGGAATTGAGTTCCGGAGTCCAGAGGTCATGTTGCAGTTGTATAAGACTCTGGTGAGGCCTCATCTGGAGTATTGTGTGCAGTTTTGGTCGCCATACTATAGGAAGGATGTGGAAGCTTTAGAACGAGTGCAGAGGAGGTTTACCAGGATGTTACCTGGAATGGTAGGAAAATCTTATGAGGAAAGGCTGAGGCACTTGGGGCTGTTCTCATTGGAGAAGAGAAGGTTTAGGGGAGATCTGATAGAAGTGTATAAGATGATTAGGGGTTTAGATAGGGTAGATACTAAGAACCTTTTACCGCTAATGGAGTCAGGTGTTACTAGGGGACATAGCTTTAAATTAAGGGGTGGTAGGTATAGGACAGATGTTAGGGGTAGATTCTTCACACAGCGGGTTGTGAGTTCATGGAATGCCCTGCCCGTATCAGTGGTGAACTCTCCTTCTTTATGGTCATTTAAGCGGGCATTGGATAGGCATTTGGAAGTTATTGGGCTAGTATAGGTTAGGTAGGATTCGGTCGGCGCAACATCGAGGGCCGAAGGGCCTGTACTGCGCTGTATCCTTCTATGTTCTATGTTCTATAATTCAGATTAAACCTTCTCATCCCCCTTTCCATTTATCCCCACACAACATGCAATCCCTCATAAAACCCTCAAAAGGAAACAGCTGCTGTAAAGCAGGTGTGTCTTTTCCTTGTACATTGATGGGATGCAGGAGCCACTGGCTGGGTCAGCATTTATTGCCTGGCCCTAGTTGCTCGTGTGTGTGCTGTTGCAGTCCATGTGGTGTAGGATGACCCCCTAATGCTGCATGGGAGAATGTTCCAAAATTTTGACCCAGTGACACCGAAGGAACAGCGATAAATTTCCAAGTTGAGCTGGTGAGTGGTTTGGAGGGAAACTTGCAGATGATTTTTCTGTTGCCCTTATCTTTCTAGATGGAACTAGATGGGTTTGGAAGGAGTCAGATATGGTGAACATTATGCAATCACCAGCGAACATCCCCACCTCTAAACTTACAATGAATAGAGATCATTGATGAAGCCACTGATGATGATTGGAACAAGGACACATCCCTGAAGAACTCCAATTACCACAGCCATCTTGCTTTGTACAAGGTATCACTCCAGATTACTCAAATTGAAAGCTGTTGTTTGAAGGGGAAGTTAAATCTCTGGAGAATAGATTTAGACTTTACTGATGTCAAATGCAAGCACACATATCCAGCACTTCCATCTCCAACCCCAAAAAAGTACCCATCAACCCCCAGGATCCATGACAAACTCCCTAATGTCCCCAGGACGGACCTGCACAGCACACCTACCTGCTGTTTTCCCGAGAGCCCGTAACGCCCAATAATCTTCCTCATTTCCTCCTTCTCCTTGATCTCTGGATAGCATTTCATCATGTACTCTAATGGAGACAGGTCCAGCTCTAACTGGTCTTGCAAGTGCTAGAGGATAGAGAGGGAGATGGTACAACATATCAGAGAGAGCAGAAATCCTGAGAAAGGAATCCCTAGAGTCTCACATTCTTCTGTTTCACGTTCCTGATGACAAAGCCAAATACAACAGCAGCTGCTTCAGTCGGTCGTCTTCGTTCTTTCACAGTGGAACGGTGCTGGAAGAGTCACTGGAACAATAGCTAATGCTCAGCAGAATTGTGACCATGTTTCCAACAGTATGTGTGAACCTGAAATTCTGTTCTCCCATCCATCCCCACCATGAGCTAGGACCCTCCCATGTGACCCTCCCAAGTTATGAGCGTGTATAATATCCATCCTGTGGGTGAAGTACACACCTGGAAGGTGTTTCACCTGCTCTCAGAAGGAACCCATTATTAAACATACTTGACCCAAACCTACTGTCAGTGTGACACAGCCCAAACCACTCATCGCCTCAACCCAAAATAGCAACATGAAAACAACTTACAGGAAACAAAGTGATTTCACCTAAGGCAAGGTTACACCTGTCTATCTAAAACCAATGTTTATTCAGTAATGACTCTGGAATTTAGTAGCTTTAAAAGGCAAAAATCGAAAGAGAAACTGCTGATAATACTCAGTAGATCAGGCAGATCTTGTGAAAAGAGAAAATTAATATTTCAGGTTGATGATCTTTCCAAAGCTACTAGGTCAGAATCCACCTTATAGATGGTTACAACTATCAGGAAAGACTCAAGAGGAGACCCAATTGTTTTATTATTCCCAACAATTATTATAACAATTGAAGAGATTTCAATGGGGCAGACATGCTTGTTGTGGGACAGAGAGCATCCAAATCACTAAATCCAATCAGGAATTCACAAGAAACATTTCTCCCAATGAGAGTAAAACGCTGGAGGGTACACACAAATCTCCAAGTGCCCTACCTGCTTGACCCTTCATATACCATTAGGGCGGCACGGTGGCACAGTGGTTAGCACTGCTGCCTCACAGCGCCAGAGATCCAGGTTCAATTTCCGCCTCAGGTGACTGACTGTGTGAACTGTTTGCACGTTCTCCCCGTGTCTGCGTGGGTTTCCTCCGGGTGCTCCTGTTTCCTCCCACAGTCCAAAGATGTGCGGGTCAGGTGAATTAGCCACGCTAAATTGCCTGTAGTGTTAGGTAAGGGGTAAATGTAGGGGTATGGGTGGGTTGCGCTTCGGCGGGTCAGTGTGGACTTGTTGGGCCGAAGGGCCTGTTTCCACACTGTAAGTAATCTCTAATCTCTAAACCACATTCCCCACATGGCATAGTCTGCAGATCACAAATTGGGTCCTGAAAGTTGGTAAGTGTAAAGTGGAATAGAAATAAGTTATACTTGATCCTGGAGGATTGCTCATAGAAAGAATCTGCGCCAGCCTCACAAATGTCCTGTCTCCCCACTGTAGAAGAGACCAAATCAGGTGCAACAGATACAATAGATGACGTATGTGCAAGTACAGGTGAAGTTCTGTTGGATGTTGAAGGATCCTTTGGTGCCTTGGACGGAGGTGAGGAGGGGGGAGGTGTAAGCGCAGGTTTTACACTTCTCACAGTGGCAGGGAGGGGGGGGCTAGTGGTGGGGGTATGGATCTGACAAGAGAGTTGCGGAGGGAGTGGTCCCTGTGGAATGCAGATTGGGGTGGGGAAGAAAATCAATTTCTGGTGGTGGAGTTTGTTCGTAGGTGGCGGAAATTGCGGGGATGATGCGATGTATCTGGAGGTTGGTGAGGTGGAAGATGAGGAAAGGTGGGGGCTGGGGGGGGGGGGGGGGGAGAAGAGAAACTGTCCATGTTATGATTAGAGGGATGGGGTTCCAAGGCAGAGTTGCAGGAAGTGAAGGAGAATTGCTGGACCACAATTTGGGGGGGGGGGGGGGGCGGCGGATTTGCAGTCTTTGAAGGAGGCAGCCATCTGGAATGTTCTAGATTGGAATTGGTCCGCCAGGGAGTAGATGCAGTGGTACCATAACTAGTTACAACTTGTTTACCCAAGAACAATCCATTTATTTCCATAATGTTTCCTCTAGCTAACCAATCATCTGTCCACACTAATGCTACTTCTTACTCAGTAGCCCTTTTCTTTCTTTTCACAAAAACACCTCAAATCAACTTTTTTTGCATTCTAATTTTCTGCATGTCCTGCTGTTCCCACCTTAAGAATTGATTCTAGCATTTCTCAATGACACACTTCAGACTAACTAGCCTACAATTTTGTGCTTTTGGTTTTCCCTCCTTTCTTCAAGAGTGTTATATTTGCCGACGTCTGTCCCCTGTGCCACTTGGCAGACATGAAACTACCTCAACAAACCAATCACCACATTGGGCTGGGCACATATAAACAAAAGAAGCCCATCAGATAATCAAATAGCAAGAAATTACTGCCTCAATAAACCAACCAGGCAACTCTTGGGACTGTTTTTCATTTATTGGTCATGTCAGATAAGCAATTGTGCTAAAGATGTTTAGTATCTTAGTTTACATTCATATGCAGAGGAACATTTATTGCCCATGCTGAAATCTCGATGTATCTGGTCAGACTCAGCAGGTAGAGGGTCCTGGAGATAGAGCAATGCAGTACTACCAGCTTTAGATAGTCATAGAGATGTACAGTATGGAAACAGACCCTTCAGTCCAACCCATCCATGCCGACCTGATATCCTAACACAATCTAGTCCCACTTGCCAGCACCTGGCCCATATCTCTCCAAATCCTTCCTACTCATATACCCACCCAAATGCCTCTTAAATGCTGCAATTGTACCAGCCTCCACCACTTTCTCTGGCAGCTCATTCCATACACATACCACCCTTTGCGTGAAAAAGTTGCCTCTTAGGTCTGTTTTATATCTTTCCCCTCTAACCCTAAACCTATGCCCTCTAGTTCTGGACTCCCTGACCCCAGGGAAAAGACTTTGTCTATTTATCCTATCCATGCCCCTCAATTTCGTAAACCTCGATAAGGTCACCCCTCAGCCTCCTGTACTCAATACTCTGACCAATAAAGGAAAGCATTCCAAACACCTCCTTCACTATCCTATCTACCTGCAACTCCACTTTTAAGGAGCTATGAACCTGCACTCCAAGGTCTCTTTGTTCAGCAACACTCCCTAGGACCTTACCATTAAGTGCATAAGTCCTGCTCAGATTTGCTTTCCCAAAATGCAGCACCTCACATTTATCTGAAATAAACTCCATCTGCCACTTCTCAGCCAATTGGCCCATCTGGTCCAGATCCTGTTGTAACCTGAGGTAACCCTCTTCGCTGTCCACGACACCTCCAATTTTGGTGTCATCTGCAAACTTAATAACTGTACCTCTTATGCTCACATCCAAACCTTTTTTTAAAAATGACAAAAAGTAGAGGACCCAGCACCGATCCTTGTGGCACTCCACTGGTCACAGGCCTCCAGTCTGAAAAACAACCCTCCACCACCACCCTGTCTTCTACCTTTGAGCCAGTTCTGTATCCAAATTGCTAGTTCTCCCAGTATTCCGTGAGATCTAATCTTGCTGATCAGTCTCCCATGGGGAACCTTGTCGAACGCCTTACTGAAGTCCATATAGATCACATCTACTGCGCTGCCCTCATCAATCCTCTAAGAGCCAGAATATAACTGATGGGCCAAATAACCTCTTGTGCTGCTGCTGGTGCCCGACAGTTACAAACCCAAATTCAGAGATAAATTAATCTCTAAAGGAAGGGCAAACATTTGTTTAACATTGATCAGGTATATCCCTCAGGTCAGTGAGTGCACTTATTTTGCATTTGTTCCAATGAAGTGGGAGACACAGGACAATGCCACACTTATTGCCCACCAGCTTAATGGTGACCTGCTTGCCTAGTCCCAGTGTTGATAGAGGGAAACTGGAGAAGGGAAGAGAAAATAAAAAGGTACCTGGTGGTATCGTCCAATCTTGACATGCGAGTGTTTTCGAACCATTCCGTCACAAGGCAAGAGCTACATAAAGGAACAGGTGTAGAGACAAAAAAATCAGTGCAGGATCAAGATTGCAGCAGGTTCAGTCAATGTTATTACACTACCATGTATCAGCAAATTAAAACAACATTATAAGCTGAACTGGGAAACGTATTCTTCCTCACGTAGCTGACACTGAGATCACACCTGTTGAGCTCCAAGAGGTGGAGCATATTCATCCACAATTACTGAGTCTGAGATCAGCCAGAGTTAACCAGAGGCTGGTGGTCATGGGTCACTGGGCGGTAGGCTGGAAAGCAAGGCCCAGTATTCTGGAGTTGACAGAAACATGAAAATTTGATTAAACTAATGAATTTCTCAGTTCTACCCAAGTGTCCAATTCAGGTTAAAAGAATTTCCAGGCCAGTTTTTAACATTAACATTTGCAATCAAACTGTTTTTAACAGTGACAACAAAAAAGATAAGTTGAATTGCTAATCTGTAACCTAAAGTTTTTTTAAAATTCCCATACAGAAACATACACACAGACAAGGGTATTAAGGGTAGAAAGGGAGATGGTAGAAAATGGGGGAGGGAATAGTTGTCTAGAGAACAGGAGTGGAGTTGTTTAAGGTTTTTTTTGCTGCTGAAGGAGGCGTGTTTGCACACCTATAATGTCTTCATTCACTAGTTGAGATTTTGTCCCCCAGCTGTGTCTCTGAAGTGGCTATTTCCTTTCAACAGGTGTTACAGAACTAAAGAAATAACAATTTCTATCAGTCAGTGGAACTTGCCAATACCCCGTCAGTAAGTTTATTTCTGTGACAAACTGTGCATGTCCAATTAGCTGAATTCTAATTTTGGAATAGGACAGAGGTCAACCTTTTTACAATATTGGTTTTGCATTAATCAATAGAACCTTTCTGTCTTCAGGACTTTTTAAAACGGAAACTTAGAAAATAGTAGTGGGCCATTCAGCCCTGAAAGCCTGTTCTACCATTCAATATGATTATGGCTGATCTGGATGATTTGGATACTCATACCCTCACCCCTCTGGAACCTTGCTCCCCTCCCTAAGTCTCTGAGTCCATCCCCTCTCCCAACCCCTTCCGTTGAATATTTACAATCCTTCTGATGTTCTGCTCACTAATGCTAAATGATCTGTACACACCCCCACCTCGATGGATGTCAGGAATGACATGATGTCGAACTCTTCTCCCATCATTTTTGCCCCATGCCCTTTTCTGTGGAAAAGATGTCCTCTCCCTCAACCAAAGATCCCTTCAACAATCTCCAACACTTCCTCCACTTGGACCCCTCCCTCTGGCCTTTTACCTGAACTCTACCTGTTCAGAGAATAGTAGACATGACCACTGGTCACCTCAATTTCTCCCCTTTACCCATTCTAACCTACCTCCCTTTGAACTGACAGCACTCCACGATCTCGGAACCAACTTTGTAAACAGGCCTGATGACAAAGCACGATGCTGTTGTTGTCTGGATACTGACCTCTGCAGTGCAGAAGCTAAGTGTCAGCTTGCGGATGTTTCCTCCTATCTCTCCCTGAACCAAGATCCCAACATGGAGCATCAGGCCATTGTGTTCACAACAATTACAATTCTCATTTCATCTGGTGATCACTCCCCAAGACCCTCCCAAGTTCATAGCGTCCCAGCCTCGCACAGCACACTTCTACCTCCTTTCCAAGTTCCACAAACAGAATTGAATGGGCTGACCCATTATTTCTGTGCTCTCCTCCCTGACAGGACTCATCTCTTGCTAACTTGACTCGATTTTCCACCCCTTGTCCAGCCCCTCCCCACTTACATCTGCAATTCCTGTGATGCTTTACATCAGTTTCAGCATTTCCAGGTCATGGACTCCAGCCCCCTCCTCTTCACTGTGGACAGGCAATCCCTTTACACGCCCAAGATAATCTCAGGGCTCTCTGTTACTTCCTGGAAAAATGGCCTGAACAGTCTTCAACCACCACCACCAGCACCATCCACAACCTGGCTGAGCTCATCCTCACTTTGAACAACTTCTTTAAATACTCCACTTTCTTCGGGGGAAAGGTGTGGCCATGGGTACACACATGGGCACAATGTAGGCCTGTTCTTTGTGGGACACATGGAACATTCCTTGTTCCAGTCCTACTCAGGCACCCGCTCAACTCTTTCTCCAGTACATCATCGGTGCTGCTCCCCTCTCTTGTCTGGAATTGAAATAGATTTATCTGTCTTGCTTCCAATTTCCACCCTGCTTTCAACTTCAGCTGCTCCATCTCTGACTCCACCATTCCCTTCCTAGATATCTGTTCCCATTTCTTGGGATAGACTAGCCATCAATATCCACCATAAACTCACTGACTCCCACAGTTACTTTGACTACACATCCAGCTTCCTGTAAAGACTCCATTCTATTGTACATTTCCTCCATTTCCATCGCATCTGTTCTGATGATACCAACATCAACAAAGGAGCCTCCAAAACATCCACGGTTTTCCTTAACTGAGGATTCTCTACTACCATGGTTGATAGGGCCCTCAGCCATGTCTGATCCATCTCCTGCACTCTGGCCCTCACCCCGCCCCCTCTTCCTTTCCACAAAAGTAATTGGGTCTCCAGGTCCTCATCTACCCTCCCACCAGCATCTGCATCATAAGGACTATGTATCGCCATTTCCGTCACCTCTAGACACATATTCCCCTCCCATCCCTTGTCAGCCTGTTTCAGGCATGGTTCCCTCTGGAACATTTGGTCTACTCCTCCCCACAAGCCATGGACACCTCCCCATGCAATGTTTACTTCTCCCCCCAACTTCATTACCCAAGGCCCCAGACACACCTCTCGGGTTACCCCAACCCTCCCAGGCCTTGTCATCACAAGGGGTACTACCACAATCGCATTAGCAGCTTCCAATGGTCCCAATTAACCCATGCTGACCTTTCTCCATTCCTTTGTCTGTCCAACTGTTGTTCTCTCTCTGGCTTCATTTCTACCTATGCTTTACTCGTCCCCATTCCTGGTCTTCAGCATAAGTGCCAACCTTTTCCTTGCTACAATTAGCTCCGATGAGTCACCGGACGTTAACTGAAGGGTCACATTAACTCTGATTTCTCTTCACAGATGCTGCCAGATCTCCTGCATTTTCCCAGCAATTTCTGGTTTCTAGCATCTGCAGTTCTTTGCGCTTTTTCCCTTTCATATCAGAGTCTGTACCTGTTCCTGCTTTATCCACAACATTGAAAACCTAGAATGGGAACAGTCAGTGTTCTTCACAGCCTATTCCAACCTGCTCATTAGTTTTTCAAAGCTGATATTGGAATAAACGGCCAAGGTTTAATTGAGGGCCCGGGGGGGGGGGGGGGGGTTGTCCCCTACTGTCTGATATTTAAGTTGTAGTCATATTTGACCAGGAACTGTGCACTTGACTCTCGGAACTGCTGGGTCAATCACGTTGCTGTGTGTCTGGTGTTAAATGTAGGCCAGACCTGACATAGATGACAGATTTTCTTACCCTACATCCTAACAATCCTAAGGTATAATGATGGAGCTGGTGAACTATCACAGGGATTAGCATCTACTGATAAATCTGCAACAAACACAGATACAAGAGGAACACCTCTCCCCACAGTCAGTGAGAAAGACGACAAATGACAAACACCACATCAAGTTTCCACATTGCCTCACATTGGCTCCCACAAGATACTCACATCACCTGCCAATAGTTTCAGTAAGGTAGACTTTCCAGCTCCATTTGGCCCAACCAGGGCCACCCTGGTGTCCAAATCAATACCAAACTCCAAATTTCGATAGATTAACGGCTGGAAAAGAAATTAGACAATAATCAGAATTCTCACTTCTTTCAAAATTCTAATCTCCGTCCCCTCAGCCCTCCTTTGTAGCCAGCCTCCAAGATTTTACCCTAAGCTCAAAAGAATGCACCCAGACTCCATTGCTCACTGCCTACACAGCAGCAGCCCTTCCTCAATGACTTACCCCATCCTTCGTGTACTTGAAGCTTACATTCTGTACCATGATAACAGGAGGAGGGATCTTCCCACAGGAGGGGAAGCAGAATGACAATGTCTGCAAGGAAAATACAGATAACGGATTAGAACATTAGAACTGTAAGAAATGACAACACAACCAAAGTAGACTCATCCGATAGCTCTTGCCAGAAGGGAGACAGGGTGGGTGGGGGGCGTACAGATTGCGCTGACCCAGCACCATTTCCAAACATCAAACACCCATCAGCCACATGAGAGAGAATTAAGTAACAAGTATTCACACAACATGAACCAGTACTTTTAAAGAAAGATTTTTTCTTCCATAGGGGAAGCTGTGGCATAGTGGCAATGTTATTACAATAAGTAATCCAGACTAATGTTCTGGAGACAGTTTTAAATTCAAGGTTTGTGCGAAGATTTGTAGCTCGGGTGCTTGTTGTAGTGGTTCTGTTCACCGAGTTTTAAATCTCACTACAACAGGAGGAAAAATTTAATTTAAAAACTAGTCTAATGGTGACCATTTAATCACTGTCAATTGTTGTAAAAATTCATCTGGTTCACTAATGTTGTTTATGGAAGAAAATCTGTCATCTAGACCAGGTCTGGCCTACATGTAACATCAGACACATAGCAGGTGACCCAGCAGTTCCGACAGTCTAGCTAGGCACTCGGTTCAAGGGTAATCAATGGCTGGGCCAGCTGGTGACACCCACATCCTATGAATGAATTGAATAAAAAACTGGAGTCACTGCATATTAAAAATATTGAGACATCCTTTTGCTTCTTTGACGCACTTCGAGCAACTCTAATTTCCATCGAGGACAGTCAAGTGAAACACCATACATTCAGTCTGGAATTAGGTGTCGGCCAGATCAACCACGGATAAATGTCTTTCCCTCAAATATATTATTGGACCAGGTGGCATTTTGCAACAACAGCTTCATGATCATTATTACTGAAATGAAAAACATAGCAGTAGGGTATTTACTCCCTCCAGCCTACACTGCCACTCTAGATTGTTACTAATTATCTACCTCTTTCCCATACTACCTCCATAGATTTTGATGTAATTTGTACTGTAAAATCTATCGATATTAGTCTCGATGTCAGACTGAGTGAGCTTCAACTTTTAAGTTAATCAAACTTATTAATTTAAATTTTAGCATTCCCAGAGCACTCTGGATTTACTAGACTGCTAACCTTACCATTAGGCCATGACTTCATTACAAACCCAAAAACAGACACACAAGCATAGAACTTTAAAAAAATAGTTAATGCCTAATCAGCCATTTCTCCTCAATGTGTCAATGAATCAAAAGTCCAAAATAAGGAACAGCCACTCCGTCCTGTCCTTGGTTAATTGCTCAGTCACGGTGGGTAACGGACAGGGACAACACTTACCGAGATCCTGTTCTAACAGTAGGAGGTGCTTTTACCCAACTGTGCTGAAACATGGCAATCAAGCAACTGCACAATCCCTGGAGGCCTGACCATACTCAGTGAGGATATCAGAATCCTGCATTCTGTAAGGGTACAAATTGCTTGCGATAAGGTGTAAAGACCCAAACCCCTTGCAAGAAATGCTACTTCAAAGCGAGGGAGGTTGGGAAGTCACAAAATGCAAGGATACTAAGTTTGAGATTTTTAAAACTGAAAACTATCAGGTTGGTGGAGCAATACACAACAAGAATTAGAAGGGAAAATCTCCACTCATGAAATTGCTGCTGTTACGGTCCATCAATGTTCCAATGACACAAAACTATCATCACAGGTTTTTAGCCATGCTTACAGTGCGTACACACATTGCACAAACCTTGTCGCTGATGACTTTCTCTGTGAGCCCAGAGGCCATCATCTTCTGCAGTGTCTTCTCTTTACTCTGAGCTTGTCGAGCTAACTTGGCACTGCCATGTCCAAAGCGGGCAATATAGTTCTGCGGAGACAAGAAAGCAAGGTGAGAACAGCAAGCAACAAACTTATTGAGAATACAATGGGCAACAAACCTTTTTTTCCCAGCTATATCAGAGATCTAAAACTTGACCTAGAAGTATGAGATTGAGGGGATAGAGATTTGTTAAATTATGAGATGATGGGGAGGTGAGGGTGTAGGAGTAATGCCACTGGACTAGTAATCCAGAATCCCTGGCTAACGTTTTGGGACATGGGCTTGTATCCCACCACAGCGTATGGAAACATTTAAATTCAATGAAACCCTAGAATAAAAAAGGCAGGCTAATGTAATGCAGGTAATGTAAAAGGTTTGCAGATACATGGTACATAACTGATATGTAACCACTGTTGAGTGTAAAAACCCAGCTAGTACACCAATGTCCCTTAGGAAAAGGGATCAGCTGTCCTAATATGACTTCAGCTCACAGTAAGTTGATTGCCTCTTAAAAGCACTCTGGGTAATTCAGAATGAGCAGTAAATTCTGCCCGATCCGATGATACTCATGTCTCATGAATTTTCAAAAATTGTTTCGAGAGCACTTCAAGGTGCTTGAGGAACAAATTTAAATCGGGGGACATCGAATGATTTATATGCCCTATCATATTATTATGTGGTCATGACTGAGGAAACATTGACCTAAACATCTTGTATTTAGAATTAGATTTCATTGTCTCGTGTTCTCAAGTTCAGAAGTACAGGTGTACAGTGAAAAATTGACACAGTCTCCAATCACGGCACCACCTTAGGTAAAAAAAAACCCAAATTAAAAAACAACCATCTTAAGATACAAAAACCAGAAATAAAAAAGGAAATACAAAAGAACAGGTAAGAAAGCAGGAAGCATCCACATCTAAAAGGTCTTGTCTCCGTGAGGTAGCCATATTTCCATAATGTAAGTAGGTCTCCCTCTACAAAACCTCGAGTCTCAGTGCTGTCATAGACCCTCGGATGTCACACCTGTTGCCTTCACAGGCCCTCATTTAACCTAATGTCGAAGGGTTGTGAAGTTGTGGAATTCAATTGAGAGACTCATTAGAGCAAGTGAGATAGGTGGGTGAAGGGCAGGTACGTGAGATTTGGACACTGTTCACATGAAGACTTAAACACCAAAGTCTGGTTGGGCTGACTGGCTGACCTTTGGGTTGTAACCTAACCGAGCTTTTCTCAAGGGGTCCTAGTCAGGTGAAGGGAATTCTATCTGACAGTGACTCCATCTTCTCTGCACCGAATGTCCTTCAACATTCCCAGCCACTCTCGTCCATGTACTTACCTTCATGTGTGTAATCTGATCTTGTTCCCAGGTGAACCGTTTCATTTGGTTCTCCTCCAGTTCCAGCCTGGTCTTCACATATTGGTCATAGTTACCCTGGAACACAAGCCACAAGTAACTCCAATGCTATAGTGCCCTAGATGCTAACATTGATCTTACTAATACACCAGCATTATTTTTTTTCAACAGAGATCCAGAAAGTGAAGGTTGAGGCACAGGATATCAATTTTATCTACATGTTTATTACATTGATGTAAAATTCTGACCTGTGAAGAATCCTTCTCAGGATATCATGGTGCCATCATTTTACATGGATGTATCTGTACCATACAATTCAATGCATTACTACTGCCAACTGGGGATGAGAATAAACAAACATTTCTGATTTTAATCTTCTTTGTGCTTCATTGGGTATCACTCTCACCTCACAGTCAGACAGCCAGGGCTTCACAAACTGCTCTAAATATTGGACACATAATCCAGGCTGACATTTATTTCAGGCAACCACAGCAGATCAGAAATCCATTCGCACAAATGGTTTAAAAAAGGGTCAATGCTCTTAAAATCTTAAAGCTTTGTCTCTCTCAGAGGGTGAAAGTGAGGACTGCAGATGCTGGAGATCAGAGTCAAGTTTAGAGTGGTGCAGGTCAGGCAGCATCCAAGCAGGAAAATTAACGTTACAGGCAAAAGCCCTTCATCAGGAATGGCTCTTGGCTCTCTATCTCAGACCGGACTTGTTTCCAACACATCTTGGATTAACAGGAAAACGGAGCAAGCACAAGGCTAAATAGTTACTCATTTGTGCATTCCGACTTTTAGCTCAAAAACTGCTCTGTATTCATGCCAGCTAGCTGTGTATTTCCCACTGCATTTGTAGTCTCCTGATTTCAGTCCTGGCATGATGCCACTGTCCAACCTCCAACTTCATTCTGGGCAGTTAGAACCACCAGCCATTACGGAGGAGGGCTAAGCTTTTCAAGCAATTTCTGTTCCTGTTAGCAGAGGACTGGCATTTGTTGTGAAATTTTTACACAAGGTGAGCAATCTCTGGGGAAAACACAGGTCAGCTTGGGATTAGACACAGAGCGATGCTGCCTCTATTCCATTAAACTGAAAGTAAACCTCCCGCAACACTGTGCTGTACCTGTCTTAGGAGTGTTTGATGGGGACTATGGTAGATACAGAGTAAGGATTTATCTACACAGATTTAGCAACATATGTAAACCCAAATCTCAGAACAGAGCCACCTACAGGCCTGACACAGCCTTATTTCCCATTTCAGCATTTTCTGGTTAATTTAATCACGATCAGGGTGAGTTTTCCAGTGATCTGTTCTAGAATGGAAGCTGTTCAATTTAATTTCATGCCTGAATACTCACAGTGTAATACTTCAGTTTGCGGTTGTGCATATGAATAATATTGTTGCAAACTCCATTCAAGAAATCCTGGGAATGAGATACAAGGACAAGGATCCGGGAGAATCTGGTGAAAGGAGCAAAAAACATAGCAAATCAAAATTTTATTAAAAGGTGAAATTTCGAAACATATTTTCAGTACTCGCAGCAGCCCTGGTACTCAGATGATCTAACTGAATAACATTGATCACCAGATTTCAATGCAATTGCAGAGAATTAATAAAATGTTCTCCTTTTGTATTTTACCCAGTAACTACCTAGCCTGGGATCAGACATTCACACCGGGTATATTAAATCCCCAAAATCTCAGCCTTCAGATCAATAATCACAATATTCAAAAGGCCAGTTAGAATCCAACCCGACTGTGCTCAACAGTAGGCAAGAATAAAAACAGGAGGTGCATCACTATTGAATAAAAATGTTCATTTTTGTGAGGAGAGGGGTCAAACACTAACAACAACATGCCCAGGCCCACATTCCACAAGTCCAACTGCCTTGGACACCTGAACACACCTTTCCGAAGAAAGGATTTCCAGTGGGCTGTAGGAAAACATATCGACTAATGTTTCTGAGTAGTCGAGTTCCCACAATTCACGCTCCTCCAGCAGAACAGAAAGAATAGGAGTGTTTGCATTCCCTGGGATTAATGACAGTTGCTTCACTGATCAAAATTGTGCTTCCAGACAGCTGGCACAGATCAGATCCTGTGCTGAAACCATGATTCCAAGTTAACGTACCCATATGAAGGATATTCACCTGCATCATACAAGTGCATAAGACGTAGTATCAAAATTAGCACACACCTAAAGGTGCAGCTACAGCCTGTATGAAGATTAACCCACACTAGTCCTGATACACACCAAAGGATTCTTGCCTATAAAATCCAAATGTCAAGCCATCACGGCAGCACTGTGTAATCACTACAAGCCTGTGGGCAGCAAATTCCCTGCAACAGCACAGCCAGATAAAGAGACACTTACGATTTTAATTCTTCTTCCAGCCACACACAGGCATCCAAATCGAGGTGATTAGTTGGCTCATCTAACAAAAGCATGAAGGGTTTGATAAATAATGCTCTAGGGAAAAAAAAGAGAAACCATAGTAA
The DNA here is from genome assembly GCF_020745735.1 of Hemiscyllium ocellatum. Lineage (NCBI taxonomy): Eukaryota > Metazoa > Chordata > Chondrichthyes > Orectolobiformes > Hemiscylliidae > Hemiscyllium > Hemiscyllium ocellatum. Next base: position 141,544,512 of record NC_083404.1, read on the forward strand.
TCACAAACAGCCAGACATAAATGGAGGTCAACTGCTATAACAACTTTGAATATTTCTTATCTATAGGAATTTTGCTGCAGTACCAGACCTTTCCACTAGGGGGAAAGCTGACAGAGAGGTTCAGGTGTTCGATGCCAGCAATGACCTCCCCAAGTCAATCAGCACTGGTCACGAGGTCATGGCGACTTCTTGTATATACTATCTACATTCATATTTAGTTACTGGAATAAAATTTATTAAAAACTAGAGAACCATAATTTACATTATTATAATTTGTGAATAATGAATTAACAAGGAGCTAACAATACAGGATGCTAGAATTGGAGATACAGAACAGACCCAGAGTTACCCAAGCAAAAGCTCAATTTCTACAGAGCATGATCCAAACTCAACACAAAGTGATGTGTAACAAGCCCAATGGGGCTGAGAGATGAGAAAATAAATCAGGAAGCAGACTGGGAATCCGGACATCGCTGCTAAAACCAATAGGTGCAATGACTACGAGCGAGAAAACAAAAGAAAGAACCAACTGCAAAAAAAGGGGGAAAACCAGCTCATTCTGAGGTTACATGTAAAGCTCTTGCCTTCCCTGCAGCACCATCTCATGCTTGGTTACCTTGCAAGGGCCACTCTCATCCTCCAGCCTCCACTAAAATCCTTCATCATCTTCCGCTGCATGGCTGGTGAAAACCCTAACCCGTGGAGAATCCGGGATGCTCGCATTTCTGCCTTGTCTGCATCCAATTCCTCCAAACGGTCATAGATCTGTAGAAGTTTCTCACACTCCGCTGGGGGAGGGGGTGGGAGATAAGAGAGAGAGATAAAAATAGAGCTGAAGATCAAATACAACTGGGTACAATAGCACAGTTTGTGTGGTCACTATGCACACCAACCACATTTACAATCAATCAACCATTCTCCACACGTTGTAGTAGCTAGTGAGAACTTGAACACAGCAAAGTTCACACTTAGCTATACTCTGTATATACAGCAGGTCTATCAGAGACCAAACACTGCATGGACAGTGCAAAGAATACCAACACACTCCAGCACTGAAGTAACAATTAGCCATTGTCCCACAATCACATTAATCAGTGAAGGTCAACAGACATTCTTCAGGCTGGAGGAAGATCTATAGTGAGGAGAAGCTGTTCCGACTCACAGGAGGAACAAAAGGGCATCGAATTAAAATGATGTTTGAAATATGCAAGGATGACAAGACAAAAACAAACATCTTCACATGTCATTAGGGTTTAGGATGTACTGTGAGGAAGTGGTGGAGGCAGGTTCAATTGAGGCATTCAAGAGGGCATTGGATGGTTATCTAAATAGCGAGTGTGTGCAATGAGTACGGGGATAAAGGAGATTGATAGTAGCTAACAAAACTAGTTTGAAAAGCCATTCCAGACATGATTGTCCAGTTAGTCTCCTTCTGCACTGTAAGAATTCTTGATGGGCCAATGGGCTGAGGAGTGGCAGATGGATTTTAATTTAGATAAATGAGAGGAGCTGCATTTTGGAAAAGCAAATCTTAGCAGGACTTATACACTTAATGGTAAGGTCCTGGGGAGTGTTGCTGAACAGAGAGACCTTGGAGTGCAGGTCCATCGCTCCTTGAAAGTGGAGTCACAGGTCGATAGGATAGTGAAGATGGCGTTTATTGGTCAGAGCATTGAGTGTAGGAGTTGGGAGGTGATGTTGTGGCTGTACAGGACATTGATTAGGTCACTTTTGGAATACTGAGTGTAATTCTGGTCTCCTGCCTATCAGAAGGATGTTGTGAAACTTGAAAGGGTTCAGAAAAGACTTACAAGGATGTTGCCAGGGTTGGAGGATTTGAGCTACTGGGAGAGGTTGAGTAGGCTGGAGCTATATTCCCTGGAGCGTCGGAGGTTGAGGGGTGACCTTATAGCAGTTTATAAAATCATGAGGGACATGGATAGGATAAATAGACAAGATCTTTTCCCTGGGGTGGCAGAGTCCAGAACTAGAGGGCATAGGTTCAGGCTGAGAGGGGAAAGATTTAAAAGGGACCTAAGGGGCAATTTTTTCATACAGTGAGAGACTTGGGTATAGAATGAGCTGCCAGATGAACTGGTAGAGGCTGGTATAATTACAGCATTTAAAAGGCATCTAGGTGGGTATATGAATAGGAAGTGTTTAGAGGAATATGAGCCAAGTGCTGGCAAATGGGACTCGATTAAGTTAGGATATCTGGTCGGCATGGACGAGTCAGACCAAAAGGTCTGTTCCATGCTGTACCTCTCTACGACTAACTCTGCGATTCTGAGATTACAACCCTGCTCTCATTCTCATTGATGAAGCTAGACTTCTGGTTTCAACTTTGGCCCCCATATTGAGAAAGGACCCACTGGAATTGGGCCAAGTTCAAAAGAGACCCTCTAGGTTGATTGTTGGGATTTAGGGATTAAGTTATTAAAAATGGCTTAACAGATTATGCCTTTACTCATTAGCATTTAGAAGAATGAGGGGTTATATGTTTGAAACAAACAAGATTCTGAGAGGGGTCTGACAGGGTCAATACAGATTTTTCCATTAGTGGGGGATTAAAGTTGGGGACACTAATTTTTTTTAAAAGTGAGAAGCAAATGACTTTCCTCTCCCAGAGAGTAGTAAATGCCTGGGATCTTTGAACCAAGGGATGGTGAAGGCTAGATTACAAAGTATTTAAGGATGAAGTCTTCAGATAGATTTTTGAAATATCAGGAAGTTGAGAGCTATGACTGAGCTGGCAAAAAGGATTTGAGGGCAGATCAGTCATGATCTTGTTGAATGGTGGTAGTCTTGGGTTTGAGGGGCTGAATGGCCTACTTCTGCTCCTATTCCTTATGTTTCTGTGTGATACTGTCATCATTTAGATGAACCATAAAATCCAAGGTTCCTTCTGCTTTGATAGATATAAAGGGTGACAGGTGAAGAGCATATGAAGAGCCTTCAAGGCATTTTAGACAAGTTGAGGTGAGTGGGCAAATGCATAGCAGATACAATACAATGTGAATCACAGCAAAGTTGTCTACTTTAAGAGGAAAAACATAATGGCAAGGTATCATTTAAACAAGTAAATGCTGATACACAAAGGGACTTTTGTTCACCAATCATTCAAAGTAAAAATGCAGGTTCAGCAAATAGTTAGGGAGACAAATGGCATGTTGGTCTTCATTCCAAAAGGGTTTGAATACAGAAGCAAGAATGTCTTTCTGTAGTGGTACATGGCTTTGGGAAGACCACACCTCAGTACAGTCTATAGTTGTGGTCTCCTTACCCAGGATATATACTTCCCACACAGGAAAGGCAGCAAAGAATCACCAGACCAATTCCTGGGATGGCAGGTTTGACAAACAAGGAGAAACCAGATTGACTGAGCCTGCATTAGCTGGATGGAGAACACCTACTTGAAATGCCTAAAACTCAGAAAGGAGTTGGGTAGATTGGATGCTAGAGGGTCCAGAACAATGGTCACAGTCACAAAGAAAGAACAAGATGAGGAAAAATTTCTTCAGAGGGTGGTAAACCTGTAGAATTATCTACAACACAATGCCGTTGAGCGGAAGTATTTGAACATACATGAGCAATAAATGGTTAGATTTCTAGCACTAAAGGGAGAAACAGAGTGAGCAGACCCATAATGGAAAAACAAAGTAAAATGGATAGTTACAGTCTTCATGGGCCAGACGCTCTGCTTCTTTCTCCAGCTCAATACGTTCATTATCCACCTCAATCACACATTCGAGTGGTGTTTTGTCACTGGGTGGCATCTCCCGTGTAAGATGATAAATGTCAATGTGCTCTGGTATTGGTAACTCCCGATGGCCCAGAGCAGATAGCAGCATGGATTTCCCTGAAGAGGGGAAGACGTAAATTAGTGTCTGAAGTTCAGAAAAACTGAGCTCCACCCCTTAGACTCTAGGACAATTCAGAAAATCCAACGATTACCAAGATAGCCAAGGACACCAATATAATGATCTGGAAAAGACCCTTTCTAAATTCCAGACTGATTGGTCAGAATACCACATGCTTCATGTGTTCTAGTCCAACCAGCAAGTGGCCCTTCACAAAGGCCAACAGTATGTTACTGCTGATTTTCAGATTTATGCTCCCACTGTGAAAGGAGATCATTTACATAGTCAAGGAAAAGACACTGCATAAAACAAAAGGCAGCAGCTGTCAACTTTCATGATATTTCAGAGTTTTAAACTACAAAAATTTCAAGGTATCTGTCTTTGCTCATTGAGTGTGTGACCTTACCAGTTCCATTGAGACCAATCAGCCCATAACGCCGGCCAGAATTTAGCTCAAGCTTCGTGTCGCTCAGCAGCTCCTGTCCATGGAAAGTGAGTGACAAGTTAATGATGTGAACATCCGTGCTATTAGGGTGCGAGGCCAGGACTCCTGTGACTGCTCGTGCTGCTGCTTTCTTCAACTCAAAATCATCAAGCTCATTGGTAATTTGTGCCACTCCTGTGGGAGGAGGAATCAAAATCATAACACAATACTGGGGTATGTCAAAGTGGTAACGAAAGCCAGGTCTGGCTGAGAAGACACCAAAGCACATGGCATGAGATTGTTACAACCTGGGATAGCACATCGTTAATCAAGCCTCTCTGTTCCCGGAATCATACCAAGTTTTTTTCTAATGTATGCACAGTATCCCAAACTTTCTTGACCTTCAGACTAAGATTGATAGACCAGATTTCTGCATTGAACAAGAATTATTTATTATAATTAGACTACTGTTACAGGTAAACAAATAAGCCACTGGCATATAACACTACTAAAATTCGGATCCCTTTATAAACTTCATCTCACACATATATAGAGGACAACTGATCATTCCCAGAGATGGGAAAAAAAGTGGCCAGTTTTTCCTTTTCTATTCTAAAATTGAGATTACTATTCTTCATCTAAACAGGCCTTCCATGTTTACTTACCTTTCTCTGGAGACTTCCACAAGTTTGTGAGTAGGACAGAGTGATTGATTCACTCAGGAAAAATCTGGTTTATCAAGAAACTGCTGGTTTTCTTAAAAGTTGAAATTGAGGTTTTTTTTTAAAACTGCACAGAACAATACAGCTTTGTCTCTTCCTCTTTCTGAAACTTGTTTCCAGTTCCAACCTGATCAGTTAGGTGAGAACCAATCAGATTTTCTTGTAAACAACTCCCCAGCTCCTGACTGTCTACACAATACAGGATCCCTTTGCCTCAAAAATACAGACCACAAGAGGTACTGAATTCCTTGCTGTGAAATTACGCAAACTTCTTTGAGAAGCTCTTTTTTATTGCAGTTCAGTTTTTAAAGACAAAAATAAAAATACATGGTCTTTACAGAACAGAGTTTGACTTTCAACCCAAACTGATTAGTTTACAGGCTGCAAGGATCCGTAGGAACTGAACTGAATGCATGCTAAGACTCGATAATCTTCTTTTTAGATATAAATGTATACAGTCTACAGCACAAATTGAGACCATTCGGCGCATGCCAGTGGTCCTGTGCCACATGAGCCTCTCTTGCCCCACTTCATCATACCCAATCAATAAATCCTTTCATTCCTTTCTCTCTCCCTCATGCACTTACCCAACTTACCATTCAGACTAAAGAGCTTTCTCCCGAGTTCTCCACTAGATTAATGACTGTCTTCAGATTGTAAACTCTACCATTGGGTGTCCCCCAACAAATAGAAGCATCTTCTCTTCAACTATTTGCTCAAGACCTTTCAGAATTTTAATGATCAGACTTTATCAGACTAGATACAGAAAGGCTGTTTCCCATTGTGGAAGGCATTCTCTCAGAATACAAGATCACTCATTTAAGGCAGAGATGAAGAAGAATCTCACCTCTTATGGGGTTCTGAATCTGTGGAATTCTTCATCACAGTGGACTGTTGAGGTTGAATCATTAAGTGTATTCAAGGCTGAGGTAAAGGTTTCTAATTAGCAAGGGAATCAAGGATTATGGGGATAAGGTGGGAAAATGGAGTTGAGGATTATGTTACAAAGCTAGTCCCTTTTTTTTTCTAAAGGCTGTTTCTTGACTCAAGGAGACTCTGTCCTTGATTTTTTTTCAGGGGGCAATAAACTGGGCCGGGCTCCGATCAGTCTGATTGGGCACAGAGATTAAAGGGTATTGACAGGCTGTTTTCTTAAAATATGTAAACAGATGAGATTTCAGACCAAAGTGGTCAGGTTTTAGAAGTGACCTGTATAGAGAAAGGGGAGTGATCAGCTCGCTAGCCGAGCTGAGCAGTTTAGTTTGGTTAGGAGTTCAACAGTGTTCTCTCCCTCTCTCTCCACCTTCCTCCCCCCCCCCCCCCCACCCCCACTATACACTTCCCGAAACAAATTGCAAAGTTATAGTCTGAGCTGTCTGCTTCAGAATGTTTTGAGTGGTTTAGCCTAGTTCATAGTAATTATCAGATCAATCATTATCTCACTGAGTGGTGGAATAAACGTGGTGGGCTGAACAATCTACTCCTGCGTCTAATGGTCTTATTAGCTAATGGAGCAAACAGGGGTGTTGTTAACCATCCAGCTGAAAGGCAGCACCACAACAGTGTGAATCTGGCTCCTTCTGATGATACAGCATTCCCACAGCACTGTTTTTCAGGGATAGCCTTTATCATATCTTCAAGTTTTTGAGGAATGCTTCAAATTTTAGTGATTGGAGCTGCCTGTCCTACCAATTGTGAAAAGGTTAACATACAAAAAATGCTCAATGATTCAAACATGGTAACCACTCCACCTCCCAGGAAACTGGTCATACAAAGACAGGAGAAGCATGTTGGAAGAAAGCCACGGTTGACAATTTAATTCAATGCCACAGGAAAACCGACATGTGCAACTGGAAAAGTGTTGTAGTCGTTGAGATAGCCCATGTGGATCAGGCTGGTCTGGGGAGAGGGGCAGCCTGCAGGGATTAGCAGAGGGAGATTGATGTTAAAATTGATAATGGAAGTTCCTACCTGCATCATGAACAGAAGAGCCATTCAGTTGCGGCGTTTCTGAATTGTCCACCCTCTCTACACCAACGTCACCATTTTCCTCAGGTGCATCAATGGTCTTGGGTTTACGCTGCCGAGCCTTTGCAGCTTCCTTCTTCTTAGCTGCCTTTTTCTTGGCCAAATCAGAAGGCATGGCTATTGACTTGTATGTATTAGTGGAAGTACAATCTGTGGAAACAAAACACTGATTAAAAATTAAACTCTTTCCTTAATACATCTTTCACTCAATATGGGAGGTGATAGAATATAGAACAGTACAGCACAGTACAGCCCCTTTGGCCCTTGATGCTGTGCCAATCTTTTATCCTATTCTATGATCAAACTAAACTACATACCCTTCATTTTACTGTCATCCATGTGCTTATTCAAGAGTTGCTTAAACATCCCTAATGTATCTGACTCTACTACCACTACTGGCAGTGCATTCCAAGCACCCACCACACACTGTCAAGATCCAACTTCTGACACCTCGCCTAAACCTTCCTCCAATCACCTTAAAATTATGCCCCCTTCTGACAGCCATTTCTGCCTGGGGAAATTCACTCTATCTATGCCTCTTATTAGCTTGTACATCTCGATCAGGTCACATCTCAGCCTTCTTAGCTTCAATGAGAAAGGCCCTAGCTCCCTCAACCTTTCTTCATAATGGGGTATTGTGGAGAACATTTAATACTGCATTATGGGAAAAAAATTGGTTAATTCTAGAGTTATAATTCAGTAGGTTAAAAGACTAAAGGTCAGCTTTCAGGACCAGGCCAAATGTAAACAAATTCCGTAAGTTTGATAAAACTTCAGTAATCTTTTTCACAGCTCCTTGTATATTTCGAACTGTAGATCTTAGCCTAAACAAAAGGTCCGTATAATAGAAAGTGTGGTATGGAATGGCACAAATGATTAATTTTTTAGACTAAGGTTCGGTGTTACAGATGACGCACATTTCATGATAATCTGTAAGTGCTCAGCATATTTTAATGTGTTTTTCTTTTGTAAGGCAGGAAACTTGGAAGGAAAATAAGGAGGGACCTGGATCCCTCCTCTTTCAAAGTCTCCGCCAAACGGCTGCAGTATTTACAAAAAAGGCTGATTGTTGTCAGTTCAATTGATTTTTGAGTATTGTTGATTTCTTTTGCTCACACAGATCCCTGCTAAATAAATTCTGCTTCGACAATAAGACATGCCCTCAGTCCAGGCAACATCCTGACAAATCTCCTCTGCACTCTCTCTAAAGCTTGTACATCATTCCTATAATGAGGCAACCAGAACTGGACACAATTTTCCAAGTGCGGTCTAACCAGGGCTCTATAAAGCTGCAGTATAACTTCATGGCTCTTAAACTCAATCCCCCCTGTTAACGAAAGCCAACATACCAACCACGTTCTTAACAACCCTATCAAACAGGGTGGCAATTTTGAGGGATCTATGGACATGGACCCCAAGATCCCTCTGTTCCTCCACACTGCCAAGAATCCTGCCTTTAACCATGTATTTCGCATTCAAATTCAACCTTCCAAAATGATTCACTTCACACTTTTCCAGGTTGAATTCCATCTGCCAATTCTAAGCCCAGCTCTGCACCCTGTCAATGTTCCATTGCAACCTACAACAGCCCCTCCACGCTATCTACACTTCCACCAATCTTCGTGGCAGAAGCAAACTTACTAACCCACCCTTCCACTTTCTCTTGCAAGTCATTTATAAACATTACAAAGAACAGCGATCCCAGAACAGATTCCTTGGAACACCACTGGTCACTGAGTTCCAGGCTGAATACTGTCCATCTACCACCCTCTGTCTTCTATGGGCCAGCCAATTCAGTATCCAGACAGCCAGATTTCCCTGTATACCATTCGTCCTTACTTTCTGAATGAGCCTACTTTGGGAAACCTTATCAAACACATTGCTAAAATCCATGTACACCACATTCACTGCTCTACCTTCAACGTATTTTGTCACATCCTCAAAGAATTAATGAGGCTGTAGGCATGACCTGGCCCCCTCAAAACCACGCTGACTGTCTCAAATCAAACTCTGGTTTTACAAGTACCATAAATCCCGTCTCTCAGAATCCTCTCCTATAATTTGCCCACCACAGACTTAAGACTGTAATTCCCAGGATTATCCCTCCTCTCTTTCTTGAATTGGGGAAAAACATTTGCCAATCTCTAATCATCTGGTACTACTCTTATTGAAACTAAAATTCTTACTGGATGCAGCAGGGACATTGCAGAAAGACGTGTTCTAGAATAAGGAAAGTTTCATTACAAGGGATAGGCCATTTCTGAAATTGACAAGAACTTATTTTTTACTAGAGAAGAGTGTCTTTGGAATCCTTTGTAAGTTCATAGAGTATGTTCAAGTACAGTGTGATAGATTTCTAGATACTAATGATATCATGTTATGTAGGGATAACATGGGAATTATTAGAATTGATATGATGGGACAAATAATAGTATGGCCAAATATGCAGATGTCACTAAATAGATAGGAAAGCAAGTTGAAGAAAAAGATTTACAACTAGATACGGATAGGTTAAGTTAGTGGACCAAAATTTGGCAGATGGAGGTTGACATGAAAAACTGAAAGGCTCTCCATTTTGATCAGAAGAATAGAAATGCAACTTATTATCTAAAGGGAGAGTAACTTCAGAGTGCTTTGGTGCAGAGAGACCTGGGCATCCTTGTGCATGAATCGCAGAAGCTAGAATGCCGATACACTGCCTAAAAAGGAAGCCCAATGGAATTTTGACATTCGTTACTACAGGAAGAGAGTAAAAAAGTATGGAACAAAAACAAAGGTTGCTGGAAATGCTGAGCAGGTCTGGCAGCAGTTGTGAAGAGAAATCAAAGTTAACATTATGGGTCCAGTGACCCTTCCTCAGAACTGATGGTGGTGAGCTAAGTGTTGGTTTATATGCAGAAGACAGGATGAGGGAAGGGGTAAGGAGCAAACGATAGGTAGCGACGGAGCCTCAAGAGAGCTCAGGCTGTATCTCTACCTATCGTTTGCTCCTTACCCCTTCCCTCATCCTGTCTTCTGCATATAAACCAACACTTAGCTCGCCACCATCAGTTCTGAGGAAGAGTCACTGGACCCATAATATTAACTTTGAGTTCTCTTCACAAATGCTGCCAGACCTGCTGAGCATTTCCAAAGATTTCTGTTTTTTGTGATTTACAGCATCTTACACATTAACAGCACAGAGATGGAATGAATGAAGAGTGTCAAGCTCTTGGGAGTGGTCAACAACAAGTTTTCTTGGATTCTTGATGTGGACCCACTGGTTACGAAGACAGCTCAGGAAATTTGGCATGACGGCAAATACCCTTGCCAACTTTTATAGGTGCGCCATCGAGAGCATTCTGTCTGGATGTATCACTACCTGGTATGGCAACTGTACCATTCAAGATCGGAGACAGTTACAGAGAGCGGTGAACTCAGCCCAGACAATCACAAAGGCCAACCTCCCATCTATAGAATCCATCTACCAGACCCGCTGTCAAAGAAAGGCTGCCAGCATTCTCAAAGATCCATCACACCATGGCAATGTTTTTCTACAACCTCTACCTCGTGGAGAAGGTACAGAAGCCTGAACACACACACACACACACACACACACACACACACACACCAGCCAGTTGTGAAACAGTTTCTACCCTACTGTTGTTAGAATACTGAACGGACCCTCAAACTCTTAGCATTCACCTGTACCTGTGTTTTTGTTTTTGCCGCTGGTTACGTATTATTTACTATCGATGCTGTTTAACTGTGATCTGTCTGTATTGCTCGCAAGACAAAGCTTTTCATGGTGCCTCAGTACGTGACAATAAATTCAATTCAATTGCACAGTTCTTTCAATTTTTATGTAAGTATGGACATGTTACTGCAACTGTACAAACACTTGTGGGATCACACTGGTATATTGCAACAATTTTGATTCCCCTTATCTGGAGAAATGTTGCTGCATTGGAGGCAGCTCAGAGGAGATGTACTAGATTGATTCCAGACATGGAGTGTTATGACACAGAGTAAACCCACCTGCTCAACTTAAACCAACACAGAAAGGATTAATCCCCTACAGCAATCTGTGAAATTTCGAGAGGCCAAGAACTAGTTGAAGTAAAGATTAACAACTTTATTTCTTAAAGAATAACATAGAATAATTAACTAACAACTATTTACAATTCCTCCCTCTAACCTATCTTTTATTTTCCCTCCTATAATACTAGTCCGATAAACCCCTCCGATTCAGATTTACTGAAAAATTCAAGATTTCAAAACCAGCCAGCTGTTGAATCTTCTGTTTGGATCTTCCTGTGTCTTCTTTTTAGGGATTATGCTTCACAGGTCACAGATCGATAAAGATACCTTTAAGACAGATATTCTCTGGGGAGTCTGCAGATGCTGGTGGCTTGGCAGTTCTCCTCCCAACTGTTCAATTTTCCCCAGTCTTATAGCCACCCCCCAAAAGCATCGGAATGTATCATCGGCTTTTAAGATGATCAATTCAACCTTGCTTGGAGTTTGATATTTTTTGGGGTATAATTTAAACTGAATGGCCTAATTGAATCTATTTTGTCATTTCCAGGCAACCAGCTACCCTAGCTCCTGGACCAAAAGGTTATATTATATCTTGCTCAAAACACTCAGTGCTGTCAGGTAGTTCTGCTTGCTTTTAACTCCGTTAAAGGTACAGTACATTCGCATCTTCATAATAATAGCTTACTCTATTGAGCAGTTTACACCTAAACTTGAATTTACAAGGATGCAAGATCTAACTAAGATAAACCCTAACCCTAACCCTATCGCACTAAAATGGATTGACAAAGTAAACGCCTTCTTGTTGGGAATCAAGGATGAGCGATCATAGTTTTAGGATAAGGGCGAGAAGATTCAAATCAGAGAGAAGGAGAAATTACTTGGTCATAGAATCATCGTCATAGAGACACACAGCACGGAAACAGACCCTTCAGTCCAACCCGTCCATGCCGACCAGATATTCTAACCCAAACTAGTCCCACTTGCCAGCATCTGGCCCATAACCCTCCAAACCCTTCCTATTCATATACCCATCCAAATGCCTCTTAAATGTAGTTTCCACCACATCCTCTAGCAGCTCATTCCATACAAGTACCACCCGCTTTGTGAAAAAGTTGCCCCGTAAGTCTCTTTTATATCTTTCCCCTCTCACCCTAAACCCATGCCTTCTAGTTCTGGACTCCCTGACCCCAGGGAAAAAACACATGGTCTATTTATCCTATCCATGCCCCTCAATTTTGTAAACCTCTATAAGGTCACCCCTCAGCCTCCGACACTCCAGGGAAAACAGCCCCAGCCTGTTCAGCCTCTCCTATAGCTCAATCCTCCAACCCTGGCAACATCCTTGTAAATCTTTTCAGAACCCTTTCAAGTTTCACGATATCTTCTGATAGGAAGGAGATCAGAATTGCACGCAATATTCCAACAGTGGCCTAACCAACGTCCTGCACAGCCACAACTTCACCTCCTATACTCAATATTCTGACCAATAAAATAAAACATACCAAACATCATCTTCACTATTCTATCTATCTGCAACTCCACTTTCAAGGAGCTATGAACCTCCACTCCAAGGTCCCTTTGTTCAATAACACTCTCTAGGATATTACCATTAAATGTATAAGTCCTGCTAAGATTTGCTTTCCCAAAATGCAGCCCCTCGCATTTATCTGAAATAAACTCCATCTGCCACTTCTCAGCCCATTGGCCCATCTGGCCAAGATCCTGTTGTAATCTGAGATAACCCTCTTTGCTGTGCACTACACCTCCAATTTTGGTGCCATCTGCAAATTTACGAACTGTACCTCTTATGCGCGCATCCAAATCATTTATATAAATGACGAAAAGTTGAGGACCCAGCAGCGACCCTTGTGGGATTGCACTGGTCACAGGTCTCCAGTCTGAAAAACAACCCTCCACCAGCACCCTGTCTGCTACCTTTGAGCCAGTTCTGGATCCAAATGGCTAGTTCTCCCTGTATTCCATGACATCTAACCTTGCTAATCAGTCTCTCATGGGGAACCCTGTTGAACGCCTTACTGAAGTCCATATAGATCACATCTACTGCGTTGCCCTCATCAATCCTCTTTGTTACTTCCTCAAAAAACTCAATCAAGTTTGTGAGACATGATTTTCCATGCACAAAACTATGTTGACTATCCCTAATCAGTCCTTGCCTTTCCAAATACATGTACATCCTGTCCCTCAGGATTCCCTCCACAACTTGCCCACCAGCGGTGTCAGGTTCACTGGTCTATAGTTCCCTGGCTTGTCCTTACCACCCTTCTTAAACAGTGGCACCACGCTAGCCAACCTCCAACTTCCGGCACCTCACCTGTGACTATCGATGATACAAATACCTCAGCAAGAGGCCCAGCAATCACTTCTCCAAAGTCCCACAGAGTTCTAGGGTACACCTGATCAGGTCCTGGGGATTTATCCAACTTTATGCGTTTCAAGACATCCAGCACTTCCTCCTCTATAATATACTTCTTTCAAAGGATCATGAATCTGTGGAATTCAGAGTGCGGTGGTCACTGGGACTTTAAGCAAATTTAAAATAGACAGATTTTTCATTAGTAACAGATTGAAGTAGGCCATTCAGTCCATTGACCCTGCTCTGCCATTCAATGAGATCATGACTTGATCTGATAATCCTGAATTGAGGTTGGTTGGTCCGGGTGTCCCAGAGGTGTTCTCTGCACCCGATGTGGCTTCCTCTATATAGGGGAGACAGATCACCTACTTGCGGAATGTTTCAGAGAACTAACCAACCCAACCACTCTGTGGCTCAACCCTCCCCACTCCCCCAAGGACATGTAGGTCCTTGGACTCCCCCATCGCCAGACCATAGCAACACGAGGGCTGGAGGAAGAGTGCCTCACCTTCCGCCTAGGAACCCTCCGACCACAAGGGATGAACTTAGATTTCTCCAGTTTCCTCATTTCCCCTCCACCCGCCTGGTCTCAGTCCCAACCCTCGAACTCACACACCACCTTCCTAACCTGCAATCTTCTTCCTGACCTCTCCGCCCCCACCCCCTCTCCGGCCTATCACCCTCACCTTAACCTCCTTCCACCTATCGCATTTCAAACGTCACTCCCCCAAGTCCCTCCTCCCTACCTTTTATCTTAGCCTGCCAGGCACACTCTCATTCCTGAAGAAGGGCTCATGTCCAAATCGTCGATTCTCCTGCTCCTTGGATGCTTTCTGACCTGCTGCGCTTTTCCAGCAACACATTTTTAAATCCTGATCTCCAGCATCTGCATACCTCACTTTCTCCGACATCAGAATAAAATCTAGTTTTAATTCTAAATGTGAAATCAAAAGCCCTAGCAAAACTGGAGTCAATGGGATCAAAGAGAAAATATTAATCACTCTTGGAACAAAAGGCGGCAATACTTAGTGATAATGTCACTGAAGTAATAATCCAGAACCACCAGGCAGATAGCAAAATTCAATTTCAAGTCATAAATCTGGAAATAAAAGCTAGTCTAATAGCCATTCACACAAGTAAAATGAGTTTTTGTCCCATTAGTCACATCTAACCTTCAATAATAAATGATTCATTACTGAATGATACTATGGGGATCAAGGTATTACACATTCAACGAAGTCACCAATCTGCAGTACACTGGTCACAGAGTATGAACAGGAAGTTACTCTTGCCCAGTAACACGACAGGATGCCAGCAGCAGCCTGATGGTGATTGTAAACCCAGAAAATTAATGACCAGATGGAGCCGTCCTTTCAGGAGACCACAGCAGTTCATGCAGGCAACCCACCACCACCTTTGTCAAAGGCAGTACGTTCTAGCACACACCCCATGAACGAATTAAAAACTGACCCCACCCTCTCTCTCACAACTGGGCGCGTTAACAGGAGGCGGAGGCGGCCATTCAGCCCTTCCAGTTTGTTCCGCCATTCAATCCCATCATGGGCTGGTGCCCGTTTAAAATGCCCCGGACCATTGGATTTCATTACCGACAAGTGTCAGCAGAGATTAGGAACTGGGCCTCGCGCCCAAAACTGTTGTGGGAAGCGGGAGGATTCTCGCCGGGGCCTAAGTGACCAGGGCCGAGCCGGAGCCTCACAACAGCTCGGCCCGGCCTGAGGAGAGAGCCCGCAGCTACTGCTTCTTCATGAACTCAATCCGCAAGACCATATCATGGACGATTCCTCACCTGGAGAAGCCGGACGGTAGATTGTCGGTTGCCGTCCTGTCTGACACCGGTCCGTCAGTGACACCTCGATAAGCCGCGTGCCGACCGGCTTCTGCCTACCCTTCCCTAGAGCCTGGCGGAAGCTCAGCCCTTGGCCCTCTGGGAATTGTAGTTGTCTGGTGCAGTTTCAGCTGCCTGTTGGCTGAAACAGCTTCCACAAAATAACTACAACTTCCAGAAGGCAACGCGCGGGACGCCAGGCTCCGCCCTCCCTCGCCACCGGTACCTATTGGCGGACCCTCACGCGATGCCTTCGCGCTGCCCCTCAGCCTTCTGGGAGTTGTAGTCCACGCTGATATTCTGAGCCGTTGTTCAATGGGCGCGATGAACTACAAATCCGACAATGCGCTGATCTTTACGGTGAAGCCGGGTTCGTACATATTCATAATTCAAAACAGTAGTTGGCGCATTATATTTTTAAATTACTACAGATAATAGCTGGTGAGTGAATCAAATTCCACATTATTAAACCCACCGTTGGTTGACTGACAGGAGACTCTGATCGACACCCCCTCAGGTCCTGTTGCAGTCTGGGAGAGGCTCGGCGGGTGGTGTTGACGCCAAACGCCGCCATTGATGCGCTGTTGGATTGCGTCACGCCCCGGCGCGGGAACTACAACCCCCAAGAGACTTTGCGGCGACGCCTGGGCAACGCGACGCCACTGGATCACGTGCTTTAACGGCCAGAGCCGAGAGGCGGGAAGGAGCCGCTCGGTTAACGGTAAGAAATGGCGGAGGGTCCACTCCCTTCCCTCACCCTCCCGGGCCAGTGAGAATCTGCAGGGACAGGCTGCTGGAGGTCGGAGAAAATGGGGCCTCATCCCCTCAACAACATCCATCTCCTCCAATACCCCACCTCCCCCCGAGAGATCCCAACCCCGTCACCCTCACCCTCACCCCCACCCCCACACCAACCCACCCACCCACACCCCCAACCGCCCCTCACCCCCACCCCTCACCCACACCAACCCACCCCACCCCCACCAACCTCCCCCTCACCTTAACCCCCACCAACGCCCCCTCACCTTCACCCCCCTCACCCACACCCCACCAACCCCCCCTCACCCACACCCCACCAACCCCCCCCTCACCTTAACCCCCACCAACGCCCCCTCACCTTCACCCCCCTCACCCACCCCACCAACCCCCCCACCCACCAACCACCCCCTCACCCACACCCCACCAACCCCCCCTCACCTTCACCCCACCAACCCCCCTCACCTTCACCCCACCAACCCCCCCTCACCCACACCCCACCAACCCCCCCTCACCTTCACCCCCGCCACCCCCTCACCTTAACCCCACCAACCCCCCCTCACCTTCACCCCCACCAACCACCCCCTCACCCACCAACCCCCCTCACCTTCACCCGCGCCACCCCCCTCACCTTCACCCCCGCCAACTCCCCCTCACCTTCACCCCCGCCAACTCCCCCTCACCTTCACCCCCGCCAACTCCCCCTCACCTTCACCCCCGCCAACTCCCCCTCACCTTCACCCCCGCCAACTCCCCCTCACCTTCACCCCCGCCAACTCCCCCTCACCTTCACCCCCGCCAACTCCCCCTCACCTTCACCCCTGCCAACCCCCCTCACCTTCACCCCCACCAACCACCCCCTCACCCACCAACCCCCCCACCTCCACCCCCACCAACCCCCCCACCCCTTCACTCCCACCAACCCCCCTCACCTTCACCCCCACCAACCCCCCCTCACCTTCACCCCCACCAACTCCCCCTCACCTTCACCCCCACCAACCACCCCCTCACCCACCAACCCCCCCACCTCCACCCCCACCAACCCCCCTCACCTTCACCCCCACCAACCCCCCTCACCTTCACCCCCACCAACCACCCCCTCACCCACCAACCCCCCCCACCTCCACCCCCACCAACCCCCCCTCACCTTCACCCCCGCCAACCCCCCCACCTTCACCCCCGCCACCCCCCCTCACCTTCGCCCCCGCCAGCCCACCCCCTCACCTTCGCCCCCGCCAACCCACCCCCTCACCTTCGCCCCCGCCAACCCCCCCATACCCCCACCCCCATCCGCACCAACCGCCCCTCACCCCCCACCAACCCACACACCCCCTCACCTTCGCCCCCACCAACCCCCCTCACCTTCGCCCCCACCAACCCCCCCACCTCCACCCCCACCAACTCCCCCTCACCTTCACCCCCACCAACCCCCCTCACCTTCACCCCCACCAACCACCCCCTCACCCACCAACTCCCCCCACCTCCACCCCCACCAACCCCCCGTCACCTCCACCCCCACCAACCCCCCCACCTTCGCCCCCGCCAACCCACCCCCTCACCTTCACCCCCGCCAACCCACCCCCTCACCTTCGCCCCCGCCAACCCACCCCCTCACCTTAGCCCCCGCCAACCCCCCCATACCCCCACCCCCATCCGCACCAACCGCCCCTCACCTTCGCCCCCACCAACCCACCCCCTCACCTTCACCCCCACCAACCCACCCCCTCACCTTCGCCCCCACCAACCCACCCCCTCACCTTCGCCCCCACCAACCACCCCCTCACCTTCACCCCCACCAACCCCCCATCCGCACCAACCGCCCCCCACCAACCCACACATCCCCACACCAACCCCACCAACGCCCCCTCACCTTCATTCCCACCAACGCTCCCTCACTTTCACCCCCACCAACCCCCCCCTCACCTTCGCCCCCACCTACACCCCCTCACCTTCACCCACACCAACCACCCCCACCAACGCCCCCTCACCTTCACCCCCACCAACCGCCCCTCACCTTCACCCCCGCCAACCCCCCCACCTTCACCCCCGCCACCCCCCTCACCTTCGCCCCCGCCAGCCCACCCCCTCACCTTCGCCCCCGCCAACCCACCCCCTCACCTTCGCCCCCGCCAAC
This sequence comes from Hemiscyllium ocellatum, assembly GCF_020745735.1. Taxonomy (NCBI): domain Eukaryota; kingdom Metazoa; phylum Chordata; class Chondrichthyes; order Orectolobiformes; family Hemiscylliidae; genus Hemiscyllium; species Hemiscyllium ocellatum. Next base: position 141,562,676 of record NC_083404.1, read on the forward strand.
CCCCCCATACCCCCACCCCCATCCGCACCAACCGCCCCTCACCCCCCACCAACCCACACACCCCCTCACCTTCGCCCCCACCAACCCCCCTCACCTTCGCCCCCACCAACCCCCCCACCTCCACCCCCACCAACTCCCCCTCACCTTCACCCCCACCAACCCCCCTCACCTTCACCCCCACCAACCACCCCCTCACCCACCAACTCCTCCCACCTCCACCCCCACCAACCCCCCGTCACCTCCACCCCCACCAACCCCCCCACCTTCACCCCCGCCAACCCACCCCCTCACCTTCACCCCCGCCAACCCACCCCCTCACCTTCGCCCCCGCCAACCCACCCCCTCACCTTAGCCCCCGCCAACCCCCCCATACCCCCACCCCCATCCGCACCAACCGCCCCTCACCTTCGCCCCCACCAACCCACCCCCTCACCTTCGCCCCCACCAACCCACCCCCTCACCTTCGCCCCCACCAACCCACCCCCTCACCTTCGCCCCCACCAACCACCCCCTCACCTTCACCCCCACCAACCCCCCATCCGCACCAACCGCCCCCCACCAACCCACACATCCCCACACCAACCCCACCAACGCCCCCTCACCTTCATTCCCACCAACGCTCCCTCACTTTCACCCCCACCAACCCCCCCCATACCTTCGCCCCCACCTTCACCCACACCAACCACCCCCACCAACGCCCACTCACCTTCACCCCCACCAACCGCCCCTCACCTTCACCCCCACCAACCCCCCATACCCCCACCCCCATCCGCACCAACCGCCCTCACCCCCCACCAACCCACCCACACCCCCACCAACGCTCCCTCACTTTCACCCCCACCAACGCTCCCTCACCTTCGCCCCCACCAACCCCCCCACCTTCACCCTCATTCTCCCAACTCCCAACCTCACCACCCCAATCTCACCCCCCCAAACTCCCAACCTCACCCCCCAAAATTCCCCCCACAAACTCCCAACCTCACCCCCAGACTCCCAACCTCTCCTCCCCACCTCCCAACCTCTCCTCCCCACCTCCCAACCTCTCCTCCCAACATCTCCCTCCCCAAACCCCCAATCTCACCCTCCCAACCTTGCCTCCACAAACCACCAAACACACACCCCCAAACTCCCAACCTCACCCTCCCAACCACACACCACCAAACCCCAACCTCACCCCTCACCAAACCCCAACCTCACACCCCCAAGCTCCCAACCTTTCCCCTTAACTCCCAACCTCACTCACACAAACTCCCAAACTGACCACCCCCAAACTCCCAACCTCGCCCTCCCCCCAAACTCCCAACCTCGCCCTCCCCCCAAACTCCCAACCTCACCCCTCACAAACCCCCAGCCTCGCCTCCCTGACTTCGTACCTCACCCTCGGTAACTGTCTACCTCATCCCCCAAACTCCCAACCTCACGCTCCCCCATCTCAGCCCCCCTTCACCCCCCCAAACTCAGCCCCACAACCTCAGACCCCCCAAGCTCCCAATCACACCCCTGAACTCCCAACCCCACCTCACCCCCCCACCCCTACCCCTCGCCACCCCACCCTGCCCCTCCACCTTGCCCCTCAATCCTCCCCCCTCGTCCTTACCCCCAAAATCCCCCCTCACCCCCACCAACCTTCCTCACCCACACTCCCACCCCCCTCAATCCCCCCCGCGCCCCTCCACCCCTCTCCCCCCGCCCCCATTCCCGTCCCCGTCTCCCCCTCCCCCACCCCCCCTTCCCCGCTCCCCCTTCCCCGCTCCCCCTTCCCCCACCCCCGCATCCACCCCATACCCTCCCCTCCACCACCCCCACCCTAATAGTAGTGACAGCCAGACTACTGAGACCACTAGGACTCATAACAGCGCACAAACCAACAGCCACTCTCAGACAACAACTCACCGGAACGAAGGGCCCGATACCCAGCATGAGCAAAACCAATGTAGTGTACAAAATCCCATGCAAGGACTGTACAAAACACTACATAGGACAAACAGGAAGACAGCTAACGGTCCGCATCCATGAACACCAACTAGCCACGAAACGACATGACCAGCTATCCTTAGTAGCCACACACACAGATGACAAGCAACATGAGTTCGACTGGGACAGCACTACTATTATAGGAGAAGCCAAACCGAGAACAGCCAGGGAATTCCTAGAGGCATGGCACTCATCCACAGATTCAATCAATAAGCACATCAACCTGGACCCAATATACCAGCCACTGCAGCGGACAGCTGGAACTGACAACCGGAAGCGGCAGGTACAAATCACTACAAATGGCGGAGGAAAGATCACAGAAGCGCTTCACAGGAGGCTCCCAAGCACTGAGGATGTCACCTAGACAGGGGACTAAACGTCTGCAACACAAATTCCCAGCTCGGCGAACAGAACCACAACAACAAGCACCCGAGCTACAAATCCTCTCCCAAACTTTGAACTTTTTCCTTTGCTTCCCTCAGCACATATGTGGTACATATTTCATCTGGTCCTGGTGAATTATCCACTTGTAATGAAGCTAAACATTTAACAGTACAAACACAAGTGATCGTAAAGCTGGCTATTTGGTGATAGATGGCAACTTAAAAAATATTGGCAGTTATGAATTTTGTTAACAGATGAGTAAATTAACTGACTGACTTAAAAACCGAAAGTGCTGGAGACTTTTAGCAGTTTCAGCAGCATCAATGTAGGGAGAAACAAAGTTAACACTAACAAAAACAGAAATTGCTGGAAAAACTCTGAGTCTGGCAACATCTGTGGAGAGAAATCCGAGTTAACGTTTTGGGTCCAGCAATCCTTCACAGTTAACATTTTGGTCCGATGACTCTTCTGCAGAACTGAAGAAGTGAGAGTAGTTCCAAAAAAGAGTCACATCAGACGGAGGTGTGGGATGTGGACGAGATGCGTTGGAGGGCACCTTTAACCACGTGGGAAGGGAAATTGCGGTCTCTAAAGAAGGAGGCCATCTGGTGTGTTCTATTGTGGAACTGGTCCTCCTGGGAGCAGATACGGCGGAGGCGGAGGAATTGGGAATACGGGATGGCATTCGCACATCCTGCACCTCCACCCTCAGACCCCACCCCTCCAACCATAACAAGGACAGAACGCTCCTGGTGCTCACCTTCCACCCTACTAACCTTCGCGTAAACCAAATCATCCGTGGACATTTCCGCCACCTCCAAAAAGACCCCACCATCAGGGATATATTTCCCTCCCCACCCATTTCCGCTTTCCGCAAAGACAGTTCCCTCCGTGACTACCTGGTCAGGTCCACGCCCCCCCCCCCCCCCCCCCCCCCCAAAACCCACCCTCCCATCCTGGCACTTTCCCCTGCCACCACAGGAACTATAAAACCTGTGCCCACACCTCCTCCCTCACCTCTATCAAGGCCCGAAAGGAGCTTTCCACATCCATCAAAGTTTTACCTGCACATCCACTAATATCATTTATTGTATCCATTGCTCCCGATGCGGTCTCCTCTACACTGCGGAGACTGGGCGCCTCCTAGCAGAGCGCTTTAGGGAACATCTCCGGGACACCCGCACCAGTCAACCACAACGCCCCGTGGCCCAACATTTCAACTCCCCCTCCCACTCTGCCAAGGACAGGGAGGTCCTGGGCCTCCTTCACCGCTGCTCCCTCACCACCAGACGCCTGGTGGAAGAACGCCTCATCTTCCGCCTCGGAACATTTCAACCCCAGGGCATCAATGTGGACTTCAACAGTTTCCTCATTTCCCCTTCCCCCACCTCACCCGAGTTCCAAACTTCCAGCTCAGCACTGTCCCCATAACTTGTCCGGACTTGTCCGACCTGCCTAGCTCCTTTTCCACCTATCCACTCCACCCTCTCCTCCCTGACCTATCACCTCCATCCCCTCCCCCACTCACCCATTGTACTCTATGCTACTTTCTCCCCATCCTCACCCTCCTCTAGCTTAACACGCTTCAGGCTCACTGCCTTTTTTCCTGATGAAGGGCTTTTGCCCAAAACATCGATTTCTCTGCACGTTGGATGCTGCCTGAACTGCTGTGCTCTTCCAGCACCACTAATCCAGAATCTGGTTTCCAGCATCTGCAGTCATTGTTTTTACCTCAAAGCATTAACTGTTCCTTGCTCCAGATACTGCCCTTATACAACTTATTGGATGTGGTTCTATGTTATTTCCCAGGCACACCGATTAATTGCCAGATTCATGTGTAAGTCATTTCCTGCATTCTGAGTAACCCTTGAACTGATCAACAGGAGAACTGGCAAGATCGAAAATCCAACACTGACTAAGACCTGAAGTTGGCAGTTTTTGGACACTGTACCTTCACTACATCTATGAAAGTTGGGATAGGTCGAAGAAAAATAGGAAACTTCTATTTCCTTGAAGATTTAAGCAAACATGCCTGTGTAACTTGCTAACCGTGTTCTCTTTTCTCCTAGCTTGTAATCCCGGTTCCTGTTGAAAACAGCACTGGGGCTGAACCATGGCAATTCCTACAGCACCACCAAGCTATGCTGAGGTGATGGCGAGTAAGGAACAGCTGTTCTCAAGCCAGCAGTCTTATGCCAGGCAGCAGCCTTATCCAGGCCAACATTCATTCCCAATGCAACAACCTTATCCAGGCCAGCAGTCTTACCCTATGCAGCAGCCTTACCCAGGCCAGCAGGCAATGCCCCAACCGCCAACAATGCCTGTGCATCCAAGCTGGACATTTGTGCAGCCTAACCCTGGTGAGTATTTATTCTCTGAATCCATGATCCTATGATTTGCAAAGTCTAATCTGTGTTGGAAAAATACAAGTGTATTTAGCATCTTGGCTGAAAATGTGTTGCTGGTTAAAGTGCAGCAGGTCAGGCAGCATCCAAGGAACAGGAAATTCGACGTTTCGGGCCAGAGCCCTTCATCAGGAATGAGGAAAGTGTGTCCAGCAGGCTAAGATAAAAGGTAGGGAGGAGGGACTTGGGGGAGGGGCGATGGAGATGTGATAGGTGGAAGGAGGTCAAGGTGAGGGTGATAGGCCGGAGTGGGGTGGGGGCGGAGAGGTCAGGAAGAAAATTGCAGGTTAGGAGGGCGGTGCTGAGTTCGAGGGAATCGACTGAGACAAGGTGGGGGGAGGGGAAATGAGGAAACTGGAGAAATCTGAGTTCATCCCTTGTGGTTGGAGGGTTCCCAGGTGGAAGATGAGGCGCTCTTCCTCCAACCGTCGTGTTGTTATGTTCTGGCGATGGAAGAGTCCAAGGACCTGCATTTCCTTGGTGGAGTGGGAGGGAGAGTTAAAGTGTTGAGCCACGTGGTGGTTGGGTTGGTTGGTCCGGGCGTCCCAGAGGTGTTCCCTGAAGCGTTCCGCAAGTAGGCGGCCCGTCTCCCCAATATAGAGGAGGCCACATCGGGTGCAGCGGATGCAATAGATGATGTGTGTGGAGGTGCAGGTGAATTTGTGGCGGATATGGAAGGATCTCTTGGGGCCTTGGAGAGAAGTAAGGGAGGAGGTGTGGGCGCAAGTTTTGCATTTCCTGCGGTTGCAAGGGAAGGTGCCGGGAGTGGAGGTTGGGTTGGTGGGGGGTGTGGACCTGACGAGGGAGTCACGAAGGGAGTGGTCTTTGCGGAGCGCTGATAGGGGAGGGGAGGGAAATAGATCCCTGGTAGTGGGGTCCGTTTGGAGGTAGCGGAAATGACGGCAGATGATATGCTATATATGGAGGTTGGTGGGGTGGTAGGTGAGAACCAGTGGGGTTCTGTCTTGGTGGCAGTTGGAGGGGCGGGGCTCAAGGGTGGAGGAGCGGGAAGTGGAGGAGATGCGGTGGAGGGCATCGTCGATCACGTCTGGGGGGAATCTGCGGTCTTTGAAGAAGGAGGCCATCTGGGCTGTGCGGTGTTGGAACTGGTCCTCCTGGGAGCAGATGCAGCGGAGACGAAGGAATTGGGAATATGCTACTATTTAGCATCTTGAGCCTGTTCTGCAACTCAGATTATAGCCGATGTATTTCAAAGCTCCATCGGACAACCTGGGTTCCATAATCCCAACAAGCCTTCTCCAAAAATGCTCTGTCAATTGCAGTTTTGAAATTTTAAATTGATGCCACTTGCAGCAGTTTTTGTGTGGGAGAGAGTTTTAGTCTTCCCATTCCTCTGTTGTGAACTGTGCTCCTCCTGCTGACCCGACTTCTGGTCTTGTGTTCCAGGGACAAAAAAACTGAATTTCTATTTGAAAAGCAAGCTGGAAATAGCATCTCAGCCAGCACTGAACAAATAGTTGAAAGGGAGAAACCAGCGCAGTGGGGCAAGGGCAGTTCCATAGGGAACTAATTGATTAGGTCTTTCAAAGAGCCAGCACAGTCTCAATGGGCTGTATGAACCCTTGTTTGGTGTGAAGTGTTCATAACTACTTTCAGCAAGATGGAAGTTTTGGTCTTCCTCTTTACTGGATATATGTCATGCAGTGTGATTTCTTAGTTTCAGGTGAATGTTTCACCTCTTTGTTTATTTAAAAGTAATTTCTTTTGTGACGTAGTATCAGCAAATTTTACCCTTGTGTTATACAGTGACAGACCTGTCTCCATCAGTACTGTACTCACCAATAATGTACCCCAGCCATACACAGCCACAGACCTGCTCCCACCACACACAGTACCCCAGTGTTTTAGTGTTGAGAGAGCTTTGTGCTGTATCTGATTGCATGTTACCTGCAAAGAGAGTGTGAAATTTTGAATGTGGGAGATGAATTGCAAGTTTGAATCTATAATCCAGGTTCAGTGATTGCCTTTTGATTTGCTTTGTAGGGAGTGGGTTCAGCAGTGGTTTTGGGCCTCCCACATTCAACCCATACTCTGATCCGAGCAGCACTGGGAGCATGAACGCATTTGCTGCAGACACCTGGAGCAACCAGAAGATACGGCATGTCTATATCCAGAAGGTATGTTGCTGACATCAAGAAAATGTCTGTCAGAGCAAACTGGAACTCACTGATTCCTCATCCTGCCTGTGACCTGGTATTAGTCTTCCTCTGCGTGCACAATTCCACCTCCATCATGCTGCTCACTCCCTCCCTCCCTCCATTACCACTCTGTCTTTTATCACCTTCATTGCCACTCTTTCTCTTTTCATCTTGCCAGTCACTCTTTCCTTCTATCTTTGCCCCTCCCTTCATAATTGCCATCCCACTTTCGTTCCTTCATTGCCATTCTTTCTTTCTTTCTCTGTCTCTGTCTCTCTGTCTCTCTCTCTCTCCTTGTGTGTCTGTGTAACAATGGATCCTGCTGAGTGTAGGAGATGTTATGGTATCGCAAACCCATAATGGGCAGTGATTTTTGTGGATTTTTATATTCCAGGTTTATGCCATCTTGATGGCACAGTTGTTGGTGACTTTTGGGATAGTGGCAGTCTTTACATTCTAGTAAGTCTCCATATTCTGCTCTAATAATTGTGTCTGTACTAATTAACTCTGTGCTTGTTTCTCTCCCTTCTCTCTTCCCTAACAGGCTGAATGGCTCAATGAGGTTCCCAGTGTAAGCTGTCACAAGAAGCAGGATCTGAGGCTCCATCAATAATTCTGCTAAATTGGCAGATTGTAGTTGAGGCACTGATGGATGCTGCAGTAGATCGTAATGAGACTATCTGTAAACTATATCAGCAGAAATAAGAGGCATACATCGGTTTCTTGAGATGCCTTTATTATAAATGCTTAGCTGAGGTCCAAATTTCTTTCATGGCTTAGCTCATGGGGGTCTGTTTTCAAGGTGAAACTGGAGTGAGTGCTTGCTTTGGTTACAAAAATTACAAGTTTTTTTTTGAATTCTTTCTTTTAATATCTGAATGCTTATTTGAACAGGATTAGAAGTGTGAAAAGAGGTAAATCTCTTATTGTCAGTATATTGGGGTAAAAAGTGAGATCTGCAGATGCTGGAGATCAGAGCTGAAAATGTGTTGCTGGTTAAAGCACAGCAGGTTAGGCAGCATCCTAGGAACAGGAAATTCGACGTTTCAGGCCAGAGCTCTTCAGGAAATCAGGCCCTTCCTGATGAAGGGCTCTGGCCCGAAACGTCGAATTTCCTGTTCCTAGGATGCTGCCTAACCTGCTGTGCTTTAACCAGCAACACATTTTCAGCTTGTCAGTATATTGACCCTACATGGTTGCTACTTCTACAACGTTGTAAAAGCAGCAGTTTCCTTCAAAGCAGATTTTTGAATGGGTGCTTGGTGCACTTCAGGGTTTTCATTTCAAGTGCACATCATTGTTATTTTATGGCTTTTTGGTCTTTAATATAGTGAAAATGGTTGAAGCTTATCTTTGTCCTCCACACATAGGTTACTACACTTTTTCCTGATGCACCCCATTCTCCCTTAGATTTTATGCATTGTGGTGCCATTATTTACGAAAGGTGGTAAGAAAAAACCAGGGAACTATAGACCAGTGAGCCTGACATTAGAGATGGGCAAGTTGTTGGAGGGAATCCTGAGGGACAGGATGTACATGTATTTGGAAAGGCAAGAACTGATTAAGATCGTGGGAAATCATGTCTGACAAACTTGATTGAGTTTTTTTAAGAAATGACAGAGGGTTGATGAAGACAGAGCGGTAGATGTGACCAGATCTGTATGGACTTCACTAAGGCATTTGACAAGGTTCCTCATGGGAGACAGGCTAGCAAAGTTAGATCTCATAGAATTTGGGAGAACTAGCCATTTGGATACAGAACCGGCTTGAAGGTGGTGGTGGAGAGTTGCTTTTCAGAGTGGAGGTCTATGACCAGTGGAGAGCCACAAGGATCAGTACTGGGTCCACTGCTTTTCGTCATTTATAATAATAAGTTGGATGTGAACATAGGAGATATATTTAGTAAGTTTGCAAATGACACCAAAGTTGGGGATGTGATGGACAATGAAAAAGGTTACCTCAGAGTACAACGGGATCTTGATCAGATGGGCCAATGGACTGAGGAGTGGCAGATGGAGTTTAATTTAGATAAATGTGAGGTGCTGCATTTTGGAAAGTCAAATGAGAGCAGGACTTTATACACTTAAGTGTAAGGTCCTGGGGAGTGTTGATAAACAAAGAGACCTTGGAGTGCAGGTTCATAATTCCTTGAAAATGGAGTCGCAGGTAGATAGGATAGTGAAGGCGGCGTTTGGTATGCTTTCCTTTATTGGTCAGAGCATTGAGTACAGGATTGCACCTGTACAGGATGTTGGTTAGGCTTTTGAAATGTTTCAAGCATTTATGGTCTCCTTCTTTTCGGAAGGATGTTGTGAAACTTGAAAGGGTTCAGAAAAGATTCACAAGGATGTTGCCAGGGTTGGAGGATTTGAGCTAGAGGGAGAGGTTGAATAGGCTAGGGCTGTTTTCCCTGGAGTGTCGGAGGCTGAGGGGTGACCTTATAGAGGTTTATAAAGTCATGAGGGGCATGGATAGGATAAATAGACACGGTCTTTTCTCTGGGGTGGGGATGCTCAGAACTAGAGGACATAGGTTTAGGGTGTGAGGGGAAAGATATCAAAGGGACCGAAGGGGCAAAGTTTTCACAGAGGGTGGTGCGTATATGGAATGAGCTACCAGAGGAAGTGGTGGAGACTAGTACAATTACAGCATTTAAAAGACATCTGGATGGGTATGTGAATAGGAAGGGTTTGGAGAGATATGAGCCGCATGCAGGCAAATGGGATGAAGTTAGGTTGGGATATCTGGTCTGCATTGATGAGTTGGACCAAAGGGTCTGTTTCCATGCTGTACATCTCTATGACTCTACATAAACTCCTGTTGCCTTTACATTCTTCTAAGGATTCAGTCGATCTCTGCTGTCCGAGCCTGACACATGCTTCCTTCTTTGTCTTAACTAAACCTCAATTTCTCTAGTCATCCAGCATTCCCTATTCCTACCAGCCTTTCCTTTCACCCTATCAGGAATATACTGTCTCTGGACTCTCGTCATCTCATTTCTGAAAACTTCCCAATTTCCCGCTGTCCATTTACCTGTCACAATCAGCTTTTGAAATTTCTTGCCTAATACTGTCAAAATTAGCTTTCCTTTAATTTATAACTTCAACTTTGAGATCCAGTCTATCCTTTTCCATCACTATTTTAAAATGAATAAAACCATGGTCGCTGGCCCCAAAGTGCTCCCCCACTGACACCTCAGTCACCTGCCCTGCCTTCTTTCTCAAGAGTATGTCAAGTTTTGCACCCTCTCTCAATAGGTACATCCATGTACTGAAACAGAAAACTTTCATGTACACACTTAACAAATTCCTTTCCATCGAAACCCTTAAAACTATGACAGTCCCAGTCTATGTTTGGAATGTTAAAATTTCCTACCACAACCACCCTGTTATTCTTACAGATAACTGAGGTCTCCTCACAAACATGTTTCTCAGTTTCCTGCTGACTATTAGGGGGTCTATTATACAATCCCAAGAAGGTGTTCGTTCCTTTCCTATTTTTCAGTTCCACACAAATAACTTCCTTGGATATATTCAAGTGATGCTATCCCTTATCAAAAGCACCACTCCCCTCTTCTCTTGACACTTTTTGTATCCTTGTTATAGAACTTGTATCGTGGAACATTAAGTTGCCTGTCCGTCCTGAGCCACATTTCTATAATTGCTATGATATCCCAGTCCCATGTTCCCAACCATGCCCTGAGTTCATCTGCCTTTCCTATTAGGCCTCTTGCACTGAAGTGAATGCAGTCTAATTTATCAGTCCTTATTCTCTGCTTTGTTCCTGTCTGCCCTGACTGTTTGACTCGCTCCTTTTCCCAACTGTAACACTCTGATTGATCTCTTTCCTCATTATTTCCCTGAGTCAACCCCCACCCCCAACACCTTACTAATTTAAGTGCTCGTGAGCAGCTCTAGCAAATCTCCCTGCCAGTATATCAGTCCCCTTCCAATTCATGTGCAATCTGTCCTCCATGTACAGGTCACTTCTATCCCAAAAGAGTTTCCAATGATCCAAAAATGTGAACCCTTCTCTCTTGAACTAGCTCCTCAGTCACATATTCATCTACTCTAAATAAAAGCAAATTACTGCAGATGCTGGAATCTGAAACCAAAAGAGAAAATGCTGGAAAATCTCAGCAGGTCTGGCAGCACCTGTAAAGAGAGAAAAGAACTGACGTTTCGAGTCTAACTGATCCTTTGTCAAAGCTTTATCATCTGCTCTATCCTCCTATTCCTAACCTCACCAGCTCGTAGCATTGCATGTAATCCAGATATTGCTACCCTTGAGGACCTCATTTTTAAATTCCTGGCTAACTTTCTATATTCTCCCTTCAGAATCTCATCCTTTTCTCTTCCTATGTTGTTGGTTACAATGTATACAATGACTTCCTGCTGGCCCCTCTCCCCTTTGAGAACATTCTGTACCCTCTCTGAGATATCCTTGATCTGGCATCAGGGAGGCGACACACCATTCTGATTTCTTGCTGCTGGCCACAAATATCTGTCTGTGCCTCTGACTAGGAAAACCCCTATCACAATTGATCGCTTGGAGCCCGATGTACCCTTCATTACATTAGAACCAGTCTCAATACCAGAAACTTGGCCGTTCATGTTGCATTCCCCTCAGAGTCCACCACCCCCTCCGCTTTCCAAATTAACATATTTGTTTGAAATGGGGATAGCCACAGAAGACTTCTGCACTACCTGCCGACCCATCATATCTTTCCTGGAGTTAACTCATCTACCTGACTATATCTGCAGTTTTTCTCCCCTCCTATAACTGCTATCCGTCACTTCCCCTAGCTCTTGTAAATTCCTCATTACCTATAACTGTCGCTTCAACCAATTCAAGCGATATGATAGGATTCACTACCAAAGACACAATCATCAGTAACATGGAAACTCTCCTTAAACCCCCACATCTGACAGGAAGAGCATATCACTCTACTAAAGGCCATCTTTGCTCCTTCACAATCTATAGACCCAGAAAATAGCACCGTCCTTTTGCTTTAAAAACAGTGCTTCAGGCTTACTTCGTACGTGCGGTTTATATTTTTTAAAAATTTAATCAAGAGACCGATCTCAATAAAACATGAAGAAAGAACCCATTCTCTCACTACTGTAGTCTTACAGCAGGATTATACATTAAAATTCTGCACTTATCTGTTCCTGTGCTGAGCTCTCCCACACAGGTTCCTCCAAGGTCAACTGCGAATTTCACTGTTGGTTAATTTTTCCTAGATGCACTCCAACGTCCCGAGATACCTGAACTCAAACAGCAAAGGCAGTAACAAAACCGGTTCACTGCTGTGTCAGTTAGCAGTGCAGGTTGCACTCTCACACTGACCATGTGGTTGCTGCCTTTTGCCTGACTTCCTCCTTTTAAAAGTGCTGTTGTTTTGATCTTTTTCCCCCAAAGTTCCAGTACAATGCAACAGCATATAAAATAGTAATTGCTGCTCCCGGAATTCGAGGAAATAACCTCCAACACCTAAAATACCTCAAAAAGGGAGCCACTCTTTCAGCCACAACTTTTTTCCCCTCTGCCATCTTGGTCTATCCAGAATGCACAAGAGACCTAAGGGGTGACTTTTTAACGCAGAACGTGATGTGTGTATGGAATGAGTTGCCAGAAGAACTGGTGGAGGCTGGTACAATTACAACATTTAAAAGGCATCTGGATGGGTATATAAATAGGAGGGGTTTGAAGTCATGTGGTCAAATGCTGGCAAAAGAAACTAGATTAATTTCGGATATCTGGTCAGCATGGAAGTGTTGGACCGAAGGGTCTGTTTCTGTGCTGTGCATGTCTATGCCTCTATTTGTTGAACATTTTTGGATGTTCCAGTTAGAATGAGACCAGGGTTGTAATCTCTTAGAATCACAGAATTAGAGTCAGAGAGATGTACAACCTGGAAACAGACTCTTCAGTCCAACTCGTCCATACTGACCAGATATCCTAACCTAATCTAATCCCATTTGCCAGCACTTGGCTCATATCCCTCTAAACCCTTCCTATTCATATACCCGTCCAGATGCCTTTTAAAAGCTGTAATTGTAGCAGTGTCCATTCTTTCCTCCGACAGCTCGTTCCATACATGGACAACCCTCCGTGTGAAAACATTGCCCCTTCGGTGCCTTTTATATCTTTCCTCTCTCACCCTAAACCTATGCCCTCTAGTTCAGGACTTCCCCACCCCAGAGAAAAGACCTTGTCTATTTATCCTATCCATGCCCCTCATGATTTTATAAACCTCTGTAAAGTCACCCCTCAGCCTCCGATGCTCAGGGAAAACAGCCCTAGCCTGTTCAGCCTCTCCCTGTAGCTCAGACCCTCCAACCCTGGCAACATCCTTGTAAATCTTTTCTGAACCCTTTCAAGTTTCACAACATCTTTCCGATAGGAAGGAGACCAGAATTGCACACAATATTCCAAACGTGGCCTAACCAATGTCCTGTACAGCTGTAACATGACCCCGCCCCCCCCCCCAATTCCTGGACTCCGTACTCTGACCAATAAAGGAAAGCATAGCAAACACCACGTTCACTATCTTATCTACCTGCGACTCCACTTTCAAGGAGCTTTGAACCTGCACTCCAAGGTCTCTCTGTTCAGGAATACTCCCCAGGACCTTGCGCTTAAGTGTATAAAGTCATGCTCTCATTTGACTTTCCAAAATGCAGCACTTCGCATTTATCTAAATTAAACTCCATCTGCCACTCCTCAGCCCAGTGACCCATCTGATCAAGATCCCATTGTACTCTGAGGTGACCTTCTTTGCTGACCACTACACCTATAATGTTGGTGTCATCTGCACAATAACTATATCTCCTATGTTCACATCCAAATTATTTATCTAAATGACGAAAAGCAACTGACCCAGCACTGATCCTTATGACACTCCACTGGTCACAGCCCTCCAGTCTTAAAAGCAACCCTCTACCACCACCCTCTGTCCTCTGCCTATGAGCCAGTTCTGTATGCAAATGGCTAGTTCTTCTTATATTCAATGAGATTTAATCTTGCTAACTAGTCTCCCATGAGGAACCTTGTTGAATTCCTTACTGAAGTCCATATAGATTATGTTCACTGCTCTACCCTCATTATCCTCTTTTTTTTCATTTTTTCAAAGAGCTCAATCAAGTTCATGAGACCTGAATTCCCAGATTACCAGTTTGTGTTTCTGTCTGAGTTGTCATTTAATTTTCATCTCAACAGTCAAAGATGAATAAATTCTATGTATGTTTCTGCTTCCTTGCACAGTGACCCCGTCAGAATGTACGTACGGAACAATTATGTTTTGTATTACACCTCTTTGTAAGTGAACATTTCTTCCTGTTATCTCTTGACACGGTGAAGGAAGTGTTTAAAGGAACATTGAAACTACTGTTGTAAATTTTTCTATTTGGGCTTCTGTGCTGTACTCCCCTGGTCCATTTGCTTAGCTGCATGTAGAATGCAAAGCACGGAGACACACTGTTTGGCCCATTTGGCTTTTGTAGATTGTGTAGTGACCCCACTTGAATTCTTCAATCTTGAGCAGGGTGAGGGAGTGGCTGCAGTTCTTACCAATATCTACCTCATCTCCTGTCACTCGTCACATTCCTCTGCCTTTTCTTGCCAAGATGCCCTTTTATTTTGTTCGAGGACTGTGGATGTTGTTGACAAAACTACTGTATAAATTGCAGCTGACTGTTTGTCCATCCCACTCCCCAGCTGAATGAATCTCTGATTTTCACTGTCCCTGCTCATACATGGGGAGTGTCAGCTTCACAGGGACTTGGCTAGTGGGACCAAAGTTATGGCTTTTTCCATATTCTCTAGGAAGATGGCCAGTTTTTTTGTAGATGTTCCTTTAAACTGTTCCCAGAGTTCATGTTTTCATAAATCTACGAATCCTTTGGGAAAGCTGAAGTACTTTTTGCTTTGTTTTCTTTCCAGTGCTGTCTTCATCACCACCTACCTCATTCTTGTCTGCTGTTCCGGAATCAGGTCAGTTCCAACCGAAACCTCTCACAAGCATACACGTTGCAACTTGCTGCAGTTTCTCAAAAGTTTCTCCTCTTCATGCTCCTAACTCTGCCACTTATTACAATATCACATATGCCGATTTGCCCATTGCCCCCCAGTCCCTTCCCTAACCCCACTCTACAGAACTTAACTTTCCCTGGTCCCCGAAACAGGGTAGGTGAATTGAAATTGGACATAGGTTCAGTTTCGATTCTCAGTTTCATTGGCTGGTTGAGCTCCAGTAACATCCTTTGTGTACAATCAGAGTGACCGATGAATGATGTTGATAAACCCCTGGCTTCTGTCTAGCCTGTGTTTAAGCTAACATCTGTGGAGAGTGAAACAAGGGTAACATTTTGATTTGGATATGACTCCCCTTCAGGGCTTGTGAATATCACTACTGGTTGAAGGTGAGGTAATGTGTGCTGAAAGGGAAAGGTGGGGTTAATGTTTCATGTTGAATGTGCTCTGACAATAAGTCATTGAGTTGAAACATTAGCCATCGTTACTGCCCGGCTTGTGTACTTTATTCCTCTCATCTATGTTTTGGTCAGCAGTTGTTTTGGAGACCTGGAAACATGCAGCAGGTTCAATCTACTCCTGGCTTCTGCTAAACCAACCTAGAAATTATTCTATTACAACATCACATTCACTATCATATGTATAGACATTTGAAAGGGATAGGTTTAACCCATATACCAGGCAGAAAGTTAAACATCTCTGGGATAATTGTTAGTATTTTTGTTCAGGTAGTTTGGTAGATTTTCTTTCTATTGAACTAACATTGTTTTCATTTCTTTTGATCTATTTTGTTATCTTCATGCAGGAGACGCTATCCCTGGAACTTGATTCTGTTGGCAATTTTTGTAAGTGTTGGCAATTATTAGTAAAATTGAAAATGTTTGTATGACTGTGAACATTATCTGTAAAATATCCTGTCATCTTCAGCAATTTCTAAATTCCTAACATTAATGAAGGTTCTGTTCACCCTCAGGTACATCTTAAAGATTCCATGATGAATTGGATGAAGAGGTTTCCCAAAACCGCTCCCCTCTGTCCCCTCCCCCACCCACCATCCTATGGTCAATGTTTACTTCACAAAAAGATAATTTAAACATTGCTGCTTGCGAGATCTTGCTGTGCAGCTATTGGCTGCCACATTTCCTACACTTAAATAGTGACTTTGTTTTAAAACAGTCACTTGCTGCAAAGTGCTTTGGTCACTCTAACATTGATCTGTAATAGAGATATGGGGTTTCTAAAGCCACAATCAGGTCAACTACGATCTTATCAAGTGGTGGAACAGGCTGGTGGAGCCAAATGGCCTATCCCAACTTTTAGTTCTTATGTTGTTAGTGCCACTATCGAAATGGAAGTCTTTCTTTGCTAATTTTTTTTTCCCATCGCCTCCCACATTTCCGCACTCTTGCTTGTTTTCTCCCGTCTCTACCATCGAGCAACATGAATCAAGGGTACTGCCTTTCTATGAAATAGCGTTGGTGGAGTCTTTTGCGCACACCCAAGAGTGCAGATGGAACCTTGGTTTAACATTTCCTCTGAAAGGTGACCCCCTCCAACTAGGCACGTTGAACCCATAGTGGCTTTGCCTCTGGAATGAGGGTGTTACCCGCTGAGCTTAAGCAGGTTAGTCTTACAGTTTTCTGACCAGCAGACTGATTTGCCTGGACTCTACCCCACCAATCACAAATTGGCCAACAGTTTCACTTAGAAGCCTACATGGCTCCAATCCAAATTGTCTTAATGGTCTCAATAATTTTTTGAGATGACCATTATCCACAGGCAGAGACTGTACCAGGTGGTACCACGATAGGTTTCTTGAACAGTATGTATTGGAATTGACAAGGGGGCAAGCTATCCTAGATCTGGTCCTGTGTAATGAGACAGGGATAATTAATGATGTCATAGTTAGGGATGCTCTTGGAAGGAGTGATGACAGTCTGGTTGAATTTAGAATGCAGATGGAAAGTGCGAAGATAAGATCCAATACCAGGGTCCTGTGCTTAAACAAGGGAGACTACAATAGCATGAAGGAGGAGTTGGCTAAAGTAGACTGGAAGCAAAGACTTCATGGTGGGACAGTTGACGAACAGTGTCGGACTTTCAAAGCAATTTTTCAAATTGCTCAGGAAAAGTGAAAAGTAAAAAGTAACGACTGCAGGAAAAGGGATAATCTGCCATAGGTGCCTAAGGAAATAAGGGAGGCTATCAAATTGAAAGAGAAGACATACAAAGTGGCCAAGATCAGTAGGACAATTGGGAAAGCTTTACAGGTCCACGGAAAGCCACAGAAAGAGCTGTAAAGAAAAGTAAGATAAATTATGCAAAAAAACTAGCTCAGAATATAAAACCAGATAGCAAAAGTTTCTACGAGTATATAAAACTAGAGTGGCTAAAGTACGTATTGATCCTTTAGAGTATGAGAAGGGGGATTCAGTCATGGGTTATGAGCTAATGGCCGAGGCATTAAATAGGTATTTTGTGTCAGTCTTCACAGTGGAGGACCCGAATGACGTGCCAATAATTGACAAAGAGAGAAAGGCGGGTGAGGACCCTGGAAACAATCATCATGAAAGAGGTAGCGTTGAGCAAGCTAATGAAGCTAAGGTTAGACAAGTGTCCTAACCCTGATGGAATGTATCCCAAGGTATGAAAAGAAATGGTGGGAGAAATAGCAAATGCACTTGTGGTAATTTTCCAAAATTCACTGGACTCTGGGGCAGTTCCAGCAGGTTGGAAAATGGCAAATGTGATGCCACTGATTAAAAAGGGAGGTAGACAAAAGCTGGGGAATTATAGACCAGTTAGCTTAACTTCTATATTGGGGAAAATGCTTGAGTCTATTATTAAGGAAGAAATAGCAAGGCATCTATATATAAATTGCCCTCCATGGTTCATGAAGGGCAGATCATGCTTAACTAATCTTTTAGGAATTGTAAGACAAGGGGGACACAGCATATGTGGTGTTTTAAATTTCCAAAGGCACTCGACAAGGTGCCGCACAAAAGGCTGCTCCATAAGATAAAGCTGCATGGCGTTACAGGTGATAGAGGATTGGTTAACCAACAGAAAGCAAAGTGTGGGAATAACGGAGTGCTATTCTAGTTGGCGATCAATGACTAGTGATGTGCTTCAGGGATCAGTGTTGGAACTGCAGTTATTCACAATTTGCACAAATGATTTGGAGTTGGGGATCACGTGTAGTGTGTTAGAGTTTGTGGATGACACTAAGATGAGTGGTAGAGCAAGTGTGCAGAGCACTGTGAAACTTTGCAAAAGGACATAGATAGTTTAAGTGAGTGGGCAAAGGTCTGGCAGATGGAGTACAATGTTGATAAATGTGAAGTCATCCATTTCAGTAGGAATAACAGAATAAAGGATTATTACCTGAATGGTAAGAAATTGCAGCACACTGCTGTGCAGAGGGACCTGAATGTCCTTGTGCATGAATCACAGAAGGTTGGTCTGCAGGTACAACAGGTAATTATGAAGGCAAATGGAATTTTGTCCTTCATCACTATACGGATTGAGTTTAAAAGCAGGGAGGTTATGTTGCAGCTGTACAAGGGGCTGGTGAGGCCACACCTGGAGGACTGTGTGCAGTTTTGGCCTCCTTAAGAAAGGATGTACTGGCACTGGAGGGGGTGCAGAGGAAGTTCACGAGGTTGATTCCGGAGTTCAGGGCTTGGCTTATGTGGAGAGACTGAGTAGACAGGGATTGTGTTCATTGGAATTTAGAAGAATGCGAGGAGATCTTACAGAAACATATAAAATTATGAAGAGAATAGATAAAGTAGAAGTAGAAAGGATGTTTCCACTGGCAGGTGAAACTAGGACAAGAGGGCATAGCGTCAAAATTAGAGCGTGCAGATTTAGGACCGAATTGAGAAGGAACTTCTTCACCCAGAGAGTTGTGAATCTATGGAAGTGAAGTGGTTGAGGCTTCCTCAGTAAATGTTTTTAAAGCTAAGATAGATAATTTTTTGAACAGTCAAGACATTAAGGGTTACAGTGAGCAGGTGGGTAAGTGGAGCTGAGGCTGTGAATAGATTAGCCATAAATGTTATTGAATGGCAGAGCAGGCTCGACAGACTAGATGGTCTACTCCTGCTCTTAGTTCTTATATAGTTTCACCACAGTGGCATTTTATACATGTCAATACAGCAGCCTTGGGCATCTTATCCTGGACTAGACCCTAGAGACGGAGAGTTCCCAACTCGTTAAGACATATTGGGTGATTTATGTTCTTGTGCTGGGAGAAATCAGCCAGCTAACTGTTGAATTGACCCCTGCTGGGTAACTAATGTCCTTCAATGGCAGGGACCTGCTATCTCGATCTGATCTGACTGATAAGTGGCTCTAGTGAATGACTCAACCCCTCAGGGAAATAATCACCGCATCCCTAGAACAAGGTAGAACATGATGTAAACATCTAGCCATCATCACCTCATCCTCTTCTCCCTGACTAATCTTTTGATTTATTCACTCATGGGACGTGGGCATCACTGGTTGGCCAGCATTTATTGCCCATCTCTCGTTGCCCTTGGGAATTTAATGGTGAGCTGCCTTCTTGAACCACTTCAGTCCATGTGCTGTAGGTAGACTCACAGTGCCCTGAGGGAGGGAATTCCAGGATATTGAGCCAGCGACATTGAAGGCACAACAAAAGGTTTCCAGATCAGGATGATGAATGGTTTGGAGGGGAACTTGCAGGGAGTGGTGTTCCCTCGTATCTGCTGCCCTTGTCCTTCGAGATGGAATTGGGTTTGGAAGGTGCTGCCTGAGGTTCTTTGGTGAATTTCTGCAGTGCATGTTGTAGATAGTAGACACTGCTGCTACTGCACATCGGTGGGGGAGGGAGGGGATGTTTGTGGATGTGGTGTCAATCAAATAGGGGCTGCTTTGTCCTGGATGGTCTCTAGCTTCTTGAGTGTTGTTGGAGCTGCACCCAGCATTACTGATTGAATGAGAACCCATTGAAGTTTGACTAAATGATTGAATTTCAGTGAATTTGAGCTTTTCCCTTTGTCTGATGTGGTCTTTCCATCTCTCCTCAGACTCTGGGCATGTCATACATGGCAGGGATGCTTACCACGTAAGAGTTTTTATAAAACACAATTTCTCACACAATGTTAGAAAACATTATATCCAGGCCATTAATGGGAACGCTGCAGGAGGAAGCGAGAGAAATCCACCAGGCAGAGAATGTAAGAGGTGCATGAGTTGGTCATGCCAGCTCCACCATACACTGATCTCATGGCAATCTTCTATTTTAACATTATTTTCCTGAACTCTCCCCAGATCCCTTAATGCTTGTAATCTGTAAAAGTCTTTTAACCTCAGTCTTGAACACACTCAATGGCTGATACTCCAAACTCTGGGTCAACAAATGTCAAAAGTTCACAGCCCTCTGAAGAAATTCATCCTCATTTTTAAGCCATCAATGGCCTACCCGCTTAAACTCAGTCCACTAATTCTAGACTCCCCAGGCAGGACGAAACATCCTTCCTGCATCCACCATGTCGTGCCCTGTAAGAAATTTGTACGTTTGAATTAATCACCTCCCCTCCTTCTAAACTCCAGCGAATATAGAGTCAGTCTCTTCATTCCTTCCTCCTTGTTCAATCCCTCTGTTCCACAAATTAGTCTTTAGAACCTTTATTTTGCTTCCTGTACGGCAAATATATCTTCCTTCAGATAAGGAGACTAAATCTGCACACAATACTCCAAGTGCGATCTCACCAAGCATCTATATAACTGCAACAAGGCATATTTATTTTGCACATCAAAGCAAAATACGACAGATGCTGGAAATTTGAAACAAAAATGGAGAACACTGGAGAAACTCAGCAGGTCTGGCCACATCTTTGAAAAGACAAACAGAATTAATCTTTTGAGTCCAGTGTGACTTATTCAGAACTGAAACGCTACTTTTAAACTCAAAGTCCTTTATAGTAAAGATCGGCATACCATTTGCTGCCTTAATTGCCTTCTGTCCCTACATATTAACTTACAGTGATCCATGAACAAGGGCACCTAACTCCATTTGAAATTCAACATTCCCCAGAAGAAATACTCCTGTTTCTCCACATAGTATTCCATCTCCTGGATTGTGTTGAACTCTGGCAAAAGTGCAGCATCTGTGAAGAGAAATCTGAGTTGATGTTTCAGGTCTGGTAATCCCTTGGTTACTAGACCCAAAATATTAACTCTGATTTCTCTTCACAGATGCAGCCTGATGAGCCTTACCAGCAACTTCTGTATTTGTTTCTGATTTACAGCATATGCAGTCCTTTTGGTTTTTATTTGGCCTGTATCATTGTGCCTCATAATCTTACACACCTCTATAAGGTCCTCTCTCAACCGTCACTGCTCCAACAGAAACAATCCCAGCCTATTTGATCTTTCCTCAAACCTCAGACCTTCCAACTCAAGCAACATGCTGGTAAGTCTCCTCTGCACCCTCTCTGGTGCAATCACATCATTCCTATAATGTGGTGACCAGAACTGCACACAGTACTCCTGTTGTGGCCCAGCCAGAGGTTTACACAGTTCTAGCATAATCTCCCTCATCCTGTACTGTATGCCTTGTCTAATAAAGGCAAGTATACCTATCTCCTATCCTGCTACCTTCAGGGAGCTGTGGATGTGCATGCCAAGGTCCTTCTGACCTTCAGTATTTTCCAGGCTTCTACCTTTAATATTGTAATTCTTTGCCTGGTAAATATGAAATTTAAATTGTGAAAATCTCAAATAAAATATTATCTAATAGCCACCATGTCAATTATAAAAATACACCGAGTTCATGAGTTTTCTTGAAGTAAGAAAATCTGCCGTCTTTACTAGGTCTTGCCTATATGTGACTCCAGACTCAGCAATGCAATGGACTAAGTAACTGCCATCTGGACAATTAGGGCTGTGCAATAAATTATTGCTTGGCCTGTCCCTTAAGAATAAAGAAAATAATCATCTCTAATTTCCTGATCGAAACTGTGATTTACATTATCACTGCTATTTGGTGGCTAATGGACAACTCCCAGCAGAGCTTTCTGCCCCTTGCTGTTACTTCATTCCACGCAAACTGATTCAATGTTGTCAGCTTTAAAACTCGGGGCATCTCTTACAAGTATTAATGTATCTTTAATTAATTAACAGAGCTATCCTACTTCCTTTTGCCAGCTCCCTGTCAATGTTTCCCTACACACTTAAGTGGTTGCAACCACTGGGAGTTCCGTGTATGCTGATTCACATGTGGACATTGGATCTGAAAACTGCTGCTATCCACAGACCTTGGAGGAAGTATTAGAGGGAATGTAGCTCCTGTCCTTCCTAAATATCATTATCCATGCATTTTCAGGTCCCTGTTTTGTTTTCCTTGTAATCACATCTCTGTTCCCTCCGTGACTACCTGGTCAGGTCCACACCCCCAACAACCCACCCTCCCGTCCTGGCACCTTCCCCTGCCACTGCAGGAATTGCAAAACCTGCGCCCACACCTTCTCCCTCACCACCATGCAAGGCTCCAAAGGAGCCTTCCACATCCATCGTAGTTTTACCTGCACATCCACCAATGTAATTTACTGTACCTGTTGCTCCTGATGCGGTCTCCTCTACATTGGGGAGACTGGACGCCTACTCGCAGAGCACTTTAGGGAGCATCTCCGGGACACCCGCACCAATCAACCACACTGTCCCGTGGCCCAACATTTCAACTCCCCCTCCCACTCTGCCGAGGACATAGAGGTCCTGGGCCGCCTCCACTATCACTCCATTACCACCCGACGCCTGGAGGAAAAACGCATCATCTTCTGCCTCGGAACACTTCAACCCCAGGGCATCAATGTGGACATCACCAGTTTCCTCATTTCCCCTCGTTCCTACCCCCCCCCCCCCCCCCCCCCCCCCCCCCCCAACCTTACTTCAGTTCCAACCCAGCAGTCTCCCCATGACCTGTCCTACATGCCTATCTTCCTTTCCACCTATCCACTCCACCTTCCCCCCCCCGACCTATCACCTTGATCCCCACCCCCAATCACCTATTGTACTTTTTGCTACCTTCTCCCCCGCCCCATTTATCTCTGCACCCTGGAGGCTTCCTGGGCCTCTATTCCTGATGAAGGGCTTTTGCCCGAAACATCGACTTTCCTGCTCCTCGGATGCTGCCTGACCTTCTGTGCTTTTCCAGCACCACTCTGATCTAAACTCTGGTTTCCAGTATCTGCAGTCCTCACTTTTGCCTAACAATGGATTCATGGCCATCAGATGTATTGAATTCAAATTCCACCATCTGCCGTGGTGGGATTCGTACATCACCTGGGTCTCAAGATTAAGAAGATCATTCTTGATGAAGGGCTCTGGCCAGAAATGTCAATTTTCCTGCTCCTTGGATGCTGCCTGACCTGCTGTGCTTTTCCAGCACCACACACTTAATGCTCAAATTCTCAAGAAGCAAAAGCTCTTTGAGCTGCAAACCCTTACCACAGATAGCTGAGGCATCTAGGAGAGCCTACGTCTTGCAGCAGTAACACAACCCCTGCCCTGCATCATTATTGTGTTCATGAGGTTTACTTATTTAAATTACTTTCCCCTTCTCATTAAACTCTCTTCACTCACCCAACTCCTTCACACTTGGTGCAGTCAGCAGGCATGGGGAAATCTCTGTCTTTAGACTTTGAAAAGCAATAAGTCAGCTCTGAGAAAACAGAAAAACTGAGGGAGAATTTGCTCCAATCCCACAACCCACCGTGATCACTGTGCTGCTCTAACTCTGACCTATCGCGCACGCTTTTACTCTGTCTCTCTCTCACACACAAACACAAACACACTTTTACTCTGTCTCGCTCTCTCTCACACTTCCTTGCCGCGCTGTGTCCCCCCCACACACACTCTCCACCCGCACATTTTCACTCACCACACTCTTTCTCACTTTCATGTTCTTTCTCACTCTTGGACTTGCACACTCTTTTACTCTCATGTCCGTTCTCTTGTGGTTCCTCTCTTACTCCCATGCCCATTCTCGCATTCATTCTCACTCCCATGCACTTTCTTGCACCTGCACCAGCTCTCGTATACGCGCTCTGTCTTGCTCCCATGCCCTGTCTCTCACTCTCCTGTGCTAGTTTTCACTCCTGCACATACACTCATGCTCACTCCTGCGCTCTTTTGCTGTCACATTTGCTCCTGTGCTTTCTGCCTCATGCGCGTGCAAGCGCACACACACACACCAGTCTCATCATTTCGAGCACCCAAAGGAGTTAATACAGTTGTGGTAAGCTCCAGACCAAGTCGGCAATATCTTAAACATGGAGCCGTTCCTTAATTGGTAATATCAAAAGTTATTCGCACAGAGAGAAGAATGGATCTGTAACACGTTTCCCCATAAAACTGCTAAAGCTTGGGCTCCACTGACAATTTCTAAAGTGAAATGATATGCAGAACCTGGGTTGAGGAGGTCACTGGTTTTTATACATTTTTATTTGATCATTTTAATCTCTGACTGTCTTGATAAGTAAGTATTAAATCATCTGCTTCTTGTCTCCCTAGTTACCATAACACAAAGAGTGTGATGATCTGCATTGGAATCACTGCCTTAGTCTGTCTTGCAGTCAGCATCTTCTCCTTCCAGACAAGGGTACGTTGTACATTTCTTATTATGGGATACGGTAATCGCTACTACACTTATTTCCCAATGTTGTCTTGAATTCATGGATTTGCCAAGTCTCCTCCAAGGCAAGGTCAATTCATAATGGTAGAGAGGTGGAGCCACACCACTGGAGGGTCAGCGCTGAGGGAGTACCGCACTGCTGGAGGGTCAGCGCTGAGGGAGCGCCGCACTGTCGGAGGGTCAGCGCTGAGGGAGCGCCGCACTGTCGGAGGGTCAGCGCTGAGGGAGCGCCGCACTGTCGGAGGGTCAGCGCTGAGGGAGCGCCGCACTGTCGGAGGGTCAGCGCTGAGGGAGCGCCGCACTGTCGGAGGGTCAGCGCTGAGGGAGCGCCGCACTGTCGGAGGGTCAGCGCTGAGGGAGCGCCGCACTGTCGGAGGGTCAGCGCAGAGGGAGCGCCGCACTGTCGGAGGGTCAGCGAAACAATGTCCCACATCTACTCTGTCAAGCCATTAATAATCTTATGTATTTCAAAAAATCTTCTCTCATTAATTCAAATCTCCAATGAGTACAGGCCCAACCTACTCAATCTGTCCTCAGAAGGCAGTCCCTCCAAACTGGAATCAACCTAATGAACCTTCTGTATACTGACTCCAATTCCAGTATATCTTTCATAGGCAAGGGCCCAAAGCATTTGCAATATTCATGTTTGTAGTTTAGTTCATGCCTTGGATAGTTTTTATCAGACATTCCATTGGCGACAATACATTCATTGTATCACTAAGGGAATAGTTCACTCTTGATGGATCAGTACTGACAGATGTCCACATTGTTGGGCATCATAGCCCTATCTCCCCTCTCAATGTTGAAGATTTTGTTTCCCCACTGATTTGAACATTTGCTGATGAACCAATACTACCAGACCATTTAGCTTAATGCCATGTGTGAGATCTTGCTGTACAAAAATGACTTTGTAACAACATCTGTGCCCAGGAGGGATCAAAGTAATAGTTGCTTGGTAATTCTTGATCAGGGAATGAATGAGGTTGGTGGAAATTGGCCAGTCAACTTCCAAGTCCCATCAGCCACTAGGACAAGGGCAGCATATAGATGGGAACACCATCATAAGTCCCCTCATCATCCTGACTTGGAAATATATCACTGTTCCTTCAATGTTGCTGGGTAAGAATGCCCTCCATTACAAAACTCTGGGTCTACCTACAGCACGTGAGCTATATTGGTTCAAGAAGGCAGCTCACCACCACCTTCTCAAGGGCAAATGGACCAGGTAATGAATGCTGTTCCAGCCAGCAACTCCTACATCCTAGGAATGAATTTTAAAAATCTGGAAAAGAGGGAGGTAAGGAATTGGAAGGGATTGACAATGGCCAGGGAAGAGAAAAGAGTTGGTAAGGAATTGTAGAGAGGAGAGACAGGTAGAGGTCGGGGAGATTGAAGGATTGGGAGAGGAAGGTGGAAGGTTTTTAGAGTCAGACAACCAGGATGGTGAGCTCCTGATGTCTGGTTTTAACCATCCCCTCTCTCTCAGCTTACTGAAGCATTGGAGTCTTTAGTTGGGGAAATCTCTCATGTTGACTGATGCTTTTTGTTGCAGTTTGACTTCACCTCCTGCCAAGGACTGATGTTTGGAATGTTGATGGTATTGTTTATTACTGGAATAGTAATGGTCTTCACTGCTCCATTCGGATATGTAAGTAAACAGCCTGGCCAAGGTCCTTTTCCTGTGATGTGGATATGATATTATTGTGGTTATAAACATTGACACTATAGTCAATAGTAAACAGACTCTGAATTTTATGAGCTAGAAATGCTTATCTATTCAGAAAATTATTTTAAAATTGAACATTTTACTTAAATAATTCTAGAGACATGAGTATTGCTTGCAGGGTTAGTATTTATTCCTGATCCTTAGAAGGTGATAGTCAGCCATCTTACTGAACTGCTCATAATGATCATATACTGAGTGGCCGCTTCCAAAGGTGGAGATATGTGAGTGACTCTGGTCAGTGCCAGTATTAATGGAAGAAGGAATAATATTAAGACACAAGTTGGATGAGATTGATTGATAGATTCTTGTTGACTAAAGTGCCAATGGATATAAAAATGTAAGAAATATAAGCAGGACATGGGCCATCAAGTCTCCTCCAGCATTCAATAAGATCATAGCTGCTCTGTTGTGACCTTAAACTCCACATTTTCCCCCCATCGTTACCCTTGACTCTATTATAAATCGGAAATCCTTCTGATTCAGTTGGAATATATTGTGTCCAGCCTCATTGCTTGCTGCAAAAGAGAATTCCACAGACAAATGAACCTCAGAGAGGCAAAAAAACCCTCCCTTTAAGTCTTTCTTAAATAAATTAAACCCCTTATTTTGAAACTATGCCCCCAAGTTCTGGACTCCCCCCACAAGGTGAAGCATCCTCTCAGGATCTACCTTTCAAACCTTCATAGATATTTCACATTTCAATAGACAATAGGTGCAGGAGTAGACCATTCTGCCCTTCGAGCCTGCACCACCATTCAATATGACCATGGCTGATCATCCTTAATCAGCATCCTGTTCCTGCCTTGTCTCCATAACCCTTGATTCCACTATCCTTGAGAGCTCTATCCAACTCTTTCTTAAATGAATCCAGAGACTGGGCCTCTACTGCCCTCTGGGGCAGAGCATTCTCCACACCCACCACTCTCTGGGTGAAGAAGTTTCTCCTCATCTATGTCCTAAATGGTTTACCCTGTATTTTTAAGCTGTGTCCTTGGCACTCACCCATCAGCGGAAACATGTTTCCTGCCTCCAGAGTGTCCAATCCTTTAAAAATCTTATGTCTCAATCAGATCCCCTCTCAGACTTCTAAACTCAAGGGTATACAAGCCCAGTTGCTCCAGACTTTCAGCGTAAGGTAATCCCTCCATTCCAGGAATTGACCTCGTGAACCTACGCTGCACTCTCTCAATAGCCAGAATGTCTTTCCTCAAATTTGGAGACGAGAACTGCACACCTCTCATTCTTCTCTGCTCCAATGTGTGCACCCTCAACCAGTTTATCCGCTCCATTCCAGGCTTAGTGATCCAGAGCAAGGAGTACTCCGTGCAGTCTCACTGAAACCATGTGCACTGTAACAAAACCTCCCGAACTTTTCAAGACAAACCTTCCTTTGTGTGCTAGCATTTTGTCGTTTCTGTATACGGGCAGCCACATCCTTCTGTACTACAGCATTCTGCATTCTCTTTTCATTTAAATAATATGTTGTTTTTCAATCTTCCTGCCACAATGAATAACCTCACATTTTACCACATTATAATCTATCTTCCAAATTTTTGCCCACTCACCTAACGTATACCCACTACATAGTATTTGTGTGCTCCACACAACTTGCATTCTTACCTATCTTTGAGTGAGCTGGACTGCAGGTTTGCAGTGCAGAGTGACACCAACAGCACAGGTTCAATTCCCGTCCTGGCTGAGCTTCACAATAACTGTCTCTCAGCACTGCCTGAGGTACCGTGCTCCTCAGTTAAATTCACCACCAATCATCTCTGAGTCATCTCTGGTACTCTGTGACTTTGCTTTTGTTTTTGTGCCATCAGCAAATGTGGCTGTAACACAGTCAGTCACTATTACAGGTGTAAATAGTTGAGGGACTAGCACAGATCCATGTAGTACACATGAGTTAAGACAAGACCTCTTTATTATGACTGTGTTTCATGTTCATCAGCAACTCCTTCATCATGTGAACATAAAATGCCAAATATTGTGAGCTCTTAACTTGTGTATTAACCTTTTACGTGGCACTTTATTTTCTCTTGTTCCGGGCACCCTTGCCATCTGTACCACTCATTCCTCATTCCCCCGTGTCAACCTCCCTTATGTTCTAAAGAAGAGTCATAGAACATAGAACATAGAACATAGAAGGATACAGCGCAGTACAGGCCCTTCGGCCCTCGATGTTGCGCCGACCGAATCCTACCTAACCTATACTAGCCCAATAACTTCCAAATGCCTATCCAATGCCCGCTTAAATGACCATAAAGAAGGAGAGTTCACCACTGATACGGGCAGGGCATTCCATGAACTCACAACCCGCTGTGTGAAGAATCTACCCCTAACATCTGTCCTATACCTACCACCCCTTAATTTAAAGCTATGTCCCCTAGTAACACCTGACTCCATTAGCGGTAAAAGGTTCTTAGTATCTACCCTATCTAAACCCCTAATCATCTTATACACTTCTATCAGATCTCCCCTAAACCTTCTCTTCTCCAATGAGAACAGCCCCAAGTGCCTCAGCCTTTCCTCATAAGATTTTCCTACCATTCCAGGCAACATCCTGGTAAACCTCCTCTGCACTCGTTCTAAAGCTTCCACATCCTTCCTATAGTATGGCGACCAAAACTGCACACAATACTCCAGATGAGGCCGCACCAGAGTCTTATACAACTGCAACATGACCTCAGGACTCCGGAACTCAATTCCTCTGCCAATAAAGCCCAGTACACCATATGCCTTCCTCACAGCACTATTTACCTGGGTGGCAACTTTCAGAGATCTGTGTACATGGACACCAAGATCCCTCTGCTCATCCACACTACCAAGTAGCCTACCATTAGCCCAGTAATCCATCATCTTGTTATTCCTACCAAAGTGAACGACTTCGCACTTAGCTACATTGAATTCCATTTGCCACATTTCCGCCCAGCTCTGCAACTTATCTATATCCCGCTGTAACCTACCACTTCCTTCCTCACTATCCACAACTCCACCGACTTTTGTGTCATCCGCAAACTTGCTTACCCAGCTTTCAAGTCCTTCCTCTAGATCATTTATAAAGATAACAAAAAGCAATGGTCCCAAAACAGATCCTTGTGGTACACCGCTAGTAACTGCGCTCCAAGATGAACATAATCCATCAACTACTACCCTCTGTCTCCTTCCAGCCAGCCAATTCCTAATCCAAACCTCTAATGTATCCTCAATGCCATACCTCCGAAGTTTTAGCATTAGCCTACCATGGGGAACCTTATCGAACGCCTTACTAAAATCCATATACACAACATCTACTGCTTTACCCTCATCCACTTCCTTGGTCACCTTCTCAAAGAACTCTAAGGTTTGTGAGGCACGACCTGCCCTTCACAAAACCATGCTGGCTATCCCTGATCACGTTATTCCTACCCAGATGTTCATAAATCTTATCCCTTACCATTCTCTCTAAGACTTTGCCCACCACTGAAGTCAGACTCACTGGCCTATAGTTGCTAGGGCTATCCCTACTCCCTTTCTTGAACAATGGGACCACATTCGCTATCCTCCAGTCCTCTGGTACTATTCCTGTAGACAACGACGACATAAAAATCCAGGCCAATGGCTCTGCTATCTCCTCCCTAGCTTCCCATAGGATCCTGGGGTAAATGCCATCAGGCCCAGGAGACTTATCTATATTCATCCTTTCCAATATTCCCAAAACCTCTTCCCTGCATATTTCCAGGGCATCCATTCTAATTATTTGTGATTCCATATTCACATCAGCAACAGTGTCCTGTTCCTGAGTGAATACTGATGAAAAGTACTGATTTAATGTCTCTCCAATCTCCTCCGCCTCCACACACAACTTCCCACTACTATCCTTGACTGGACCGATACCTACCCTAGTCATCCTTTTATTCTTGACATACCTATAGAAAGCCTTTGGGTTTTCCCTAATCCTACCAGCTAAAGACTTTTCATGTCCCCTTCTCGCTTCTCTTAGCTCCCTCTTTAGCTCCTTCCTGGCTACCTTATAACTCTCAATCGCCCCTACTGAACCTTCACGCCTCATCTTTACATATGCCGCCTTCTTCCCTTTCACAAGGGACTCCAATTCCTTACTAAACCACGGCTGCCTCACAAGGCCCTTTACACCATGCCTGACTGGTACATACCTATCGAGGACACGCAGTAGCTGCTCCTTGAACACTCCCCACATCTCATTAGTGTTCTTCTCTTGAAGCCTGTTTTTCCAATCCACACATCCTAAGTCATGCCTCACTGCATCATAATTTCCCTGCCCCCAGCTATAGCTCTTGCCCTGCGGCACACGATTATCCCTCTCCATCACTAAAGTAAAAGTCACCGAGTTGTGGTCACTGTCCCCGAAGTGCTCACCTACCTCCAAGTCTAACACCTGGCCTGGTTCATTACCTAGAACCAAATCCAATATAGCCTCCCCTCTTGTTGGCCTGTCGACATATTGTGTCAGGAAACCCTCCTGCACACATTGTACAAACACCGACCCATCTAATGAACTTGAGCTATAGCTCTCCCAGTCAATATCTGGGAAGTTAAAGTCCCCCATAACAACCACCCTGCTACCTTCACTCTTTTCCTGAATCATCCTCGCAATATTATCCTCTACTTCTCTAGGACTATTAGGAGGCCTGTAGAAAACACCTAACAGGGTGACCTCACCTTTCCTATTTCTAACCTCAGCCCAAACTACCTCAGATGGCAAGTCCTCTTCCATCGTCCATTCCACTGCTGTGATACTGTCTTTGACAAGTAATGCCACGCCTCCCCCTTTTTTACCCCCATGTCTGATCCTACTAAAACATTTGAACCCTGGAACGTGCAACAGCCATTCTTGTCCCTGTTCTACCCTAATTGGACTCGAACCATGAACTGTGTTTCTGTCTCTTTCCACAGATGTTGCCAGACCTGCTGAGTTTCTCCAGCACTATCTCTTTATTTCATTTTTAGTTCTGCCCCATGCTGCTTCTGGCATGCCCACCTTCACTCTCCATTGATTCAGGGTGAATCCCCTGGTAGAGTGAGGGATAGGCCACTTTTCAAGGTGCCACTATTTCTTTCTCCATGTTCTCTAGCTTCTCTACCCTTCTCCACAGCATTGTACTCCGACACCATCTGTCACCTCAGGCCAATACTGTGGAGAAGGACATGGAAGGTAGAGAACTTGGAGAAAGCCATAGTGGTATCTTGGAAAGTGTCCATGCTACCGAGAAATAGAATGTTGTTGGAGGGAATCCTGAGGGACAGGATGTACATGTAATTGGAAAGGCAAGGACTGATTAGTCAACATGGCTTTGTGTATGGGAAATCGTGTCTCGCTGACTTGATTGAGGTTTTTGAAGAACTGACAAAAAAGATTGATGAAGGTGACATGGACATTGTATGTTTGGACTTTAAGGTGTCTGACAAGGTCCCCATGAGAAACTGCTCAGCAATGTTAGATTATATGGAATCCAGGGAGAGCTAGCCATTTGTATACAAAACTGGCTTGGTGGTGGAGGAGGATTGCTTTTCGCACTGGAGGCCTGTGACCAGCAGTGTGCTGCAAGGATTGGTGATGGGTTCATCGCTTTTTGTCATTTATATAAAAGATTTGGATGTGAATATAGGAGGTATGGTTAGGAAATTTGCAGATAACCCCAAAATTGGTGGTATAGTGGACAGCAAAGAACATTTTCTCAGAGTACAACGGGATTTTGATCAGATGTTAAATGGGCTGAGGAGTGGCAGATGGAGTTTAATTTAGATAAATGTAAGGTGCTGCATTTCTGTAAGGCAAATCAGGGCAGGAATTATACACCGAATGGCAAGGTCCTGGGGAGAGTTGCTGAACAATGAGACCTTGGTGTGCAGCTTTATAATTCCTTGAAAGTAGAGTTGCAGGTTGGCAGGATAGTGAAGAAAGCTTTTGGTACACTTGCCTTTATTGGTCAGTGCATTCAGTATAGGAGTTGTGAGGTCATGTTGTGGCTATACAGGACATTACTTAGGTCACTTTTGGAATACTGCATTCAACTCTGGATTCCCTGTTATAGGAAAGATGTTGTGAAACTTGAAAGGGTTCAGAAAAGATTTACAAGAATGTTGCCAGGGTTGGAGGATTTGAGCTATAGGGAGAGGCTTAAAAGGCTGGGGCTGTTTTCCCTGGAGCATCACGAGACTGAAAGGTGTCCTTTATAGAGGTTTATAAAATCATGAGGGGCATGGTTAGGATAAATAGACAAAGTCTTTTCCCTGGGGTGGAGGAGTCTGGAATTAGAGGCCATAGGTTTAGGGTGAGAGGGAAAGTTATAAAAGAGACCTAAGAGGCAACACTTGCATGCAGAGGGTGGAACGTGTATGGAATGAGCTGCCAGAGGAAGTGGTGGAGACTTGTCCAATTACAATATTTAAAAGGCATCTGGACGGGTATGTGAATAGGAAGGGTTTGGAGAGATATGGGCCGGGTGCTGGCAATTGGGACCAGATTAATTTAAGATATCTGGTCAGCATGGATGAGTTGGACCGAAGGGTTTGTTTCTGTGCTGTACGTCTCTGTGATTCTATGACTCTGTGTGTCAGTAGTGGTGGGTGTGAACATTAAAGGTTGAGGAATGGATCGAGCAGCCTTTGTGATTCTGTCTTTCAAGGTAACCCCGCGCTGTTCATAGTCCCCCTGTAAAACCTTTTTCCTGTTCCTGCCTGTGAAGTTGATACCCACAAGGACAGCAAAAATGGATCCTTTTCCTCCCACTCCCAAATTCCACTGCAGGCCTGAGAGCTATTGATGGTACTGGCAGGCAACACTGGTCTGTCACACTGGGCTACAGAGAATTGATTCTAGACCCTGAACTATACTAACCACTACAACAGCAACATTCCTTTTCATTCTGTCCATTTGAATGTTTTCCTTCCCCACAGATTGTATACGCTCATTCTCTCTGCCGCTCCAAGCTATAAGAATCTGAAATCTTTTAGGAAAATGAGGGGCTAAGGCTGGATCTCCACACCAACCTTGCTTATAATCACACCAGACCCTGATCATCAACCCAATTCCAAAATTACCGGATAAAATGGTGTGACTGCTTTCTGGAACAAATCACCCTGTTGCATCTCCGTGTCCGAAGCTAGAGTCCCCCTCATTAACTGTGACAGAGGTTCCTTGGGCTGCAGACAGCCGACTGGAGATGAGGTTGTTGTGGGTCCCCTGGTGTATGGATCTAAGACAGACAGAATGCTCCTAAATTAGAGTCCTTTTCCCAGAGACATGATCCATTTACCTGTGTACCCACTTCTTAGTTACACCTTACAACCAGGAGGTCTTTTGGTCCATTGCACTTGTGCTGGCTCTTTGTAAAAAGTATGATCCAATTCATTCATCTTCTGCTTTTCTTGGTCCTTCTGCAAACTCCAAACCATCCTCCCCCCACCCCCCCAATCCAGTCCCAAGACAGAAGGTTATTATTGGATTTGTTTCTACTCTCCTTCCTTGCAGCACTTTGAAGATCACAACTCCCCATTGTGTAAAAGAAAATTTTGCCTCCTCTTTATCTCTGACTCTTTTGTAAATTACTTTAACTCTGTCCTCTAGTTACTGCCTCTCCTGCTACAGGAAATAATCTCTCCATGATTTTGCACTCCGCAATTGAATCTCGCCTTCAGCTTCTGAAGTCTGTCCACAATTGCTGAAGTCCTTCCTCACCCCCAACATTCTGTTAAATCCCTTCCTCGCTCACTGTGAGGCCATGAAAATCTTCCCAGAATTGGAAACGGTTCTCCAGCCAAGGCACCAAAATCATAATTAATGCAAATATATTCTTAAAGAAAGGAAGTGTACTTTAAAATCTTATTCCCTGGTTGTTAGTCTTTTGTCAATGGACTGTTCTCCTCATGTGTTCTGCAAAAGCATTCGTCAGTGACTGCAACCACACAATGATATGGTCTGGGCCTGACTAACACTGTTACATTGAAGAGCGTGTGTTTATTGGGTGAATGGCCTTCTCTGGTTGCATGCTAATTGTCTGGTCCTCTTCTCAGACCT
This sequence comes from Hemiscyllium ocellatum, assembly GCF_020745735.1. NCBI lineage: Eukaryota > Metazoa > Chordata > Chondrichthyes > Orectolobiformes > Hemiscylliidae > Hemiscyllium > Hemiscyllium ocellatum. The sequence continues at coordinate 141,597,057 of NC_083404.1, forward strand.
GATCAACACTCCCACACTCCCAGGGAACACATAAGGAGTTTAAACTGCAAAGAACAGATGAGTAGTAACGGGTTACTGTGCTACTTTCTTTTCAGCTTCCTTGGTTACAGACATTTTATGCTGGACTTGGAGCCCTCGTCTTCACCATGGTAAAGAAATTATATTTTTCTTCTACACAAGTGAGGTTTGAGAAGCCAAGATGATGGATTCCAGTTTGCTTCAGTGTTGTCTTGTCTTGTTACTGGGAATTGGTAGGTGAAAGGTTCTACTACCAGAAGTAAAGATGTTTGTTCCTTCCACAGAGATGTGGACAAACTGGGAGATATTGGGATGCTTTCAGGCTGTAGATTGGAATATGAGGGTTATTGAAAGGGATCATGCTTTCAAAGCAGTCCTTCTTGCCCCCTGCAGAGGACCAGCCCCTGTGAAAGAATAGATGGAAATTTATGTAAGAAGGGTCCTGCTGTTGCAGCCAAGAGGAACTTGTCTGAACATAGTGTTTTTTCAGTTAAATGAAAGCTTGGGTGATGCTGATTGGTTTTGTGTGCCATAGAGATACATCAGTCAGAGTCAACTTGTCTTTATGGTATTTATACCAGTTTTTGTTGTAACTGTTCCCTGATGTAATCTCCATGGCACAGCATTCACCAATCAGAACCCACTTGCCAGACATTAAGCACCCTATTTCTATGGAAATTGTTGTTCCCTTTGAAATGGGTTAGTTTTGCCTCTGTCCTAATGAGTGTAGGATGAACAGCTAGACAGCATACCTCTTTTTTTTTTCCCCAGCAGTACTTAAGATTGGAAAGTAGGAAGCTCTGGGAGTGAGGAACTCCATTGCAGTTCTGGTCACAGCCACCTGGAGCACCTTTTCTAGTTTGGTTTCGTTCATGGAGTGTGGCCAGATTTACTGCTTATTCCCAGTTGCCATTGAGAAGGTGTGGGGAACTGCCTTCTTGAACCGCTACAATTCATGTAGTGCAAGTACATTCACAATGCTGTTGTGGAGGGAGTTCCAGGATTCTGACCCAGCAACACTGAAGGAATGACAATATATTTCCAACTCAGGATAGTATGGGGTTGGAGGGGAAGTTCTGTTTGGTAGTGGTGTTCACATGTATCTGCTGACCTTGTCCTTATAGGAGGCAGAGCCTCTGGGTTTGAAAGGTACTGAAGAGTCTTGGTGAGTTTCTGCAGTGCAGCTTGTAGTTGGTACACACTGCTGCTCCTGAGCGTCCGTGGTGGAGAGAGGGGATGCCAATGAAGCAACTGTTTTCTTGTGAATGATTTACTTTTATTCATGGGGCACGGGGGTGTTGCTGGCCAGGCCAGCAATCACTGTCTATCCTTAGTTGCCCAGAGGAGAGTTGAAAGTCAACCACATTGCTGAGTCTGGAGTCAAGTGTAGGCCAGACCGGGTGAAGATGGCAGCTTCCTGAAAGGACATGAGGGACTGAGATGGGTTTGTCATGATAATCGACAATAATTTCATGGTTGCTATTAAACTTTTATTCCAGACTTTTATTGAATTTAAATTGAATCATCTGCCATGGCAGACCTAGGATCCCAGAACATTACCTGGGTCTCTGGATTAGTAGTTTGACAATAATGTCACTAGACCATTGCCTCCCCTTAAGGTATCAAGTTTCTCGAGTGTTGGAGCTCCACTAATCCAGGCAAATGGGGAGCATTCCATCACATTCCTGACTTGTGTTTTGTTGATGGTGGACAAGCGGTGAGTTACTTCCTGCTGGATTCCTAACCTCTGACCTGCTCTTGTAACCACTGTATAGCTAGTTCACTTCAATTTGGTAACCCCCATAATGTAGAATAGTGGGGGATTCAGTGAAGGTAGTGCCATCGACTGTCAAGGGACAGTGGTTAGATTGTCCCTTATTGATGGTGGTCATGCCCTGGGCATTTGTGTAGTGTGAATGTTATTTAAGGCAGCATGGTGGCTCAGTGGTTAGCACTGCTGACTCAGCACCAGGGTCCTGAGTTTGATTCTAGCCTCGGGCAGCTGTCTGTGTGGAGTTTGCATATTCTCCCCACGTCTGCGTGGGTTTCCTCTGGGTGCTCCGTTTTCCTTCCACAATCCAAAAAAAAGTGCAGGTTAGGTGAATTAGCCATGCTAAATTGACCATAGTGTTCAGGGATGTGTAGTTTAGGTGCATTAGTCAGGGACAAATATAGGGTAGGGGAATGGGTCTGGGTGGGTTACTCTTCAGAGGGTTGGTGTGGACTTGTTGGGCCAAAGGGCCTGTTTCCACACTATAAGGGTTCTAATTCCTGCTTGTCAGCCGAAGCCTGGATATTGTCCAGATCTTGCTAAATTTGGATATGAACTGCTTCAGTGTCTGAGGAGTCATGAATTGTGCTAGGATAATGGTGGTCCTCTTGCTCTTGCCCCGGGTGGTGGTGGAGTGATTGCTGCTGACCCTCTATAAAGCTCAACATCTCCTTCCCAGCCACTGGCTGCCAGAAACGTATTGAAGTGGACAATGAGCAAAAGCTGTGGACTTTCTATGAGAAACGCATGGCCACTAAGTTAGCTGCAGACTGTCTTGGAGACAAATGGAAGGGATACATTGTGCGCAGCAGTGGTGGCAATGATGAGCAGGGATTCCCTAAGCAACAAGGTATCTTGACGATTGGCCACGTCCACCTGCTGCGCAGCAAGGGGCATTCGTGCTATCGTCCTAGGAGGTCTGGCGAAAGAAAACAGAAATCTGTCCGTGGGTGCATTGTTGATACCAACCTGAGTGTCCTGAATTTAGTTATTATTAAAAAAAGGTGAAAAGCACTGACAGACAAAAAGGGCGAGCAAAGTCCATAAACTGTCTAAGGAAGATGATGTACGTCATTATGTTGTAAGGAGACCTCTCAGCAAGGAAGGTAAGAAGCTGAGAACCAAAGCTCCCCAAATTCAGTGTCAGGTAACCCCTCGAGTTCTGCAACATAGGCCGAGGCACATTGCCCTGAAGAAACCTCGTTCTCAAAAGAACAAGGAAGCTGCAGCAGAATATGCCAAGCTTCTGGCCAAAAGGATGAAGGAAGCTAAGGAGAAACATCAGGAACAGATTGCAAAGAGATGTCGTCTTTCTTCATTGAGGGCCTCCACATCAAAATCTGAATCTAGCCAAAAATAAAAATATTGGTGGCATAAACAGATTTTGTTGAGAAGAAAATGGTGGTCTTCTTGAAGCAGGTGGAAACCTCACATTGTAGTGAGGAGAAGTTAAAGGTGTCTGCAGAAACTCCCACCATGTGGGTCCATGCAGTATCTGAGTGCATGGCTGGGGACTCCATCCAGGCCAATCACTTTCCATGGGTTCCCCCTCTAGAAGGCCAATCTGACCCATACGGTGATGACTGTGGGTACAGGGGCAGCCGAAGCTGTCAGGCTGGGTGACGTCATTTCACTGACCTTCTATCAAAAACGAGCATAGAATGCATTGTTGCTACTGATTTTACTCCACTTTACTTTCTGGCCCATAATGTTGTGTAAGCCTTATCACAGTTGACAAGTGTTTATGTGATTAGTATGGGACTCTATTGTCTGTTGCTGGCCCTGACGGCTTTGCAAAGATCACATCGAGATTTTCTGTCTAGGTCAGGGCCAACCGACTTGAACGCCTCAGACCTGCAATGCAGTAAGGAGTGGACCTCCCAATTCATCTTTGGTTTTCAGTTGGGGAACACTCGAATTAACCCTTCTTTGGTACACAATCCTCTGTACACTTACTGATGCAGTCTGTGATGGCAATAGCATACTTTAGATTGGTCACTGAGTTCTTGAGTATTGACCAATCCACCGACTCCAAGCAGTTGTGGAGGAGCTCATCTGTTACCTCGGACCAGCACTACGAGACTTTCTGCACCAGATCCTCACCCTTCAGCTGAGAGAAGGAGCCACGCCACGTTATGGTCTGATTTATAAAATGCATGCGGGGAATGGACCGGGAGGTAGCATTGCTGGTTACGTAGCAATGGTCCAGAGTGTTTGGGCCTTTAGTGGGGCAGCAACTGCATTGATAGTAAGTTGGTAGCACACCAGGTTGAAGTCACTGGCTACAATGAGCATGGTCTCAGAGTATATTTTGTCAAGTGGGCTCTTCTCTTCTGCATGGAGTAATGATGTAAACTATTGTCGAGGAAGCAGATGGAAACTTGTGCAGCAGGTAGTAGGTATGGCACTTCAAGGTCAGGGAGTAGGAACTCACCAGAGTCGTTATGTCTCAGCACCAGGAGCCAGACCACTCTGCCCTTTGCCTTCCTGTGTGGTCCGTTTGATGAATTGAAAAGCATTTGGTTGTAAGGCACAGTCTGGTGAACCAGGAGTGAGCCGTGTCTCTGTAAAACAGAACACACAGCAGCCTCTGAATTTCCTCTGGTGGTGAGTCTAGCCTCAAGTTCGTCCAGCTTGTTTTCAATGGCTTGCACATTTGCCAGGAGTGTGCTGGGGAGGAGGGGGGGTGCTCTTGAAACTCTATTATTTCAGTCTTACTTGAAGGCCAGGGTGTCTTCTACATTTCATGGGTGAGTGGCTGCTTCCTATTGGGTCGGGAGTTGGTATGGATAGTCTGCCATTCTGGAAAGGAAGTGTGTGCATCTGGTGGGGTCCTGGACACTGGTCTGAGACAGACGCTCGGAGGGTTTTGTTCTCTGTCTGGCCAGACCTCTGTTGGATCCTGATGTAGTGCAGAAGGACATTGGGCCATCAATCAGCATCCAGGTCAGGCCTGAGTGGCTGGTCACCTCATTGTTGTGGTCCCGGTCCTGGGATTTCTAAGGTCAGATCCCACTGGGCAGTTGGTTGTTTCTGAAGGTAGTAAGATCGCCAGACCAGGAAGTAAATTTAGGAGAACGTTGTTAATAATTTTGACAGATTTACAATTGAGATTGAAAGAGTAGAATAACTATAAAAGATGAGAGGATGATCTATTGAGGGACAGTTCACAAAGAGTCGCCACACTCCAGTGCCATCTCGGAGTCCAACCATTGGAACGTTCGCCCCCGATACCCATTGAGTCTAGATTTGCTAAGGTTCTGTGATGCCACACTCTGTCAAATGAAGCCTTAATATCAAAGGCGATCACTCTCCTCTCACCTTGCAGTGATATGACATTGCAGAATCGGAAAAGAGATGGGCCACAGGATGGAAACACAGTGTTGTTCCACACCGGTGTTGGGGGTCAGGTACAGAGTGGTGGAAGGAGGGGTCAGGTTTGATAGTTTTGGTTGGGGAGGGTTTGGATTATTTGTGTCTCAGGCACAGAAGGAATATGTTGGGTCCAGTGGCTGGAAGCATTGGATCTCAGGGAAGGGAAGTCATTTGAGAGTCTGGAAATGTCAAAGAAACATAGAATATAGGAGTAGGAGTGGGCTAGGCAGCTCTTTGAATTTGTGCCACCATTCAGTATGATTATGGCTGGTCATTGGACTAATAACCTTTTCCCACTTTCTCCCCATATCTTTTGATCCCTTTAGCCCCAAGAATTATATTTACATCTTTCTTGAAAGCCTTCACTGTTTTGGTGTCAACAATTTCCTGTAGCAAAGAATTCCACAGGCTCTCCACTCTCTGGGTGAAGAACTTTCTCTCACTCAGCCCTAAAAGGTCTACTCTGTATCCTGAGACTGTGACACATTGAGAACATCCTTCCTGCATCTACCCTATGACTAATCATGCTAGAATTCTAAAGGTTTCTATGATATCCCCTTTCATTCTTCTAAACTCCAGTTAATAAAGTCCCTACACAATCCAGTCTCTTCCCACACATCAATCCAGTCACCCCAGGAGTCACTCTGGTAAGCCTTTGCTGCATTCCATCCAGAACCAGACCACCCTCAGTACTGCAGGTGTGATCTCACCACGGACTGTGCAACTGCAACAAGATTTCTCTGATCTTTTGCTATTAAAGCCTATATGCCATTTGCCGCCTTTCCTGCATGCTTACTTTTACTGACTCGTGTATGAGGACACCCAGGTGTCATTGTACCTCCCCATTTCCCAATTTATCATTCAGAGAATAATCTGTTCTCTATATTCGCTACCAAAGTGGATAACCTTTTGCTAGTGCTCTTTGGGAGGGTTTAAACTAACTCTGCAGGGACATGGGAACCTGAACTGTAGCTTTAGGGTACAGGACCTTGAGTGTAGGGAGGTTAGGAACAAGGCATCGATCTTGAAGGAGGGTGCCTGTAAACATGAAGGTGGCTTGAAGTGTGTATACTTCAATGCCAGAAGTATAAGAAATAAGGTAAGTGAACTTGCAGCGTGGGTTGGTACCTGGGACTTCAATGTTGTGGCCATTATAGAGACGTGGGTAGAACAGGGACAGGAATGGCTGTTGCAGGTTCCAGGGTTTAAATGTTTTAGTAGGGTCAGAGATGGGGGTAAAAGAGGGGGAGATGTGGCATTGCTTGTCAAGGATAGTATTACAGCGGTGGAAAGGACGATGGAGGAAGACTTGCCATCTGAGGTAGTTTGGGCTGAGGTTAGAAATAGGAAAGGTGAGGTCACCCTGTTAGGTGTTTTCTACAGGCCTCCTAATAGTCCGAGAGAAGTAGAGGAAAGTATTGCGAGGATGATTCAGGAGAAGAGTGAAAGTAGCAGGGTGGTTGTTATGAGGGACTTTAACTTCCCAGATATTGACTGGGAAAGCTATAACTCGAGTTCGTTAGATGGGTCGGTGTTTGTCCAATATGTGCAGGAGGGTTTCCTGACACAATATGTAGACAGGCCAACAAGAGGTGAGGCCATACTGGATTTGGTTCTAGGTAATGAACCAGGCCGGGTGTTAGACTTGGAGGTAGGTGAGCACTTCGGGGACAATGACCACAACTCGGTGACTTTTACTCTGGTGATGGAGAGGGATAAGTGTGCGCCGCAGGGCAAGAGTTATAGCTGGGGACAGGGAAATTATGATGCGGTGAGGCATGACTTAGGATGTGTGGATTGGAAAAATAGGCTTCAAGGGAAGAACACAAATGATATGTGGAGATTGTTCAAGGAGCAGCTATTGGGTGTCCTTGATAAGTATGTACCAGTCAGGCAGGGAGTAAAGGGTCTTGTGAGGGAGCCGTGGTTTAATAAGGAATTGGAATCCCTTGTGAAAGGGAAGAGGGCAGCCTATGTAAAGATGAGGCGTGAAGGTTCAGTTGGGGCGATTGAGAGTTATAAGGTAGGCAGGAAGGATCTAAAGAGAGAGCTAAGAGCAGCGAGAAGGGGACATGAAAAGTCCTTAGTTGGTAGGATTAGGGAAAACCCAAAGGCTTTCTATAGGTATGTCAGGAATAAAAGGATGACTAGGGTAGGTATTGGTCCAGTCAAGGATAGTAGTGGGAAGTTGTGCGTGGAGGCGGAGGAGATTGGAGAGACACTAAATCAATACTTTTCGTCAGTATTCACTCGGGAACAGTACACTGTTGCTGATGTGAATATTGAGTCACAAGTGATTAGAATGGATGGCCTTGAGGTATGTAGGGGAGAGGTCTGGGGAATACTGGAAAGGATGAAAATAGATAAGTCTCCTGGGCCTGATGGCATTTATCCTAGGATCCTCTGGGAAGCTGGGGAGGAGATAGCAGAGCCATTGGCCTTGATTTTTATGTCGTCGTTGTCTACGGGAATAGTGCCAGAAGACTGGAGGATAGCGAATGTGGTCCCCTTGTTCAAGAAGGGGAGTAGGGTTAGCCCTAGTAACTTATAGGCTAGTGAGTCTCCCTGCTGTTGTGGGCAAAGTCTTAGAGAGAATTGTAAGGGATAGGATTTATGAACATCTGGATAGGAATAATGTGATCAAGGATAGTCAGCATGGTTTTGTGAAGGGCAGGTCGTGCCTCACAAACCTTATTGAGTTCTTTGAGAAGGTGACCAAGGAAGTGGACGAGGGTAAAGCAGTATATGTGGTGTATATGGATTTTAGCAAGGCGTTCGATAAGGTACCCCATGGTAGGCTAATGCAAAAACTACGGAGGTATGGCATTGAGGGTGCATTAGAGGTTTGGATTAGGAATTGGCTGGCTGGAAGGAGACAGAGGGTAGTAGTTGATGGACTAGGTTCATCTTGGAGTGCAGTTACTAGCGGTGTACCACAAGGATCTGTTTTGGGACCATTGCTGTTTATCATTTTTATAAATGACCTAGAGGAGGGGCTTGAAAGCTGGGTGAGCAAGTTTGCGGATGACACGAAAGTCGGTGGAGTTGTGGACAGCGAAGAAGGATGTGGCAGGTTACAGCAGGATATAGATATGTTGCAGAGCTGGGCAGAAAGGTGGCAAATGGAGTTCAATGTAGCTAAGTGTGAAGTCATTCACTTTGGTAGGAGTAACAAGAAGATGGATTACTGGGCTAATGGTAGGCTACTTGGTAGTGTGGATGAGCAGAGGGATCTTGGTGTCCATGTGCACAGATCTCTGAAAGTTGCCACCCAGGTAAATAGTGCTGTGAGGAAGGCATATGGTGTATTGGGCTTTATTGGAAGAGGAATTGAGTTCCGGAGTCCTGAGGTCATGTTGCAGTTGTATAAGACTCTGGTGCGGCCTCATCTGGAGTATTGTGTGCAGTTTTGGTCTCCATACTATAGGAAGGATGTGGAGGCATTGGAACGAGTGCAGAGGTGGTTTACCAGGATGTTGCCTGGCATGGTAGGAAGATCGTATGAGGAAAGGCTGAGGCACTTGGGGCTGTTCTCATTGGAGAAAAGAAGGTTTAGGGGAGACTTGATAGAGGTGTATAAGATGATTAGGGGTTTAGATAGGGTTGACAGTGAGAACCTTTTTCCGCTAATACACGGCACGGTGGCACAGTGGTTAGCACTGCTGCCTCACAGCGCCTGTAGACCCGGGTTCAATTCCCGACTCAGGCGACTGACTGTGTGGAGTTTGCACGTTCTCCCCGTGTCTGCGTGGGTTTCCTCCGGGTGCTCCGGTTTCCTCCCACAGTCACAAAGATGTGCGGGTCAGGTGAATTGGCCAAGCAAAATTGCCCGTAGTGTTAGGTAAGGGGTAAATGTAGGGGTATGGGTGGGTTGCGCTTCGGCGGGTCGGTGTGGACTTGTTGGGCCGAAGGGCCTGTTTCCACACTGTAAGTCTAATCTAATCTAAACAGTCAGCTGTTACTAGGGGACACCCCTTTAAATTAAGGGGAGGTAGGTATAGGACAGATGTTAGGGGTAGATTCTTTACTCAGTGGGTTGTGAGTTCATGGAATGTCCTGCCAGTAGCAGGGGTGGACTCTCCCTCTTTATGGTCATTTAAGCAGGCATTGGATAAGCATATGGAGGTTATTGGGCTAGTGTAGGTTAGGTAGGCTTCGGTCGGCGCAACATAGAGGGCCGAAGGGCCTGTACTGCGCTGTATTTTTCTGTGTTCTAACCTCATATTTATCCACATTATACTGCATCTATCACTTGCTCAACTTGTCCAAACCACGTTGAAGCTTTTCTGCATCCTCATCACAGTTCACCCTCCCAACCAACTCAGTGTCATCAGCAAACCTGGAGATATGATGTATAGTTTCCTCATCTACACCATTAATGTATATTATGAAAACCTGGTCTTTTTTAGATTAGACTTACAGTGTGGAAACAGGCCCTTCGGCCCAACAAGTCCACACCGACCCGCCGAAGCGAAACCCACCCATACCCCTACATTTACCCCTTACCTAACACTACGGGCAATTTAGCATGGCCAATTCACCTGACCCGCACATCTTTGGACTGTGGGAGGAAACCGGAGCACCCGGAGGAAACCCACGCAGACACGGGGAGAACGTGCAAACTCCACACAGTCAGTCACCTGAGTCGGGAATTGAACCCGGGTCTCAGGTGCTGTGAGGCAGCAGTGCTAACCACTGTGCCACCGTGCCGTCCAAAGACTGAGCCCACTAGTCCCACTATACAGGAATTTCCCAAACAGAACTGTCAATTTCACAGACACTTCCTTCAGTCTGCAGAGTCCCCATGTCAAACTCCCATCCACGCTGGAATAGAACTGTCTGAACACAACAACACGGCACAGGAACAGACCCTTTGACCCTCCAAGTCTGCGCCAATACATTTTGTCCTTCCATATTAAAGCTCTCCTCACAGGATCCTTATCCCACTATTCCTGTCCTGTTCATGTATTCGTCCAGGTGCTACTCGAATGCTGCTTTTGTGCCTGCTTCCATTATCACCTCTGGCAGCGCGTTCCAGGCACTCACCACCTTCTGTGTCAAAAACCTGCCTTGCACATCTCTTTGAAACTCTTACCTGTGTCCCCTATAACTGACCCCTCCATCCTGGGAAAAAGATCATACTTCTAACCATTCACAATCTTGGGTGAAAGTGAGGACTGCAGATGCTGGAGATCAGAGCTGAAAATGTGTTGCTGGAAAAGCGCAGCAGGTCAGGCAGCATCTAAGGAGCAGGAGAATTGACGTTTCGGGCATGAGCCCTTCTTCAGGAATGTTTCTATGTCATTCACAGGGAAAGATAGAGTTTATGCAGCAATATCTGACCACAGGATTCCTGAAGAAGGGCTTATGCCCGAAATGTCGGATCTCCTGCTCCTTGGATGCTGCCTGACCTGCTGCGCTTTTCCAGCAACACATTCACAATCTTGTAAACTTCTATCAGGTTATCCTTCATCCTTTAGCATTCCAGTGAAAACAAACTCAGTCTATCCAAACTACCTTCATAGCTAAAATCCCCCATACGAGGCAACTTCCTGTAGCCTCTCCAAAGCATTGATATTCTTCTGGTAGTGTGCTGACCAGTCTGTATGGAATATTCCAAGTGTGGCCTAACTAAGGTTCTGGCCATCAGAAAGTTTGGGCCTATGGTGAAGTAGTTGGGGCTTCCTGTGGTCAGATATTGCTGCATAAACTCTAGTCTTTCTCTGTGAATGACATAGAAACATCAACCTTGGATACTGAGCAGTAGGGGTGCAGACTATTGAAAATTAATGAACTCCTTGACATCAGGTATCAGGAAGTCTATCTTTCTAAAGCCTAAGTGCAAGATAAATTAGGACTGAGTCAAAATGACTTCATCAAAGGGAGGTCGTGCCTGACAGATTTGTTAGAATTGAGGTACTGAGCAAGTTTGACAAAGGAGAGGCAGTGAACATGATCTATTTGGATTTCCAGCAGGCCTTTGACAAAGTGCTATACAAGAGCCTGCTAAATAGGAGCCCATGGTGTTATGCAAGTTACCGGCATGGAGAGAGGAATAGCTGACTGACCAAAGGCAGAATGAGGAACAAAAGGGTCTTTTTTGGGATGGCAGCCGGTGACTTGGGGAGTTCCACGGGGGTCGATGCTGGGACAACTATTCACATTACATGTTAACGATCTGGCTGAAAGAACTGAGGGCATTGTCGCTAAGTTTGCAGATGATACACAGGTGCAGGACAGCTAGTGTTAGAGGCAGAAGGACTTGGACAGGCTAGGAGAGTGGGCAAAGAACTGGAATACAATAAGGGAAAGTGAGGTTATGCACTTTGGTAAGCAGAATAGAGGCTTATATTATTTTCTACATGAGGAAAGGTTTCAGAAATCTGAAACACAAAGGTACATATGGGCCCTGTTCCGTCTCTTAAGGTTAACATGCAGCATTATTTGGCAGTTAGAGACAAATGCAATGTTAGCATTCATTTCAAGAGTGCTTGGACACGAGCAAAGATGGACTGCTGAGGCTGTATAAGGCTCTGGTCAGACCACATTTGGAATATTGTGAGCAGTTTCAGGCTCTGTATTGAAAAGAATGTGCTGACCCTGGAGGGGTCCAGCGAAGGTTCACAGGAGTGAAGGGCTTGGCATATGAGGAGCAGTTGAATTCTCTGGATGTGCACTCGATGCAGTTTAGAAGGATGAGGGTGAAATCTTGTTGAAACTTACAGAATACTAAGAAACCTTAATAGAGTGGATGTGGACATTGCCACAGAAGGCTGTGGAGGCCAAGTCATTGAGTGTCTTTAAGCCAGAGATGGGTAGATTCTTGATTAGTAAGGGGATTAAAGGTTACAAGAAAAAGCAGGAGAATGAGGTTGAGAAATATCATCCATGATCAAATTGCAGAGCAGATTTGGTGGTTGAATGGTCTAATTATGCTCCTCTATTTTATGGTGCAAGTTATGAGCACTTGGACTAGACTTCTATCCCTTCCTGGGGTTTGGATTAAGAAATAATTATACAGTAATTATGTTGTGAACTGTGGTTTTTCTGGTTAGTACGTTTGCAGATGACACCAAAGTTAGTCATGGTTTGGAGGTGTCGGTTGAAAATCACACAGCATCAGGTTATAGTCCAACAGGTTTAATTAGAAGCACTAGCTATTGGAGCAACGCTCCTTCATCAGATGATTGGCCTGATGAAAGAGCAGTGCTCTGAAAGCTAGTGCTTCCAATTAAACCTGTTGGATTATAATCAAAATTAGTGACAGTGAAGAAGGTTTATTCAATGGGCTAAAAAATGGCAGACAGTTCAATCTGGATTAATTCTAGGTATTGCATATTGGTAGAACATACAAGAGTAGGACTTATACAATTAATGGTAGGACACTGGAAATTGTCGAACAGACGGACCGAGGGCAGCAGGTTCATAATTCTTTGAAGTTTGCGTCACATATAGACAGGGTGGTTAAAATGACGTTTGGCACGCTTGACTTCATTGCTCAGTCCTTTGAGTACAGGAGTTGGGACGTCATTTTGAAGTTATACAGGACCTTGATGAGGCCTCTTATGGAATACTGTGTCTGGTTCTGGTTGTCCAGTTATAGGCAGGATATTACTAAGCTGGAGAGGCTTCAGAAGAGATTTAGCAGGATGTTGATAGGTATGGAAGGTTTGAATTATGAAGAAAAGCTGGACAGGACTGGAGCATAGGAGACTGAGAGGCAACCTGATAGTAGAACAAAAAAAATTTTAAGCCCAAGAACCGGCCCATCGGTCCTCCAAGTCTGAGCCGATCCAAATGCACTGTCTAAACCTATCACCTGATTCCCAAGCATTTGTCTCCCTATGCTCCCCACCTTCTCATGCACCTGTCCAGACCCACCTTAAATGAATCTTGCGTGCATGTCTCTACTATCTCTGCTGGCAACATGTTCCAGGCACGTACAACCAATAGTTTCTAAAATAATGAGAAATGTAGATAGAGTTACTGATAGGTGTCTTACCCCTAAGATGATGGATTTCAAGACTATGGGGCACATTTTTAAGGCAAGAAGAGAGATTTTAAAAAGATGAGAGGCACACTTTTTTACACAGAGGGTCGTTCACGTGTGGAATGAACTTGCTGAGGAAATGGTTTAGGATTATGTTTGGCCTGCATTGGTTGGACTGAAGGGTCTGTTTCTGTGCTTTATGACTCTATGGTAAACCTGCCTTTTCAATAAGGATTTTGAGACCTTTTTGTATAAGTTGTGTTAGTGTACATATTCCTTTTGTTGAACTTGTATGATTACCATCCCATGTTTCTCTCACAGTTCCTGGCTTATGATACACAGCTTCTCCTGGGGAACAAACGCTATTCTCTAAGTCCTGAAGAATATGTATTTGGAGCACTCTGCCTATACACAGACATCATCTACATCTTCATGTTCCTCCTCCAGCTGTTTGGAAGTCGGGATTGAGCAACTTCAGACTCCTCAATGATTTTATATCATCCTTTCAGCTGTACTTTTTTTTTGTTTTATCTTTAGTGTTTTCCAGCAGCCACTACGCCCTTCCCTGAAACCCCATCCACCTGTGAGATCAGTGATCATTTCCATTGCTTTTATTAATTGCACATTCAAGATCAGAGAATTTAAGAAGATTTTAGTCCCAAACCTTTTCACTCACTGTTGAGCTCCCTCCCAGGGAATAAGGTGCTTTGTTCTCTCCCAGTGCAATATACAGAGCTTCCCTGAGCCGGGAATGTCCCTGGGAAAGCAGCCAGTCCTGGAATAAACCTGTGTCAGAACACAGAGAAGCCTCTCTCTGACCTGAGCCTTCAACCCTCACTCTGTTGTAACTTAAGCTTTAAATGTCAAAACAGCCCAGTTCTGTTCTATCCATAGCGATGCTGGTAGACACTCTGATGTATTAACCAAAGTGGTCTATTCAATGTGAGGAGCATCAAAATTACACATTCCCTCAATGAGGTTGTCCAAGGGTCAGCATTTGTGGTGGATTTTCTCCTTCCCCTCATTAGCCATCGTTCTCTGTAACTCCCCACAGACTAGAGAACATGACCTTAGCAGATCACTCCCCTTTATAACTTTTTTATAACCTAAACAGGATTTTGGTTACAGTGTATTTTGTGTTGCGTAAAGTATGTCCCAGGCACAATTGTCAGTTTGGATAAATTCTACCTGTGTTCAGCTTTAAAAAGAAAGTTTTGTATTTTGGTGCTGGATGGAAGGTTTAACAAGCTTGTGAATGCACATAACTCAGTAAATAAGGCAGCAAAATCTTAAGTCCCTAAATGATTCTGCTGCATGCTGTTTCCTGAATCAACAGTCAGTGCCTGTCCTGTCACCACCTGTTTTGACTATTTCTCACAAATACACCAAGGTAATTCCCGTATCCCTGTTATGGAGCAGAGTTGGCAGCAGCCAAGTGCTGATGTGTTATGGCATGTTTCAATATTAGTCTTACTCAGTCTGCCACCTCCAACCCCACTGCATTATCCACTACTCTCTGTGTAGCCTGCAGCACTGGCAATTCTGATGTGGGTGGTACTTTGTCCTTTGATGTCTGGTCATCCCATTTTGTGAAGTCAGCAGCCCTCAGCACACCAGTGATTGCAGGCTGTAATACAAACAGGTTCTCTCCATGTTCTGCCTAGACCAAGGCAGCCTCTGTCCTTGAAACTTTCTTTCAGTGAAAAGTAGAAGTGAACAAAAACAGGTGAATGGCCTTTCAAAAACAAGAGGAGACTTTCAGGCAGTGTATTAATGTGAAATCTGTGATAGCATTTTTTTAAATATTTGCAATCTTTGTGCTCTTTTAATTAAATATTGTTACTGCCTTTTCAATTTGTCTGGAAGCTGTTTCTTTTCAGTAACTACAATGATAATAACTATTTCTGTACCAGCTCTTTGAAAGAGATATCCAAATAACCATAGCTTCTCCCTATCCTTTTTCCAGAACCTTTCAAACATTCCCATTCAAATATTCAGAGCTGAAAAACGTGTTGCTGGAGAAGCGCAGCAGGTCAGGCCGCATCCAAGGAGCAGGAGAATCAACGTTTTGGGCCAGAGCCCTTCATTAGGCAAGGACTTGGGGAGAACAGTGAGAGAGGGACTCAGATCTTTGTAGAGAAAGGAGGAGAACTTCTTCAAGGTAGGCATCCTTGGAAGAGGATTCGCAGTAAGGTTGACTCCAACTAGGAGACAGTGAGGTCTGCAGATATTGGAGATCAGAGTTAAAAGTGTGTTGCTGGAAAAGCATAACGGGTCAGGCAGCATCCGAGGAGCAGGAAAATCGACGTTTCGGGCCGGAGCCATTCATCAGGATTCCTAATGAAGGGCTTTTGCTGCCTGACCTGCTGTGCTCTCGATTCTGAGGTCTGCAGATGCTGGAGATCATTGTCTCCTAGTTGGAGTCACATGTAAGCCAGACCAAGTAAGGGCAGCAGTACTTAGCTAGATGGGTTTCTAATAACAATCTGCAACCATTTCATTTTTACAGTCTTAATTCCAGATTTTTTATTGAATTCAAATTCTGACATTTTCCACAGTCAGGTTTTGAACCCAGGTTCCCAAAACATTAACAGGCTAAGTGATAAAACCATCGGGCCATCACCTCCACATGTCAGTTACTGACCTGCCCTTAGAAACAAACCTCAATTTTGAGCATGTTATATCTCCCCTTAATCATTCTGCTCTGAAGAGAACAATCCCAGCTACATTCTCCACTCTCTCTCAGCTTATCCTTAACCATTCTGATAACTCACCACTACACCTCCCCAAGAATGGGAACAAATGCTGCAACAGCACAATGTAGCTCCTTTTCATTTCTCAGCAACAACCAATTCTTTATAACCACAATTATGCTGTGTAATAGAAATACAGAAACAGGAGTCGGCTTCAGCCTTTCAAGATTGCTTCAACATTCAACATGATCACAACTGATCATTCAACCCAAAATCCTGTTCCCTTTCTCCTGGTATCCATCTATACCTTTAGCATGAAGAATCATCTAACTCCTTGAAAATGTTCAATATTTTATCCTCAAATACTTTGTGTCAGAGAATTCCACAGGCTCGCTACTCTCTCAATTAAAACAAACCCTTTTGCCAGCAATTAGTTTTTTTTGATTTGACTGACATTTCAACAAGAGCTTGATTTGTTTTTGCTTCAGTTTACTGCAGAGGTGGATCAGGGTTGGCACATGTTCCTCTTTGGTCTGTGTAGGACATGGTTCATCACAGCTTGCACAGTGAGAGGCAGACATGTGATCAGTCAATTTGACATGGGTTGGCTAGAATTTGACCAACACAACTCAATTTCAAACCACATTTAGCAATTGAGGTAGACATTACAACAGAGGGGAATGATCAACCCACTATGCCTTCTGCTCCCCCATGGCCCCATTAACAGGGTTGGTGAGAGCATGACACTGATACCAGGGTTGCAGTTTAGTTCTCTACATGGATCATCTAGTTTTGCTATCAGTCACTGTAGCTTTGCTTTTTCATCTTGAAATCATAAAATCCAGAAACTTGAGCTCACAATCCAGGCTGCTGCTCAGTGTAACATAGAGAGACTGCTGCACTGTAGAAGGTGCCATCTTTTAGGACAGGACATTAAACCAACCCCCATCTGTCCTAGTAAATGCAAAAGATCTCAGGGCAGCTTTACAAATAAAAAAAGTGGTTATTCCTGATGTTCTGGTCAATATTTATCTTTCAATCAACATCACAAAAACACTAGCTTGGTGTTTCCCTACCAAATGCACTTCATTGACTAAACATTTCAAGGAAAAAGGGAAAGGTATCACCAATGGCTTGAAAATTTAATAAGTTGTTGTGGTTCTGTTTGCCGAGCTGGGAGTTTTTCTTGTAAATGTTTCGTCCCCTTTCTAGGTGACATCTTCAGTGCTTGGGAGCCTCCTGTGAAGCGCTTCTGTGCTGATTCCTCCGGTATTTATACTGGTTTGAATCTGCCGCTTCCGGTTGTCAGTTGCTGTCCGCTGCAGTGGCCGGTATATAGGGTCTAGGTTGATGTTCTGTTGATAGAATTTGTGGATGAGTGTCACCTAGAAAGGGGACGAAATGTTTGCAAGAAAAACTCCCAGCTCGGTAAACAGAACCATAACAACGAGCACCCGAGCTACAAATCTTCTCACAAACTTTGTATTTAATAAGTGTTTAGAAAATTAAAAGACTGACAAGACAGCAAAGACTGGAAGCCAAAATCTGTCATCGGTCAAAAGCACATATTGATGTTGTCCTTCTTTGAGCCCTTTGAATCTCCACAAGTGCAAACATCTACCACTATTGTTACTGGCACAATCTCACTTCAATGAGGCATAGTCACCAAATTCATGATGACAAAGTCACTTTTGACTGATTATCTAGCTAAATGGTTATATTAATGTCCCATCACAGAAGCCTCACTAGTCTCTCTGAGTGAGACTTTATTCTGAGATTTGGCTGCAGCCTTGTGCACAATTCTCTTTATCACCATAAACTGCTAATACAGCAGATAACTGCAACATTCTAAGTATTTCAAAGCCTTTTAGGAGCGAGACTCTGCCTACTTTGGATAAAAGTAGCTTTAGCAATGACAAGAGTTAGCAAAATGTTTTTTTATTAATTGTTTTGCACTTGAGTAAGAATAAAGTTTTGTAATCCAGCAAGATCTACCTCCTTGATTTTCTGTTACTACAGTTGATCTGATCCACAGTCAATGTGTTATGATCCACAGACTGAATGATTATTTTTCTACCATTCATAGATAAAAACAAACACAAAAGTGTTTGTATCAACTAGATGACCTAATTATAACAAGTGCATCAATGGGATCGCAAGCAACACCACATTAGCAAAGTAGGAGGCGTGAGCTCCTTATTGGTTATTCTATGGAGAAAGGATGGGTAATCAGATTGTGCATGTAGTTATCATGTAGAGTGGGAGCTACATCAGTGACCCCTGGACTTCAGACTCTACAGAAACACTTTACTCAATGACAGACATTTGGCAAAGAAAAGTGCTGAATAAACACACAGTACACCTTTCAACACAGGCACACACATTAACGTAGGGATGAGAGCATCAACATGGGCACTCAAACAGCATAAATCAACATAGACACAAACATGCCATCAAGGACACAAGCACATATAAACACGTGTCGATATGTGCTCAAGAGTATGCATGTTAACAAACAAAAATACTATAAACAGGAATACACATCAGGACATATGTGAACAGTCAAAAACACAAAATCACACGTATAACAGATGAAAGAGTCCCTAATATACCTATGCAATAACAAAAAAAATGCATAGCCTGAGAAGACAGACAAGAAAGTAGACAAAGTTAAAAATCATACAACACCAAGTTATAGTCCAACAGGTTTATTTGGAATATGTTGGACTATAACCTGGTGTTGTGTGATTTTTAATTTTGCCCACCCCAGTCCAACACCGGCATCTCCAAATCATGACAAGAACTGTAGTGAATCTAATCTAATCTAAAAAAAAGGTAGAATACAAAGCAAGCAGGCAAACTTTCAAATTTCACAATACTTGTTTACCAAAACAAAGCTCTCTCATGATAAAGCTGTAAAGAATGTAAAGAAAAAAACCCTCCAGAAAACGGTGTGCAGCAGAGATTCTGTTAGTCTCCACACTAACACTTTACTCCACGTTATTTCCTTATTAATAAAACTGTCTAATCACACAATTATACAGCCACAACATCCATGTTAACATACAGATAAACAGAAGCACGTGTAATGACACACATGAGAATGTACATATATGATAACAGGGACAGCAAGTGAGAGCAGACATGAATACACAGACAGGATTGTATAGCATGTTCACATCTAATTATACCAGTAAAGACAATTGCACAATAACCTACATGACATTTGCATCCATGAAACATACGTGCAGGACAGATACATGAGGACATACGAAACGACAACACAGACATGTGCACAATGACACGCACACAGACAGCAAACAGGTTTCACACAATTCCTTACAAACAAAAAGTGCCTTCTCTTAAATGTAATGGAATGCTAACAAAAACCCTTCTAGAAAGAACACTCATTGTCAGAAGCCCCAGTTGTCTGTCCTTTTGGCTGGTCCAGGCAGCAGGAGCTGTGGTTGGTTCCATCTGACTAACATTAAAGATGGGTTGACTGAGGCAGCTCCATATCTCTCACCTACCCCTTAAGGGGGGCAGAAATCTGCAAAGTAGGGATGCTGCAAGGCTTCTTCAGCTGAAATCCTTTGCACTGGGTTACATTTCAACAGATTCTGTAAATAAAAACAAAAAGGGACAAATATATTTCAGGGCATTAAACAGGACAATTGTAAATACTGTCCTTGCACAGGGGAGGGGATAAAACTTGCAAAGATGGGCAGCTACAGGTCATTCTGCTGAAAAGCGATCGACGAATTGGGGGCACGGTTTCTAAAGCGCGAACTTTTGAAGTGTGTATTGGTTATAATGTGATTCTGGCCTCATTAGCTGAAATGGTGCTGCTATTATGTGATTTTCTTGTAACAGGGGATTGCACAAGAACGGAACTACCACGTTATAGCAGAATTGATTGCACTGGTATTCCTCCAGAAAACTTTGATACAAGCAAGTTTTTTTTGACGTAATCCCAATTTGTTAAGGGCCACAAAAAAAATTGAAAAATGTTAGGTAAGCAAGGAACAAATTCAACAGGGAGGCAGGTACACAAACAGAAAATATCAACATCTTATATAAAGCACAGAAACAGGCCATTTGGCCCAATCAGTCCATGCTCTGGTCAAGCCTCCTCCCATCTTTCCTTAAATTTAAATCTGTGGGACAGGGTTCCACATTCTCACCACCCTTTTGATAAAGGAGTCTCTGCCGAATTCCCTGTTAGGTCTCTTGGTAATTATATTATTTTGGTGATCCCTGGTTCTGGTCTTCCCCACAACAGGAAACATTCTCTGCATCCACGCAATCAAAACCTTTTATAATTTAGAAGACCACAATCAGATCATTTAAAAGTAAACTACATAGGATAAATAGACAAAGTATTTTCCCTGGGGCCAGGGAGTCCAGAACTAGACTGCATAGGTTTAGGGTGAGAGGGGAAAGATATAAAAGAGACCTAAGGGGCAACTTTTTCATGCAGAGGGTGATACGTGTATGGAATGAGCTGCCAGAGGATGTGTGGAAGCTGGTACAATTGCAATATTTAAGAGGCATTTGGATGGGTATATGAATAGGAAGGGTTTGGTGGGATGTGGGCCGGGTGTTGGCAGGTGGGACTAGATTGGGTTGGGATATCTGGTCGGCATGGACGGGTTGGACCAAAGGGTCTGTTTCCATGCTGTACATCTCTATGACTATAGAGTCATGTGTAGGTCAGACCAGGCAAAGGTGACAGATTTCCTTTTCTAAAGGGATATTAGTGAACCAGACGGGTTTTTATAGCAACCAACTAGAAACCAGTGTTCGATTCTCAATCCATTAATTGAACTTCGTCAAGGGCAGGTCGTGTCTCACAAACCTCATCGAGTTTTTTAAGAAGGTGACCAAACATGGAGAGGAGGGTAGAGCAGTTAACGTGGTGTACATGGACTTCAATAAAGCCTTTGATAAGGTTCCACATGGTAGGCTGTTGGAGAAAATGCAGAGGCATGGAATTGAGGGTGATTTAGCAGTTTGGATTAGAAACTGGCTTTCTGGAAGACGGCAGTGAGTGGTGGTTGATGGAAAATATTCAGCCTGGAGTCCGGTTACTAGCGGTGTGACACAGGATCTGTTTTGGCACCACTGCCGTTTGTCCTTTTTATAAATGACTTAGACACAGGAACAGGTGGATGGATTAATAAATTTACAGGTGACACTAAAGTTGGTGGACAGTTTGGAAGAATATTACAGATTGCAGGGGGACTTGGATAAACTGCAAAATTGGGCTGAGATGTGGCAAATGGAGTTAAATGCAGCTAAATGTGAGGTGATGCACTTTGGGAAGAATAACAGGAAGGCAGAGTACTGGGTCAATGGAAAGATTCTTGGTAGTGTGGATGTGCAGAGGGATCTTGGAGTCCAGGTACATAGATCCCTGAAAGTTGCCACCCAGGTGGATAGTGCTGTTAAGAAGGCACACGGTGTGTTAGGTTTCATTCATAGAGGGATTGAGATCCGGAGCCTCAATATCGTGCTGCAACTATACAAAACGCTGGTGCGGCCACATTTGGAATATTGTGTACAGTTCTGGTCCCCCATATTTCAGGAGGATGTGGAAGCATTGGAAAAGGTGCAGAGGAGATTTACCAGGATGTTGCCTGGTCTGGAGGGAAGGTCTTATGAGGAAAGGCGGAGAGAGTTGGGTCTGTTCTCATTGGAAAGAAGGCGGCCAAGGGGGGATTTGATAGAGACTTACAAGGTGATCAGAGGATTAGATAGGGTAGACAGTGAAAGTCTTTTCCCTAGGATGATGATGTCAGCGTGTATGAGGGGGCATAACTACAAATTGAGGGGTGATAGATTTAAGACAGATGTCAGAGACAGGTTCTTTACTCGGAGAGAGTGGTAAGGGCGTGGAATGCACTACCTGCTAATGTAGTTAACGCAGCCACATTAGGGAGATTGAAACAATCCTTGGATAAGCACATGGATGATTTTGGGATAGTGTAGGGGGACGAGCTGAGAATAGTTTACAGGTCGGCGCAACATCGAGGGCCGAGGGGTCTGTTCTGCGCTGTGTTGCTCTATGTTCTAACTTAAACATTCCACCAGCTCTTATCATGGGATTTGGGCCTTTTCCCCAAGAACATTAGTCTGAGCTTCTGGATTACTAGCCGCAATGACATTAAAACTATACCTATCTCTGATACAGGTTTAGAAAAACTTTCTTACTTTTCAAACCTACTCCTCTAGAAATAAAGCCTATTGTTTGATTTGGCTTTTTGTTATTGCCTTGCTCACCTGTGGTACAACTTTTAGTGAGCACTGTATTTGTTCTCAGAGATCCCTTGGTGTCTCTATCCCATCTAAATGTCTGTGCCTGCCCTTCCCATCCTTTCTCACATTTATTACTGTGGAACTTCCTTTGCCGGTTATTTGCCCATTTTCCAAGTTTATTGAATCCTCCTGTAATCGGGTGGTTTTGCTCAGTACTGACTATCTGTCTCTCTGATTTGATATCATCCACAAATTTAGAAAATACATGTTGTGGGAATTTGTGTTGCAGACGTTTTGTTCCCTGTCTAGGTGAGATCCTCGGTGCTTGGGAGCCTCCTGTGAAGCGCTTCTGTGATGTTTCCTCCGGCATTTATAGTGATTTGTACCTGCCACTTCCGGTTGTCAGTTCCAGCTGTCCGCTGCAGTGGCAGGTATATTGGGTCCAGGTCGATGTGCTTATTGATTGAATCTGTGGATGAGTGCCATGCCTCTAGGAATTCCCTGGCTGTTCTCGGTTTGGCTTGTCCTATAATAGTAGTATTGTCCACCTATGGGCGAGAGACACTAAGACAAGCCAGGAAATGGGAATCCTGTGCCAACCGCCTGAGCGCCACATAAGAACAACTCCAATTCCTGCATGAATGCCGAAAGAATCGAATCCTTCCACCATGTGTCAGATACAGACTACCAGTCAACAACCCACAAGCCAGGGACACAGCCAGACAGAACGGATTCAGGATGATCCAGGTAATGATTACTGATGCACACAACAGACTTCACAAATACAGACAAGAAACTGTGCGCCAAAAATCATTAATTTCAAAAACCACCAATCAGGAATGGACCCGGACCATAGAACAGGCCGTCACCATAGTACAGAACAGGACCACACACCGCAAAAAAACAGCACTAAAAGAAAAAATGGCCAAACTAACACACAACAGAGAGGACACCACAACACACTCCAGGATTAGAAACCTTTCCCACAGACAGCTCACAGACACGGAAAGAACAATACAGGCCAATGGACTCAACTACAACCACAGGGACGCCAAGACAGCAGACTTCCTAGCAGCACTAGGATGCACACTCAGGAACAATGGATTGACAGAAGAGACACAACAAACAGTGGGACAAAGTATCATACCCCTAATAACAAGGAAAAGACAAACACACAACCTCAACACTAAGGAGAAAGAAGCACTAAAATCACTAAGAAACGATAAGAACATAATCATACTAGCAGCAGACAAAGGCAGGATGACGGCCATCCTGGACAAAGCAGACATCATCCAAAAAGCGCAACAACTACTTGCAGATACCAACACCTACCAAAAGAGGGAGTCTGACCCCACCCCACAGCTCACCAATAGGATAAACAACACACTGAGGAACATACAAAAAAACAGATAACCAGGTCTGACCTACAGAGAATGAAACCGGAAAGCAACAACACCCCCAGATTCTATGGACTACCTCAAGTACACAAACCAGACATCCCACTCAGACCCATAGTATCACTACCAGGGACATCATCACACAAACTGGCGAAAGAGCTACAACAGAAACTGAAACACCTGATCAGCGGATCCAGACACTCTACACAGTCAACACAGGAATTCTTGGACATCATCAGAAATATACACATAGACAAGGAAGAAACTATGGTCTCATTCAATGTAACGGCACTGTTCACCTCTATCGACAAAACCCTAGCCAGAGAAACAATAGCCAACCCGATGGACATACAGAACAGACAACAAAACGGGGAACCTATCAACAAAGACGGCATACTCAAACTACTGGGCCTGTCCCTCACAACACACTTCACATTCAACAACCAAATATATGAACAAATCAACGGCACACTCATGGGCTCACCCATCTCTGGACTCATAGCAGAAGCGGTATTGCAAAGATTAGAACAGTCTTACTAAAAATTTAACCCAAACTCTGGGTCAGATATGTGGATGACACCTTTGTAATCATTAAAAACACAGAAATAGAGAACACACACCGGATCATCAACGCCGCACTCACAGGAATCCGATTCACTAGAGAGGGAGAAAAGGACAACCAGCTCCCATTCCTAGACGTGATGGTACAGAGAACACCTAACAGAGAATTCATCACAAAGGTATACAGGAAAGCCACACACACAGACCAAGTCCTGAACTACGAAAGCAACCACCCCAACACACACAAAAGAAGTTGCATCAAAACACTGTTCAAAAGGGCCACAACACACTGCAGTATACCAGAACTGCAAAAAGAGGAAGAAGAACACCTTATACAATGTATTCGCCAAAAACGGATACCCGTGCAATTTCATCAACAGATGCTAAGGGAAAGACAACGGAACGAGGACATGCCGCAACCCAAAGGACTAGCCACACTACCATACATCAAGAGCATTTCCGAACTGACAGCCAGACTGCTACGACCACTAGGACTCATAACAGCACACAAACCAACAGCCACTCTCAGACAACTCACCAGAACGAAGGACCCGATACCCAGCATGAGCAAAACCAATGTAGTGTACAAAATCCCATGCAAGGACTGCACAAAACACTACATAGGTCAAATAGGAAGACAGCTAACGATCTGCATCCATGAACACCAACTAGCCACGAAACGACAAGACCAGCTATCCTTAGTAGCCACACACTCAGATGACAAGCAACATGAATTCGACTGGGACAACACTACTATTATAGGGCAAGCCAAACAGAGAACAGCCAGGAAATTCCTAGAGGCATGGCACTCATCCACAGATTCAATCAATAAGCACATCGACCTGGACCCAATATACCGGCCACTGCAGCGGACAGCTGGAACTGACAACCGGAAGCGGCAGATACAAATCACGATAAATGCCGGAGCAAAGATCACAGAAGCGCTTCACAGGAGGCTCCCACACACTGAGGATGTCACCTAGACAGAGGACGAAACGTCTGCAACACAAATTCCCAGCTCGGCGAACAGAACCATAACAACAAATCTTCTCCCAAACTTAGAAAATACATTTTTAATTCCAAAGTCCATATTGTTAATGTAATGTGATGGGAACAGCTGTCCCAGTGTGATTCCTGTGGACATTCTGAAAAACTCCCCCTCTCTGTTTTCAGTCTTGAAGCCAGGAAACAAAGTATTTGGATACTTGTCCTGAATCCACATTTTCTGACCAGATTCATTAGTTTATTATGAGGCACATTATCAAAGGTTTTAATGAAAATTAGAAATATTACATCTCTCACATTACTGTTGCCTAATGTGTGGCACCACCTTAAACAAGTTCGATAACATTGGCTCCCTTTGGAAATCAATGCTGGCTACTGATCAATGGCACAGGAGGAGTCCATTCTTTGAACTATCTCAAGAGAAAACAAAAATGAGAAAACGTGGGAGTGTGGGACCAGGTGAATCACCCTTGCATAGAAACAGCATAGACATCATGGTCAAATAGCCTCCTCTCTGCTGGAACTATATTTTTGATTCTATAAAATCTTTTGCATGAGGTTTAAACCTTCAAGCTTCTGAATCAGACACAAATGTTGCATCAGAGAGCGAGCAGACTGGGGGAGTTAACAAGTACAACTTTAATGGCTCAATTCTCATGGGAATGGTTTAGTACCCAAAGTATCTCTTACCTGGAGTAGGTCTCGTCCAGTAGTGTTGAGTTTAGGAACAACATTTAGTAAAGATGTTGTTGCAGGATACATGGGATAGGGCTGGAAAAGAACAATCAGAGATTCATGTCAAATTACCTACGAGAGATTACACTGGATGGACGAGTCTTATAGTGGGCATACACTAAAATCATTAATAATTAGTCTAACACCCTGCTCTCCTGCCCTCCCCTCTCCAGGATTCTCACTCTAGCTGCAGTGCTTGTGATTCTCATTTGCACCATTAATAAATGCTGAAATAGTCCAAAAAGACTCTGGTTTGGAATGCCAACTGATTCACTCTCCAGAGATGCTGCCAGACCTGGAGTTTTTCCAGCATTCTCAGAGTTTGTTTCAGATCTCCAGCATCTGCAGCATTGTCTCTATTGAGAGTCTATAAATGCTGATCTTGCCAGCAGTGCCCACGTCCCATAAATAAATTCTAGACACTCACTTGCCCCACGACGTCAAATACATTAGCCAGGCTCTGATTAAGGGAGCGAAAGTGAGGACTGCAGATGCTGGAAATTAGAGTCGAGAGTGTGGTGCTGGAAAAGCACAGCAGATCAGGCAGCATCAGAGGAGCAGGAGAGTCAACGTTTCGGGCAAAAAGATCTTCATCAGGCTCTGATTAATTCTAGATTGCCAATAGGGACCTTCGGATCGGTCATGCAGTTCCCAGCACAGCTACTGAGTGATTAATACAGACACGTCATCCCACAATGAGAAATGGGACTCAAACTAAGACACAGGGGTCTGGGGTCAAAGGAAAATGAGGTTAGAAAAGGTCAGGAGCCAAGGAGGAGAAGAGGTGACCAACAGGGAGATGGGGTGATGAGAGGGGGAGGGGGCCTTGGATTTCTGTCTCTTGGAGGTCTGGCCTCGCCCCAATCTCTAAAACTATGGGCAAGCAATAATCCCAATTCCCATAAACCCAAATCCTTCAACCACTCAACCAATCAGAAAGACATGGACTCTGCTTCAAACACAGATATAATCCCTTTGTAATTTTAAACACAACATAGAATCATCCTTTCAGCTTTGCTGTGCTAATGTAAACTCTCCTCAGAGAAGGACACAAAGACTGACTGCAGTAGGAATGCTCCATTCACCTTGTAGTCGGGTAGTTTGGTCATGGACGGCCACTGTTCCTCTGTTGGGGTTCCCAGCAAAGTAAAACAGTTAAGGAACATTCAGGGAAGTGGGTTAGATTGAGATTTGGAAAGAGATAAGGAAGGAGATGAGACACACGTGGGTGTGAGACAGAGAGGCAGGGTCTGGTCGAAACTGAGAGAACAGTAGCTTCGTCATAATCAGAATATCTGCAGCAGCAGTTTCTCCTCTTGTCACTATAAAACCTCAAGATCTAACGCTCTCCTTATTGTGATTTACATCCTGCTCCTTGCTGTCGCCGCTGGACAGACACAGACATGGCTTCTAACAGGACAAGCTAACCGTGAACTCAAACTCACAATCATCCAGTTTCATTCAGCCGGACTGTCCACCTCATTGGGCCAAGCCTTAAAACAGTTGATCACAGTCAAACACAGAGGAGACCTTATTGTTGGAGTTCACTACAAACCACCAGCGTTCCCATCTCACTGCCTGACTGCCTCACCCAGCTATGGAAACCCATGAGTTGATGGATCTGCTGAGATGAGTATCGCATGACACCTCCTCTCTTGTCACTGTCCTCTCTTCCCAGCTCCAAACATTATCCAATAACTCTGTGCCTCAGTTTCACAGCTGACTGTAGATACGTTCACCAGTGTCAACCTCAGTCACTCTGTAACGTAGCACTGGGCAGGGTTATTTAACTCAGAATTGTTCCACACTGCACAGACATCATGGCTGTTCTGTGAGCTAACTGTATGTGCTGACCTTTCCCTCAATAATTTCAGTTAAAAAATATATCAATCCCAAATTTAAAATTAACAACTGACGTTCATGGATGAGAGTTCCACATTTCCCCACCACCTTCTGTTTGAAAGTGGTTCTGAAAGGCTGTTGGCTGTTTTTCTCAGTTTTCAGTCCCAGTGTCAGCATTTGTTATCCAAACCCAACTGCCCTTAAACCCACATGTAGGTCAGACTAGGCAAAAAGGTGGCAGTTTCTTTCCCCAAGGATATCACTGATCCAGACGGAGCTTTACAGCAACAATAACGGCGAGCTTTCAATTCTAAATGTTACTGAATGCAAATTCATCTGCCACGATGGGACTCAAACTCAGATCTGGATACCATTAAGCTGGGGTTGTGGATTACTAGTCCACTGGATCCACAGGTAAGATGCTTCCAAATTTTCTTCCTCTTTTTAAATAGCAGAGCTCTATTCGCCACCCTCCAATCTGCAGGAATTGTTCCAATGTCTACAGAATCTTACATGACCACCAATACATCCACTGTTTCCATGACCACTTCCTTTAACATTCTGGGATGTAGACTATCAGACCCTGGGGATTTCTGTTTTCAGTCCCATTAATTTCTTCAGCATCAATCCTTTGATTTTTACACATTTACAGCTCTTGCTATCTGCTTTTATATCCCCGTACCTTCTCATTGGAGTGGCAATATGCAATCAGCCCTTCGTGCCTGCTTAACCATTTGGTGATGGTTGATCTTATCCTAGTCTCAGCTCTCCGTCCTGCCTGCTCCCCAGAGATCTTCACTCCACTTTTCATTAGAAACATATGGATTCCTTTCTTGAACGTGCTGATTAATGCTGCCTCCACTGTGAGTTCCACAGATACACAACCATCTCAGGGAAGTAGTTTCTCCTTCTCTCAGAGTGAGCAGGGGTAGGTTCAAAACTGTTGTTTGAGACTGTCCCACATGGGGGAACATCTGTTCAACGTCCACTTTATCAATCCCCTTAATTACCACAATCAGATCCCCTCTTGTTCCTCTGTACACCAGTGAGTAAAAGCCCAAGCTATTCAACCACTCCTCATAACAGCCCTACTTGCTCTATTCCCCCCCCTTAAGCACCCACACCTTTGAGCCCCCCTCCCCAAGTAGTAAGCCCCTCTCTCTGATCATGGATCCCTCTGCCCTTTATTTGTACATCATCTCCCACAGCCTTCATGCTTCTGCCCCCAGCTTCCCAAGTAAGCATACCTTCACTCTAACATTGTCAGCTGAACATTTAGTCACAAACCCTCCAAGCCCTACATTCTCATCTAGGAACTTCCTCAGAACTTATTGTAACCCTGATTCATCCAATTCTAAACGTCCCTTCCAAGGTCCTGGCCTCAGTTCCTCTGATAGCTCAGGATGCGATGTCCAGAAAAGCTGCTACTTTTACTGAAATCTTCCCCATGACCAAAAGCACAGGGTTCAAAAAGGATATCGGAAAATCCTCTTCAACTGATCGTCTACATCATTCCCTGGGAACAGTGGCCTTCCTGCATTTGCTAACTCTGCAAAAGAAAACATTTTGTTTTAGTGGGAAGCTTCCAGAAGAATTATTTCATCCAAAATAAAAACAATTCTCAAACTGCACACAAACTAATAAATGGCATTTTAATCCCGTGGGATCATTTTCTTTTCATTACTTGTTGTACTCAGTATCTATCTATCAAAGTAAAAATGGAAATAAACACAAAATGCTGGGGAAGCTCAGCAGGTCTGGCAACATCCGTGAAGAGAGAAAGAGTTCTTCTGGAATCTAAAATGAACCAAGGAGACAGGTTGAAAAGTGAGGAGTTTTAGGCTGTAGGGAAAGTTGGGAAAGGAGTGAAATAGATTATTTCTCCAGTTCCTGACCAGAGCAGGAATTGACACCGATAAAGTCAACAATGTCTTGGAGAAAGAGTTGTCAGGAGCCCTGAGGGGACAGCAACAAGGAAGGTACAATATATCGCACAGACACCACGAGGGCCTAGCCAGGATTCCATGGCCACACCTTCCATTGAGAGGAAAGTTAAAGGGGAAACTGTTCAACAAGAGGACAGGCTCAACCAGGAGGAGGAAGGTGTGATGGTTGGGGAATGTTCAAGTCTTAATTCAGGCAAGTAGCAGAGATTCCTGGACTGGCCTGGAGGGGGAGGAGGCAGGGCCAGGAGAATGGAAATAGTTGAAATGCAATGAGGTATCAGAAGAATCATGAATGTGGAAAATGGTTTGATGCATCAGGTCTGTGACCTACCTGCAAATATACAGCCAGCTGACCACATGTCTATGGAAGTGGAGTAGAGTTTCGCACCAAACAACACATCTGGGGGACGATACCAAAGCGTCACCACCTGCAAGGAGCCAAGGACAGGTTAAGAAAGACCCACGCTCCCACCATCAGGGCATCAGCAGCTGTGTCTAAAGAACGATCCTGCACACAGCCAGCCAATCCAAATCACGATTCAAACAGAAGCAGAATAAACCTTTTACCTAAACAAATTATCAGTTAATCAGGAAGCAGGGTGAGGAGTAAAGTGAGTGCTGATTTTAGGGAGATTAAATACTATAGGCAGTCACAATGTGTGCATATTTCTGATGGCTTACTGAGTTTGTTAAGAAGCACAGTTTAGATTTGATACATTACTTAATTAGATAAAGAAAGCATACAACAGTGGCAACTGGGGATGGTTCAATGATATCAGAAGGGACACAGCTTGTTGCTGCAGTGTGTATCAGTTTCACTGAAGTTTGAAGGCAGCGACCTGCTCTCTAGTCAAGGTTTTCGGGAACTCTACCCAAGGTCTTCTTGTGACCCACCTGAAGAAGAAAGTGAGGACTGCAGATGCTGGAGATCAGAGCTGAAAATGTGTTGCTGGAAAAGCGCAGCAGGTCAGGCAGCATCCAAGGAGCAGGAGAATTGACGTTTCAGACATGAGCCCTTCTTCAGGAAAGGGATTCCTGCAGGATTCTCCTGCTCCTTGGATGCTGCCTGACCTGCTGCGCTTTTC
Source organism: Hemiscyllium ocellatum (assembly GCF_020745735.1). Taxonomy (NCBI): domain Eukaryota; kingdom Metazoa; phylum Chordata; class Chondrichthyes; order Orectolobiformes; family Hemiscylliidae; genus Hemiscyllium; species Hemiscyllium ocellatum. Next base: position 141,627,733 of record NC_083404.1, read on the forward strand.
CAGTAACACATTTTCAGCTCCCACCTGAAGACGACAACCCCTGAGGAAGACCACCCTCTGAATCATGCACTTGTTGATATTCCTTATTCCTAGGGGCTGCTAGCCTACTCTGTTGTTAATCAATTATCTGAATCCTTTTGGCCAATGAACATGGGACAGATACTCATATCATCAGGATGCCAGAGTCGACAAGTGTGTGCTGGAAAAGCACAGCAGGTCAGGCAGCATCCAAGGAGCAGGAGAGTGAGCATGAGCCCTTTATCAGGAATGACAGGGACCCAAGGGGGCTGAGAGATAAATGGGAGGGGGTTGGGGCAGCGGGGCGGTAGCTGGGAATGCAATTGAGAGATGAAGGTGAGGGGTGATGGTGATAGGCCAGAGAGAAGGGTGGAGTGGAGAGGTGAGAATGGAGATGGACAAATAGGACCATTCAAGAGGGCAGTGCCAAGTCAGAGGGTTGGAGCTCAGATAAGGTGAGGGCAGGGGAAATGAGGAAACTGGTGAATCAACATTGATCACAGGGGATCAGAGGGTCCCAAGGCAGAAGATGAGGCGTTTTTCCTCAGGTGTCAGGTGACTAGAATTTGGCAGTGGATGAGGCCCAGGACTTGCATGTCCTTGGCAGAGTGGGAGGGGGAGTTAAAGTGTGCGGCGACAGGGCAGTCTCCATTTCCAGCAACTGACTCAACACGGACATCTACTTCAAACCCACTGACTCCCACAGCTACCTGAACTGCACATCTTCCCACCCTACCTCCCATAAAAACGCTGTCCCTCACTCCCCATTCCTCTGCCCTTAGGAGGACCAATTCCACCAGAGAACATCCAAATGGCCGCTTTTCAAAGACAATTTCCCTTCCCAATGTATCTCCTCCACTTCCCACACCTCCGCCCTTGAACCCCACCCCTTCAATCACAACAAGGACAGAATCCCCACTGGTCCTCACCTTCCAACCCACCACCCTCTGGATACAATGCATCATCCTCCACCATTTCCACCACCTACAAACAGACCTCACCACCAGAGATATATTTCCCTCCCATCCCTATCTGCGTTCTGGAGAGACCATTTCCTCGGTGACTCCCTTGTTAGGTCAATGCCTCCCAACAACCCACCCTCCACTCCCAGAACCTTCCTTTGCCACCGCAAGAGGTGTAGAAACTGCACCCACACTGCCCCTTCACTCCATCCTAGGCCCCAAAGGATCCTTCCACATCTGACAGAGATTTAGCTGTACTTCCACACACACGCACACAGGGCCGAAGGGCCTGTACTGTGCTGTAATGTTCTACATCATCTACTGTGTCTGCTGCTCTCGATGTGGCCTCCTCTACATTGGGGAGACAGGATGCCAACTTGCAAAACGTTTCAGAGAACATCTTTGGGACACAAGCACCAACCAATCTTACCGGCCTGTGGCTGAATACTTCAACACCCCCTCCTACTCCACAAAGGACATGCAAGTCCTTGGCCTCTTCCATCCCAAACTCTAACCATCCTATGATTAGAGGAAGTGCACCTCATCTTCTGCTTTGGGACTCTAACCATTGTTGTGGTTCTGTTCGCCGAGCTGAGAATTTGTGTTGCAGACGTTTCGTCCCCTGTCTAGGTGACATCCTCAGTGCTTGGGAGCCTCCTGTGAAGCGCTTCTGTGATCTTTCCTCCGGCATTTGTAGTGGTTTGAATCTGCTGCTTCCGTTGTCAGTTCCAGCTGTCCGTTGCAGTGGTTGCTATGTTGGGTCCAGGTCGATGTGCTTATTGATTGAATCAGTGGATGAGTGCCATGCCTCTAGGAATTCCCTGGCTGTTCTCTGTTTGGCTTGTCCTATAACAGTCGTGTTGTTCCATGCTGCTTGTCATCTGCGTGTGTGGCTACTAAGGATAGCTGGTCATGTCGTTTCGTGGCTAGTTGGTGTTCATGGAGCTTTGAACACCTCTAACCATACGGGATCAACGTTGATTTCATCAGTTTCCCCATTTTCCCTCCCTCCATCCTTTCCCTGATCCAACCCTCTAACTCAGCACCACACTCTCGAACAGTCCTACCTGTCCACCTCCATTCTCACCTATCCGCTCCACCCTCCTCTCCGACCATCAGCTCCCCTACCTTCATCTACCTATCACATTCTCAGCTACCTTGCCCCCAGCCTCCTTTCATCCATCTTGCCAGCAACCCCCAGCCCATGCCTGATGAACAGCTCATGCTCGAAACATCATCTCTCCTGCTCCTCGGATGCTGCCTGACCGGCTGTGCTTTTCCAGCACCATACTCTTCGACCCTGACCTCCAGCATCTGCTGTCCTCACTTTCTCCTATGTCTGGATACCAGGAGTTGTAAGAATTGTTAGAAAGTCTGAAAGCAGCAGCAGCCCACCACCTTCACACAGCCAATGAAAGACACTGACCCAGTCAGCAATGCCACGTGTGAATTAAAAAAAAACATTTTTGTTTGAATGGGAGAATGTGACATGGGGAATACCACAGGGGTCTGTGCTGGGCCCGAAAACTTCGACAATTTACATCAATTACTTAGCCGAGCGTGTGAAGGCAGACAACACCGAAAGAGGCAGGAAAGTCCATTGCAAATTGTGCAGAAGTCAAGAAAGTTGCAGACGGTTAAAGATAGGTTGGGTGAGTGAGCAGAAATCCGGCAGGCAAGTATAACGTGAGAAAATTTGAAGCTGTTTACTTTTGTAGGAGAACTAAAAAAGCAATAGGGATTAAATGCAATTTTATTAAAATATGTCATAACAGAAGTAGGACAACATCTCGTGGCTCATTATGGTGACACACAGTGGGTCAGGCAGACCCTAAGCAGCAGAAATTACCCCTGTACCAGTTTCCAAAGCAAACTAGAAGATATAAACAGATCAGAGAGGTGGGCTTGGAGGGGCAAATCCCTCTTCCTCACCTTTACTGAAAGGAGGCTCGGTGAGAATATTTGAGATTGAAAACTACCCAGCCTGATGTCACACTAGCAAGTATCAACAAATAGGAAAGGTGCTTTGACGTGCAGTTACAGAGCTGTTATGTCTTTGGGATCCAGCTTTATTCTGACAGTTTATGAGAAGAGTCTGGGAAGGTGACTTGAAATTGTTCTCCTACCTCTGCAGAGTAACATCGGACAGGGATTCCAAACGCTCGAGCAAGCCCAAAATCAGCCAGCTTCAGCTCACCGTTCTGTCAGAGGGTAACAGACAGCACAGAAGTACAATAATAACACAGCGATACTGACTTACAATTCTCACAGACATCACTGCCAGCCTCTCCTAACGGAGATTTCCCAGAACAGACACCCCCTTCCATCCCACAAGGCTTCCCAGGACAGACAGCAGATTTCTCAGCCCCAGAGGGAGGGCACCCCGTAGACCATTAACATCTTGTCTACACATCCCTCTGAAGGGCTTGTACATCGAGCAGTATCTCAGGGTCACAGTAGTTCCTCTGAGCATCTCACGAATTTTGTGCAGCCCTTCGCAAAAGCCTCCATGCCCCTCATGAGGGTCTTTCTGATTCTGATGGTCTTTGCTGTCCACTCAGACTCACCCTGTTGATCAGGAGGTTTTGTGGTTTCAGGTCTCTGTGCAGCACGTTCCTGCTGTGACAGAATGCCAAACCCTTCAGTAACTGATACATAAACGACTGCAGGAAAACAACAAAAGAAATTGCAAGATTAAAGATAGACAAGTTTGCCCAGGAAGTGTTTGATAGGACAACGTATCAGTTTCTCAAATACACAGTCCCCAACGGATATAAAAGAGAATGCATTTACCTTCACAATCTCAGGATCCAGGTCTCCATTGCAGCTGTCAAAATACTTCTTCAAATCCTGTCATAAAGTTCAAGAGGTGAGACTGTAAGAACTGTACTTACAAGAGACCCATCCACAAAACAACATCGGTAGGAAAAGGAATGGGGGTTTAAGACAGAAAATCAGGGAGCTAGGGTGGAAGCTTAGTGCTGGAACACAGAGCACCATCTCTGGTTTGTTGCCCATGCCCCATGCTAGTGAGGTGAGGAATAGGGAGAGAGAGGAGTTGAACACGTGGCTACAGGAATGCTGCAGGAGGGAATGTTTCGGATACCTGGATTTGGGGCTCATTCTGGGGTAGGTGGGACCTCTACAAACAGGATGGTCTACAGATCAACCACAACGGTACCAATATCCTGAGGGGAAGTTTGCAAATGCTCTTCGGGAGGGTTTAAACTAATTCAGCAGGGGGATGGGAACCTGAATTGTAGTTCCAGTGTCCAGGATGTTGAGAGTAGTGAGGTCAGAAATATGGTTTCAAAGTCACAAGAGTTCACCGGCAAACAGCAAGGTGGTTTGAAGTGTGTCTACTTCTACGCTAGGAGCATCCGGACTAAGGTGGGTGAACTTGCAGCATGGGTTGGTACCTGGGACATTGATGTTATGGCCATTTTGGGGACATGGATAGAGCAGGGACAGGAATGGTTGTTGTGGGTTCCGGGGTTTAGATGTTTCAGTAAGAACAGAAAAGGTGATAAAAGAAGGGGGAGGTGTGGCATTGTTAGTCAAGGACAGTATTACGATGTCAGAAAGGAAGTTTGAGGACTCGTCTACTGAGGTAGTTTGGGCTGAGGTTAGAAACAGGAAAGGAGAGGTCACCTTGTTGGGAGTTTTCTACAGGCCTCCGATTTGTTCCAGGGATGTAGAGGAAAGGATAGCAAAGATAATTCTGGTTAGGAGTGAGAGTAACAGGGTAGTTGTTATGGGGGACTTTAACTTTTCAAATATTGATAGGATGTACTATAGTTCGAGTACTTAGATGAGCCAATTTTTGACAAATTTGTGCAGAATGGTTTTCTGACACAGTATGTAGACAAGCCAAGAAGGAGGGAGGCCACCTTGGATTTGGTACTGAGTAGCTAATGAACTTAGCTAGGTGTTAGATTTGGAGGTAGGCAAGCACTTTGGTGATAGTGACCACAATTCAGTAATGTTTACTTTAGTGATGGAAAAGGATATACAGAAGGACAAGAGTTATTGCATGGGGAAAGGCAATGATGATGTGATTAGGTGAGATTTAGGATGCATAGGATTGGAAAGGAAACGGCAGGGGATGGATACGCTTGAAATGTGGAGCTTAGTCAAGAAACAGCTACTGCAGGTCCTTAATAAGTATGTACCTGCCAGGCAGGGAAGGAGTGGTTGAGCGAGGGAGCTGTGGTTTACTAAAGAAGTTGAATCTCTTGTCATAAGAAAGAAAGAAAAAGACTTAGGTTAGGATGAGATGTGAAGGCTTAATTAGGGCATGTGAGAGGTAAAGGTTAGCCAGGAGAGACCTAAGGAGAGAACTAAGAGGAGCCAGGAAGGGACATGAGAAGTTGTTGGCGGATAGGATTAAGGAAAACCCTAAAGCTTTCTATAGGTATATCAGGAATAAAAGAATGACTCCACAAAGATTAACAATAGTAGCGGGAAGTTGTGCGTAGAGTCCGAGGAGATGGAGAAGTGCTAAATGAACATTTTTTGTCAGTATTCACATTGGAAACCACAATGCTGTTGAGGAGACTACTGATATATAGGCTACTAGGCCGGACGGAATTGAGGTTCACAAGGAGATGTTAGCAATTCTGGAAAGTGTAAAAATAGATAAGTCCCCGGACTGGATGGGATTTATCCTGGGATTCTCTGGGAAGCCAGGGAGGTGATTGCAGAGCCTTTGGCTTTGATCTTTATGTCATCACTGTCAACAGGAATAGTGCCAGAAGACTGGAGGATAGCAAATGTTGCCCCCTTGTTCAAGATGTTGTTAATATACTTAATGATCCAGTCTCCACAGCCCTCTGTGGTAAAGAATTCTGCAGATTCACTCCCCTCAGAGAAGAAATTCCTCCTCAGCTCTGTATTAAATGTGCAACCCCTTACTCTGAGATTACACCCTCAGGTCCTGGATCCTCCCACAAAAGGAAACTAAACTTTCCTTGTCTCCCCTGTCAAGTCCCCTAAGAATCTGGTACATTTCAATAAGCTCACCTTTCATTCTCCTAAACTCCAATGAACATCTACTCAACCTCTCCTCACATCGACACTCCCATCACACTGGTAGGAGCCTAGTGAACCTTCTCTGGACTGCCCCCAATGCCACAATATCTTTCCTAAAATTCCCAAGACTGTTCTCCAGATTCCAGTTCTGGTTTGATTGGTGCCTTACAGGGTTTTAGCAAAACCTCCCTCCATTCATATCCATTCCCTCTGAAATAAAGCTGAATATTCCTTTTGGTTCTCCTTTTACCCCGAACTGGACACTGTGCAGTCATGTCTCTGCATATCCCAATCTATAAGTCTGTCCCAAGTATTTCAATATAATGACCTCAAACCCCTCAATGTGATTCAGGACTATAACTCACTCCTTGCCTCACTGGGATACTGCAATGGAAATCAAGCCCCACTAGCCCAGGGGAAATCACAAAGATTAAAGATTTTATTAAAGTACACAAGATTCCCCAATTTACTGTCACTTGGACCCAGGCTAACAAAAAATGGGGACATGTTTCTGCACTTTGAGAATGGCTGTTACAAATAAATAGTTATTTATCAGCTGTTAAAATCCATGAACTATCAACATAAAAGTCTCCCAATTGAAACTCTAACCTCCTTATAAAACGTCTTTTACACACAACACAGATGATTAAAAATAAATGGTACAAGGGTGGATGGAATAACAGCAAAGGCTGATGTGGCTGGATGGAAAGACAGGGAAGGGAGTTCACTGGTTCCTGTGCATAGGGTTCACTGAGACAATCCTTTTCGCATATCAGGACTTGCTGCTTCTCAATCTGTCTTCTCCAGCAACTTTGCATTTGCTTACAGGAGGCACAGAGCAACTGCTTCATAAATTATAAAGTCTCTGACTTACTGGTAAAAAGCCACAACTACCAAAGGAAAATCAACAAAGGCTTTCTTTGGGATTTAGATATTTCTTACTGAAGAGAGGAAAGACCCCAGCTCCAGTTTTAGAGGTTTGAAGGCTTTTGGCGATGTTGTTCACATCCCAATTTATTGAGTGACTTGGGAGACAATCATATAGTTGCTGACAGGCAGTCATCAACAACGGGTTCTAATTCACAGGCTAATCAGCTATTCATTGCGAGACAAACCCCGATTTGGACACACTCGCTGGCTCCAGTCTGCCTGCACTAACCTCTCCGCACTGTTGACAAAGCAGCAATGTGAACAGCAAGGACGAATGTTGGTACCTTGCTTTTAAAAAGCGCAGCAACCTCTTTCACAATCCGCTATTTTTAAAACAGTTCTTTTCCCATTTCAGCCCACAATCAAAAACGTGGAGAAATAAAATCAAATAGTCAAATTCTAAATATAAACTCCTGGATCCCTCAAGTAGTTACCAAACTAGACGTCAATCCTGCATATTTTAAAACCTCTAGATTTGATTCCAATCGGTGACTTAATCTTATGGCATCTATTTTCTATTTACATGAATACATTGTGTACAAGATGATGAGGGGTTTAGATAGGGTTGACCATGAGAACTTTTTTCCACGTATGGAGTCAGCTATTACGAGAGGGCATAGCTTTAAATTAAGGGGTGGTAGGTATAGGACAGATGTTAGGGGTAGATTCTTTACTCAACGAGTCATGAGTTAATGGAATGCCCTGCCAGTAGCAGTGGTGGACTCTCCCTCTTTATGGGCATTTAAACGGGCATTGGATAGGCATATGGAGGATAGTGGGCTAGTGTAGGTTAGGTGGGCTTGGATCGACGCAACATCGAGGGCCAAAGGACCTGTACTGCGCTGTATTTTTCTATGTTCTATGTTCTGGAACGTTCAATTACATTTCAGGCTGTAACTTACTCCTTAGCATCTGTGATTCTGTATGTAAAGCCCCCCCCCCCTACCGTGTATGACAGCCCAGCCTTTAACTCACTCTGTTACTGTCTGTTGGAGTTGGAGGCTGTTGCAGGGATCTGTAGTTACCTGGTCACAATACTCAAACACAAGAGTCAGCTTCTTATCACTGTGCAGGACATCATGTAACCTTCAGAGGAAAAAGAAAATTCTGATCAGATTAATTCTCCCTGGCTGCAGAACGAATGCTTCAGAAATTAAGTGTTGCTGTGGGCATGATGTTTGATCCCAACTTTTACAACAAATACAACTGGCTCAACATGAGTAATAACCAGCAGGAGGTGGCTCCCACTGAATCTTGCCCCAGGGTTAATCCCCACTTCCTGAACTACGCCCACTCACCTTTGCTCAAGAATTCTCAAACAGTACCTGGAATTTTGCAAATGTCCCCGAACCCTGCCCTGTGATTCCTCAGTCTTGTCTGACCCAGCCCCCTTAGCCCAATCCTTGAGGTGCTGGGTTCAATCCCCACCATCTCCATTGGGCACTCCTGTGGTATTGCCCCTGTCTCTGGACCAGGAACTCCAGATTCTCATCCCACCTTCTCCAGAGGTACGTCATAACATCTCTAAACAGACTGATTAGAAAAATTTTTTTTTAGATCAGCCCAATTCTGGCTCCACAGTCTTTTGAACCCAGTGTGTTGAAAACAGAGACCGCCCTCCTCCTAACTGTGTCAGAAACTATTGTTTCTATGGTCACTGGTGCCCTCGAGTCAGAGTGTTCCAGTACGGCACAAAAACATAACAAACCTCAGGCCCTCAGCACAGAGACTGCAACAGATTGTGGGTGTCTGTGGCAAATGCCTGTCTTACCTCACAATATTTTTATGTTTCAGCTCTTTCAGAAGGCAGATTTCCCGCAGAGCTGAGCTTGGGACACCCTAACATAAACAGAATGAAGACAGAATTAAATACAGCGGCTACAGGTTCCTAATGTCAGAGGGTTAATCACAGAAAGACTCAGATGCACACAGAAACAGACCCGACAGTCCAACTCATCCATGCCGACCAGATATCCTAAACTAATGTAGTCCCATTTGCCAGCACTTGGCCCATATCCCTCTAAACCCTTCGTATTCATATACCCATTGAGGTGCCTTTTAACTGCTGTAGTTGTACCAGCCTCCACCACTTCCTCTGGCAGCTCATTCCATACACACACCACCCTCTGTGTGAAAGTGTTGCCCCTCAGGTCCCTTTTATATCTTTCCCCTCTCATGCTAAACCTATGCCCTCTAGTTCTGGACTCTCCCAACCCAGGGAAAAGACCTTGTCTATTTACCCTATCCACGCTCCTCATGATTTTATAAATGTCTATAAAGGTCAACCCCCAGCCTCCAATGCTCCAGGGAAAACAGCCCTAGCCTATTCAGCCTCTCCCTGTAGCTCAAATCCTCCAACCCTGGCAACATCCTTGTAGATCTTTTCTGAACCCTTTCAAGTTTCACAACATGCTTCCTATAGGAGGGAGACCAGAATTGCAAGTAATATTCCAACAGTAGCCTAACCGATGTCTAAGACAGCAATGCCAAATGATACTACTTTTGACGTATGCAACTGAACAGGAGAAGATATGAAGTAGGAGAAGACCACTCAGGCCCTGAAGCCTGTCCTGTCATTCAACAAGATCATGGCTGATCTGCCCAGGCCTCATCTCTCATGTCAGCTCTGCATAGCTGTGAACTCCCTGACAGTTCAAGCATCTATCTAACTCCTCACTGGTCTATCCACCAGGGTACAGAATTCCAGGTGTCCCTTCCCTTCTAGAAGAAAAAAAAATCTTATTCACATTTGTTTTAAAAGAATGTCCCAATTCTGTAAACACGTCTCCAATTTTGAGGTTACCCTACTGGGGGAAACACTTTCTCAACGTCTACCTTGTCAAACCCCCTCAAAGATTTCTACGTTTCAAGAGATCGATCCTCATCCTTCTAAACTCTAATGAATAAACATCCTGTTTAGCTGCAATCTCTCCATCCTGTCGACCCATCAAATAATTAACTTTATAAGCAGCTGCTTGCAGTATTCTGGTGCAGATCTGAGATCAGATTTACCTCATCGTCATCATCCAGACGCACTCTTTTCAAAGCAACAATTTCATGGGTTTCTCTGTTTTTTGCCTTAAAGACGGTGCCATATGTTCCTGAGGGGAAAGGAAACACAACCGCTTCCACATTTACAATTTCCATTTCAAGTAAACAGCGTCATGTTTTTAACCTGAACATAGAGATGCAGAGGGTTCAGAGAGAGAACAGAGAAAAACTCCTGCAACCTCAGTGGGTCAGTGCTGAGGGAGCGCCGCACTGTCGGAGGGTCAGTGCTGAGGGAGTGCCGCACTGTCGGAGGGTCAGTGCTGAGGGAGTGCCGCACTGTCGGAGGGTCAGTGCTGAGGGAGTGCCGCACTGTCGGAGGGTCAGTGCTGAGGGAGCGCCGCACTGTCGGAGGGTCAGTGCTGAGGGAGTGGGCACTGTCGGAGGGTCAGTGCTGAGGGAGCGGGCACTGTCGGAGGGTCAGTGCTGAGGGAGTGGGCACTGTCGGAGGGTCAGTGCTGAGGGAGTACCGCACTGTCGGAGGGTCAGTGCTGAGGGAGTGGGCACTGTGGGAGGGTCAGTGCTGAGGGAGCGCCGCACTGTCGGAGGGTCAGTGCTGAGGGAGCGGGCACTGTCGGAGGGTCAGTGCTGAGGGAGTGCCGCACTGTCGGAGGGTCAGTGCTGAGGGAGTGCCGCACTGTCGGAGGGTCAGTGCTGAGGGAGCGCCGCACTGTCGGAGGGTCAGTGCTGAGGGAGTGGGCACTGTCGGAGGGTCAGTGCTGAGGGAGCGGGCACTGTCGGAGGGTCAGTGCTGAGGGAGTGGGCACTGTCGGAGGGTCAGTGCTGAGGGAGTACCGCACTGTCGGAGGGTCAGTGCTGAGGGAGTGGGCACTGTCGGAGGGTCAGTGCTGAGGGAGTGCCGCACTGTCGGAGGGTCAGTGCTGAGGGAGTGGGCACTGTCGGAGGGTCAGTGCTGAGGGAGTGGGCACTGTCGGAGGGTCAGTGCTGAGGGAGTGGGCACTGTCGGAGGGTCAGTGCTGAGGGAGTACCGCACTGTCGGAGGGTCAGTGCTGAGGGAGTACCGCACTGTCGGAGGGTCAGTGCTGAGGGAGTGCCGCACTGTCGGAGGGTCAGTGCTGAGGGAGTGCCGCACTGTCGGAGGGTCAGTGCTGAGGGAGTGCCGCACTGTCGGAGGGTCAGTGCTGAGGGAGTGCGGCACTGTGGGAGGGTCAGTGCTGAGGGTCAGTCGGGCTCCAGGCCAGGGCCGGATTCCCCTCTGGACGGTGCGGAGTCCGGGGCCGGGCCCAGGATCCTGGGAATCGGGCCCCTCCTTCTCCGGGAAGAGGTGGGCGGCCAGCATCACAGCGACGGGCCGATGCTCTACCCTCTCCCTCCCCCTCCCCAACCGGACACTCGGCCCCTCTCCCGCCGCCTTTACCTTCACCGATTTTTTCCAGTTTCTCGTATTTCTGCATCTCGGCGGCTCAGCACTGAGCGGCGGGAAACCGGCCCACAGCGCCACCGCCCGGCCCGGAGGACCCACAGCGCCGCCGCCCGGCCCGGAGGACCCACAGCGCCACCGCCCGGCCCGGAGGACCCACAGCGCCACCGCCCGGCCCGGAGGACCCACAGCGCCACCGCCCGGTCACAGCGCCACCGCCCGGCCCGGAGGACCCACAGCGCCACCGCCCGGCCCGGAGGACCCACAGCGCCACCGCCCGGCCCGGAGGACCCACAGCGCCACCCGCTCACAGCGCCACCGCCCGGCCCGGAGGACCCACAGCGCCACCGCCCGGCCCGGAGGACCCACAGCGCCACCCGCTCACAGCGCCACCGCCCGGCCCGGAGGACCCACAGCGCCACCGCCCGGCCCGGAGGACCCACAGCACCTTCGCCCGGCCCAGAGGACTCACAGCGCCACCGCCCGGCCCGGAGGACCCACACCACATCCCGCTCACAGCGCCACTGCCCGGCCCGGATGAGCAACAGCACCATCCGGTCACAGCGCCACCGCCCGGCCTGGAGGACCCAAAGCACCACCCACTCACAGCGCCACCGCCCGGCCCAGAGGACCCACAGCACCACCCAGTCACAGCGCCATCACCCGGCCCGTGATCTATATGAACTTCAGTAAGGCGTTTGACAAGGTTCCCCATGGGAGACTGGTTAGCAAGGTTAGATCTCATGGAATACAGGGAGAACCAGCCATTTGGATACAGAACTGGCTCAAAGGTAGAAGATAGAAGGTTGTGGTGGAGGGTTGTTTTTCAGACTGGAGGCCTGTGACCAGTGGATTGCCACAAGGATCGGTGCTGGGTCCTCTACTGTTTGTCATTAACATAAATGATTTGGATGCGAGCATAAGAGGTACAGTTAGTAAGTTTGCAGATGACACCAAAATTGGAGGTGTAGTGCACAGCGAAGAGGATTACCTCAGATTACAACAGGATCTGGACCAGATGGGCCAATGGGCTGAGAAATGGCAGATGGAGTTTAATTCAGATAAATGCAAGGTGCTGCATTTTGGGAAAGCAAATCTTAGCAGGACTTATACACTTAATGGTAAGGTCCTAGGGAGTGTTGCTGAACAAAGAGACCTTGGAGTACAGGTTCATAGCTCCTTGAAAGTAGAGTTGCAAATAGATAGGATAGCGAAGGTGGTGTTTGGTATGCTTTATTGGTCAGAGTATTGAATACAGGAGTTGGGAGGTCATGTTGTAGCTGTACAGGACATTGGTTAGGCCACTGTTGGAATATTGTGTGCTATTCTGGGTCTCCTTCCTATTGGAAAGATGTTGTAAAACTTGAAAAGGTTCAGAAAAGATTTACAAGGATGTAGCCAGGATTGGAGGATTTGAGCTATAGGGAGAGGCTGAACAGGCTGGGGCTATTTTCCCTGGAGCGTCAGAGGCTGAGGGGTGATCTCATAGAGGTTTATAAAATTATGAGGGGCATGCATAGGGTAAATAGGCAAAGTCTTTTCCCTGGGGTCAGGGAGTCCAGAACTAGGTTTAGGTTGAGAGGGGAAAGATATAAAAGAGACCTAAGGGCAATATTTGCATGCAGAGGGTGATACGTGTATGGAATGAGCTGCCAGAGGATGTGGTGGAGGCTGGTACAATTGCAACATTTAAAAGGCATCTGGATGGGTATATGAATAGGAAGGGTTTGGAGGGATATGGACCGGGTGCTGGCAGGTGGGACTAGATTGGGTTGGGTATCTGATTGGCATGGATGAGTTGGACCGAAGGGTCTGTTTCCATGCTGTACATCTTTACGACTCTAAGTCTTATTGTCTTATAGTCTCTCTGTCTCCATTTTGGGGACTAAACTGTCCACTGCCATCCACTACAAAGCCTCTGATTCCCATAACTACCTTCACTACGGGGAGAAAGTGAGGACTGCAGATGCAAAAAGTATGGCACTGGAAAAGTGTAGCAGGTCAGGCAGCATCCAAGGAGCAGGAGAGTCAACGTTTCAGGCATAAGTCCTTCATCGCACGCCACATCCTGCAAGGACTCCATCCCATTCTTCCAGTTCCTTTGCCTACGCCACATCTATTCAGATGATGCCATCTTCCAAACCAGCACTGCTGACGTGGCTTGCTTCTTCCATGACCAAAGGTTCTGACCCACTGTGGTTGACAGAGCTTTCAATTGCATCCAACCAACGCCCATGCTTCCACCCTTGCCTCTTCACAAAAGTGGGTTCGGGACCCCCTTGTCCTCATATTTCATCCCACCAGGCCTCCACATTCAAAGGATCATTCTCCACCATTTCAGACAACTCCAGCAGAATGCCACCACCAAACACATCTTCCCATCACTCCCCCTGTGTGCATCCCACAGGGATCCTTCCCTCCAGGATAACCTAGTCAGTTTCACAACTACCAACACTAGTCCCCCTTCCCATGGCACTTTCTTGTGTAACCACGGAAGGTGCAACACCTACCCCTTCCCCTCCTCCCTGCTCACCATCCAACAGCCGAAACAGTCTTTCCAGGTGAAGCAGCATTTTGCCTGTGCATCCTCCAATCTTGTATATCATATTCGCTGCATCCAATGTAGCTTCCTCTACATTGGAGAATCCAAATGCAGACTGGATGTCTGCTTTACAGAATACCTCCAGTCTGTGCGCAAGCACAACCCCGAGCTTCCCTTAGCTGGTCATTTTAATACAGTGTTCTGCTCGCATGCCTGTACATCTGTCCTCTGCATGCTGCAGCATTCCAGTGAATCCCAGTGCAAATTGGAGGAACAACATCTCATCTTCAGACTGGGGACTGTACAGCCTTCTGGTCTTAATATTGAGCTCAACGCCTTCAAATTGTGAACCAATTTCCATTCCTTCCCTTTCTTTTAGCTGTACCTGTTATATTCTCTGTCACCATATCCTTTCTCCCCTTCCCCACCCCAGTGGGACTGTCTGTTCTTTCCAGTCTGGCAGGAGGAACACCATTGTTCTGCCATTCCCACATTCCAATCACAATCTGAACTATCAGCACCCTGTCTCCCCCTGCACTCTACACTCCACTATCCTCATAGCTTCCCTCCACCCAAACTATAGCAGAAACACTGCCCCCTCAACACCTCAGCTCTGATGAAGTGTCATCTAGAATCCAAACATGAGCTTGCTCTGTCTCCATGGATGCTGTCTGACCCACTGTGACCTCCTACATTTGTTGTTTTCAGTACAGATTCCAGCATCTTCAGTCATTTGCTCCTACAAAGTATTGCAGATGCTGGAATTCTGAAACAAAAACAAAGTGCTGGTGACACTCAGCACGTTTCACTTCAGACTTCATTTCAGTCAAATCATATTCCCCATCTAGTTGCTTAGTGGGCGGCACGGTGGCACAGTGGTTAGCACTGCTGCCTCACAACGCCTGAGACCCGAGTTCAATTCCCGACTCAGGACACAGACTGTGTGGAGTTTGCACATTCTCCCCGTGTCTGCGTGGGTTTCCTCCGGGTGCTCCGGTTTCCTCCCACAGTCCAAAGATGTGCGGGTCAGGTGAATTGGCCATGCTAAATTGCCCGTAGTGTTAGGTAATGGGTAAATGTAGGGGTATGGGTGGGTTGCGCTTCGGCGGGTCGGTGTGGACTTGTTGGGCCGAAGCGCCTGTTTCCACACTGTAAATCTAATCTAACCCATAGATCAAAATGGTCTGGTTGATGCCTGTGTCTTTGACAGACACCACCTGCATTCAGATGCAGAATATAAAAGCTCCATATGCTTCATGACTGGAATGACAGTGACTGGCTTTCAGCCTCAGGGTTAACATTCTGCTGAGCCTCCCAACATCACCCTCTCCAGGTATCCATTCCATCAACCTCATCAAGGTCACCACCCAAGCTATGTACATGCAACTCTCTGCACCCGTTTCTGAACAGATGTAGATGTAGCCTAGTACCATTGCAATCTGCCAATGCCAGCCCTCATATGTACCAGAGTGTAACAGTGCTCTCGACTAGCCTCGCCCCAATGAAGTCAAGACCATAAGACATAGGCGCAGGATTAAACCTTTCAGCCCATCGAGTCTGCCCTGCCATTTGATCATGCCTAAGATATTTCTCAACTTCATTCTCCTGCCTTCTCTCTGTTATCCTTGATCCCCTTATTAATCAAGAACTTATCTATTTCTGCCTTAAATACACTCAATAACTTGTTCTCCACAGCCCTCTGTAACAATGTGTTCCACCAATTCAGCAATTTCCAGCAGAAATTCAGTTCTAAAGGGTCATTACCTTTACTCTGAGGCTGTGCCCCCAGATCCTAGTTTCTTGTACTAATGGAAAGATCTTCTGTACACCCACTCTATTCTCAAACATCACCACCCAACACCTCCACCATCTCCTCAGCTATCTCCTTCAGAACCCTGGAGTGTAGCCTCCCCAGTCTGGGTGATTTATCCACCTTCAGACCTTTCAGCTTTCCCAATACTTTCATTTTGGTGATGACCACAACACTCATCCTTGCCCCCAACTCTCTTGAAATTCAGGAATGCGACTGGTGTCTTCCACCATGAAAACGTTTGCAAAGTACCTATTCAGTTCCTCAGCCATTTCTTTGTTCCCCATTATTCCGCTCCAGCCTAAATTTCCAACAGTCAAATGTCGAATCTTGCCCCACTCTTACCTTTTATACATCCAAAAATACTCTCGCAATCTTCTTTTATATTACCAGCTAGCTTACCTTCATATTTTATCTTCTCCCTCCTCCTTGCCATTTTCATTGTTCTCCGCTGGTTTTTAAAGTTTTCCAATCCTCTGGCTTCCCACCAATCTTCACCACATTTTATGCTTCATATTTACTTTTATGCTGTCCCTAGGGACCACTGTTGAAGACCGAGATGGATCATCCACTCAGCACTTCTGGCTGAAGATTCCTGCGAATGCTTCAGCCTTACCTTTTGCCCAAATGTGCTGGGCTCCTCCATCATTGAGGATGGGGATATTTGTGGAGCCTCCTCCTCCAGTTGTCTAATTTTCCAATACCATTCACGACTGGGTGTGGTAGGTCTGCAGAGCTTAGATCTGACCTGCTGATTGTGGGCTCGCTTTGCTCTATTGCTATGAAGATGTGGGTGTACCTTTAAGAGAGTGAATGACTTGGCAAGTACACCGAGTGCTGAAGAATTTACAAAGTAAGATTTGATTAAGAACAAACAGCACTCGCTGAGTTGCCTGGAAATGACAAAAAGCAGATTAAAATTAGACAAATCAGTTTAAATTATACCCTGAAAAATATCAAACTCCAATCCAATTTGAATTGAGTATATTGACAATCTTAAAAGCCAATAACACAATCAGATACTTTGGGGGTATAAGACCAGGAAAATTTAATAGTTGAGAGGAGAACTGCCAAGCCCAGCGTGCAAACAGACCGCTTGAAAAAATAGCTCTCTTAAAACTACTTTTTCGATCAGTGACCTATAACACAGAAATTCCTAAGAAAAAGACAATACATAGGAAGATCCAAATAGAAGAATGAAAGCTGCCTGGTTTTGAGATAAGAAGGGCAGTTTTGTAAATCTTGATTGGGAATTTTATTGGACTAATATTATAGAAGGGAAAGTAAAAGATAGGTGAGAGGAAGAAATTGTAAATTGTGGTTAGTTAATTATTCTCGGTTATCGCAAGGTTTGTGAAGCTTTGTAGCTCAGGTTGAGGTTTAGGGTGTAGGTTTGCTCGCTGAGCTGTAGGTTTGATATCCAGACGTTTCATTACCTGCCTAGGTAACATCATCAGTGGTGACCTCCAAGTGAAGCGTTGTGGTTGGATGGGGTTGTGGTTGTGGTTTCTCCTGGATGGGGTTCCTGGGGTTTGTGGTGATGTCATTTCCTGTGTGTTTTCTGAGGGGTTGACAGATGGCATCTAGCTCTATGTACTTGTTTATGGCATTGTGATTAGAGTGCCAGGCCTCTAGGAATTCTCTGGCATGTCTTTGCTTAGCCTGTCCCAGGATAGATGTGCTGTCCCAGTCGAAATGGTGGTTTTTTTCATCCGTGTGTAGGGCTACGAGGGAGAGGGGGTCGTGTCTTTTTGTGGCTAGCTGGTGTTCATGTATCCTGGTGGCTAACTTTCTTCCTGTTTGTCCTACGTAATGGTTGTGGCAGTCCTTGCATGGAATTTTATAGATGATGTTGGTTTTGTCCATGGGTTGTACTGGGTCTTTTAAATTTGTTAGTTTTTGTTTGAGAATGTTGGTGGGTTTGTGGCATAAAGTTCACCAAGGAGGGAGAAACTGACGACAAACTCGCACTTCTGGACGTCACAGTAGAAAGAAAGGACAAGGGAGAATTACAAACCTTCATATACAGAAAACCGACAAACACTGACCAAATACTCAACTACACCAGCAACCATCCCAACACACACAAACGAAGCTGTATCAGAACACTATTCCAACGAGCCACCACACACTGCAGCACAGACGAATTTCGAAAAACAGAGGAGAACCACCTATACGACGTATTCAAGAAGAACAGATACTCAAAAAACACAGTGTGCAGATTCCTCAAGAACAAACCATGACAAGCAGACAAAACACAGCCAGAAACCCTAACCACCTTACCATATATCAAAGAAGTTTCAGAAATGACAGCCAGACTACTGAGACCCCTTGGAATCCTAGTAGCACACAAACCCACCAACACTCTCAAACAAAGACTAACAGAAAGCAGGAGACAACAGCTTCGCTTCACTTGGAGGTCGCCACTGATGATGTTCCCTAGCCAGGTAATGAAACGTCTGGATATCAAACCCACAGCTCAGTGAGCAAACCTACACCCTAAATTGTCGGTTATACTTTAAGAAATAAAGTTGTTAATTTTTACTTTGGCCACTCAGATTTTTACAGATTACTGCATGGAATAAATCTTTTCTGTGTTGCTGGTTTTAAATTAAGCAGGAGGGTTCACCCAGTGTCATAATACTGTCTAAGACTTGCTGCTTGTACTGTTTGGCATGCAAGTAGTCCTGGTTGGTAGCGTCACCAGGTTGACACCTCATTTTAGGTATGCCTGGTGCTGTTCCTGGCATTCCCTCCTGCATTCTCCATCGAACCAGGGTTGATCCCTTGGATTAACGGTTCAGTAGGGGAGATGCTGGGCCATGAGGTTACATATTGTGCTGAAGTCCTGTTCTGCTGCTGTTGATGGTCCGCAGCGCATCGTGGATGCCCAGTCTTGAGTTGCTAGATCTATTCAAAGTCTGTTCCATTTGGCATGATATTAGTGCCACACAACAAACAAGATGGAGGTTATTCTCAGTGTGAAGATGGGACTTTGTCTCTTACAAAGATTGTGTGATAGTCACTCTTACCGATACTGTCATGGACAAATCCAGCTGGCAGTTCAGTAAGAATTAGGTAGAGTATGTTTTTTTCCTGTTGTTGGTTCTCTCACCATCTGCCACTGACCCAGTCAGCAGCTATGTCCTTTAGGACCCGACCAGCTTGATCGATAGTACTGCTGCTGAGGCACTCAGTGGTGGACACTGAAATCTCCCACTGTGTGACTTGTGCCCTTGCCACTCTCAATACTTCCTCAAAGTGTTGTTCAACATGAAGGATTACTGATTCATTAACAGAAGGAGAATGAGACATCATACAGTCTGGACTCAATGTTGAGGACTGTCAGGGAAAATCTTTCCTGCCTGAGATTTTGGAGAAAATTTGTAGCTCAGGTTATTGGTTTGCTCGCTGAGCTGGTGGGTTTGTTCTCAGGCTTTTCATCACCATGCTAGGTAACATCTATAGTGAGCCTCTGGTGAAATCCTGAGAATCCCTACAGTGTGGAAACAGGCCCTTCGGCCCAACAAGTCCACACCGACCCAAAGAGTATCTTACCCTAAACCATTTCCCTAACCTATTACTCTACATTCACCCTTAATTAACACATCTCTGAACACAATGGGCAATTTAACATGGCCAATTTACCTAATCTGCACACCTTTAGATTGTGGGAGGATTGTGGGGAGAACGTGCCACACGGACAGTCACCCGAGGCTGGTGTCGAACCCAGGTCCCCGGTGCTGAGAGACAGCAGTGCTGACCACTGAGCCACAATGCCACCCCAAAGCATTGGTGTTCGGTCTTATGTGTCTTGGTTTATTGTAGTGGGTGACATCATTTCCAGTTCTAAGAGATTGGCAAATGGGGTCCAAACCTGTGTGTTTGTTAATGGGTGTACACACTGCGACCACCACTGCCAGGTCTGCCCTGTTGGTGGGACAAGACATATGTAGGGATGGCGATGGTGATGTTTGGGACATTGTCTGTAAGGTCTGATTCTTTGAGTATAACTATGACAGGCTGTTGCTTGACCGGTCTGTAGGACAGCTCTCCCAATGTTGGTGCTAGCCTCCAGCTATCAGTGTAGAGAGCTTTGCAGGGCTGCCAGGTGATCTGTCCGGTTTCATTTCTTTGAAACTTTATAGGGATTGGTCCAACTGGATGGCTTGCTAGGCCATTTCAGAGGGCAGTTGAGAGTCAACCACATTGCCGTGGGTCTGAAGTCACATGCAGGCCAGACCAGGTGAGGATGGCAGATTTCCTTCCCTGAAGGATATTATTGAACTAGATGGGGTTTTTCCAGACAATTGACTAGGATTTCATGGTCATCAGTAAATTATGAATTCCAGTTTTTTTAATTGAATTCAAATTCCACTATCTGACATGGTGAGATTTGAACCTAGGTCCCCAGAATATTCCAGCTGGAATACGGTGAAGAGTTTTGGGCCCCTTATCTAAGGGGAGATATTCTGCTATAGAGGCAATCCAGAGAATGTTCACAGGGGGGATTCCAGATATGGAGGGACTTTCTTATGAGGAGAATTTGGGTTTTTAAATCATTGGAGTTTAGAAGAATGAGAAGCGACCTTATTGGAACAGATAATATATTGACAGGTTGTTTTCCTTGTGGAAGGATCCAGGACCAGACAGCATAATCTAAGAGCAAGGGGGTCACCATTTTAGACAGACTTTTAATCAGTAAGAAAACCAAGGGTAATGGGAAAAATCCAGCAAACTGGAGTTCAGGAATCTCAGACCAGCCATGATTTCATTGAATGGCACAGCATACTAAATGGGCTGAATGGCCTGCTTCTGCTCAGACATCTTACCATCTTAAATTTCCCAATGCTATGGTGGGATTTGAACCTGTGCCTCCAAAACATTTATCTGGCCCTTTGGACAACTCGTCCAGTGATACCAACACAACACCAACTTTCCTGAACACTTCAGTTTCTCCAGAGCAGCTTCATGTCCATTGACAAGATCAAAGTGTGAGAGTGACCAGCCTGTATGATTCTGTACTCTAGTGGATACACAAAAACACAACACAGGCTCAAAGGATGACAATATAATTTACAAAAAAAGTTATTCAAATAACAGGCCTCACACAAGTTTTTTGGACACAGAGAAATAATCATTAGTGGAAGATAATGACCAGCTCTTCAGGCCATTGAACTGAGGGTTATACAGTGACCGACCTATCCACAACAGTACTGTACTCTAGTGTTAGACAGTGACAGACTGTCTACACCAATACTGTACCCCAGTGTGATAGAGACAGACCTATCCCCATCTGTACTGTACACCCCAGTGTTATACTGTGACAAACCTGGCCCCACCAATACTGTATCCCAGTGTTTTACAGAGACAGACATAACCCACCAGCACTGTGCCACACAATGTGATAGTGCACTGAGTTCTCTGCAAATAGAGCCCAGATTGAGCAGATACAGAATCTAGGATTGAATGTCTTGCACAGTCCCAGTGGAGAGTGTGAGGGAATTGCTCTTTGTGACACACAGCCCACTGGTGATCAAATCTCAATGCCTAATACTTGGCTGTCACTGGGTTGGGGAGGAATCATTTTGCCCAAATCACAGCATGTTTACGTGAAGGTGTTCAAAGTTGCAAAAATGCTTGTAAACCATTTGGCTCATTCTCTGTCACTCCCTTCCCTTCACATGATGGTCTCCTCGCTGGTTTGTCTGCGGACCAGCTCTGCGTACAATCCTCCTCTTTTCATCAGTTCAGCATGCGTCCCCACCTGTGGCAATGAAAGGTGTTCATCAGAAAGCTATAAAGGAAGAGATCAATTTTGATATTGCTACTAAACACCTCTCAGAAGAGTCCCAAGTTAATCATAGACTATCAACCACATTAAAAGAAATTGATGAGGCAAATGCAGCAGCCATGGTTAAGAATTCCATCTGAGGTATAAACTTGGAAACACCCTCCAAAGCCTTGTTCTTGTTCATCATCCATCTGAGCAGGATCCAAAGCCTGCTCTCCTTCCAGACCCTTTTACTCTCCTTCCCCAATGGTGACTTGGTCATTAGTCACTGCCTTGGGGAATGAATTCCACAGCCTCACAACAGTCTGGGGAATAAACCAAATGTTAATGTGTGACACAAGTACTCTGCTTTGGTCACCTTGGTTGAGGATTTAAAAACAAGATACCTCGTCTCTGACTTGTTCTTGTTGTCACTATATTATACAGATAGTCCAATTCAGTTTCTGGTCAATGGTAATCCCCATGATACTAAAAGAGGGGGATTGAGTGAATGTCATGGGGTAACGATTTGATTATTTCTTGTTGGGAAAAAAAAATCATTAACTGGCTTCTGTGTGGTGTAAGTGTCATTTGCCACTTGTCAGTCCAAACCTAGATATTGTCCAGATCTTGCTAAATTTGGACATGGACTACTTCAGTATCTGAGGAGTCATGAATGGTGCTGAACATTATTCACCAATGATTTGCATCCACATGTTTGACCTTACGATGGAGGGAAAGTCATTGATGAAGCAGCTGAAGATGGTTGGGCTGGGACACTACCCTGAGGAACTCCTGCAGAGATATCCTGGAGCTGAGATGACTGATATCCAATAACCACAATCATCTCCCCATGTGCCAGGTATGACGCCAACTAACAGAGGGGTTTCTCAGTGATTCCTGTACCCAGGTTTGCTAGGGCTCCTTGATGCCATACTCAGTCAAATGCAGCCTTGACGTCAAGGGCCACTCTCACCTCACCTCTGAAAACTAGCTCTGTCATCCATGTTTGAACCAAGGCTGTAATGAGGTCAGAGGCTCAACAGCACTAGTGGAATCCAAACCGCTGTCAGTGAGCAGGTTATTGCTAAATAGTTTCCAACAATACCTAGGCAATATTCAGGCTTGGCAAGTAATATCTGTGGTGAGAGTGCGGTGCTGGGAAACCACAGGAGATCAGGCAGTATCCGAGGAGCAGGAAAATCGACATTTCAGGCACAAGCCTTTCATTCAGGAATCCCTGATGAAAGGCTTTTGCCCGACATGTCGATTTTCCTTCTCCTCGGATGCTACCTGATCTGCTGTGCTTTTCCAGCACCACACTCTAGACTTTAATCTCCAGCATCTACAGTCCTCACTTTCACCTAAGTAATATCTGTGGTACACATATGCCAGACAATGACCAACTATAATAAGAGACAATCTGACCACCACCCCTTGACATTCAATGATGTGACTGAATCCCCCACTATCAGATCCTGGGGAGTTACCTTTGACCAGAAACACAACTGGACTCGTCATATACACACACAATGGCTACAAGAGGATGTCAGAGGCTAGGACTCATGCAGTGAGTAATTCACCTCCTGACTCCCCAAAACCTAAACACCATCTACAAGGCACAAGTTAGGAGTGTGATTAAATAGTCCCTACTTGTTTGGATGAGTGCAGCCCCAAACAGCACTCAGACAGGACAATACTCACACAGGACAATACAGCCCATTTAATTGACACCACACCCATAAACATTCAGTCACTCTACCACAAGCACTCTGGAGCAGCAGTGTGTACCATTCACAAGGTGCATTGCAGAAATTCACCAAAACACCTGTAACAGCATCTTCCAAAACCCAAAACCATTTCCACCGAGAAGGACAAGGGCAGATACATGGGGACCTCACCACTTACAAGTTCCTCTTGAAGCCACTCCCATCCTGACTTGGAAGTATATCGTCATTCCTTCAGTGTCAGTGAGTCAAAATGCTGGAATCCACTCCCAAACTCCTTGTCCTCCCTAACAACATGCAGACTGCAGCAATCCAAGAAGGCAACTTATCACCACCTTCTCAAGGGCAACTATGGATGGGCAATAAATACTGGCCAAGCCAGAAGTACCCATGTCCCATGAGTCTAAAAAAAAGGTGCTGCTTGATAGCATTGTCGATGACACCTTGCTTCACATTACTGATGATCAAGTAGACTGATGGGGTGGTAATTGGCCAGGTTGGATTTGTTCTACGTTTTGGGTACAGGACAGACCTGGGTAATTTTCCACCTTGTCAGGTGGTTGCTGGTACTGCAGCTATAATGGAATAGCTTGGCTAGGGGAGTGGCTAGTTCTGGAGCACAAATCTTCAGTACTCTTATTGGAATGTTGACAGGGTCCATACCAACTGTTTCTTGATAGGAGGAGGAATGAATTGTGTTGGCTGTAGACTGGTACCTGTAATGCTGGGAACACTGCAAGTAGCCAGGATGGATCATCCACTCAGCACTTCTGGCTGGAGATTGCTATGATGCTTTAGCTTTATTGTTTGCATTAACGTGCTGGCTTCTCCATAAATGAGGATGGGGATATTTGTGGAGCCTCCTCCTCCTCCAGTGAGTTGTTTAATTGCTTACCACCGTTCATGACTGGATGTGGCAGGACTGCAGAGCTTGGATCTGATTCTTTGTTTGTGGAATTGCTTAGCTCTGTCTATCTCTTTCTGTTTATATTGTTTGGTGGCTTCACTGGGTTAACATTTCATTTGCAAGCCATGAGTTTGCAGACTGTACTCAAGTACAATTCTGTTGCTGCTGATTACCCAACACATCTCATGGAAGCCTGGTCTTGATTTGCCAGATTTGTTTGAAGTCTGACAAATTTAGCATGGTACAATGGCCCACAACACGATGGAGGTTATTCTCAATGTGAAGGTGAGACTCCGTCTCCACAAGGACTGTGTGGTGGTCACTCTGATCAATGCGATCATGGACAGATTGGTGAGGTAAATGTCAAGTATGTCTTTCCCTCTTGTTTTTGGAAAAGCGCAGCAGGTCAGGCAGCATCAAAGGAGCAGGACAATCGACGGTTCGGGCATAAACCCTTCATCAGGAATCAGGATTCCAGAAGAAGGGCTCATGCCCGAAACGTCGATTCTCCTGTTCCTTTGATGCTGTCTGACCTGCTGCGCTTTTCCAGCAACACATTTTTAAGCTCTGATCTCCAGCATCTGCAGTCCTCACTTTCTCCTTTCCCTCTTGTTGGTTTCCTCACTACCTGCCACAGACCCAGTCTAGCTGCTGTATCCTTTAGGAATCACCCAGCTCAGTTAGTAATGTTACTGCAAAACCACTCGATGGTGGGCAGTGAAATCCTCCACTCAGAGTACATTCTATGCCCCTGCCACTCTCGGTGCTTTCTCCAAGTGTTGTTCAACATGGAGGAGTACTGATTCATCAGCGGAGAGAGACGCTGCACGATAACCAGCAGACCATTTCTTGCTTATGTTTAACCGTGTGCCACAGGACCCGTGTCTGGAGTCCAGTTGAGGACTCTAAGACAGCTCCCTCCTGACTGTGTATCACTGCTACCTCTGCTGGTGCTGAGGCTCTCCTATCGACATATCTAGGGATGGTGATGGTGGTGTCTGGGGCATTGACAGGTATGACTCCGTGAGTATGACAATTTCAAGCTGTTGCTTAACTAGTCTGTGAGACAATTTCCAAATTCTGGTACTAGCCTCCAGATGTTAGTGAGAAGCACCTGCTGTCGCCTTAGTCAGTACCAGATTTTCAGGCTTTCCAGCAGTTGATATGATAAATACAACTTATTGATTCACTGAGATAAAAGCAAAATACTGTGGATGCTGGAACTCTGAAATAAACAGAGAATGCACTGCATATCTGGCAACATCTGTGAAGAGATTTTGATACACTGGCTTGCTAGGTCATATCAGAGGGCAGTGCTGTAGGTCTGGAGTTACGAGCTCAGCCAGACGAGGTAAGAATGACAGTCTTTCCTTCCCATAAAAAAGGACAGTAGTAAGCCAGGTGGGTTTGAATGACAATTAACAAAAGTCATCATTCAACTTTTAATTCTCGATCTGTAGTGGTGAGATTCAAACCCAGGTCCTCAGAACCTTTCCTGGGCACCTGGGCTGCTAGCTCAGTGACAATACCAATATCCCATCACCTTCCCCGGGTTGTCTAATGAGAAGTAATTGGATAGGCTGGGTTTGTTTGCACTGAAATTTTGAAACACAAGGAATAATTTGATTGTTCTGCAATACCCCGAATGGTCTTGACGGGGTGGATGTGGAAAGCGATGTTTCCTGTCATGAGAGAACTAGGGAGCACTGTTTTAAAATTAGGGGGTGCCTTACAGAATAGAAAGGAGGGAGTTGTGTGCCTGAAACTCTTGACCTCAGGAGGCAGGTCACTGAATATTTTTAAGATGGAGGTAGATAAAACCTTGTTAATAGGGAATCAACGGTTATTAGATGTCAATAGAAAAGTGGAATTCAGAACACAAGAAGATTCCCACAGTTGTTTTGAATGACAGAATAGACTTGAAGATGTGAATGGCCTGCTTCTACTCTTAATTGGATTGTTCGAATGGAGGTTCATATTTCCTTCAGTCCTTCAGAAGGTTTAGTAGAGAGGAAAACATTTTCACCCAGACGGTGCTGGGAATCTAAGTCCCTGCCCATAAAGATGGTAGGGGAACAGAAACTCTCATACCATTTAAATATTTGGATGTACACTTGCAATGCCAAGGCATACAAGGCTGTAGGCCAGGTGCAGAAAATGGGACTAATATAGTTAGATGGTGGTTTTTGACGAGCTCAGACTCAGTGGGTTGAAGAGCCATCTTTCGTGCTCCAGCTGCAAATCGAGGGCGGCAAAAGCAACTCACCTCCTTCATGCGGCCATTAGCAAGAACACAGATGACATCAGCTGCCTTGATTGAGCTCAGCCTGTGTGCAATGACCAGCACTGTACGGCCTTTCTGTATATGATCCAGTGCATCCTGTACCATTCTCTCGGATTCTGCATCCAACGCACTTGTGGCCTCATCCAGAACCAGGATGCAGGGATTTTTAATCAGGGCACGGGCAATGGCAATCCGCTGTCTCTGTCCCCCAGATAAAGACATTCCTCGTTCACCTGGCCAATAAATGGAGTCTATTAATAAACACATTTACCAGTCTCTGTATTCACTATGATTACATGCTTCCCTCTCATTTCCCCAATTTAATTCTTTCACGTGCATTACAAGTTTTGAAGGTTTGAGGTGAGTATAACATTAATTTAATGCATGTTCCCTGAATTTAATGATGATTTAAGGTGTGTTCCTGGTGAGAGATGATTTGACGTGTCTTCCTCAAGTGCGATGAAGATTTGAGGCGTGTTCCAGGAGTGTGTGATTTGAGGAATGCTTGTTGTGTTCTCAGTCCACAACTGTTTTAAGATTTGCTGTCACACTCACCCACAACGGTCATGTATCCATCTGGGAAGCTCTGGATAAAGCCATCTGCATTTGCCTGCCGTGCTGCCTCATAAACTTCCTCATCGGAGGCATCTGGCTTTCCAAATCGAATATTTTCTTTAATGGAGGTGCCAAAAAGCACAGGTTCCTGCAATGCATTCACTTGGCTGAGAAAACATCAACCTCATGGAGAACATGAACAACTGTCCCACCTGAGCTAGGGTGAGAAACATTAACAACCAAATAAACAAACAAACAGACACAACTCAGACTCTTACTACCACATCATCAGGGAATAACCGATGAGTGAGAGGGAAGATTTGCAAAGGTGGAGTTGAAAGGATGGGAGGGAAGAGGAGGGGTTGAAGGAAAGGTTAAGGATAAGGAAAAGCAGCAAAGGTGGTGGTGGGAGGGGGAGGGGAGGACAAGACAGGCCTGGATGTAATGGATAGGCAGTGGGAGTGTGCAAGGGAGGAAGTGCCAACCTGGCTGATGTATCCAATCACGTGACTGCGCAGCCATTGTGGATCCAGAGTCCGGATGTCATATCCGTCTAAGGTAATAATCCCACTGTCTGGGTCATAGAACCGCTCCAGCAGAGATGCTATTGTTGACTTGCCTTCAAAGCATTTTAATTACACGTTAGGAAACAGTTTAAAAACAACAGAACTCCCATTCTCCACCTGAAGACTGATTGCTGTACACAAGATGTGGAGGAGTCAATGTTGGACTGGGGTGGACAAAGTTAAAAATCACACAACACCAGGTTATAGTCCAACAGGTTTATTTGGAAGCACTAGCTTTTGGAGCACTGCCCCTTCATCAGGTAGTTCTGGAGCAGGACCATAAGACACAGAATTTATAGCAAAAGATTGCAGTGTCACGCAACTGAAATGATATATTGAACAAACTTAGAATGTTGTTAAGTCTCATCTTTTAGAATGAGTTGCAGGTTTCGGTTCATTAAATGAACCAACTCATTCAGGAGAGGACATGACTGTTAGTGGCAGGAGTACTGTGACTACAAGAACAAGTCAAAGCTGAGGAATCCTGCAATGAGCAACTCACCTCCTGACTCCCCAAAACCTGTCCACCATCTACAAGGCACAAGCCAGGAGTTTGATTGATTGCTCCCCACGTGCCTGGATGGGTGTAGCTCCAGCAACCCAAGAAGCCTGCTTGATTGGCACCATATCCACACCCTGTCACTCCCTCACCACCAATGTACAGCAGCAGCATCTACAATATGCACTGTGGTCACTCATGAAGGTTCCTTAAACAACACCTTCCAAACCCACAATCTAAAGAACAAGGCAAAGGCAAGTTGAAATCACCATAGTCTGACACCACTTGCAATTTCCCCTCCAAGTCACTCACCATTCTGACTTTTCTTCAGTGTCACTGGGTAAAAATCCTGGAACTCCCTCCCTAACAACAATGTGGGCTTATTGCAACAGTTCAAGAAGACACCTCAGCACCTCCTTCAGGGCAATTAGGGATGGGCAATAAATGTTGGCCCACCCAGTATGGTCCCCTCCCATGGATAAATTACAAAATATTATCTGATTCATTAGCTATAAAGAATCACTAACATACAAGTCAGACTGGAACAACCTTCCAGAGTTTTCCTGACTGACTTCTCCACATCCTGTTTTCAATTATATTTAAAGGGAGCCAAAGCGTATGCGGGACAGGAAACAAAGTGGAGCTGTGGTCACACTCCGATCAGCAATGACAGAGCAGGTGGACACAGCTGAATGGTCTAGTCCTGCTCCTGAATAGTGTGTCTGCACATTCCCTCGATTACCCATCCCTTACCATCCAAAGACCCACAAACAGATATCACTTTGTCCTTACCTGTCCCAGATTGTCCAACAATAGCCACCATTTTTGAGGCTGGCAGGGTAAGATTGAAGTTGTGCAGCACCACCTGACCAGGTCTGGTGGGGTAGCTAAGGGAGGAGAGAGAAATATCACAAATGTAGGAAATGTATCACAAACTAATATTTTGTGACAAAACAATGGTATCAAATGACTGGGTTATAATAGGAAATATTTCACAGGCAAATATGGGGTGAAGGCAGACCACTGAAGACCACTCTACTTATCCTGAGTGTTTGATGGGTCAGTGTCACGGGAGCTGCACTGTCAGTTTAAAAGAGTACTTTGTATCTCACCTTGTGCTGCATCTGATCTGGGAGCCTTTCATGGGGACAGTGTAGAGGGAGCTTTACTTGCAGTTTAAAAGTGTATAGAAAGCTTTAGTCAGAGTCCTACAGCATAGAAACAAGCCTTTTGGCAAATTGTTTCCATGCCAACCAACAATGCTAAACTACACTAATCCCATTGACCTGCAGTTGGTCCATAGCCTCCTATGCCCTGGCATTTTAAGTGTTCATCCAGATGCTTTTTAATATTACAAGAGTACCTGCCTCCAACGGCCTCTCAGACAGCATGTTCCATATTTCTACCAGGCTTTAGGTGGAAAAGAATCTCCTCAGATCTTCTCTAAGCTTGGCCCTCACCTTAAAACTAGTGCCTTCTGGTCTTAGGCATATCTGCCATGGGAAAAGATTCTCATGATCTCCTCTGTCTGTACATCTCATAATCTTGTATACTTTAATCAGATCCCCCCTCAGCCTCCTTTGTTCTCAGGAAAACAAGCCTATCCGGTCTCTCCACATAACTGAGACTTTTCATCCCAGGCAACATCCTGGTGAATCTGCTCTGCACCCTCTCCAGTGCAATCACCTTCTTCTCAGTGTGGTAACCAGAACAGCACATTGGAATTCAAATGTTTTATAAAGATGTAACAAGATTTCCTTGGTGCTATATTCTATGCCCCAGCAAATAAATGCAAACATTCCTATGCCTTCTTCAGTTTGGCTTTCTGGTCTTCCAATTTGCCTTATCCAGTCCATGTTTTATCTGCCTACTGGACTATCCTGACATTTCTGCTTTATCTGACTGAACATTGCTCTAGACTTTCCATCTATTCTGTGCCTCACCTCCTGTCAAACTAATTTACAAGAGTAGAGGTAGCTTTTCACTTAACCTAATCCCATTCTGTCCCTGTCCTGGGAGTATTTGTTTGGGACAATGTAGAGAGAGCTTTACTCTTATATTTAACCATGGCTGTACCTGTCCTGATAGTATTCAATAGGAACCACTTCAAGGTAGCTTTACTTTCACTTTAAAAGAATAGAGGAAGAATTACGCTGTACAGCAAGCTCTCATCACTTAACATTGTGATACTCAACATCATAGAACGTTATTGTTGCTATTCACTGAGAACCCCACATTGTGTTTTAAGAATCCCCTGCACTGCGGAAATAGTCATTCGGCCCAACAAGTCCACATCGATCTTCCGAAAAGTAACCCATCCAGACCCATTCCCCTACTACTCTACATTTACCACTGACTACTGCAACTAACCTACATATCCTTGAACACTATAGGCAATTTAGTATGAGTAATTCACCGAACCTGCACATTTTTGGATTGTGGGAGGAAACCAGAGTACCTGGAGTAAACCCACACAGACCACAGAGAGAACGTGCAAACTCGAAACTGACAGTCACCAGAGGTTGGAATCGAACCTGGGTCCCTGGTGCTGTGAGGCAGCAGTGCTAACCACTGAGCCACCATGCCACCACATGGTGTTGTTGTGTTGAGATTATTAATTTCCCTCTGCACTGGGCATTCCTGGGAGAATTTGTCCTGCAAAAACACAGTTTCAGTTACACAATGGGGAGCAGCCGATCATTGGAGGAAAGTCAAGAGTTGCAAAGCGATTCTTCCATAAAACCCATATTTTGAGGAATCAATTAACAATATTAAGTAAGGTTTTTCTGTGTAATTTATTAAGCAAGAAACTATGGGTGATTCTACCCCTCCCCACTTTGGAGGCACAATTTCTAATCACAGTATACCTCAAAAGTCCTTGCCACTGATCCAGCTCTGAGTGAACAGGATGTCTGACACTCCTGTTTATATCTCAGAGTCACAGAAATGTTTAGCACGGAAACAGACCCTTTGGTCCAACTCATTCATGCCAACCAGATATCCTAAATTAAACTAGTCCCATTTGCTAGCACCCAGCCCATATCTCTCTAAACCCTTCCTATTCATGTACCCATCCAGATGCCTTTTAAATGTTGTCATTGTACCAGCCTCCACCACTTCCTCTGGCAGCTGATTCCATACATACACCATCCACTGTGCGAAAACATTGCCCCTTAGGTCTCTTTTATATCTTTCCCCTCTCACCCTAAACCTATGCCCTCTAGTTCTGGACTCCCCCACCCCAGGGAAAAGGTCTTGTCTATCTTTCCTATCCATGCTCTTCATGATTTTATAAACCTCTATAAAGGTCACCGATAAGCCAGGAAAACAGCCCCAGCCTATTCAGCCTCTCCCTATAGCTCAAATCCTCCAACCCTGGCAACATCCTTGTAAGTCTTTTCTGAACCCTTTCAAGTTTCACAACATCCTTTTGGTAGGAAGGAAATCAGAATTCCACACAATATTTCAAAAATGATGTAATCAATGTCCTGTACAGCTATAACATGACCTCCCAACTCCTACAGTATACTCAATGCTCTGACCAATTAAGGAAAGCATACCAAACACCTTCACTATTCTGTCTACCTGCAACTCCACTTTGAAGAAACTATGAACCTGCACTCCAAAGTCTCTTTGTTCAGCAACACTCCCCAGGACCTTCCCATTAAGTGTATAATTCCTGCCCTGATTTGACTTTTCAAAACGCAGCACCTTACATTTATCTAAATTAAACTCCATCTGCCACTCCTCAGCGTATTAGCCCATATGATCAAGATCCCGTTATAATCTAAGGTAACTTTCTTCGCTGTCCACTACATCTCCAATATTGGTGTCATCTGCAAACTTATTAACTATAGCTCCTATTTTCACAACCAAATTGTTTATTTTAATGACGAAAAGCAGAAGACCCAGCATCGATCCTTGTGGCACACCAGTGGTCACAGGCCTCCAGTCTGAAAAGCAATCCTCTACCACCACCCTCTGTCTTCTATCTTCAAGCTAGTTCTGTATCCAAATGGCTAGTTCTTCCTGTATTCATGAGATCTAACCTTGCTAACCAGTTGTCAATCAGGGCTCCCTGACTGAATCAGATTAACTCATTTGGCTCTCACAGACCTGAAATCAATGTTGTCGAATTGCACCTGTCCAACTAGGACATGCGATGGGATCTGGAATCCTCCTTGAATTGGGATGTTCGATTGCAATGTCAGGAATTCAAACACACGGCTTCCTGAGCTTATCCCACGAATGACCTGGTGAAGAAAGAAAGAGATATGGGTTATTCAGCCAGAAAGGACACCATTGGGCAGGTTCGCACACATGCAAACATACCTGATAGTTACAAGCATTGGCAATGATGCTGGTGGGACTGGGGGAATGAATGGGAGCAATGGCAGTGTTCAGGGACTTTGAGAGGGGGAATGACAGGGAGGGGTGGGTTGGGGGGTGAGTAATTGGCTGCAATGGAAGACGCTGCAGGAGATGGGGGGGGTTGGGGAGAATAGCTGGCCTCATTGTATGGTGGCAGACAGGAGAAGGGCTGGTGGAAGAACGTGGGGAGAGTTTAGTTAGCAAGGGACAGTGTACTGGGGGTCAGGTGTTGGAGCTGGACTTGGTAGAGGTGAGGGATAGAGAAGAAGGTTGTGTGTTGGGGTGACAGCAGAGGGTTGATGGGTGAGTTAAGTCGGAGATTAGAATGGAGTAAAGAAGATGAGGGACAGGTGGGGCTTGTGTGGGAGTGTAGAGTGGAGATGGAGTAGGGGCTTCTATCTAGCTGTTGCATCATGATGAGGCAGAATGTGCTATGGGTGTGCTTGTATTTGCAAGAGGACTGGGGAAGATAATGGTTTACTGGGCACATGATAATTGTAGATTTAAGGACTCACCTGTCCAAGTGTGATGGAGATATTCGCCAAAGACCTGTAGCAGTGCAGAAAGAAATCATTACTTGACCAAGTCAGATAAATAAAGATATTAGGGCAGAGGTTTGGATATACCCAGTGAAAATACCACAGCTAAGAACCTGGAGCCAATCTGTCATGAGCACTGGAATCTCTCTTGATATCACCATAGGTCAGTGACAGGGACCATGAGCTTACTTCTCATTTCCTGCCCAACTCTGTTTATTGTGTTTTAGGTACAGGCCACACCCATTAACCAGATGGTCTATTGTAAATTTAACTTGCAGAGCACATTTGATCAGTTCTTCAGTGGAGAATTATCTAAGGCATTGATGCAGAGTTTCAAAAGAGCTCCCTCTACTCTTTTAAATGGAAAGTAAAGCTCCCTCGACACTGAAACAACTCCAACACCAGTCACCCTTTACTTGACACTGATCCAGCTCCCAGAGTAGTCAGAACCTCTGATACTTTTGTTTATATGTCAGCCAGGGCTCCCTGATTGGACTAGATTAACAACCTCAGTCAAGGAACTCATTCTATGAGGTCCACCTGGTTGACCTTGTTACAATCACTACAGACACTGTTCCCATCAAACACCCCCCCAGGTCAGGGACAGCAGGAGGTTAAACAAAAAGTCAGGTTTCCTCTGCATTGTCGCCGTCAAACATTCCCAGGACAGGGATGTCGAGGGGTTGGATACAGAGTAAAGCTCTCCCTACAATGTTCATGTTAAACATTCTCAGAGCAGATACAGCACAGTCTGAGATACAAAGTAAAGCTCCCACCAGCCTGGGACTGCAGTTGAACAGATAAAGCAGACTCTTCCACTCAGATCAAGTTATTGATTTGAATCCAGGCCCCTGAGGAAGAAAGAAGCCTGCAATCATGCTCTGGTTATGGAAAATAGGAAACATTAATTCATGCCTGTCTCTCTAAGATCAACTCAGCTAGTTTCACTTTCACTCCCTTTTCCTGGAACTCTGCAATGTTTCCCTCATCAGATCATGGTCCAATTCTCATTCAAAGGTCATGATTTTATCTGCCACTACTGTGCTCTAAAGCAGTCTATTCCGGATCTTAACCATTTGCTGTTCATAGAATTCATAATGTCATCATTACTTATTTTGACAATCACCTTAAATCGGTGCCCTCTGGTTCTCAATCCTTTTGTCAAAAAGGATGGCTTTTTCTACCTACTCATTCAGACCCCTCTTGCTTCCAAATGTCTCTTCAAGTTTCCTCTCAACTTTCTCTCTTCCACTGAAACCCATCCAAGCTTCTCCAATCTATCCAGATAAACAAGGACCCTCTTACTTGTAAACATTTTGATAAATCTTTTCTGCATCCTATCCAATTCTTCCTCAAGCACAATGCTGAGAATGAGCCACCATATTCCAGCTGAGGCTAAATCAGTGTTATACACTGGCTTAACACAGAACTTCCTTGCTTTTGAATTCACTGTTGTAAAATCCAGGATTCCAAATCCTACTTAGACTGCTTTCCCAGCCTGTCCTGTCACTGACAATGATCTATGCACATATACCCGGTGCCTCTGCTCTGGCACCCTCTCTCCTTTATAAAGCTATGCTTTACTTTACATTGTCTCTTCAGGTTTTCCCTGCCAAAATACACACTTCTTTCCATTACATTTCATCTGTCACTTGTCTGCATATTTCAACAGCTTGTCCATGTCCATTCGATATTTACCTAGTTTATGCTTCACATATTTCGCTCTAATTTTTAGCCTAGGAATTAAAGTTTAACAGCAGAAAAATATGATAAATGCAACTGAAGCAACTTGTAGTCCAGTGCATTTAAAAGGAGAGAGCCATGTTGCTTTAAGGGCAAAACAGCTAGTAAACTTAAACAAGTGGAATTCTAGATTTTTGAGTGTGTCACAACACCTGAAACAACTAACAGGTCAGAACCTAATAATGCCCCTACCTTAGGGCCAGCAGACCCATTAGGGCTTCAGGAGAAGAACCAGGAGGTAATAGCTCCTTGCTATGGAAGAAGGGCTAAAAGGAACACTTGAGAGCTACTGACAGTACAGTGGGTCTTTCTCCCTTGTGGTAGCGCACCTTGAGTAGAGATGACCCATCTCCCTGTAAAATATAGCCTCTTGTTCCATTTACCCATCAATGTAATTCCAACTTAGCTGGACCAGATCAATTTCACTGATTGATACTAGACCATCACTAGCCGTTTTTAAACTCTAGTCTGCTCTGAATTATTTTTCCACAGCGAATCTGAACCTCATGATACAATGATCCCAAGTCCCTTAAATGTAACAAATAATTGATCCACCTCACTCCACAGAATTGGTCCAGCAATATTTTCTTTCTGATAGAACCAGACACATGTCGATCTAAGTTTTCTGATTATACTTCAGAAACTCTTACCCTCACTGCCCTTTACAAGGTTCCCATCTCCGTCAATACTATTGCCTCATCTGAAAACACTGACACTTAACCTTTTTTGCTTGAACTGCATTGGAACTGTGGCCCAATCCAGTGACAACAAAGTATCGTAGTAATCCTGCGGCAGAGGCTATTGTTCGAGGGACATGGGTTCACAACCCACCATGGCAGCTGTGGAACTTAAATTCAGAAATAAATCTGCAACTTCCAGCCAGAACCATCAATGGCACCATGAAGCTACCATCAATTATTGTGAATACCCACCTGGTCTACTATTATCCTTTACAGGAGGAAATCTGCCGTCCTTCCCCGGTCTGGCGAAATGGGAGACCAGACCCACAGATACGCGGTCAACTTTTAACTACCCTCTGAAATGGCCTAACAAGCCATTTAAAATTGTCCAGAGGTAACATACAGCTCAAGGGTAATCAGATAAGGGCAACAAATGCTGCCCTTGCCAGTGACACCCACATCAAATACAAGACCAAAGTCAACAAAATTACCCACTGCCCTGAAATTCCAATTTGTTAATGGGATCACTTGGTCTGCACACTCTATAGACAGCAGGCACTGGGACAACCCACCCTCCTTGTCCAATACCCCCTAGCCAACTGACCTCTGCACAGTCTGTGTAGCCACCAGGAAGGACATCAAATCTCCAGCTCGCAGCTGCTCCTTCGCCAGCATCATTCCACTGACACAGATGGTACCCAGCACTACGCCTGCAAGGGGTAGGCATATTTATTATGTTAACACAATCAACAGACTTATATCTGCAACAAATATCAACAACTCACATCAAAACAGTGATTTTAACCTGAAATGTCACTAACAGTTTTTCTCTTCACAGATGCTGCCCAACAGGTTGTAAGTTGCCTGCATTTTCAGTATTAATTTTATATGGAAGAGCGGAATTGTGCCTTTGCAATCTCTTCCAGACTACTTTTAATCTGTCATCCATCCAGGTATGGACTTTTATTCCTTCTAAATTAATTAGTTTGTTAATGATTACCCCCCTTCCCAACAATCTATGTCCAAATATCTTTTTTTGATTGTTCCTTCTAATTTCCACTTTTGTTAGTCTCCCTGTTATTTCTGAGGGAAAGTAATTGCTCATGACATAGAATTTGTTGTAGCGTAGTGGGCAGCACTCTGAGTCATGAGGTTATTGGTTCAAAGCCCATTCCAGGATGTGAGCACAAAACTCAAGGGTGACCCAGTTGTGCAGTGCTGCACTGTCAGAGATACTGTCTTCCGGTGCAGGCCATTAAACTGAGGCCTCTGTTGCCTGGTCAGATACATGGAAAAAATCCTGGGATTCAATTTGGAAGGAGAGCAGGAGAGACATTACCAACATCACCAAAAAGAATTATCCAGTTATTCTCACATTTGTGGTCTTTCCCACATTCCAACAGTGACTATACTTCATTAGTCATAAAGCATTTTGAGACATCTGGGGACATGAAAAGTGCTACATAAATGGGAGTCTTCTGTTCTTTTCTTTATTAATATTCCTGCCATTGAACTGTCGAAAAAGCTGACCTTTTTAGGGCAGACTTCTACCTTGATTTTTCTTTGGTCATCTATGTTTCTATGGATTATGATTTCCTTCCATATCCCTTGCCCAGCTGTCTGCCTCCTCTTTCTCACTGTCAGTCAAATTCTAATGGCTTGTTCTTTACAGCCCTGCACATACAACTCACCCCCACAATCACCCCACCTCTCACCCACCTCAGCACCCCCACTCTCCACCCCAGACGTACTTTTGGAGCATGGGAGGCTGGGCGACACAAAGAGAATAGATAGCAGGAGAGTACCTCATGGTCTTGCCCCCACTGACTCGATGCCCGAGTATGTTAGACCAGCGGAGTGTTGACATCAACATCCAGCTACCATTTATTACAAATTCACAAGCAGTTGAGCTTGTTAACAAACTAAACGCCAACACAATAATATAGTTGGCCTGTGTAGGCTCTGGTGATGCAGTGGTAGTGTCCCTATCTCTGGGTCAGAAGGCCTGTTTTCAAAGCCCACCTGCTCCAGAAGTATGCCAAAATTTGTCTGAACTGGTCGATTAAAAATATCAACAACTAAGTGCTGGAGAAACATGACAGGTCTGGCAGCATCTGTAGAGAGATAAACAGAGAGAATGTTTCAAGTTCAATGACCTTTCATCAGAAGTTGGGACACTATAGCCACGGTCTAAGGAAGGATAAAGAATGACATTGCTCACTGCCAGCAGCAGCTCGCTATTGTTGAGTATCGATCAGGTGTGACACGGACTTTGCTTCCTAGAAAGGGTGATGAGAAATAACCCTCCACCCCCTGAAAACTGATGCTTTTCCTCAGTCTCGTTCCACACTCACTCTCTCAATAGCTATTTCTGGTACACAGAGGCATTCGGTCTCTCTCTTTCTGCATGTTTTGCAATCTCTCGCTTCTCATTCTTTCTCCTTCCCTTGTTGAGGTGAGTAAAATGCCAGTCACTTACAGTTTAATGAAAAGTTGGATAATCCCTGGAAGATGCCAATTCCGAATCCCAGGATCTGACTCATACTGCTGGCTTCATCCACCTCTCTAGAGAAAAAACTGCCAACACATAAATAATATCAGCTGTCTGATCATCAGCTCCAACAATAATGGTTACATTTCTAGACAAGTAATCCAGGGGCCATGATTGGGAAATTTAAATCCATTGAATTTAATAAGCATGAAGTATTGCTAGTCTAAGTAATAGTGGCCATATCAACTACCATCAGTTGAAAACCAGAAGAACTGCAGATGCTACAAACCAGAAACAAAAGCAGAAGTTGCTGGAAAAGCTCAGCAGGTTAGGCATCATCTGTGAATAAAAATCAAAGCTAACGTTTCAGATCCGGTCCAGTGACCCTTCCTCAGAACTACCATCAGTTGTTGTAAAAGCCCACCTGGTTCAGTAACGAATGAAAGCTACTGTCCTTACATGGTCTGGCCTAAATGTGCCTTCAGATCCACAGCAACATAATTGCTACCCTTTGAAGTGATCTGAAAATAGTGAAGACTGCAGATGCTGGAGAGTCAGAGCGGAGCTGAAACAAGCACAGCAGGTCAAGCAGTATCAGGGAAGAAGGGGAGTTGACATTTCAGGTCGGCTCCTTCCACTGGTACTGTGCTGTTTCCAGGTGTGCGTATGTGTACTCTCATTGCAACTCCTGTATGGCCTGTGTGTGTATTCTCATTGGCCATTCCTGCATGGCATGTGTGCGCGCACATTCTCATTGGCCAATCCTGGATGGCGTGTGTGTACACGCACATTCTCATTGGCCATTCCTGGATGGCCTGTGTGTGTGTCTATGTCTGCCAGTTCCTGCACTTTTACAGTGTGCTTAGGTGAATCCACAACAGCAGTATTCCAGCTCACTGAGAAAGGAGGCGTTTCTACATCTGGTTGGTGCAATGAGGTAGGCCAAGCAGAGCAACTGGCAGTGGGAGAACATTTAAGGGATGGCGATCATGAGGATTAAGTGGCTGTGGAAAAGGATGACAAACAATACAGAACAAAACTAATCAGCCAATATCAACATGGTAAGAATGGATCTGGGTTGAATTAATTGAGTTAAATGGGTTTCACAGGAAAAATGGATTACATGGGTTACCTTCAAAGAAGGGATGGTCCAAACATAGCCAAAAGAGCAAAATCACGCTTGAAAGGGAAAGGTTGCGCAAAGAGCTCCCTGGATTACAAAAATGGTAGATATTATGGTTTTAAAAAGTATAATAGAAGTATGCTAACGACAGATGTCAAGCAGAAAATATAATTAGAATCGATCTGAATCTCAAAGGCTAGGTGTTTGGCGGGGGGGGGGGCTAGAGAAGGAGTGAAAAGGAACTACGAAAAGCAAAGTATAACAAGAGACTGGCAGCTAACATAAAAGAGAATTTCAAAATCTTCTTCAGGGATACAAACAGTAAAAGGGTGGTCATGGGAGGAGTGGGACCAAAACAGACATTTACACATGGAAGCTGTATTAAATAAATGTTTGCATCCAACTTTACCAGAGAGGAAGATGCTGACCAGGCCACAATGGGAGATAATGCAGTCACTATAAGAGTTTAAAATCTACAGGATAAGATATTGATTGGCTAGTTGTACTTCAACTGGACAAGATTTTGGATTTCAATCATAAAATCATTCAGATGAGAAAATTTCGCCCATCAAGCCTATACTGTCAAAACTATGCTAAATCCAGCACTAGATCCATAGTATGAATGTTATGACATTTTCAAGTGCTTAACCATGTATCTTTAAAGAATGTGATGTTACCCACCTCAAATACCCTCCCAGGCAATGTGTTTCAGAACCCTACCACCCTATGGATGAGATTGGTAAAAGAAGCAAAAGTGATACAAGGAAAACATTTTGATGCAACAAATGGCTCGGGTTTAGAATGCTGCCTGGAAACTGCACTGGAGGCAGGGTCAAGTGAAGTACAAAGGACCTCCAACTTACAAAGCAACTTGCAAATGGACTCCAGAACAGAAGAGATTTACAAAATTTCAAAATGGAATTAGATGGTTGTTTTGGAAAGAATTATGTACATGATTATGGAGGGGAGGTGGGAGAATGTTGCTAAATGAGTTGTTCACTGGGGGGAGATAGTAAGAACTGCAGATGCTGGAAAACAGAATTGATAAAAAGTGGAGCTGGAAAAGGACAGGCAGCATCAGAAAACAGGAAAGTCAACTTGATGAAGGGTCCCAACCAA
Source organism: Hemiscyllium ocellatum (assembly GCF_020745735.1). Taxonomy (NCBI): domain Eukaryota; kingdom Metazoa; phylum Chordata; class Chondrichthyes; order Orectolobiformes; family Hemiscylliidae; genus Hemiscyllium; species Hemiscyllium ocellatum. Next base: position 141,667,832 of record NC_083404.1, read on the forward strand.
AATGTCAACTTGCTTGCTCCTCCGATGCTGCCTAATCAGCTGCGCCTTTCCAGCTCCACTTTTTATCGACTGCTCACTCGGATGGATGGTGTAAACAGGATGAACCAAGTGTGAGCTGCAGAGAGTGAAACGCTGAGTGTTGAGGTGAGTATGGGAGTTCCAGGGAGGGAGGTATTGCTGTTTTTTATTTCCCTGATTATCCTCACAAGTCCAGTGGGGGCAAGAATAGACCAGATGCAACAGTTCAGAAAATGAGTAGGATCATCAAGTGCAGCTGATTGGTGAACAAGTCATGGTGGACATTTCCAAGTTATTGGAGGAGAAAGTGAGGTCTGCAGATGCTGGAGATCAAAGCTGAAAATGTGTTGCTGGAAAAGTGCAGCAGGTCAGGCAGCATCCCAGGAACAGGAGATTCGACGTTTCGGGCACATTCCTGAAGAAGGGCTTATGCCCGAAACGTCGAATTTCCTGTTCCTTGGATGCTGCCTGACCTGCTGCGCTTTTCCAGCAACATATTTTCATTTCCAAGTTATTATTTTGTAAGTCTTTGTTTAAGCAAAGGTAGGGACTTATTTGGTTAGCTTTCTTAAAAAAACGTCTTCTAAAATGTTGCAACTTTAAAGAGTTCAGTCAGAGCTCCAAACTATGGTTTGCTCCTCTTGCTCCACATCGAAGGCTGACCACATTTCCAGTGCCCAAAGCCGGAGATGCATAGGAAGTGTGTCCAGCTGCAGCTCCTGCAAGCTCAGGTTCCAGAGCTGGAACAGTGGCTGGGGACACTGAAGTAGCCACGTGTCTGAGAGCATTGTGGATAGCACATTTAGAGAATGTGGATCACACTGTGGATAAAGGCACCTGAAGAAGGAAGTGAATGGGTAATCACCAGGCAGTCCAACAGAAACGGGCAGGTAGTTCAGAAATCCCCTGGGATTCCACTCACAAAGTGGTTTTCCATGTTGAAGACAGACGAGAGCATTGGTTCCGACAGCAAGTATACACAAAGCCATGCTTTTTGTACCGCAAGCAGCCTGTCTGTACAGCTGAGAACAAAAAGGGGAAGGGTAATAGTAATAGAGGATTCTGTAGTGAGGGGAATGTATTGATTGTAACGAGGTCAGCCAGCTAGACCTCAGAATTTGAATTCCCTGCTTTGACCAGAGTCACAGTCCCTGGGAGCCCTGGCTGACAGATATAAACAGGAGTGTCAGACATCCTGTTCACTCAGAGAGCTGGACCAATATCAACGATTTTCCATGTCTGAACAAAAGGTGATTTGGTGGTGGGTTACTGGCCTCTGTGGAATGGTGGGACATGTTCCTGAAGAAACTTGCTTGCAACAGTTGTTTTTGAATTGGGCTAAGCATTTCTGGCATCATGCTGTTATTTGGGAAGACTGCTGTTGAAGATGGGGCCCAGTATGTTGAAAAAATGTTATATTTTCTGGGCAAATGATATTGGGACAGATGAAAAGCAATGATGAATTCTTCTGACAGCTTGTGGAGGTGCTTTCTTTTTGGTCATTAGGAGACTAACTTTCCCTGAGGCACCAGATACTAAAACCTTTCAAGAGTTGACAGATTTAGTTAACGAATATTATGACCCCAAGCCTCCTCTGATTTGGAGATGCTATTGTTTTTACTTGGCAATTCGAGGACCGGGGAATCTGTACTGGGATTTTTAACTGGGTTAAGTCTATTGGCAGAGGCATGTGACTTTGGCTTAACTCTTACCGAGATGCTGAGAGACTAATTGATATGTGGGATTAATGATATAACCATGCAAAAGCTGAAGTCCAAATGGACTTCAAACAAACACTACAACTGGATTTATCAATGGAAAATGCAGCAAGTGGAGTGCAGGGGAACCTCGATTATCCGAACGAGATGGGCAGGCACTATTTCGTTCGGTTAATCGATTAAATGCCTTTCCTCTGGGGCTTGGAGTTTTTAAAGCATGCGAGGCCCTGCCCCCAGCACCACCCTCAGTTCCCAAACCCCTTCCAACATCCTCCCCCCCCCCCCCCCCCCCCCCCCCCCCCCCCCCCCCCCCCCCCCGGCACAAAGCATGAGAGCCCCTGCCCCCCAACACCGCGCCCTGCACACCCCCAGAACCCCGTCCAACCCCTTTACCCACACCTCAGAACCGTGTCCAACCCCACCCTCAGCCCCCAGAACCCCACCCTCCAACCCCACCCCCAACCCAGTCCAACACCACCACTCCCTGCCCCCGACCCCCAACCCAGTCCAGCCCTTGCCCCCATCCCAAAACCCAAACCCTGTCCAACACCACCATTCCCCCCCCCCCCCAAAACCGCGTCCAACGCTGCCCCTCGTGCGCACACCGCGCCCCCCCCCCCTCCAGGGCAGCCGGTTTGGCACTGCTGCTGCAGTTGCCTTTGAGGGGTAAGTTTCCAAATAGCACACACACACAGCCACAGACAACTTTTCACTGCAACATTTTGACAGGTTCCACTTTTGCCTTGTACAGGACAATGTTGGAGAAATTATCTGGGGAATTTGGGGGTGGGTGGGTGTGTGGTTAGGATACACCCCTCTGTAGATCTCCAGGGAAAGTGTGGGGAGACAGAGAGGGCGGGAGGTCAGTCATTTTGAGACGGTGCCTGTTTTATCACTGTAAACAAAAGACGCGATCACTGTTGGAAACACGTCTTTGATGTAAAGTTTCAATTGGTACCTCGGGATCTCCTTTAGATACCAATTATCCTTAAATCGGATTATTCGGATAATTGAGGTTCCTCTGTATATGAGTTGCAGGGTAAAAAGTGAGGTCTGCAGATGCTGGAGATCAGAGCTGAAAATGTGTTGCTGGAAAAGCGCAGCAGGTCAGGCAGCATCCAAGGAACAGGAAATTCGATGTTTCAGGCAAAAGCCCTTCATCAGGAAATAATGAGTTGCAGGGTATTCCAATAGAAGTGGACCCCCTCACCAGTCTGACTGAGGTTGGGGAACACCAGTTGAGTGAAGGCAATTACACAGCCTCACTCAGGACATATCCTGAACAGAGGGACTTTCTCTCAGCCCACAGCAGAACCCCAAAACATAGCCAAGCCTCAGCTAAACGGTTAAAAGTTTCTTCAGGATCTTGGTCGGCAAGCCATCGTACTTACTGCTATGTGAACTCGAGACAGCAGGGAGTCCAACTAGACCTGAACGGAGTAATGGAAGTCATAGGCCAATATCCAGGAGAGTGCATGGAAAGGCCACCTCCATCTGATTTGAATAGTTACATTGGATATTGCTAAACAATCAGAACCAATCAAATTAAACCTCTGATTAAATGGTTACCCATTTCTCACGGAATTGATACCAGTGTGGCTGTTTCAGAGATTCCAGAGCCAATCTTTAACAAAATTCACTGTGGACACTAATCCTTAATTTTGCAAAAGACCTTATCCAGACTGAGAACCTATACCAGGGAACCATTACAGACTAAGGGGGCAACTTCATTTCCGGTGTCTTATGGGAAACAGCTAGTTCAGTTACCATTGACTGTAGTAAAAGGCTTCAGCCCAAGTTTGATGGGGTGAAATTGGTTGAGAAAGATTCACCTAAATTAATTTGACACTTTTCAACCAGAAAATGGCTGCCTGATTGAAGTCCTCATTAAATACCCAGAAGTTCTAGGGATTACTAAAAGGAGCCAAGGCCACCTTGCATGTTCACCAAAAAGCAATTCCATGATTTTGCAAGGACCACCCAGTGGTATGTGCCTTATGGACACAAGTTGAGGAGAAATCAGGAGGCTGGAAAGCGAGGGAATCATCAAACCAGCCCTGTTTGCAGAATGGACCAGATGGGCCGGTTCTCCTTTGTGGGGATTTTAAACCCTGTCTACATGTGACATAAACTTAAAGTAATAAAGTTCCTGAACCCTTAGGTGTATTTGTTCTACAATCTTGAGCCAGAGAACAGACCAGTGAGTCTCACGTCTGTGGTAAGGAAACATAGTTCATTGAAATTTGCATCATATGTAGATAGGGTGGTTAAGGCGTTTAGCATGCTTATTCTCATTGCTCAGACCTTTGTTACAAAGGAATTGTGGCATCATGTTGATTTTGTACAGGACATTAGTGAGGCCTCTTCTAAAATACTGTGTCCAGTTCTGGTCACCCTGTTATAGGAACGTTATTATTAAGCTGGAAAAAATTCTGAAGGAGGGTACCAATCTCCACTTGGATAGGCAAGGCTTGATCAGACAGTCAGCATGGCTTTGTCAGAGAGAGGTCATGCCTAGCAAATTTGATTTTTTTTTACAAAGTGGTGATCAGGCACGTAAAAGAGGGTAGTGCAGTTGATAAAGTTAATATGGATTTCAGCATAGCCTTTGACAAAGTTCCACATAGGACTTATCAGGAAGACACATGGGATACAGGGTTATTTGATAGAGTGGATTCAAAATTCTCTCAATTGTAGGAGACAGAGTGATGACAGAAGGCTGGAAGTCAGTGCCCAGTGGAGTACACAGGGGTCCGTGCTGGGTCCCCTATTAGTCATCATTTTATATAATTGGCATTGATGACTGTGGGTGGGGGTGGTGCTGGTTAGTTAGTTAGATTGGACGAGTGGATAACAGTTAAGTTGAATGTCATGGGCTACAAGAAGATTTGAAAGAGGATTGTGAAATGGGCAGATAAGTGTCAGATGTAATTCAATCCTGAAAAGTGTGAGGTGATACATGTTGGAAGGAGTAATTTGACAAGAAAGTATTTAATGAATGACATGATACGAGGAAGTTCTGTGGAACAAAGAGACCTTGGTGTGTTTGTCCATCAATCTCTAAAGGTGAAAGGGCATGTTAGCAGGACGGTGAAAAAGGCACATGGGAATCTTGCCTTCATCAATCGAGGCAGAGATTACAAGAGCAGGGAAGTCATGATGCTACCTGAGATGGAAAATGTCAGTTATGAGAGAAGGTGAGTTAGGCTCAGGGTGATTTGATTGAGGTGTACAAGATTGAGGGACATGGATAAAGAGCAGCTATTCTGCTTAGGTAAACAGTCAGTTGCAAAAGGACATGAGTCGCAGAAGGTTTGGCGGGGGGGTGAGGAGTGGGAGAGAGAATGGAGAATGTGAGGAAGAACATTATTAACCCAGAGGGTGTTGACAGTCTGAAATATACTGCCTGGGAGGTGGTAGATGCCTTACATCAGCAAAAAAAATTTTTTGATTATGTACTTGTTATGTTGTAGCGTTCAAAACTATGGGCCAAATGCTACTAAATGGGATTAGGTTGAAGGTCAGGTATTTTTCACGCGTCGGTGCAGATTTAATGAGCAGAAGGACTTCTTCTGCACTGTATAATTATATGATGACCTTCTTCCTCACTGTAACAATTCTGTGATCCTGTCTGGATTCTGTTACTTACTTAATTTCCAGATCTTCCATTGCAAATGCCTTCACTGTCCGTATATTTCCCAGTGCCTCATCTGCAAGACATGTTGCCTTGGCAATCTGGAAATAATTTGTTAAAACAGTCCTCAATGACATTCAGTAAGGTCAGAAACCCACTCCATTCAGTGAGCTACAGTTTGAAACATGAAGAAATCATCAAGCTCTATTTGTGCCACCAACAGTGTTCAATTAACACTACACTGTCGATTTGGATCCAAGCTAAGATAAAATGCCCACAGTTTATCAATGAATCAGTTCCTTCCACCCCATTGTTACAGATGCTCGCCACGTAAACATGCTCGGCCAACAGCCACCACTCATTTCTTATTAATGTTAAATACATAAATTAACAATTTTAGCAACGTGATGAATTAGATCATATCAACCACTCCTTAAACAGGTTAACAGAGCACAAGGTTCATATTGGAAATGGCAAAATGCAACTCTGCTGCAAGAAGAATACACTTTCTAAGACTGAAAACATTACCAATAGTGTGAAGCAAGTTTACTCTGCATTTAAACTGCATTAAAATTTTATTTCTTTTCAAATTCAATATGTTAGACGTGGAGGCCTTCAGTCAGCTATCAGTAATTTTTTGCAATTTTATTCTACATTTCTTTCCTGCCGCACTTCTGATTTTCTGAATTGATCATTTTACTTTTTAAAATATTGATTCAAACTTAAGAGTGATTGTACTTTGATTAAATCAAACCAATTAATTGTGTCGTCAATGGCAATATTATTAACTAGAGACTTGGGCCTTTTTCCCTGGGCCTTTATTACACATGTAATGCTGTTGTTTTGACTAAATTATTGTTTTTTTTATTCTTTCCCTTGATCAGTAGACCAGTGAAAAATAAAGTTGCCATCCATTGTTTTCCAAAGTGGAAATGCTCTTCTTGCATTCATCTCCATGACCTTTGAACTACAAACCAAGACCATGAAGTAGTTTCATACACGATGGTCAATTTTATGATGGATCTATATGATGGAGTTATATTATGTTTAATGCATGACAACATGACCATAAAAATATGAGGACACCATCCAAGCTGTGTAAACAGTCTGAGCTCTTAAGGCTGCAGCTGTGGAGAGGGAACAAGTTAACATTCGGCATCCAATGTTTCACTTTCCAAAGATTGTTTCAGACCTGCTGGGGTTCCCAGACATTTTGTTCTTATTTCAAATATCCATCATCTGCAATGTTTTGCTTCCATGTAAAGACCACGTCTTTTTATTTCCATTATTTTTGGGCTGAGGTCTTAAAAAGGAAGATGATCCTTTAAACTAAAGGAACATCGTGAAGAGAAGGCTCAGTTTTAAATACAATGTTCACTGAACACTGAGCTGTTCCAACATTGCTTTTCCTTGGAACAGTGAGAACAAAAAGAAGACCTCACAGAGCTGATGTGTTCTGAACTATGGGAGAACGGCTTGAGAACATTTTGATAGTTAACAGGTCAGGAACCAATCAGGTATCAAAGACCCACCTAGTCTGCAAACAGAAAATATCAAAAAAAAAGTCACCATCTCTACTAGTAACAGCCAAATGCCTTCCACTCATTTTTATCTAAATCCCTATAGGAGGAGTAAAATGCCTTTGAAGACAACGAAAACATTAATTCTCAACCAATGAATGAAGACAGCGTAAGCGTATAAAACGTCTTTATCGACAGCAAAGAACTTAAAATTTTCCTCTGGAAAGGGATAACAAGCTCCGACACTCAGGGGCATTTGAAAAAAGATGAAGTCTGTCAATTTCCTCCTTATAGCTGTAAGAGGTTCCTATTGAAAGTTTTAAAAGTTTTATCCAAAGCAAAAGTATTGTTAAATTCAATGAGTGTTGTGGAGATTGGAACTGTGAGTATGTTTCTTATAGTAATAAATGGATGAAAGTTTTAGTGTACTTTTAGGTGCATTGAAATAAAAAGTTGTGCATGTCATCCAGGGTGCCTGTCTCAGTTTAATACAATGAAAAGTTAAGCTTTGGTCCATTGCATGGTGTAAAGCTCGCAGACTTCTTTTTATTTGGGCTAAAGAGTACAAGGTCCTTCTTGGGAATTAAATTTGTTACATTTCATAAGCTCGGAATAAAAAAAAGTCAAACAGGAACGGTAATTACCGAAGCAAATTTTTCAAGGTACAATCTCTGGAAACATGATTACAAGCCAGAATGATGATTCCAGCATATTCCGATATGCATGTGGGAATTTTTAGTCTGATTAGGAAATTTACACAGTTTTAGCTTTTTAGAAATTAAAAATAGCAAGTGCTAGAAAAACTCATAGCTCCAGTAGCATCTGTGTGGGGAGGCTCAATATGAATCTTTGTTGGAACAGATTTACCCCAAGAAAGTCTCTAGTTCATGGTGACCATTCAGAGAAAAATCACCCACTCTCCCTCCACAAAATGGTGAGGAGACAGTCCTTCAATCACAACCTGATTCTCCCATGGGATTTACAGCCAGAAGGTTGACTAGGGAACCTGGGAACAGAAAGCGAGGGAGAGAAACATCCTGTAGTTGGAAGATCAGTCAGCAGTGAGGAAAGTCAGTGAGGAGTCTTGGGGAGGCAGTGTCTTTTGCCAAGTGCCAGAAGCTGAGTTCTTGGGATTAAGAGCCAGGAGTAACTGCAGGCAGGATGGTACCTTTTGGCTACTGACCTTTTTTTGTCCTCAACCTGTGATTGAATATTGCTGGCTAGACAAGCATTTATTACCCATCGTGTGTAGCAGTTAACAGTCAACCACATTGCTGTGGCCAGACCAGGTAAGGATGGCAGTTTCCTTCCCTAAAGGACATTAGTGAACATTTTTCCAACAGTTTCCAGGATTCGTGATCATCATTACATTTTTAAATCCAGACTTTTCAAATTCCACCATCTGCCACAGCAGGATTCAAACCTGGGTCCCTCGAATATTATCTGGGTCTTTGGATTAACAGTTTGGCAATAAAACCACTAGGACATCTCCTCCCCTTATGAAGGAAAGCCAGAGAAGTAGCTGAAGATGGTTGGGTCCAGAACACCCTCCTGTGGTACTAAGGGCTCTTGTTACAGCAGTGGTTGTGTCTCTATCTCTGGGTTCAAGTCCCCCATGCTCCAAAAGTAATTAATAACATCTCTGAACAGGGCGATTAGAAATAAATATCCTGAGGAACTCCTGCAGAGATGTCCTGGAGCTGAGATTACCAATCTCCAATAACTGCAACTATCTTCCTTTGTGCTAGAAATAACTCCAGTTTTGTTTGGGTTCCTTGATACCACACTCAGTCAAATGAAGCCTCGATGTCAAGGACAGTCACTCTCTCCTTACCTCTAGAATTCAGCTCCTTTGTCCATGTCTGAACCAAGGTTATAATGAGGTCAGAAGCCAAGTGACCCTGGCAGAATGCAAATTAAGCATGAGTGAACAGAAAATTTGTTTGCAAGTATTGCTTGATAACACTGTCATCAACCCCTTTCATCGTGATCGAGAGTAAGCTGATGGAGCAGTAACTGACTGGGTTCGATTTGTCCTGCTTTTTTGTAGACAGGACATTGGTAGGATAGATGCCAGTCTTGTAACTGTACTGGAGGAGCTTGTCAGGACCATAGCCTTTGCAGTGCCTTCAGCTATTTTTGATTTAATTAGTATCGGTAATGCTGGGGACCTCTGGAGGAGGCTGAGATGGAACATCTACTGCTTCTGGCTGAAGGTTGTTGTGAATGTTTCAGCCTTATCTTTTGCACTAGTGTGCTGGGTTCCCCCATTATGGAGGATGAGGATATTTGTGGAACCACCTCCTCCATTGAGTTGTTTAATTGCCCATCACCATTCACAACTGGATGTGGCAGGATTGCTGGACTTAATTCTGATCTGTTGGTTGTGGGATTGCTTAGCTCTGTCCATCACTTGCTGCTCATGCTGCTTGGCATGCAAGTAGTCCTGTTTGGTAGCTTCACCAGGTTGACACCACGTTTCTTGGTATGCCTGGTGCTGCTCCTGGCATGCCCTCTTCCAGCAGGTTGATCCCCTAACTTATTGGCAATGGTTGAGTGGGGGAGATAAACTGGGCCATGAGGTTATAGACAGTGCTGGAGTAAAATTCTGCTGCTGTTGATCTGTTCCCTTTATAAAAGGTGATAATGCCACACAATACGGGATGATATTCCCATGGAGGGAATTCATTTCAACAAAGTCAAGCAATACCCCTCAATGGGCTCATCACCACAGTCTTCAGAGAAAACATAGGTGAGTAATAAATATTGGTCTAGCCATCAATATGTACATCTTGAGAAGGAATCAAAAGAAATATGCAATGGTCTCTCCTGTACTTCATTAAACCCAGGTACTGATTTGTAGTAAGTTCCATCCTCCCATTCAATCTGACTGATTCCCTAGTCCCTCAGCTGCATCTTTGAATTTGATTAACCTACTCCCAGTCCCTTTCACTTTGAGCTTGCTGAATACTTTGCAAATAATCATACAAACATTCACTCTCTCTATTATACCTGTTCCTGTGCCTTTTGGGAAAGTTTCCGAAGGTACGAGCCTATATACGCTCCAGTTCCAACGAGAAATGGCATCACCAGACACATTAGACTCGTTAGCTTTGGCGACACCAAGTAGAGAGAAACCAAACAGCCAATTGTCTGAGTGACACTCTTCAAACCCTAGAGTTCAAATCAAAAAAAGCCAGGCAGTTAAAGCATGAAATAAGGATGTTCAAATGCTTTGATTCACTGTCCCAATCCGTCAGGACAGGAACAGCACAGGGTTAGGTGCAAAAAGCTCCTTCTACACTGTTCCCAGCAAACACTACCAAGACTGTACAGTATTAGTCTTAGGGATAGAGTAAACTGCCTCAGCACTGACCCTCCGACAGTGCCCACTCCCTCAGCACTGACCCTCCAACAGTGCGGTGCCCCCTCAGCACTGACCCTCCGACAGTGCGGTGCCCCCTCAGCACTGACCTTCCGACAGTGCGGTGCCCCCTCAGCACTGACCCTCCGACAGTGCGGTGCCCCCTCAGCACTGACCCTCCGACAGTGCGGTGCCCCCTCAGCACTGACCCTCCGACAGTGCGGTGCCCCCTCAGCACTGATCCTCCGACAGTGTGGTGCCCCCTCAGTAGTAATGAAGTGAGAAAATAGGGGTGTAAAAAAAAGAGCAACATTATTTATTGGCAACTTTTATAGGAGATTCCTGCAGCCTCACCTGAGAGATCACCAGTTTGAAGGAGGATTTAAACTCCTGAATGTCGTTAGTTAAGCGGCTCACCATGTGGCCTGTTCGAGTGGCATCAAAGAATGCAATGTCCTGCCTGTGATTACAACAGGAAAGGAAAAAGCCCTTGAACTGAAGCAATTCTTCCAATAAATTAATTCATAAATCCACAGACACTCACAGAAATTATGTTCAGCATTGACCTTGTAGGTGGGTGATGAGGTACCAGTCCCCTGTGGGTGGGGTCAGCCGCTCCCCCATGAGCAAGGCAAATCAATCACGAAGGGGCAGGGTACTCCACTCCCCACCGCACAGGCAGGGGTATTTCCCAGCCCAAGGGTTGGAAACTCAGCATTCCGAGGGATAGAACTCCATTTCTCAGCTTGTCAAATCCCACAAGGATTTCCCACCCTTGGAAGAGAGGGGGATTCCACTTCTGAGCCCTCCTCCAGTGCAAGCAACACCTCAATCTCACTTGACTGTCAAAGAAATTTCTACTCCTGCATCTATATTTCCTTTGAGAACATGTGGCACCCTGCCTACTTCTTCAGGGCAATTAAAGATGTGCAACAAATGCTGGCCTTAGCCATCAAAGAAGAATTAAATGAGCTTGAATTTTAAAAATGAACAGAGACTCTTACCAGCTTATGAAAATGCTCATGCAGGAACAGGAGGTAAAAAATGCTACCACTCAGCCCCTCAGGTCTGATCTGCCTTTCAATGAGATCATGGCTGATGTGTAGCTCAACCCCATTGACCCAAATTTCTTCCATACTCTTGATACCTTCACCCAACAACAATTCATCAGGACTGCAGATGCTGGAGACCAGAGTTGAAAAATGTGATGTTGAAAAAACACAGCAGGCCAGGCAGCATCTGAGGAGCAGGAGAAGAAGGGCTTATGCCCGAAATGTCGATTCTCCTGCTCCTCGGATGTTGCCTGGCCTGCTGTGTTTTTCCAACATCACATTTTTCAACAATTCATCAGGGTTAGGATTTCTCACCAGTTCGAGATTAGATTCCCTATTGTGCGGAAACAGGCCCTTCGGCCCAACAATGGGCACTTTAGGATGGCCAATTCACCTAACCTGCACATCTTTGGACTGTGGGAGGAAACTGGAGCACCCGGATGGAAACCCGCGCAGATACGAGGAGAATGTGCAAATTCCACGCAGACAGTCGCCTGAGGGTGGAATTGAACCCGGATCCCTGGTGCTGCGAGGCAGCAGTGCTAACCACTGAGCCATCTAACTTTTGCATTTGCAGTCAATTCATTTCCCTATCCAATCACTTAATTGAAAAAGTTCCATTAAATCTGTTGAACACAACTTGGCTTTGCAAAATCAATGGTAGCAGTTTAAATTATATCTTATGCATCTCTCCTTAGTTGAACAGTACAAATTAAGCTGATAGGATTCTTTACTGTGTATAGTCAATAAAAGGTATTTAGACACTAAAAATGGGAATGGAAGGAAGCCTTCCAGTCCTCTGAATACACTTCACCTTGCAATACATAACAATATCAAAAATAGGAGCAGGTGTAGGCCATTCAGCCCTTTGAGAATCTGTTCTGCCTTTCAAAACAGGTTTTGGCTGATTTTCCACTTCAACTCCACCTTCCTGCACATCCTACAGGCTTTAACTTGCTGAGACACCAAAAATCTGTCAATCCTAGCCTTAAATACACTCAGTGATGGCCTCCACAACACTCTGGATTAAAGAATTCCAAAGACTCAAAAAGAAAAAAAAACACACAGAATTTCAAAAGTTCAAACATTTCTCCTCATCTCAGTCCTTAATGCTCGACCTTATCCAGTGACTGTTCTATGTTTCAGGTCTCCCAAGCAAAGGAGAAAAGAAAACTTTGTCTCCCCGATCGAGCCTGTTTGGAATCTTATCTGTCTCATTGAGGTGACCTTTCATCCTTTCAAACTCCGGAGAATATCAATCCAATTTACTCAGTCTCTCATAGGACAACTTTCTCATCGCAGGGGCCAATCTAGTCAACCTTCACTATACTGCCGACTGTGCACATATACCCTTCCGTAAAAACAAATACAAAAAAAAACACACACAACATTAAAGATGTGGCATCACCAAAGCTGTGTTCAATTGTACAAGACTCTCCTTAACCTCATGCTGGAATCTCCTTGTAAAAAGAGGCCAACTTTTCATTTACCTTCCTAATTCCAGTAACTCACCATCAATAATTCATTCATCCAGATAAAGAAAAATAATTATTATTACTGTGAAAAGCACTCAACTTTCTTGGCCCAGATGTTGGGAAGTCTGAAAATTAGCAAAAGTACTCACGGATTAAATCTTTCCATAATCCCTGCTATTTATTTCATCCTGTGTAACTCTGTTACATTTCTATGGCCCACATCTCTGAGTTTAAATCTTGGTCCACAGGGAGACCAGGCAACAGCAGGCATGGCCACTGGCATTTGGCCACCTAAGTGGATTTGTAGAGAGCGTGTTACAATTTTATCTTAATTTCAAACAACAACAGCGATCTCTTCAGTGCCTCAACAAAGATCAGACCTGAGCAGAGTTGAAAACAATTCCTTCCTCAAGTTGGCAGCAACTCGCTCCCCAATTCTCGACAGGAGAGTGATGTAACAGCAAGTCAGGATTCCCTAAAAGCACAAGGCACATGTAGCATTAAGTCCAGAACCACAGCAAAACTCACAAACACATTGTATTTTGAAATATCATACTCAATGAAGGCAGAATTTTAAGAAATTGAAGTAATATGCACTTTGAAAATAACGTGTCAGTGGCACACAATCTCAGATTCAGAGTAATACCCACTCTACTCTTACAAACACAATGTGAAGCTCCCTCTGCTTGTTTAAACTGAAGGGAAAGCTCCATCAACACTGTCTGCTCCAATATCCTGAGGACAAGTACAGCACACTGTTAGATACAGAGTAAAGCTGCCCTTACTCTTTAAACTGAAAGTAAAGTTCCCACAATACTGTCCCCATCAAACACTTCGAGGAGAAAGTGAGGTCTGCAGATGCTGGAGATCAGAGCTGAAAATGTGTTGCTGGAAAAGCGCAGCAGGTCAGGCAGCATCCAAGGAGCAGGAGATTCGACGTTTCGGGTATAAGCCCTTCCTGAAGAAGGGCTTATGCCCGAAACGTTGATTCTCCTGTTCCTTGGATGCTGCCTGACCTGCTGCGCTTTTCCAGCAACACATTTTCAGCCCATCAAACACTCCCAGGCTAGAAACAGGACATTTAGATATTGAGTAAGGCTACTTCCAGTGATGTACCACTGTGATCAAAGTTGGGTCCCCTATTGTTTGTCAAATATTTAATCTGTATGGAGAAGAATTTGGAGGGTTTGCTAAGTACATTTGAGGATGATATGATTATTGGCAGGATAATGAAGAGTGAGGAAGAAGGTCTTAGGTTGCCAAAAGATATAAATGGGTTGAATAGATGGGTAGATCGGTGACAGATGGAATTTAATCCAAGTAAATGTCAGGTGATGGCATCGGTGGGTGAAGGATCCACATAGGTAACATTGACACAGGTAGGAAGAGGAAAGAGGTTTTGCTGAGGAAATATTAGCAGCGAGGGGCTAAATTTAAACATTAGAACCAAGAAGGTAATAATCGTCGGATTATTACCTGAGCCACGAGCAAACTGGCACGGGGTCAGTAGAATTAAAGAGGAATACGCAAGACATTGGGGTGGAAGAACAGGTTTGAATTCATGGGACATTAACATCAGTACTGGGGAAGGAGGCGGAAGCTGTTCCAATGGAATGGCCTCCAGCTGAATCATGCTGTGACCAAAACCTCAGTAGTTAGCACTGCTGCCCCACAGCACCAGGGTACCAGGTTCATTTCCAGCCTCGGGTAACTGTCTGTGTGGAGCGTGCACATTCTCACCGTGTCTGCATGGGTTTCCTCTGGGTGCTCTGGTTTCCTCCCACAGTCCAAAGATGTGCAGGTCAGGTGAATTGGCTGTGCTAAATTGCCCATAGTTTTAGATACATTAGTCAGAGGGAAATGGGTCTGTGTGGACTTGTTGGGCCGAAGGGCCTGTTTCCACACTGTAGGGAATCTAATCTAATCTAATTGCATAACTATGGCTGTGATTAGGGCTTTATATGGGCATCAGTCACAAGGAAAATTGGAAAAGGGTAAACTGGTGGTGGGTGGGTGGAGCTTAGAGCTCAGCAGAGATTATTATAGTTTCTAGAACAAGTAATAGGACAGAGAGGATGGAAAAGATCAAGAATTTAACTTCAGGAAGAGCAGATAAGATGACAACCATACGAATGAGGGCAGTCAACACAGTCCTGGGGGTGCTGTGCTTAAAAGCATGCCGTAAATGAAGCAAGGTAAATGTACATGTAGCACAGATTGAAATTGGCAGGTACAATGTTGTGGGCATCAATACTGGAAACTAAATATCTAAGGATACATGTCCTATCGAAAAGACAGGCAATTTTACCAAGGGACACAATTGCCTTGTTAGTAAGAAATGAAATTAAATTAATTGAAAAAAGTGATTTAGAGTCAGAAGGCGTAGAACCTGTGTGGGTAAAGATGAGGAACTGCAAAAGAAAAAAAAGACTCTGACGGACATCGTGAACAGTAGGAGTTGTTTCTAGCAGTATTCAGGATGTGGGGATGAGAATAAATCAGGAGATAGAAAAGGCATGTAAGAAGGGTTTCAATATGGAGGGGGATTGGGGAAACCACTTTGATAGCCGATCAAGAAAAGGAACATATATTTGGAAGTGATGAATTTGGAGGGCTACTGGAGTGGCCCTCTTCCATACTATAAACTTTTATGACTATATGGGGAATAATGGGTGGACAGAAAGCAGCTGTTGCCCTTGGTTGAAGGGTCAATAATGACAGGGCAAAATTTTAAAGTGAAGGCAGGAAGTTTAGAGGAGATTGGAGGAAAACCTTTTTCAACCAGTGGGTGGGAGAAATTTGGAATGCACTGCCTGGGTTGGAGTAGGGGTGGAATGTCTCACAAAGCACTTGAAAGATCATGACATTCAAGACTCTGGACAAAGTGCAGATAAGAGGGAGTAGGGTGGATGGGTCACAGCAGTATCAGTGGGCCTCCTTCTGCTGTAGGACACTAATAAACCCTATTAACCACTCCTAATGCCAGTACTTCAACAGTCTGAATTTACCCTGTACCTTATCAAATGTATTCACCAGGAGTTGTAAACTCAAAGTGACATCTTGCTGAATCTTACCTGCAGAGTGTAGGCAATCATTAATTTTATAGCCGGCATCTTCATAGCCTTGAGGTAACAGGCTGGGTTCGTCCGCAGGCATTGGACAAGACCATTCATTAGATCTCCCAGCAACAGCGGGATCTGAGTATTAAGCAGAGCCGCACCACAGGCAAACTGGAACATAGTGAAGAAAGGAAAGTATCAGCGAGAGATTTGGGGCAAAGAGGAATGAGTATTTTACACTGTATCATACAGCACTGAATGAGGCAAATCAATCCATGGTGCTAGCCATTTAATTTCATTCCTTCTTTTTGTTCCCTATCGCCTATCCCTATAGTAAAATTTTCCTTTTTAAGTACTTATGTATTCAAGCTCAATACCATCCAGGACAAAACAGTCCACTTGTCTGGGACTGCATCTACCATCTTTGCCATTTCCTCCTCTGTGACTGATGCACGGTGATCGAGTACCATCTATGACATATGTGGCAGCAACTCATCAAGATTCCTCAGACAGCACCTTCCAAACCCTCAACCACTTCCATCTAGAAGGACATGGGCAGCAGATACATGGGAACACAGCCCTCTGCAAGTTTCCCTCCAAGCCACTCACCATTCTGACTTGGAAATGCATTAGCATTCCTTCACTGTTACTGGGCCAAAATCATGGAATTCCCTACCTTAGGGCAGAGTGTGTCTACTTACATCATATAAAAGACAGTTTGTGGATGATGAAACGATTGGCCAGGTGGTGAATAGTGAGGATGAAAGCCTTAGGTTACAGGAAGATAGATACAGGTTAATCAGATGGGCTGATCAGTGATAGACGGAAATTAATTCTGCTAAATGTGAGGTGAAGCATTTTGGAAGAACGAACAAGGGAGTACTCAGTAAATGGCAGGACATGTGGAAGCTCAGAGGAACAGAGGGACCTTGGAATGCTCTTTCACATAACCCTGAAGTTGACAGGACAGATTAATAAAAGGAGGCTAAGAAAGCATATGGAACAATTCCCTTTATCAGTTATGGCACAGATTATAAGAGCAGGGAGGTTATGTTCGAGCTGTACAGGACTTTGGTTAAGCCACAACTGAGGGACTGTGTGCAGTTCTAGTCACCATACTTTAGGAAGGATGTGATTGCACTGGAGGGGGCGCAGAGGATGTTCCCTGGGTTAGAGTATTTTAGCTTTGAAGAGATGCTGTATAAGCTCAAGTTGTCTTCTTTACTGTAAAGAGATTTTATTTGCCTGTCAAATCTGTTCCAATTCTTTGAAAACCTAATAAGAAGTTAGACAAAGGAGAGCAAGTGGACTTGATCTACTTAGATTTCCAGAAGGCCATGGACAGGGTGCCACAGTGGAAGCAGCTAAATAAGCTTAGAGCCCATGGTGTTAGGGGCAATTTACTGGTATGGATAGATGATTGGCTGACTGGCAAAAGACAGACAGTACGGATAATGGGGTCTTTTTTAGGATGGCAGCTAGTGACAAGTGGAATTTTGCAGGGTCATTGTTTGGACCACAACCATTTATGTTATACATTAATGATCTGGACAAAGGGTATTGTTGCTAATCTTACAGATGACACAAAGATAGGTGGTGTTGAGGAAGCTGCAGAAGGATTTGTCCAGACTCGGAGAGTGGGCAAAGAACTGAGAGATGGAATACAAGGTGGTTATGCATTTTAATGAGAAGAATAGAGGCACAGAGTATTTTCTAAATGGGAAAAGGCTGAAACTTAGAGCATACCGAGAGACCTGGATAGTGTGGACACAGAGAAGACATTTCCACAAGTAGAAGAGTAGGATCCGACAGCACAGCCTTAGTGTGAACTTACAACCTTTTAGAATGGAGATGAGGAAGAATTTCTTCAGCCAGAGGGTGGTTTATTGAAGAAACTTACTGCTGCACAGTGGAGACTGTGTCACTGTTTCTTGATTAGTAAGGGATGAAGGGTTATGGGGAGAAAGCAAGAGAACAAGGTTGAGAAACATATCAGCCATGATTAAATAGTGGCAAAAAAACCCTGCAGATGATGGTATCCAGAATGGAAGGGAGGAGTGGGAGGGAAGGGATGGGCTGGGGAGGGAGTCAGGGGATGGGAAGGGAGGTTAGTTGAAATTGGAGAACTCAATGTTTTCCTGATAAAGGGCTTTTGCTTGAAACGTCGATTCTCCTGCTCCTCGGATGCTGCCTGACCTGCAGTGCTTTCCCAGCACCACACTCTCGACTCCCTTTACACTGCTCACTGCCACCAACCGGATTCATTCCTCCCATTGACCAACCAGGTTATACACTCTACCTGTCTTCACCTATCTCTGCTTCACCACTCTGACCCTGCAACCCCCTTTATCTGCAGCCCCCACCCCACACCCATCTCCAGTCCTGAGGAAGGGTTACACCCAAAACGTCTACTTCCCCACCTCCTGATGCTGCCTGGCTTGTTGTGTTCTTCCAGCCTCCTGCCTGTCTATAATCAAATAGTGGAGCCACCTTGGTGGTCAAATGGCCCAACTCTGCTCCATTATCTTATGGTATTTTGTTAAAAGCGGAGCCTGGATCTGATAGAGGCATTTAAAACTATGAGGGGCATGGACAGGGTGGATAGAAAGCAGCTATTCTCCTTGGTTGAACAGTCAATAGTAAGGGGCCAAAAGTTAAAGGCGAAGGCCAGGAGGTTTAGAGGAGATTTGAAGAAAAATGTTTTCCCCAGCATGTGGTGAGAATCTGGAATACACTGCTTGGGAGGGTAGTAGAGGTGGGGAACATCACAATCTTCAAAATGTACTGCATATTTATCTACCTAATTTTATCCATTCCAAATTCAGGCTGATTAGTATTTCCACAAAGAAGGAATTCTCATTCAATGCTTTTACATTGGTCAGTTCTGCAGTTTAGCCCATCAGGCAACTGAACTCTATTCATTAGCTCTCTAAGGTATCATTACCAAAATCTTTTCCTGATACTAACTCAGGACCCAAGATTCAATTGCTGTGAAACAGTAGCCAATTTTACAATCTAAGAAAAGATAGACCATATATAGATGCCACCCTCATATCCAAAACTGCCAGATAACCAGGTGTGAAAATATGTTGAGTTGTCAATGGAAACCAAATGACAAATCAGAACAGAATAATTTTCCACTCCTCCAGGATCTGCAGATATGGGACAAATGGGCAGAGGGGTGAGTCAGAGTTGTGCAGTACAGAAGAGACATTTTGGACCATGCAATCTGCACTGAAATATCAATGTTCATCCTACCTGGCAGCACTTGGTCCATCGCCTTGAACGTTGAGACATTTCAATTGCTTATTCACATACGCTTTGAAGATTGTGATGTTCCCTACCTCTACTACCCTCCCAAGCAGCGTATTCCAGATTCCCACCATATCCTGGGGAAAACATTTTTCTTCAAATCTCCTCTAAACCTCCTGGCCTTCACCTTTAACCTTTGCCCCCTTATTATTGACTGTTCAACCAAGGGGAACAGCTGCTCTCTATCCACCCTGTCCATGCCCCTCATAATTTTAAATGCCTCTATCAGGTCCATGCTCAGCCTTTTCCAAAATACCATAAATCATCCATCTGAGCAACAAAATACCACGTAAACAGATGGAAATAGCAGTAAAATGACTGTACTTCAGAATGATCAGCTGAACACTGAAAACATTTTTCTTGTTTTTAGATAAATATTCTAGAGGCAAACTCATATTCAGTATTTCATCATTTTTAATTATAGTAGTGGAGTAAAATTAATTTGTTGATTTGCAATGTTCACAGCCAATTACCACTGAACTCACTGGCTTGCTCAGCATTTCAAAGGGCAGTGAAGAATCATTGCTGGGATGTCTGGAGTCCAGACCAGGTAAGACTGGCAGACCATCCTTCGTAAGATACTTTAGCGTGATAGTTTCATCATCATCAGTGAGAATAGCTTTCACTTCAAGATTTATTACTCAGATTTAAATTCCACCAGTTGCCATGGTGGGAATTGTACGCATGTCCCCAGAGCATTACCTGGGCCTTCTTAGTTGCTAAACAAGTGATATTACCACAACATCATCCTTTTCATAAAAAGTTAGTTGTTGAAGAATCTAAAGCTTAAAATTTTCTGTTACATGTTGAGTATTTAATTAATGTGAGTATAATGTTGTGGGGACACCTTAAACTAGGGAATTCTTATTAAAAGCTGAAATAAGGAGACACAGTTTCTCTGACACTCATTGGTCTGTGGAATTCTCTTTTGTAAAGAACAGTGGAATCTGAGACATTGAGTGTGTTCAAAGTTAAGCTAGATTTTTGATTCAAAAGGAGTCAAGGGTTATGGAGGTTGGATAAGATTTAGTATTGAGGCCGCAATCAGATTAGCAGAGCAGGCTTGAGGGGACAAATGGCCTTTCTCTCCTCCTGATTCTTGTGTCATATTATCCACAGTTGATGCAAATATTTGGTGCAGGATAATGTATAAATTAATCCATATTGCATAGCTTCAATTAAGGTGTGTTTTGCCTCTAACAAGAACAAATACCTCTTTAAATGTAATGAGTAGTGTTTTCCAAGAAATAGTCAAGGGGCAGAGCAACATAAAAAGGTCAACACAGCAACAGCCTTGTAGACTGAATTTCTCCAGTTGCCAATCAGTCAAACTTCACTCAGCTGCCAGATGTCAGAGCAAGTTCATTGTGGTACTGTTTGATGCTCCATTGCCACATTAGCATCAAACATGGAGCCAGAACACTGGGCTTCAGGCCCACCAATCTAGAGGGATTGGGCTGGGCTGGGCAGATTTCTGCTGCTATGTAGTTGGGCAGTGGTGCATGCCCAGCAGCTCAGTACAGTCTGCCACGTCCCCTTTGCCACACCCAAAGAAAATCATGAGTTGCATGGTAAATAGCCAAGATCTTTCTTCTAGCATAGGGGAGTCCAAAGCTATAGGGCATAAGTTTCAGGCGAGAGGGTAATTTTTAAAAAGGAGCACAGAGAGTGATGTGTGTATGGAATGAGCTACTAGAGAAAGTAGTGGAGGCTAGTACATTAATAGCAGTTAAAAGGCATCTGGATGGGTACACTAATAGGAAGAGTTAAAGAGGTGTATGGGCCAAACGCTAGCAAATAGGACTAGGTTGGATTGAGATGTGTGGTCAGTGTGTATGAGTTGGATCAAAAAGTCCCTTTCTGTGCTGTATGACTATGACTGCTGGCAGAAGGCAGTGCTGGATTCTGAATTTTAAACCAATAACTTCACCTGACATTTTGAAACTGGCAACTGGTTCCTAAGCAACAGGTGAAAGGAAAATATTTTTCAAATTTAATGTAGTGCCTTAAAGTTAGAAGAAGAATTTTCAAGCAATCTCCTACCTGTAAGCAATTAAACGTTACCGAGCAAGCAGACATGCTTTTTACAAATTGAATTACAGGATGTGAACTTGGTTGTCTATTCATTATCGAAATGTGTGACCTCGTTAAACAGTTGTGATCCACATAGTACAATGTGCAGAGGGAATTTCAGAACTTTCATTCATCATCCATGAAGGATCAGGGATATAGTTCCAAGTCAAGGTGGCCTGTGATTAAAGAGCAACTTGTAAAGGTGGTATTGCAAAGCATTTGATCCCTTGTTCTCACATGGTAGAAGTTAGGGTTAAGAATACATAGAGGATTGACATGAGCTAAATTACTCTTGTAGGCAGCTGGCATGACCAGCAGGCCACCTCCTGTGCTGGAACAATTTTATTCTATTCTACATGAAGGGGAAAAATACTTGTTGAATTTCTGCAGCTCATTTTTGTAGATATTACACACTGACACTGCTGAGCATTGGTGGTGAAGGGATGGACGTGGTACCAATTAAGCAGACTACTTTGTTCTGGACGATGTCGAGCTTGAGTGTTGTTGCAGCTATATATATCCAGGCAAGTAAGGAGTATTCCATCACACTCTTTACTTATGCCTTGTTGATCATGGGTAGACATTTGCAAGACAGAATTTGCTGCTCGGTGCAGAATCCCCAGCCTCTGACCGGCTCATCACCACAATATTTATAGCTTTCACTTCAATTACAATCATTTGTGATTCCCAGGATGTTGATGATCGAGGATTCAGAAAGTTAATGTTGTTGAATATCATGAGGAAGTGGTTATATTCTCTCATTTTGGAGATGGTTATTTTGCTTTGCATGTGTGCTGCAAATGTAACATACCAATAATTGTACTATGCTTGAATACTGTCTAGTCCTCTTGCATATTGGCACAGACTCCTTCATTATCTGAAGAGTTGTTAGTTGGACTGAATGTTGAATAATCAGTGAACATCAATGTCCACTTCAAAGACAAAACAGCCCTGATCTTAGTATGTAGCTGAGTAAACCAGAAGGGAAAACTGGCAATCACACCCAGCTCTCATTCCTTATGAGCTCAGCTAACTGCACGTTGGAGGGAATATCATTAATGAAACAGCTACAGATACCCAGAGTCTAGGAGACTATTGTGATAGCGTACCACTTAAAGCCATTTCAATGTTATACATTATAAACTGTATCTTTTGGAGTTTAGCAGAGAGTGAGAAGTGATCTTTTTGAATCATACAAATCAGGGGATTTGACAGGATGCTGAGAGGCTGTTTCCCTTTAGGGATAGATGAGAATTAGAGGAAGTTTAAAAATAAGACGGAAATGAGGAAAAAATATTTTCTCAGAGTCACTGGTTTGTGGAATTCTCTTCCCCAGACAAATGGAGGCTGAATCATTGAGTATTTTTAATGCTGAATGGCGTAGATTTTTAAATGAAAAAAAAGAGACAGAGGGTACCCGGGATAGGTGTGAAAGTGGAGTTGAGACCACAAATAGATCAGCCACAATCTTATCAAATGGAGGAGGAGACTCAAGGGGCAAACCGTCAGATACTCCAGCTCCTATTTCATGTATGTATGTATGTATGTAGCTTACACATGTGTTTTGTACATATATGCATGACACAGATTAGGTGGGAACATCAGTTTGCCTTCCTTGTCTCAAATGAGTTTACACAATAATCCAATGGTTTTCATGATGACTTGTCCGAATGTTTAGATCCACAGATTTATTCAGTTTAATTTTATAACGTGCCCTGGTGCATTTGGGTTCACAAGCTCTGGGCTGTGCTTGTCCAGAAGCAGAATGAGAGGAGAACCTATTAAATGAACAAGTCAATGCAAACTATTAAGATTCAAAGCAAATTTTGATCTAACTTGCTGAATAATACCACTAGGACATCACCTCGTCAAATTGTGGAATGTGTCTGGTTAAGACAATGAGTTGAATGGCCTCCTCATGTGTTGCAGTGTCTTGATGATGTCCTTCTTAGTCTCACCATTTCTTTAGACTGCTTTCTGATGCATCCATTCCCAACTCCTTCTTTTCCCAGAATTTATAAGCCAAGATGGTTACAGAATGTTAAATCAGTCTACCATTAACCTACTGGGAGAAAGTGAGGACTGCAGATGCTGGAGATCAGAGCTGAAAATGTGTTGCTGGAAAAGCACAGCAGGTCAGGCAGCAACCAAGGAGCAGGAGAATCGACGTTTCGGGCATGAACCCGAAACATCGATTCCTGAAGAAGGGCTCATGCCCGAAACATCGATTCTCCTGCTCATTGGATGCTACCTGACCTGCTATGCTTTTCCAGCAACACATTTTCAGCTACCATTAACCTAAGTCTGCAAGATTAGAATAGGAAACCACCATCTGCAAATTCCCCTTCAAGCCACGCACCATCCTGACTTGGAAACGTATCACAGTTTCTTCAGCACTGCAGGATAAAAATCCTCATACTCACTCCCTGACAGCACTAAGGGTGTCCTGATACTACATTGATTATAGTTGCTCAAGAAGACAGCTCATTATAACCTTCTCCAGGATAATAAGTATGGGCAATAAATGCTAGCTTTCTCCACGTCTTCAGATGTACTTGGTACAAGAACTGCAACTGCAACTCAAAATGCTTCAGACTACATTTGATCAGCTGATCTCAGTTACTTACGAGTATTGCCCAAATCAGAGTAGCAAATTCAGGGCGAAGAAACTTCCAAAACTCCTTCCAATTAAATTCAGGTACTGATTGCGGGGATTGCTTAACTTTACACCTCTGTTCCTCTTCACAATGCGCGACGTTGTTACGGAATTGCAGTCCTAGAGTTATTAGCCCAGGAGAAGTCACCAACAGGAAGGTGTGATGAGTCCTCACTCGGCCACGTAACCAGCCATACACACACTGCCTGATGCTTTTTCCTGACTTGTACAACAACTGGGAGATAGAAGTACATTCTGAAACCTCTGTAGCCAGAGGATATCTCCAACATGGCTGACCCCAGTTCAGACAGATCCTGCAGAAAGAAAATTAACAAGTTAATTTAGAAGAAGAAAATTACGCAGGTTCAGAAAAATTGCCAACTTTGTGAGTGAGCCCGGCCCCACTGCTTTACTGTACTCCTTCCTCCCACAGCCCAAGTTCATTATGCTCCCCAGACCATCCCTCTATTGCTTTTCTCACAGCCCCACATCCTCAATGTTCCCCTCCCACAGTCTTATCACCTCACTGTTTCCCTCCCACAACCCAACCTTATCATGCCACAGACATTCCTCCTGCCCCTCCCACAGCCTCATCTCCGCACTGTGACATCCACTGCTCCCCCTTCTCACTGTGCCTCAAAACCATCCTCACTTTATTCTCCCACATTTCTCACTTCAACTTTCTATTGATGCCCTAAGGCCCTCAAGGAACCACAAAACTCTTCCTTTATGCTGTATAAATTCTAACCAGTGAAGAGTTGTCCCCAATTCCCAGTGACCCCAGTTTCGCTAGAGTTCCTTGATGCCACCATTTGGCCCTGGTTTGAATGGCTATCACTCTCACCTCACCTCTGGAATTCAGCTTACTTACCCATATATAACCAAGGTTATAATCAGCTCTGAATTCATATGGCCCTACAGAACCCAGGTAAGCATCAGCGAGCAAGCTACCAGTGAAAAACGCTGCTTGACAATAATGTTAACAACTTCTTCCATCAGGCATACAGTCCTACCCACAGCCTTACTTTTGTTTGAAGTTGTGCACTAGTGGGATTTGGGCCTGTCTGGCTGGGCCAGCATTTATTGCCGATCCCAAGTTGTCCTTGACAAATGGTGGTGAGCTGCCTTCTTGAACCATTGTAGTCCATGTGGGTAGACCCACAATACCCTTAGGGAGGAAATTCTAAGATTATGACCCAGTGACAGTGAAGGAATGGTGATGTATTTCCAGGTCAGGAAGGTGAGTGGCTTGGAGGGGAACTTGCAGGGGGTGGTGTTTCCACATATCTGCTGCCTTTGTCCTTCCAAAAGTGATCATGGGTTTGGAAGGTGTTGTGCAAGGAACTTTGATGAGTTTCTGCAGTGCACCTTGTAGTTAGTACACACTGTTGCTGAGCATCAGTGGTGGAGGGTGGATGCGACACCAATCAAGTGGGCTACTTTGTCCTGGATGGTGTCGAGCTTCTTGAGTGTTGTTTGAGCTGCACCCATCCAAGCAGTGGGCAGTATTCCATCACACTCCTGACTTGTGCCTGGTTGATGGGTGACAGCCTTTATGGAGTCAGGAGACGAATTACTCGCTGCAGTATTCTTAGCATCTGACCTGTTACTGTGGCTAGTGTTTATATGATAAGTCCAGTGAAATTTCTCGTGTATGTTAACCGTCAGGACAGTGGGAAACTCAGTATTGGGAACACTATTGAATGTCAATGTGTGGAGGTTACATTGTCTCTTAATCAGATGGGCGAAGGAGTGGCAGATGGAGTTTAATTTAGATAAATGTGAGGTGCTAAATTTTGGAAAAGCAAATCAGCCTGGATATTGTCCACAACTGATCACATTACAGCCTTTGTTCAAACATTGTCAAAAGAACTGAATTCCAGAATTAGACATGGACTATTGAGGAGTTGTGGACACTGCTGAACATTGCGCAATCAGCGAATATCCTTACTTCTGACTTTATGATAGAGGGAAGGTCGTCGATGCAGCAGCTGATGATGGTTGTGACTAGGACATTACCCTGAGGAACTCCTGCAGAGCTGAGATCGCTGACCTAAAACGACCACTACCATCTTTCTATGTGTTAGGTATGATTCTAATCAGAGAATTTGCCAATATTCCCACTGATTCCAGGTTTGCTCAGGCTCTTTGATGCCACACTCTGTCAAATGTGGCCTTGATGTGAAGGACTATCTCTGGAATTCAGTTATTTGTCCACGTATGAACCAAGGTTATAATGAGATCATGACTTGGGAGAACCCAAACTGGACTTCACTGAGCAATTCATTGTTGAGCAGGTGCTACTGGATAGCACTGTCTTTTTAGATTAGATTACTTACAGAATGGAAACAGGCCCTTCGGCCCAACAAGTCCACACCGACCCGCCGAAGTGTATACCACCCAGACCCATTCCCCTACATTTACCCCTTCAACTAACACTATGGGCAATTTAGCATGGCCAATTCACCAAACCTGCACATTTTTGGATTGTGGGAGGAAACTGGAGCACCCGAAGGAAACCCACGCAGACACGGGGAGAATGTGCAAACTCCACACAGAGAGTCACCTGAGGCAGGAATTGAACCCGGGTCTCTGGCGCTGTGAGGCAGCAGTGCTAACCACTGTGCCGCCCATAAAGATTGGCGGAAGTGAAACCCTCAAGGCATTGAAGATGTGAGTATTAGATGAGTACTTGAAGCTGCCGAAGCATACTACACTATGGGCAGATTGCTGCAGTCAAAAAGAGTCATAGAGCAGTACTACATGGAAACAGATCCTTCGGTCCAACTCATCCATGCCAACCAGATGACCTAAATTAACCTAATTCCATTTGCCAACATGTGGCCCATATCCCTCTAAACCCTTACTATTCATATACCCATCCAGATAATTGTACCAGCCTCCAACACTACCTCTGCCAACTCAGTCCATACAAGCTGTGTGAAAAATTGCATATTAGGTCTGTTTAAATCTATCCTCTCTCACCTTAAACCTCTGTCCTCTAGTTTTGGAATCCATGGGAAAAGACCTTGGCTATTCACCCTATGTCCTTCATGATTGTATAAACTTCTCTAAGCTCACCCCTCAGCCTCCAAAGCTCCAGGGAAAATAGCCCCAGCCTATTCAGCTTCTCCAAATAGCTCAAACCCTCCAAATCCTGACAACATCCTTTTAAATCTTTTCTGAACCTTTTCAAGTTTCACAACATCCTTCCTATAGCAGGGAAGCCAGAATTGAAGGCAGTATTCCAAAGATGGCCTAAGCAATGTCCTGTACAGCCATAACATGACTTCCCAACTCCTATACTCAATGCACTGACCAATAAAGGCAAGCATACCAAAGACCTTCACTACCCTGTTTACATGCAATTCACTCTTTCAAATAACTATTAACCTACACACTAAGCTCTCTTTGTTCAACAATACTCACCAGGATCTTACCTTGAAGTACGCAGGCCCTGCTCTGATTTGCTTTTCCAAAATTTAGCACCTCACATTTATCTAAATTAAACTCCATCTACCACTCCTTGGCCCATCTGATCAAGGTCCCATTGTACTCCAAGATAACCTGCATGGCTGTCCACTGCACTACTAATTTTGGTGTCATCTGCAAATTTACTAACCATATACTTCCTATGTTCACATCCAAATCATTTATATATATGACAAAAAGTAGTGGACCCTGTACTGATCCTTGTGGCACACTGCTGGTCAGGGCCTACAGTCTGAAAAGCAACCCTGAACCACTACCCTCTGTCTCCTACCTTCGAACCAGTTCTGTATTCAAATGGTGAGACATCACCTTCTTCCAGATGATCTAACCTTGCGAACCAGTTTACCATGCAGAAGCTTGTTGAACGCCTTACTAAAGTCCACACAGATCACATTCATTGCTCTGCCTTCACGAATCCTCTTCAATATTTCTTCCAAAAAGCTCAATTAAAAGACACAACTTCCCAGACACGAAGCCATCTTGAATCCTTAATCAGTCCTTGCTTTTCCAAATACACGTAAAATCACGTCCCTCAGGAACACCTTCAACAACTGTGGATGGTAGTTTCCATCACTTTACTGACGAGAGTAGAATCATAGAACCCCAATAGTGCAGGAGGAGGCCATTCAGCCCAATGAATTCATATCAAACCTCCAAAGCACATCCCACCCAGACACAGCGTCCTACCCTATCCTTATGGCCAATCCACCTAGTCTGCACATCTTTCAACTCGAGGGGAAAACTGAGCACCCAGAGAAATCCAACGCAAACACATGGAAACTCCACATTGAGTCACCCAAGGCTGAAATTGGGTCATGACATTGCAGACTGTGATGGAGCATGATTCTGCTAATGCTGATGGCTCACAGCATCAAATGGATGATAAATGGGGTGAACTTCAAACAGATCGAGCAAGTCATTGAGGATGTTCATGTCACAGCCTGTCAGCTGTCAAGCCTTTTAAACAGTCACTTTCCAGGATGGCAGTGGAGTCAGGCTACTGAGCTGGAGCCCGTCCACTCTGAATGCTTTTCTTTTTGTTTTAGTTTCTTATCCCTCTATTCACTTTCTGAATGGAGCTCAGTTGTGGAGGCAGTGGCGGCAACAGCAGAAGCTGGGGGTGGTGGGGGTGTCAGAGCAGGGACGCTGGCAGTCAGTCATGAGGCAGTTGGTGTGCCCAGGCAAAGCTCTGGCGAAATGGTGGTTTCTTCAAGGTGCAGAGCACAGGAGTGACTGGAGACCCAAATAGGTATATGGTGGGGCTCTAGCTGTTTGTAGCAAGGTGGTTGGTGAGCCCAGATGATAGCTGGCAGAGAGACAGCAGCGCAGAGATTGAGACACCAAACTCAGCATAAAGAAGAGATCAATCTCTTGTACAGAGTGCAAGCCCACGTGAGAAGCCCAGTATGAAGCAACTGCAGACGCATGGCTGAAGAACGACTAATTTTGAACATTTAACTTTATTTATTTGCTACCTTATACTGAGAAGAACTGTTATGTTGAACTTTTAACTTATTTCTTTGTCTTTCCACTCTGTACCTAGGTACTTTGTACTTCAGCTGGCAGTGCGAGTGATGATATTGTAGACTTTTCACTATACTCCTGAGTTCTTAGACTTGAGTATATATGACAATAAAACCTAACTCTAAATTACCATCAAGCCAAGGATCAACCCTGGTTCAATGGAGAGTGCAGGAGAGCAGGCCAGGCATACCTAAACAAAAAAAAAAGGTGAAGCTGCCAAACAGCATTACTTGTATGTCAAACAAGAGAAGGACAGAGCTCAGCAATCCCACAACTAACAATCAAATCTAAGCTGTGCAGTCCTATCACATCCAGTCGTAAACGATGGTGGACAATTAAATAACTCACTGGAGTAGGAGTCTCCACAAATATTACCTTCCTCAATGATGGAAGAGCCCAATACATCACTGCAAAAAAGAGAAGACAGAATCTTCAGCCAGGAGTGCAGAGTGGATGATCCATCTCTGCCTCCTATAGTGCTCCTCAGCATCCCAGATACCAATATTCAGCCACTTCACTTCACTTCACTTCACTTCACTTCACTTGATATCACAAAATAGTGGGAGTCACTGAATGTTGCAAAGGCAACAGGCCTTAACAATATTCATGCTCTAGAACTTGCCACTCCCCTAGCCAAGTCCTTCCAATACAGTTGCAACACTGGCATCTTTCTGACAATGTGGAAAATTGCCCAGGTATGTCCTATGTAAAAAGCAGGACAAATCTAACCAGCCAATTACTGCCCCATCAGTCTACTCATGATCATCAGTAAAATGATGGAAGGCGTCATCAACAGTTCTATCAAGCAGCAGCTGCTTGATAGAACTGTTCAGTGTTGCCCAGTTTGGGTTCCACCAGGGCTACTCAGCTCCTGACCTCATTTGATTCAGATTTCTCCAGCTTCCTCATTTCCCCTCCCCCCACCTTGTCTCAGTCGGTTCCCTCAACTCAGCACCGCCCTCCTAACCTGCAATCCTCTTCCTGACCTCTCCGCCCCCACCCCACTCCGGCCTATCACCCTCACCTTGACCTCCTTCCACCTATCCCACCTCCATCGCCCTCCCCCTAGTCCCTCCTCCCTACCTTTTATCTCAGCCTGCTTGGCTCTCTCTCTCTTATTCCTGATGAAGGGCTTATGCTCGAAACGTTGAATTCTCTATTCCTGAGATGCTGCCTAACCTGCTGTGCTTTGACCAGCAACACATTTGCAGCTCATTTGATTCAATCATGGACAAAAGAGCTGAATTCCAGAGGTTAGATGAGAGTGACAGCTCTTGACATCAAGGTTGCATTTGACTGAGTGTGGTTTCAAGGAGCCCTGTCAAAACTGGAATCACTGGGTATCAAGGGGCAAACTCTCCACTGGCTGGAATTATACATGCAATATAGGAAGATAGTCATAGTTATTCGGAAGTCAGTCATCTCAGCTTCAGGACATTCTGTAGAAGTACCTCAGGGTAGAATCCTAAGGCCAACTGTCTTCAGCTGCTTAATCAATGATCGTACCTCCATCATAAGGTCAGATATAGGGACATTCACTGATAATTGTACAAAGTTCAGTACCATTCGTGACTCCTCAGATACTGAAGTACTCCATGTTCAAATGCAAGAAGATCTGGATAATATCCAGGTTTGGGCTGACAAGTAGCAAGTACATTTGCACCACACAAATGCCAGGCAATGACGATCACCAATAGGATATGATCGAAACACCACCCCTCGACATTCAATAGTGTAACCATCACTGAATCCCTCATTATTAACATCGTTGAGGTTACCATTTTTCCAGAAACTGAACTGGACTCACCACAAAAACTCAGTGGCTACAAGACAAGTCAGAGGCTTGGAATACTGCAGTAAGTAACTCAACTCTCAGCTCCACAATGCCTGTCCACGATCTACAAGGCACAAGTCAGGAGTGCAATGGAATGCCCCTCACTTGCCTGGAAGGGTGCAAGTCCAACACTCAAGAAGCTTGACACCATCCAGGATAGAGCTGAAAATGTGTTGCTGGAAAAGCGCAGCAGGTCAGGCAGCATCCAAGGAACAGGAGAATCGACGTTTCGGGCATGAGCCCTTCTTCAGGAATGAGGAAAGTGTGTCCAGCAGGCTAAGATAAAAGGTAGGGAGGAGGGACTTTGGGGAGGGGCATTGGAAATGTGATAGGTGGAAGGAGGTTAAGGTGAGAGTGGAGGTGGGGACAGAGAGGTCAGGAAGAAGATTGCAGGTTAGGAAGGTGGTGCGGACTGAGACAAGGCGGGGGGAGGGGAAATGAGGAAACTGGAGAAATCCGAGTTCATCCCTTGTGGGTGGAGGGTTCCTAGGCGGAAGGTGAGGCGCTCTTCCTCCAGCCGTCGTGTTGTTATGGTCTGGCGATGGAGGAGTCCAAGGACCTGCATGTCCTTGGTGGAGTGGGAGGGGGAGTTGAAGTGTTGAGCCACGGGGTGGTTGGGTTGGTCAGTCCGGGTGTCCCAGAGATGTTCTCTGAAACGTTCCGCAAGTAGGCGGCCTGTCTCCCCAATATAGAGGAGGCCACATCCGGTGCAGCGGATGCAGTAAATGATGTGTGTGGAGGTGCAGGTGAATTTGTGGCGGATATGGAAGGATCCCTTGGGGCTTTGGAGGGAAGTAAGGGGGAAGATGTGGGCGCAAGTTTTGCATTTCTTGCGGTTGCAGGGGAAGGTGCTGGGAGTGGAGGTTGGGTTGGTGGGGGGTGTGGACCTGACGAGGGAGTCACGGAGGGAGTGGTCTTTTTGGAACACTGATAGGGGAGGGGACGGAAATATATCCCTGGTGGTGGGGTCCGTTTGGAGGTGGCGGAAATGATGACGGATGATACGATGTATATGGAGGTTGGTGGAATGGTAGGTGAGGACCAGTGGGGTTCTGTCCTGGTGGCAATTGGAGGGGCGGGGCTCAAGGGCAGAGGAGCGGGAAGTGGAGGAGATGCGGTGGAGAGCATCGTCGACCAGGTCTGGGGGGAAATTGCGGTCTTTGAAGAAGGAGGCCATCTGTCTTGTTCGGTATTGGAACTGGTCCTCCTGGGAGCAGATATGGTGGAGACGAAGACATTGGGAATATGGGATGGCATTTTTACAGGGGGCAGGGTGGGAGGAGGTGTAGTCTAGGTAGCTGTAGGAGTTGGTCGGTTTATAGTAAATGTCCGTGTTGATTCGGTCGCTCGAGATAGAAATGGAGAGGTCTAGGAAGGGGACGGAGGAGTCTGAGACGGTCCAGGTAAATTTGGATGAACTGTTCAACCTCCTCGTGGGAGCACGAGGCAGCGCCGATACAGTCATCAATGTAGCGGAGGAAAGGGTGGGGGGTGGTGCCAGTATAGCTGCGGAAGATGGACTGTTCCACATATCCTACGAAGAGGCAGGCGTAGCTGGGGCCCATGCGGGTGCCCATGGCTATTCCTTTGGTTTGGAGGAAGTGGGAGGATTGGAAAGAGAAGTTGTTCAGAGTGAGGACCAGTTCAGTCAGTCGAAGGAGGGTGTCAGTAGAAGGGTACTGGTTGGTACAGCGGGAAAGGAAGTAGTGGAGGGCTTGGAGTCCTTCGTGACGGGGGATGGAGGTGAACAGGGAGTGGATGTCCATGGTGAAGATAAGGCGTTGGGGACCGGGGAAGCAAAAATCATGAAGGGGGTGGAGGGCGTGGGTGGTGTCCCGAACGTAAGCGGGGAGGTCTTGGATTAAGGGGGACAGGACCGTGTCGAGGTATGCAGAGTTGAATTCGGTGGGGCAGGAGCAGGCTGAGACAATGGGTCGGCTGGAGCAGTCAGGTTTGTGGATTTTGGGCAGGAGGTAGAAACGGGCAGTGCGGGGTTGTAGGACTATGAGATTGGAGGCGGTGGATGGGAGATCCCCTGAGCTGATGAGTTTATGGATGGTGTGGGAGATGATGGTTTGGTGGAGGGAGGTGGGGTCACAGTCAAGGGGGCAGTAGGAGGAGGTGTCCGCGAGCTGGCTTTTAGCCTCAGCGGTGTAAAGATTGGTGTGCCAAACTACCA
The DNA here is from genome assembly GCF_020745735.1 of Hemiscyllium ocellatum. Classification (NCBI taxonomy): domain Eukaryota; kingdom Metazoa; phylum Chordata; class Chondrichthyes; order Orectolobiformes; family Hemiscylliidae; genus Hemiscyllium; species Hemiscyllium ocellatum. The sequence goes on from NC_083404.1 coordinate 141,700,742, forward strand.
TCGCGCCTCCCTTGTCTGCTGGTTTGATAGTGAGGTTGGAACGGAAGGAGTGAAGGGCTGCACGTTCCGAGGGTGAGAGGTTGAGGCAGTTAATGTCGCGGCAACAGTTGGCAATAAAGAGATCGAGAGCAGGTAAGAGGCCAGCACGGGGTGTCTAGGTGGATGGGGTATGTTGGAGGCAGGAGAAGGGGTCGTCAGAGGGTGGGCGAGAATCCTGGTTGAAGAAGTAGGCGCGGAGGCGAAGGCAGCGGAAGAATTGTTCGATGTCTCGCCCCGTGTTGAACTCGTTCATCCGGGAGCGTAGGGGAATGAAGGTGAGGCCTCTGCCGAGGACTGATCTTTCATCCTCAGAGAGGGGGAGGTCTGGAGGGATGGTGAAAACACGGCAGGGCAGGGAGCTAGGACCTGGTGTGGGGCTGGACCTGGGCGTGGGGGCGGGGACGGAGATCGGCGTGGGGGCGGGGACGCATGCAGTGTGGTCGTTGTGCAGGTAAGCAATGTCACTGGGGGCGGAAGTGGCTGCGGCGACGGCAACCCCGGGGACCGAAGGACTAAAAGCCCTCCGCTTCATAGTGTACAGAGGCCTTGGCGCATCTCACCTATACCCATAAAAAAGCTAATGTAAATCTACACTAATCCCACCTTGCTGCACTTAGCCCCATATCCATGAACATTATGACATTTCAAGTCATCTAAGTACTTTATAAAAGTTATGAGGTTACTACCTCAACTATCCTCCCAAGCATGCATCCCAGATTCCCACCACGCAAAAATAAATTTTCTCAAATCCCTCTGAGGTGATCTGGAGCTGCCACTGGCCTCAGACTCGGGATCTACCATTCCCAGTGTCACTCTGTTGGGAGTGAAGTTCGGTTTGCCCGGTCTGAAATGGTTGCCGGGGATTGTAGTTCTCCTCATCACACCTTCCTATTGGAGTGGTCGCAGCTGGTGGAAAGACAGAACTACATCTCCCAGCATGCTCTGCGAAAACCGGCTCCTCTCTCCACCAGCACATCCCCCTACCTGCCGGCGCTGGTCCTCCCGCCCGTTCGCGGCTGAGTCTTCACGGAGCAGATAGGGAACAACCTTCGACTCTTCGCGCTGCTCCTCAGACACAGGTGAAGCATTGCAGATGATATGAACACAAAAGAACCACGATCGAATCCCTTTAGGGGTGGAGGGAGGGTTGGAAATCGCTCAACACCGTTTCCCCAGCAACGCGCACAGCGCCATCTTTAATCCAACCCACAATCCTGAGCGCGATTTCCTCGTTTACCGCGGTTTATTTTCATTCTGGGTGCGGTTCTTTTTTTAAAAAACGTTCTCGTCGCCGAATCTGATACGAGTAAAGGAGGAAGACCAGATGGTAGTGGTTTGTTTTAATTTATTTCTGTCGGCGGTGATGTAACCGTGGAGGTCAGAGGTTGTATCTGTGTGACGTCAGTGGCGAGAGCTGTCATTTGTGTTGGTTGTTGTGGAGGGAGAGAAGAAGAAAAGGAGAGAGGGATAGATGGAGAAACTAAAAGTTTGGGGTGAAAACAGTAGATAGATACAAGGGTGGAGAGAGAAAATACAAGGGTGCTAGAGAGAGAGGTTGAAGACGAGAGAAGGAGATAGACGAGCATACAGAAAGGTCGAAAGAAAAGGAGTAAGATACAAGGAGAGATAGTGAAATACAGATAAAGGGAGAGAGAGAGAGAAGGAAAAAAATACAAGAGGTGAGAGAGCAAATTGCAAAACACTTGCAAGTGATACAGGGAAAGAGTACAAAGGGGAGAGAGAGAGAGAAATGCCATGCAGGAAGCGAGATTGATGTGCTGAGAGAGAGACAGCACAACCAGGGGAGGAAGAAATACAAAGACAGAGGGATAAAGGCGCAGAGTGTGGGGAGAAAAAAGATCATTAAAGACAAAGGGAAAGGATAAAACGAAAATGAGACTTGTGTAGCTACCTTTATCAAGAAAACAGGCAAAAAGGTTGGAGTGAGGAAAAATAGCCCAAAGGAACAAAAGAGAGAAGGTGATATATATACGTGGAACACAGAAAACAGAGAGAGAAAAAAGAGGGGTATAATCAGAGAGAAAATAAATCGTGAGGAGGATAGAGAAGCTCAAGAAAAAGACAAGGATCAATCAACAGAAACCAGAAAAGGTAACAGACAGGAAAGTCAACAATCAAATGAAACAAAGAAGAACAAACTAGGTAATAGAAAGGGAGCAAAGAGACAAACAGACTCTGAAGAACAGCATGGAGAGGAAAGAAGAAGAAATAGTAACAGAGAGCCAACAGAATCAGTGAGCAAAAAGGCACAGACTAGTAATCGACAGAGTGCTGACACTACATGAAAAGAAAAAGAGGCTTTCAATCCCGGGGGAAAATAGAGAGGGATTAAGTCACAACAAGTATACACTGCAAAACAACCTATGGGAACTACAGAGGAGAGTGAGACGGCAAAGTGTAAGGAATGTGATGTAAACACCAGGCAGATATAAACGGACTGCACAAGGAATATAAATAGGAGCACAAATACTACAAGAAGAGAGACACTGTCACACAGTGTACAAACGGCAAGAGGAGTTCAGAAACAAGGGAGACAGCAGCGAGAAAACTGACCGTGCAAAATTCATCAGAAGCGGGCCAGTTGGATATCGCAGAAAGCCAGGGCAAGGATTTCTCGACATTACCTGTGGCTATAAAATTAAACTGGAGCAAGAGAGGCACATTAGGAAAATATCAGTGGAGAAGAGGCAAGGAATTGGGACTCTGAGGGAGAACAGTTTACTCTGATGGATATGCCTTCACATTTCTGAGTGGCATAGAAGTGATGAGAGTGGAGAGAAAGCAGGGGATCTCTACTATTTGCCATTAGGCCATGAGAAGAGAGAGTGCAGTAAGGATGAAGAGGATGACAAATCATCTTGCTGTTAGGCAATGACTGCTGGCTGCACAGTCTGCTCTGCTTATTGGATGCTTTAACCGGGAGAAGGTTGAGTTGTTTAGTGTGTCAGTGTTTTGATCTGCGAGTAACAGGAACGCAGTGGAGGGAGAAGAAGGGCTGCATGAGATGTCACCGTCTACCCAAAGAATGACTCAAGGTAAGAACCAGGCCCATGTGTGTTTTGTATGTTGTTGTGAAACGGGTGGGAGATCCAAAAATCCCGTGTTACTAATATAGAGAAACAGCTGCTGCCAAATCTGTCATGAGGCTGTAATGCAATCCAGCATTTCTACAAGGGCATTCTGAAAACAGAGAGCTGACCTTGGCTACGTTACTTGCCCACCTCATGGGATGTTTACTATCTGGAGACCCACACCCCACCCTCACTACATGCGGGTTCATATCATTCAGAGGATTGAGCTCAGCAACGGGAGCCAACCTGGATCTGTGCTGAGTCAGCTGGACCCGGCCTGTGGGTGAGTTTCATTAAACTTGGTGTCATCTGGGCTAAGGAGGGAGGACGGAAGGATAATAAAGCAGGCGCCTGCTTCATGATACTGGAAGCAACAAATTTGTGTGCACTGATGATGTTGGGTGCTACCAATCGTAAAGTTATAAAGGCTCACCTATTGAAATTGGTCCCTCAGGCCCAAAATGAAGGACAGCAAGTGTAGCTGACCCCGAGTCATAGTTGTTCATTCCCATTGTACTGTTATGATGCAGCTGTCTTTATATTTGTATCTAGATTCAGTTGTTTCACAGTGAGCTTTACTGTTAATTTTGAATGGTGCAATGTTAAGGTGGCACAAGAAGGTGGATTGGATTCTGGTTTAACCATCCTGGCTTCCAGTTCTTTGTTATGGGGGGATAGTAGATCTTAGGTAATGCTCCATGTGAATTTGCGAACTAAATTGTTGTCAGTATTAGCAATGGATTGAGACATTACTGCTTCAAAGTGCTCCCACTTTGCACAGGCTCTACTGTCACTTCCAGATAGAGCAAGAGGCTTGTGAAGTTGCTGTCATCGTGATGTATGAGGTTGAGGTAAATTATATCACTGCCTGGGAGTTACCTCCCTGATGCATCTCTTTGCAGCTGAGATAAGGCCATAAGACAAAGGAATGGAATTAGGCCCTTCAGCCCATTGGGTCTGCTTCACCATTCAATGAGTTCATGGCTGATTTGATAATCTTCAATTTCTGGATTCATGGTGCTGGAAGAACACAGCAGTTCAGGCAGCATCCAAGGAGCAGCGAAATTGACGTTTCGTGCAAAAGCCATTCATCAGGAATAAAGGCAGAGAGCCTGAAGCGTGGAGAGATAAGCGAGAGGAGGGTGGGGGTGGGTAAAAAGTAGCATAGAGTACAATAGGTAAGTGGGGGAGGGGATGAAGGTGATAGGTCAGGGAGGGTGGAGTGGATAGGTGGGAAAGGAGCTAGGCAGGTAGGACAAGTCCGGACAAGTCATGGGGACAGTGCTGAGCTGGAAGTTTGAAACTAGGGTGAGGTGGGGGAAGGGGAAATGAGGAAACTGTTGAAGTCCACATTGATGCCCTGGGGTTGAAGTGTTCCGAGGCGGAAGATGAGGCGTTCTTCCTCCAGGCCTCTGGTGGTGAGGGAGCAGTGGTGAAGGAGGCCCAGACCTCCATGTCCTCGGTAGATTGGGAGGGGGATTTGAAATGTTGGGCCACGGGGCGGTGTGGTTGATTGGTGTGGGTGTCCCGGAGATGTTCCCTAAAGAACTCTGCTAGAAGGCGCCCAGACTCCCCAATGTAGAGGAGACCGCATCGGGAGCATTAGATACAATAAATGATATTAATGGATGTGAAGGTAATATTTTGATGGATATGGAAGGCTCCTTTAGGGCCTTAGATAGAGGTGAGGGAGAAGGTGTGAGCGTAGGTTTTACAGTTCCTGCGGTGGCAGGGGAAGGTGCCAGGATGGGAGGGTGGGTCGTAGGGGGGCATGGACCTGACCAGGTAGTCACGGAGGGAACGGTCTTTGTGGAAGGCGGAAAGGGGTGGGGAGGGAAATATATCCCTGGTGGTGGGGTCTTTTTGAAGGTGGCGGAAATGTCGGCGGATGATTTGGTTTATGCGAAGGTTTGTAGGGTGGAAGGTGAGCACCAAGGGGTTCTGTCCTTGTTACAGATGGAGGGGTGGGATCTGAGGGCGGAGGTGTGGAATGTGGGTGAGATGCGTTGGAAGGCATCTTCTTCAATCCTACTTTCCTGTCTTTCCACATAAAACTTTGATTCCCTTCCTGAGCCTTAAAAATATATATATTTGATGACCTGACCTTGACAGCACTTTCTGGTAAATAATTCCACAGATTCACTACCCTCTGACAAAATAAATTACTCCTCACCTTTTGTATTAACTGTGCAACCTCTTATTCTGAGATTATGCCCGCTGGTCCTCGATTGTCCCACGTGGGGAAGCAACATCTAACCTGTCAAATCCCTAAGAATCTTGTATGTTTCAATAAGGTCTCCTGTCATTCTTTTAAGTTCCAATGAGTACAGAGCTGAAAATGTGTTGCTGGTTAAAGCGCAGCAGGTCAGGCAGCATCCGAGGAATAGGAAATTCGACGTTTCGGGCAAAAGCCCTTCATCAGGAATGAGGAAAGTGTGTCCAGCAGGCTAAGATAAAAGGTAGGGAGGAGGGACTTGGGGGAGGGGCGATGGAGATGTGATAGGTGGAAGGAGGTCAAGGTGAGGGTGATAGTCCAGAGTGGGGTGGGGGCGGAGAGGTCAGGAAGAAAATTGCAGGTTAGAAGGACGGTGCTGAGACCTTTTATCTTAGTCTGCTGAACACACTTTCCTCATTCCTGATGAAGGGCTTTTGCCCGAAACATTGAATTTCCTGTTCCTTGGATGCTGCCTGACCTGCTGTGCTTTAACCAGCAACACATTTTCAGCTCTGATCTCCAGCATCTGCAGACCTCACTTTTTACCCAATGAGTACAGGGCCAATCTCTGTTTGAGATATTCCCTCTAGCCCAGCCTAGTGGACCTTTTCTGGAGGGCCTCCAATGTCGGTGTTCTTTGCTGAGGTAAAGACCCCAAACTGTTCACAGTACTCCAGCTGTGATCTGACTAGTTCCTTGTAGTTTTAGCAACACCTTCCTGCTTTTGTACTCCATTCCCTTTGAAATGAAGCCTAACATTCCATTTGCTTTCCTTATTACGCACTGAACTTGGATGCCAACCTTTTGAGATTCATGAATGATGACTCCCATATCCTTCTGTTCTGTTGATTTCTGCAGTCTTTCTCCATTTAAATATTATTCAACTCCTCAATTCTCTAGCCAAAGTGCATGACCTAGCATTTTCTCACATTATATTCCATCTGCCAAGTTTTCCTACTTGCTTAACTTGTCTCTATCCCTCAGCAGACTCTTTGTGTCATCCTCATCACTTGCCTTCCCCACCTACGTTTGTGTCATCTACAAATGTGGCTGCAGTACATTCACTTTCCTTATCCAAATCATTAACATACATAGTGTAAATATTTGTGGCCCTGTCATTGATCCCTATGGCACTCCACTAGTTACAGTTTGCCATCCTGAAAATTTCATCCCTTCTTATCCCAATTCTGTCTTTATTCTTTATAACTGTACGAATAGACCATAGACTTTTGTTTTTTTTAATGAGTTTCTATCTTATTAATCTGCAATATTTCATGTTTCCAAGATTGTAGTTTAATAAACATTCCATAAAACAAACTCCAGAATGCCAGTCATTCACTGTAAATGAATATACGAGCAAGGAAGTAAGAGTAGGCTACTCAGCCCTTTCGGCCTATGCTGTCATTCAGTATATCATGGCTTATTTGATTTTATCTTCAACTGAAAATTCCTGTATTTCCCAATATTCTTTCATCTCCTTGGTTATTAAGAATCTACTTACCCGTGTTTTAAAAATATTTAAAGATTCTCTATCCACTATCTTTTGAGGAAAGGAATTTGCAAAGACTCTGAACCCCCTTCAAGAAAAAATGTCCTCATCCCTGTTTTAAATGCGTCCCACTTAGTTTAAAACTATGATCCTCAGTTTTTAGATTCCATGAGTAAACATCCTTTCAATGTCCACCAGTCAAGTCCCCTCAAGATTTTTTAAGTTTCCGTTAAGTCACTCTGACTGTTCTAAATTCTGGAGAATACAGACTTAGCCTGTGTAACCTTTTTTTCAGAAGACAATCTGCCCATTCCAGATATGAGTTGAGTAAACCTCTGAACTGCTTCCAATGCATTATTGGAATGGTGGCTCAGTGATTAGCACTGCTGCCTCACAGCACCAGGGCCCCAGGTTCGATTCCAGCCTCGGCGACTGTCTGTGTGGAGTTTGCACATTCTCCCCATGTCTGCGTGGGTTTCCTCCAGGTGTTCCGGTCTCCTCCCACAGTCCAAGGATGTGCAGGTCAGGTAAATTGGCCATGCTAAATTGCCCATATTGTTAGGTGCATTAGTCAGAGGGAAGTGGGACTGGGTGGGTTACTCTTTGGAGGGTCGGTGTGGACTTGTTGGGCCGAAGGGCCTGTTTCCACACTGTAGGGAATCTAATCTAATCTACTGTGACCAGTACTGCACACGTTATTCCAGATGCAGTCTCATCAATGCCCTGTATAACTGAAGCTTAACTTACTTTTACATTCAATTCCCCTAGCAGTAAAACATAACATTCTATGAGCTTTCCTGGTTATTTGTTGTACCTGCATATTAACCTTCTGTGAGTCATGCACTAGGACACCCAGATCTCTCTGCAACTCAGAGTCCTGCAATCTCTCACAATTTAGATAATATGCTTTTTTTAATTCTTTCTGCCAAAATGACTTTCCCACATTATACTCCATTTGCCAGATCTTTGCCCAATCACTTAACCTATCCATATCCTATTGTAATCTTCTTATGTTCTCCTCATTTTCTTATCAATCTTTGTGTCACCAGCAAATTTACTACCTTTACTTCAGGCCCTTTGTCCAAATTATTTTTATGAATTATAAAGTGTTGAGGCTGCAGCACCAACCCCTTTGGCACAGAATTTGTGACATCCTGCCAGCCTGAAAAGACCCATTTGTTCCTAATCTCTGCTTTTTGTTAGCCAGCCAAACTTCTATCCATGCTAGCGTGTTACCCCCAGTACCATCGCTTTTATTCTCTGCTATAGTCTTTGATGTGTCACCTTATCAAATGCCCAATTGCAGTACATCCATTGGGTTCCCCTTTATCTACAGCACAAGTTACTTCTTCAAAGAACCCCAATAAATAGTTACAGTGCAAGCACAATTTTTGGTACTGCCTGATCACCTTGATCTTATCCAAGTGCCTTATCTAAGAATGTAAAAAGCTTTGAACATTTTCCCTATGATGGATTTTAAGCTGGCTAGCCTGTAATTTCCTGCTTTCTCCCTCTCTCCCTCCCTTTTTGAATAAAGGAGTTACATTAACTATTTTCTAATCTAAAAAATCTTCCCCAAAGTCAATGAATTTTTGAAAATTAAAATAAACACATCTGCTATCTGCTTTTAAAATGCGAGGATGAAATTCATCAGGACCTGTCAAATTACATTTCAAACAATTTACTCAGTACTATTTCCCTGGTAATTATAATTTCCTTGAGTTCCTACATCTCTTTCAATTCCTGGTTAACGGTTATTTCCGGGATGTCACTAGTGTCCACAAACACTAAACCAAAATATCTTTTTTCAGTTAGTATGATATTATCCGACATTACTAATTCCCTTGTGATCAGGTAAAAGTCAGAGTATTGAGGGTAGGTGGGCGCAGAGTAGCAAATCTTGTTCATAAGAATCCTGTGAGCTACTTGAATGAGTTGGACTTGTAATTTCTTACAAAGATGCGTAGGTACCTTAGAGCAACCAAACCAAGCTGTGAATGAGCTCTTTCTGTCTGATCGTCACTGTCTTTATTAGGCTTTATAAACTCCTTAGAGGTGGACCCTTTCCTGCTTTAAGCACTAATTCAACATGCAACCTCCTCCAAATAATCAAAATGCCAACGTTTCAATTTTCCAAACCATGTTTGTGCTTCCTCCCTCTTTGAGCAGTGTCCCAATCCCACCATGCTCCCATATCTCTACCCTCTTCTCTCTCACCCACTTATCTTTCCAGTTTTTCAATTTAGCCGTGGTCCCTGCATCAGACAAATGTTTGGGCAGTGAATTCCAAAGCCTCTGAAACCTGTAGGTAAGATTTTGATCTGCTCTCGCTCTTAAATCTCTGACATTTAATCATCCCTGTGTCACCCTACAGTACTGAAATAGTTTGTTTCTATCTGCTCTGACCCATTCTTCATAATTTTTAGCATCTCCACTGAATCCCCCCTTCACCTCCTGTTTTCAGCTCCAATTTTTCATGGCTTTCTTTGCAAATGTATTCCCTCATGCTGGACAGTACCTTGGTAAATTTCTGCCTTCATACCTTAAATACATCAATATGCTTCCCACAGTGTGGAACCCAAAACTACAATACATCCTCCAAAAGCAGCACATCTGTCAACGTAGCACTCCCTCTACACTGCCCCTCTGGCAGTGCTGACCTTCTGGCAATGCGGTGCTCCCTCAGCACTGCGCTGAAATAATTGGCCTAAATAATGAACTCAAGTCTATGTAGTGGGATTTGATCCCATGACTTCCTGACTTCAACACAGCACACTACTCACTGAGTCCTGGCTGATTCAGCAACAACCTTTGTGTACCACTTTCAATGTCATAAATATTACAAAGCTCCTTGGCACTGTCTGTAAAACAATCTTTATATTCAAGGTCCAGAAAACGATACTGATACAAATTAGCAAAATTTGTGAATGTGGTGTGATTGTTTATGAAGTGTTTTAAATTGAGGTGGAGGGAAGACAGATGTGAAAGGCTTAGATTGGTCACCTTTGTGCTGGCAAGCTATAATTCGTGGAGTGTGGTTGGTTGAGTGAATGCAAGAATCTCTACTATTCGCAATCTGTGAGTTGGATGAATGGATGAAATTTAAGTTTGCTGTTGACACAAATAACTTGGAAAGTGGTTTGAAGAGAACATAAACCTGTGCTTCCGAAAGAGTGGGGTGACAGGTCATGATTTAAAATGTTAAAGCAATGAATTCCTCGGCCAAAATCACTAACCTCCTCCTTTCGCTCTTGACGGTTCCTTCACTCCTCGAGTAAAAAATGAGGTCTGCAGATGCTGGAATCACAGCTGCAAATGTGTAGGGCTTATGCTCGAAACGTCGAATTCTGTATTCCTGAGATGCTGCCTAACCTGCTGTGCTTTGACCAGCAACACATTTGCAGCTCCTTCACTCCTCACCAAGTTTTTGGGAAAATTTTCAGTTCTCCAAATGGGAAGCACTGACCAAGTATCTCCCAAGGTTATTTGAATGGGTAGAAATTTTACAGTTGAGATATAATGTGAGAAAATGTGAAGCTGTTCACTTTGGCACAAAGATTAAAGAAGAGATTATTATTTTTAAAATAAAGAGAGACTGCTATTCTGCAGAGGTATTTGCATGTCCTTTAATATTAACCAGTAGACATTAGTGCAGATGTAGCAATGAATTACAAAGGTTTATTGCAAGAGGAGTTAAGTACAAATTTAGTTAAATGTGGAGAAAGTGAGGACTACAGATGCTGGAGATCAGAGTCGAAGATTAGATTAGATTCCCTACAGTATGGAAACAGGCCCTTTGGCCCAACAAGTCCACACCAACCTTCCAAAGAGTAACCCACCCAGACTCATGCCCCTACCCTATATTTATCCCTAACTAATGCACCCAGCACTACAGGCAATTTAGCATGGCCAATTCACCTGACCTGCACATCTTTGAATTGTGGGAAGAAACCGGAGCACCCAGAGGAAACCCACGCAGACATATGGAGAATGTGCAAACTCCACACAGACTGTCATCCGAGGCGGTAGTCTAACCCGGGTCCCTGGTGCTGTGCGACAGCAGTGCTAACCACTGAGCTACCTTGCTGTGGTGCTAGAACAGCACAGCCAGTCAGGCAGCATCTGAGGAGCAGGAGAATTGTCGTTTTGGGCAAAAGCCCTTCATCAGGAATGAGGCTTGTGGGCCTAGAGGGCTGAGAGATAAATGGGAGGAGGGTGGCGCTGGGGCTGGGGGTAAGGTAGCTGAAAATGTGATAGGTAAGTGAAGGTGGGGTGAAAGTGTTCAGCCGGAGAGTAGGCTGGAGCGGATAGGCGGGAAGGAAGTTGGACAGGTTGGACCCCTCCAGTCGCAACAAGGACTCCCTGGTCCTCACCTTCCACCCCACCAACCTCCGGATACACCACATCATCCTCTGCCATTTTCACCACCTACAAACAGACCCCACCACCAGAGATATATTTCCCAACCCATTCCTATCTGCGTTTCAGAGTACCATTCTCTCCGCGACTTCCTTATCAGGTCCACAACCCCCACCAACCCACTCTCTCCTCCTGGCACCTTCCCTGCCATCACAAGTGCAAAACATGTGCCCACACCTCCCCACTCACCTCCAACCAAGGCCCCAAAGGATCCTTTCTCATATGTCATCTACTGCATCTGTTGCACCTGATGTGGTCTCCTGTATTGGGGAGACAAGATGCCAACTTGCATATCTTTTCAGAGAACATCTCTGAGGCACCCACACTAACCAATCCCAACGTCCTGTGGCTGAATACTTTAACTCCCCCTCCCACATGCAGGTCCTGGTCCTCCTCCATCACCAAATCCTAACCACCCAATGCCTGGAGAAAGAACGCCTCATCTTCTGCCTTGAGGCCCTCCAACCATATGGGATCAATGTGAATTTCACCAGGTTCATCATTTCCCCTCCCAGCTCATTCTAGTCCCAATCTTTCAACTCTGCACTGTCCTTTTGAACGGTTGTACCTCTCCATCTTCCTTCCCACCTATCCATCACTTTCACCCCCACCTTCAACTACCTATTGCATTCCCAGCTACCCCCCTTGCCCCGTTCCATTTAACTGTCAGCCCCTTGACCTGCAAGCCTCATTCCTGGTGAAGAGCTATACCCAAAACGTTGACTCTCCTGCACCTCAGATGCTGCCTCACTGCCTGTGCTTTTCCAGCACCACATTCTTTGACTTTAGTTAAATGTGGCTCTAGTTTGGGATAGCAGACTGAAGTTGAGATCTGCTCTTCCAAAGGTTGTCACCTATGTTGCCTGACTATTTGCTACAAATTAGTAGGTTCTAGCTACAGGTAAATAGTTATGAACTATAAACCCACTTGAGGTATAGAGAGAGGTTGAATAGGATGGGGCTGTTTTCCCTGGAGTGTCGGAGGCTGAGGGGTGACCTTATAGAGGTTTATAAAATTATGAGGGACATGGAAAAGATAAATAGACAAAGTCTTCTTCCTGGGGTCGGGAGTCCAGAACAAGAGGGCATAAGTTTAGGGTAAGAGGGGAAAGATATAAAAGAGATCTAAGGGGCAACGTTTTCACACAGAGGGTAGTACATATATGGAATGAGCAGCCAGAGGACGTGGTGGAGGCTGGTACAATTGCAACATTTAAAAGACATTGGATGGGTACATGAATAAAGTAAAAAATGAGGTCTGCAGATGCTGGAGATCACAGCTGCAAATGTGTTGAGGCTTATGCTCGAAACGTCGAATTCTCTATTCCTGAGATGCTGCCTAACCTGCTGTGCTTTGACCAGCAACACATTTGCAGCTGGGTATATGAATAGGAAGGGTTTGGAGGGATATGAGCCAGGTGCTGGCAGGTGGGACTAGATTGGGTTGGAATATTTGGTCGGCATGGAAGAGTTGGACCGAAGGGTCTGTTTCCATGCTATACATCTCTACGACTCTATGACTCGATAACCTATAATTCATGAATTTGTTTTAGAAACATTGCTCCACTGAATCCTCTCTGTTTGTTATCTCTTCAAAAATCTCCAGCAAGTTAGTTAGATGTGATTTTTCCTCAAAAAAATCAAGGTTGGTTTTCATTAATTAATTGTATTGTCTGATGTGATGATTCATTTTAGCCTGTCCTATTGTTTCTACAAGTTTCCTCACCACTGATTTGTATTTGCAGGGTTTATGCTTGCACTCCTTTTGAACAAAGGTGTGACGTTTATAATTCTCAGTCCTGATTCTAAGGAGCACTCAAAATTATGACCAGTACCTTCCCCAATTTTCATCCTCGCTTCCTTCTGTATCCTTGGATTTAGGGAGATAAGATTTATCCAGTTCTGGTACCTTGTCAATTTTAAATAGAAACAGCCTACCCAATACTTGCTCCTCGGCGAACAGAACCACAACAACGAGCACCCGAGCTACAAATCTTCTCACAAACTTTGCTCCTTATCAATTTAAAACCCTTCTAATGTCAAATTATCTCTTCATTCATCATGACTTGGCAGTGTCATCTTCCCTAAAGACTGATAGAAATTTAATTGAAATAAAATGTTAATTTAGTACCTAATAAGCTATGCCTCCACCTCTGTGTAAGTTTCCATTTTGGCCCCTGGCCAGCTCAGATCCTCCTCTCATCGCCCTTTTACTACTTGTATGCTCATAGAAAACATTTGGATTGCTTTTTAGCTAAATGCTAATTTTTAAATTTACCTTTTCAATGCCCCTCTGATCCTTCCATATTCAGCTGAGTCTCAAATATATTATCCACCTGATATCTGTCAGGTGCACACTTTTTCTTCTTCTTAATCTCATCTCTTTCATCATCCAGGGAGTGGTGGATTTGTTACCCCTATCTTTCCTCTTTTTGGGAATATCTTGATTATACTTTTAACTATTTCTCACACCCAGTTCCACCCATCTCCAGTGATTCTCTAAAGGACCAGTTTCAGGATCCACCCAGCCACCTCCTCTCTTACCTACACAATCAGAGGCATGTCATGACACTGGCATCAGAGTGGTTTAAAACCTAAACTTTTCTGCTCCTTTATCCATTTTCACACCCTGCATTGGCAAAGGAGTAATGAAGAGAAGAAATCCTTCGCTCCAGTTCACACTACCTCATGGGCATCTTACCCCATGAATCCAAAATAGGTAGGTGGGGTTCATGGGACTGGTTCAGCACCAGAGCACACAGACGTTGTCTGCTGTCCTTCAAGTTGAGAATGGCAGCATCTTATAGGAGTTTCTGCCATGGTTTTCATGAAATTTAACAGGCTAATTTAATATAGCAGCAACTGATTAGGGATGTAAAGCATGTTCTAATCTGGTCCTGTTGTTTTAAGTTACCCACACAGGTCAGTTTCGAGGAATATGATTAAAAAATGGCAAGGTTTGAAAATTATCAGGAGTACCAGCGGCTGGGAGCAGATGATTATGAGGAGGATTCCCCACCAGGTGAAGACTTGCTGGTGCATGTTCCAGAAGGTTTGAAAGGTACAGAACACAATTCGAAGTTTGATTTCTACCTGACCACCTCTGTCTGTTCATGAGTGTCATTAATTTAGTTGCTATGGCTGGTATTGTCTCTTGTAAGCAGTATTCAGCAACTTAACTATTTCCTGATTTGACTTAAAGTTTTGGGCAGGTTTATTTCTGAAATTTTAATGTCTGATTACCCATGAGTGTGCCTCTGGCTGATCTTTGCTTATTATTGTTTCAGGGTGTTGTCTGTATCTGTTCGAGCAGGGTGGTACCTTTCAAGCCTATTCCGCCTTTCAATCAGATCATAACTAATCTGCAACCAAACTTCATATTGCTTTGGTTCATACCTTTTTAATAACAAAAACACCATCAATCTCAAATATAAAATTTACAACAGTCTAACTTGAATTTTTCTTTCAGAAAATATTTCCAAACTTTGCCGTCCTTTTTGTGTGTCAGTATTTATTAGGAAGAAATTTCTATCAATGCTATCTGCTGCTTCAATATTTTGTAAATATATTGTACTTACTAAAATCCATGGAATACAATCCTATGTTATATAATCTGATCTCTTATCTTAATATTCGCACCCTACAAGTGCCAGGCAATGACCATCTGCGACAAGATGGAGTCTGGCCATCTCCCTTTGATGTTCAGTAACATTACCATCACTGAACCTCCCACATATTGGGTGGGATACCATTGACTAGAAATTGAATTGGACTAGCCATTTAAATGCTGTGCCTACAAGAGGAGGTCAGAGGCTAGGAATTCAGCCGCAAGTAACTTACCATCTAACTCCCTAAAGCCTGGCCAACATTGACAAAGAACAAGCCAGGATATGATGGAATACTCTCCACTTGCCTGAGTGGTTACAGCACCGACAACATTCACGAAGCTTGACACCATCTAGGCCATTTCAGCCTGTTTGATTAGCACCCCATTCATCACCCTCAACATTCATTCCTCCCACCACTGATGAACAGTGGCAGTATACCAACTACAAGATGCACTCCAGTAACTCATCAAGCCTCTTTCAATACCTTCTGAGCTTGAGATTTCAGCCACCAAGAAGGACAAGGGCAGCAGATAAATGAGAGCACCACCACTTGCAAGTTGCCCTTTAAGGCACTCACCATCCTGACTTAGAAATATATCACTGTTGCCTCATTAACACTGGGTCAAAATCCTGGAATTCCCTTCCTGTAACCACTGGGATTTGCCTACGTTACAATGACTGTGGTGTTTCATAAGGTAGCTTGCATATACATTCTCCAGGACAATTAAAGGTAATTCATAAATGTTTGCCCGGCCAACAAGACCCACGTCCTATGAAAAAAATAAACTAAAAGTCATTGCAAGCAATTCCAGACCAATATATCCTTACGAGCATGGTGTGCAGAACCACATGTTACTAGGGTAATGTTAATAGCGTTTGTATAGCTGATGTATAATTTTTACCCCTGCTTTTCTACCCCACCATTCAATTTGCCTTTTAAATATTTTTTGTATGTCCATGCCATTTGAATGATCCGTGTATGAGGTCAATCCCTCAATCTCTTTGAACCTGTACTGTTTCTTGTTATTTCACCACTTAGAATGTCCTCTTCTTTCTATTTGTTTTGGGTCCAAAGTGGACAATCTCCAATATCTTCCATTTAAATCCATTTTCAATGGTTAGGCCTGTTCACTTAATTTATCAATATACTGTATTTTATGCTTCCTTATAATGCTACTGACCTTTGTGCTGCGGAGTTTGGGCTCTTGACTTCTAACCCTTCCTCTAATTTACTAACAAATATGATCAGTCATTGAGGCCATCACACAGACCCTTATGGATCGCCACTGCTGATATCAAGCTAAAAGGTCAATAATTATTTATTTGGGAGTACCAAGCTTAAGTATTGCTGAGAAAATACATGTTTTGTTGATGCTTTTCATCTTGCACTCACCAGATATTTGCAAGGTTGTCAATGTAAACCACCCTCTGTGTAAAAAAAAAAATTGTCTCTCTTGTCTTTTATAAATCTCTCTCCTCTCACCTTAAAAATATGCAACCTAATCTTGAAATCCTCCATCCGAGGGAAAAGACAACTACCATTAACTCTATCTATACCCTCATTATTTTATGAACTTCTGTAAGATTGCCTCTCAATACTCCATTGAAAAAAGTCCCAGCCTTTCCCTGTAACTCCAACCTTCCACACCTGGCAACATTCTGGTAAGTCTTTTCTGACCTTTCTCCAGCTTAATAGTATATTTCCTAAAACTGGGCGACCAGAACTGGATACAGTGTTCTAGAAGAGGTCTCACCAATGTCCTGTACAACCTCAACATGACTTCCCAGCTCCTAAAGTCAAAGGACTGAGTAATGAAGGCAAGTGCCAAAATACCTTTTTAACCACCCTGCCTGTTGTGACGCAAACTTCAAAGAATTATATACATGAACCCCTAGGTTCCTCTGTTCTACAACACTACCAGTAATTGTATAAGCCCTACCCTTGTTCATTGTATCAAAATGCAATACCACGCATTTATCCAGATTGAACTCCACTTTTCAGCCCATTGACCCAATTGATCAAGATCCCTTTGTACTCTTAGAAAACTTTCTACACTGTCTACTATCCCACCAAATTTGGTGTCGTCCACAAACCTACGAACAATGCCGTCTATATATTCTACATTCTCCCATTCCCTCCCTCACAGAGGTTATCAGTGTGATTACATTTAGTGTGGCTACTTTCCATTCAGCTGGAGCGTTTCCACAATCTCTAAAATTTTCAGACGTAATTGCCAATGCATCCATGGTATAGCTGGCTCCTTCAGCATGCTGAGATGTAGGAGATTTCTCTGACACTAATGGTTACTCATTCTCTTTATGCTGACATGTCTCTAAACTGTGTGACCCTAAACATGCATTCACGTCGTTCTCTTCCTTGTGGTTGTATCGCAAGGACTCCAGCTGCAGCCTGAGTTCTGAATCTGATTCCCAAGCTTTTTTATCTGCGATGTTTGTGTGTAGAAGACATGGTACGTCTATGACTTCCCACTCACTGCAGGATCTATGTTCCACGTGATAAAACCGCTCTGTCATTACTTCACTTGAGATACTATTTATTTTGAGTGGAATAATGGTTCATTAGTTGTTTCCTGAAGTTATCTGGCATGCTAACCTCTTTCCCTACTGACCCCAAGTAATGACTCAGAATGCCTGCTCCCTTTTTCATTTAATTGACATGCCAAATCAGGTAAGGTTGCCAGATTTCCTTCCCTAATAGATATTAGTGAACCAGATGGTTTTTGACAGCAATTCACAGTAGCTACCAGGTTGCCATCTTACCACCTGCCAAAGTGGGATTTGAACCCATATTCCATTTCTGGATCACTGGTTCGGTGACATTGCTTGTACACCACTGGCTTATAAAGATAACAAAAGCAGAAACTGAGGTGGAGCAGGGGCAGACTCAGGTGTTGTTTTGGAGATTATGTACAGTGTCAGTTAAATGCCAACTGAGCTAATTGTGTTTTTTTTTGCCTTAAACAGATTCATGGCATCATATTAAGAACCTAGATAACTTCTTCACAAGAATATCCTTTTGATCATGATGCATTGGTTTATACTTAGCATTACAATTGTGAAATGAATGCTATCCTGTAAAGAATACAGTGACCCCTCTGAGGAGGATCTGAGAATATTGAGGGACTTGGGTAGTGAGGGATGGAGGAGCGTTGGTTGTATTATGTGAATGGTCAGACATGGCGATTTCATACGAACCTCCTTCAGTCTTTCATGGTTGTTTATATCACTGGCAAGGCCAGCATTTGTTTTCCATCTCTAATTAACAGGAGTTCCTCACGGTGCTGTTCTCGGCCCAACCACCTTCAGCTGCTTCATCAACGACCTTCCCTTCATCATAAGGTCGGAAGTGGGGATAATTGCACAATGTTCAGCACTATTTACAACTCGGATACTGAAGCAGTCCGTTTTCAGATGCAGTAAGACCTGGACAGAACCTAGGATTGGGCTGACAAATGGCAAATAACATTTAGATCACACAAGTGCCAGGCAATGATCGTTTCTACCAAGAGAGAATCTAACCATCACCCCTTGACTTTCAATGGCATTAAAATCTCTGAGTCCTCACTATCAACATCCTGGAGGTTATCACCGAGCAGAAACTGAACTGAACTCTCTATACAATTGCTGTGCAAGAACAGGTCAGAGGCTAGGAATACCTCACTAAGTGACTCACTTCCTGACTCCCCCCAAAGCCTGTCCACAATCTCCAAGGCCAAATCAGGAATATGATGGAATATTCTCCACTGGAATTCTCTCAACTTTGGAGAAGTTTGACACCATCCTAAAGAAAGCAGACCACTTGATTGGCACACATCCACAAACATCCACTCCCTCCACTATTGATGCTCAGTAGCAGCAATGTGTACTATCTACAAGATGCGCTGCAGAAGTTCATCAAAGATCCTCAGTCAGCATCTTCCAAACTCTCAACCACTTTCATCTGGAAGGACAAAGGCAACAGATAAATGAGAACACCACCACCTGAAAGTTCCTCTCCAGCCGTCTCACCATCCTGACTTCTCATTACATCGCAGTTCCTTCAGGGCTGTTGGGTCAGAATCCTGGAACTCTCTTCTTCATGGCATTGTGGGTCTACAGACAACGTAGAGACTGTAGCAGTTCAAGAAGGAGGCTCTCCACAACTTTTGTGCAGGTTAGAGGCTATTCAGAGGTTTGATGGTAACATCACTGCACTAATAATCCAAAGCACCAGGCTAATTCTTTGGAAATAAAAACAGAAAATGCCAAAGAAATTCTGGTCTAGTGGCATCTTTGGAAAGAGAAACAGTGAAAATGTCACAAGTCCGGTATTGTTCTGAAGAAAAGTCAATTGAACTCAAAACATTAATTCTGCTTCCTCTATAAATATGTTTATGAATCCCACCTTGGCAGATAGCAAAACCTGAAATCAATAAAATATGGAATTAAAAAGTAGTCTAATGGTGACCGTGTAACCACTGTCGATTGTCGTAAAGACCCTCCTGGTTCACAAATATCATTTCAGATAGGAAATCTCTCATCCTTACCTGATCTGGCCTACAGGTGACTCCAGGCCCACACCATTATGGTTGACTCTTAATTGCACTCTTGACAATTAGGGATGGACATTAAATTCTGGCCTGGCTAGTGATACCAACATTCAGTAATGTGGAGGAGCTGGTGTTGGAATGGGGTGGACAAAGTTAAAAATCACACAACACCAGGTTATGTGGAAACCCTAGCTTTCAGAGTGTTGTTCCTTTATCAAGTAGCTGTGGAGCAGAACCATAAAACAGAGTTGTTACATCTTTCATCATTTAGAATGGGTTTCAGGTTTTGGTTCATTAATATTTAAATCTCAGGACTACTTTTAAGTCACATTCTTGAGATAATTTAAGGCTTTATTAAAAAAAAGGTGACATGCTTTATGTTTTATATTCTATCTCAGCTCAAACAATGCATTAAAGGTGTGAGGTTAGAGTCTGTCTGTATCCCAATCTTGAGTCAAACTGGTTCTATTTCCAAAGTGGAATTTACAAAATATTACATGGATTGACTGCCTGCAGATTGTGCATTTTTTGAGCAACATAGAATGTATCTGCAAGTACAAATTCATCCCATAGACTTATGTATGTGCACATGCGTGCGTGTGTGTGTGTGTGTGTGTGTGTGCATGCATGTGAGTATGTAAGTGTGAGTGCATGTGAAAATGTGTGTGTTTGCATGTAAAGTATGTATGTGTGAATGTGATGGAATATAAGTTTGTGAGAAGGTGAGAGTGTGGGGGGTGGTGTGTGTGTGTGTGTGTATGAGAGAGAGCATGTATGAGAGAGGGTCTGCATGAGTGTGTGAGTATGTAAGAGTATATATGTGTGCATGTGTGAGAGAGTGTATTGTGTAGTGGGATCACCTGTAGTGTGATATGAACCCAAGGTCCCGGTTGAGGCTGTCCCCATGGGTACCGAACTTGGCTATCAGCCTCTGCTCGGCCACTTTGTGTTGTTGCCTGTACCGAAGTCCACATTGGAGGATGGTCATCTGAAGATCCAAGGCCAAGTGTCCCTGATTTCTGAGGTGTCTGACCTCCCAGTCGGGGAACACTTTACCAGACGGAGACGTTCGGCTTCAGATCTTTGGGTGACCATCCTCCAAGGTGGACTTCGGAATAGGCAACAACACAAAGTGGCCGAGCAGAGGCTGGTAGCCAAGCTCAGTACCCATGAGGATGGCCTCTACCGGAACCTTGGGTTCATGTCACACTACAGGTGACCCCACTACAGTATGCACCCTCTCACACGTGCACGCGCATACTCATGCAGACCCTCTCTCATGCACATGCAGTTTCTCATACACACACGCATACACCCCCCATACTCACACTCTCTCACAAGCTTATTCTCCATCTCACACACTCACACACCAAGCATGCACAAATGCAAACACACTCTCTCACATGCACCCACACTCACATTCTCTTTTTCTTTCTCCTTCTCTCTCTCTCTATTTCTATCTCCCTGTCTCTTCCTCTTCTCGATCTCCCCTCTCTCTTTCCTTCTATCTCTCCTCTCTCTTTCCTTCTCTCGCTCTCTCTCTCTCGCTCGCGCGCGCGCACACACACAGACACACACACAGACACACACACACACACACTCTTTGCAGACAGTCAAACCATGTATTATTTTGTGCATTCCACTTTGGAAATAGAACGAAACTGATTCAAGATTGGGACACAGGCCAACTCTAACTTCACACCTTTAATGCGTTGTCTGAGCGGAGATGTTACTTTTTTTTATAAAATCTTAAATTATCTCGAGAATATGATTTAAAATAAGTCCTCGGATTTATGTATTAATGAACTGAAACCTGCAACCCATTCCAAAAGATGAAAGACTTAACAGCAATCTAGGTTTGTTCAATTTATCATTTCAGTTGCATGACACTGATCTTTTGCTATAAATTCTGTCTTATGATCCTGCTCCACAGTTACCTAACAGCAACACTCCGAAAGCTGTTGGACTGTAACCTGGTGTTGTGATTTTTAACATTCAATGAAACTGAAAAAGAAAATTGATTTAATCTTGACGTCACAGTTGAGTGCCCTCCACCAATGATGTGGCTGACTCCTAACTGCCCTGTGAAATGACACCAGCAAGACCATCGTCCATGGTGACCTGTATGAGTGCTCAGTGATGTAGCAATCTGTAATGTTTCATGCAAGGGGCAATCAAGCCTCGATCAGGCAGCAGTCCTCCCGATACGATGAAGCGTGTGCAGCTATCTCAACAGGTTCATGCAGGTAAAAACAATGACTGCGGATTCTGGAAACCAGAGTCTAGATTAGAGTGGTGCTGGAAAAGCACAGCAGGTCAGGCAGCATCCGAGGAGCAGGACAATCGACGTTTCTGGCAAAAGCCCTTCATTGGGAATACAAACAGGTTCATGCAGTTCAAGAAATGGATGGCACACAGCGAAGGAAATTAGAAGGATATTGTCCTCAATTGTATCAAATCACTTGAAAGAAAAACATGAAGAATGGATCAGGCCTCTCATTTACACTTTGGGTCAGGATGCAATGAAGGCACACATATCAACTCTGCAAAATAGTCCTCCATTGTATCTTGGGAATTATACTGAAGTTGAGAGCTATCCCATAGACTAGTCCAGCAATAGCCTGATAAAGCATACACAGAGAATTATACCTCTTAGCTAACATTTGTGACTCTTCCATCACCATCCCTGGAAATATTTGGTGTCTTCAGCAGCATAGTGGTGTCCCTGGGAGTCCTCGCCCATTCTTTGAAGCAGATCTGTCAATCTGTGATTGAATGTTTGCATTGCAAACTGCAGAGTTTGCAAAGACGACATTTTGTCTTCACACTGCACTGTATCATTGAGCTGTGCACTATAGCCTAAAAACAGATCAGGCTGAAGTCTTTGTAAGCATCTGCAACCAAGACGACCAGATGAACCTTCTTGACTACTTCTCCCATCACAAATACAAGCTGCACGCCGAACTAAGCTGTTGCAGAACAACTATGACACTGACATCCACTCATCAAAGTGGAATAGTGCCCCAAGTATGGCCTGTCTTCAAAAAGCAAGATAAATCCAATGCAGTCAATTACTGCCCTATCAGTCTGTTCTCAATTACCAGCAAATTGATAGGTGTTGTCAACTGTGTTACCAAAACCTAAACAGCAATAATCTGCTCACCGGTGCTCACGCTGGGTTCCATCAGAAGCACTTGGCTCCAGACCTCAATGATAGTCATGATCAATGGATGTATTAGATTTATTATGGTATACTACTTAATGGCAGGGAATGGGGCTGCAAGAACAGAGGTCCATGCAGTGGGGTATCTAACGTTATACAGTGGCAGCAGTAAGGTGATCCTTAACCTATTAATCACATCTACCACTTCCACCAAAAGAATGGCTTTGCCTGCATGATGCTGTCTGAATTCTTCGAGTTGGTGTAAGTATAATCTTCATGTTAAAATGCTTATTGTCTCAGGCAAAATATAAATAATATAAGCTAAATGTATGTGGATAGTTAGATATACAGTAAAGATCTACATTGGACTGTTAAACACTTTGAGGCCAGGTAGAGTAAGGGTAAAGCTGTTGTTCCGTGTTCTGAATTAAAACAGTAAAACAGAGGAGAAGGAATAATCTGAATTAATTGCAGTTGTGATTCAAGTTAGAGATTATGACATGGTAGCCATAACACAAAAGACAGCAGATAGAAGATAGCAGTGACAATAGAAAATAAAGACTTGTTAATTCTATAACAACTTTAGAATATACCAAAGGAGTGATAGGCAATACTTTCTGAAATTTAGTTGCTATTGTCATAGAAGAAACTTGAAACACGGCAGACCATTTGTGCCCAGCAAGCCCCACAAACATCATTGTGATAATGACCAAATCATTACTACTTATGGTTTTTACTGAAGGATAATGGCCAATACATTAGGGATAGTTCCCCTGCTCTTCTTTGCAATGGTGCCATGGGATCTTTCATGTACACCTGAGACAGCAGAGGAAACTTCTGTTTAATAAAACATGTCTGTCACTGGAGCACTCCCTCAGTACTGAATTGGAATGCCACCTTAGATTTCATGCTGAAGTATCTGAGATGACCTTGAACATCCAACCCTGCAACTCAAATGTGCAGCTATCTGAGCCCTTCTACTTGCAAATGAAGCTAGTAAGTTGTAAGGTCTGAAAGAAGAATAAGGACTTGAAGAGGGTGAAGTGAAGCCTTCGTGATTAAAAATGAAAACACTTGCATTGAACAGAGTTTAAGTAGGCAGTGGAGACATTGAGTAGGATTCTGAAATAGTACAAAACTGCAGTGGAATTTTAATACAAACTCCCTCTGCACCCTAACCCACACTCTGACGTGAGGGTCAGTACTTTTAGCAGAAATCTGAAGAGAATTGAAATCTAGGATTGTGAATGTTAGATGCAGCTCATTGCTTTGCCTGACTCTCATATCAACCGTTCTCGTCCTGTATTTCAGGCAGTTCTTATTTGTTGTCCTATTCACAACTTTCCTGTTCAACTGCGTGGAATATGATGTGTTATTTGCAAATACGTTCATAAATCACACTGGTTCCAGCCAACCAGAGAGGAATAAAGTCACTCTGCCAGATGCAATACTACCCACAGAACAATGCACTGCAAGGTAAGAGTTTACCTTTGGTAAGATAGGAGCTGAAGCAACCTGATACTCTGGCAAATGGAGTACAACATGGGAAAATGTGAAATTGTACGTTT
This sequence comes from Hemiscyllium ocellatum, assembly GCF_020745735.1. Lineage (NCBI taxonomy): Eukaryota > Metazoa > Chordata > Chondrichthyes > Orectolobiformes > Hemiscylliidae > Hemiscyllium > Hemiscyllium ocellatum. The sequence goes on from NC_083404.1 coordinate 141,724,885, forward strand.
TGGCAGAAAGAATTAAAAAAAAGAATGTTATCCAGATGTGAGAGGTTGCTCTGAAGTACAAAGAATTCTGGGTGTCCTAAAGTATGAATCACAAAATACAATAAATAATTAGGAAGGCTAATGGAATCTTTTGTTTTATTGTGAAAACAATTGAATACATAGGTATGGAGGTTGTATTTCAGTTATACCGGACTTTGGTGAGATCCCATCTGGTCACTGTTCATATAGAATAATGCTAGTGTATCGGAAGCAGTTCATGAGACTAATGCCAGAAATCAGAAGATTGTCTTTCTTTAGAAAAGGTTACAACAGTCAGAGGTAACTTAACTGAAACATATAAGGGGAATTGACTGGGTCAATGCTGAAAGGATGTTTCCACTTGAGGGAGAATCTAGAGTTAACATAGAACATAGAACATAGAACATAGAAGGATACAGCGCAGTACAGGCCCTTCGGCCCTCGATGTTGCGCCGACCGAATCCTACCTAACCTATACTAGCCCAATAACTTCCAAATGCCTATCCAATGCCCGCTTAAATGACCATAAAGAAGGAACCTGGGTGGCAACTTTCAGAGATCTGTGTACATGGACACCAAGATCCCTCTGCTCATCAAAGATCCCTCTGCTCATCAAAAGGGTTATAGTTAAGGGTTATAGTTGAAAGATAAGGGAAGCCCATTTAAGATAAAGATGAGGAAACATTTCTTCTTTGAGGGCTGTGGGTCTTTAGATCCCTCCCTCAAAAGATAGTGGATGCAAAATTTATCTGGAGTCTTGATTTCCAAAGGGATAAAACATTATCAGGAATATGCAGGACTGTAGAGTTGAACTTAGAATTAGATCAGCCCATGTTCTAATTGAATGGGGGAGCACGCTTGAAGGGCTGTGTGTCCTACTCTTGTTCTTTATTCCTATGATACACAAACACATATAGAACATAGAACGATACAGCACAGAACAGGCCCTTTGGCCCACGATGTTGTGCCGAACATTTGTCCTATCTTAAGCACCTATCCATGTACCTATCCAATTGCCGCTTAAAGGTCATAATGATTCTGACTCTGCCACTCCCACAGACAGCGCATTCCATGCCCCCACCACTCTCTGGGTAAAGAACCTACCCCTGACATCCCCCCCCATACCTTCCACCATTCACCTTAAATTTATGTCCCCTTGTAACACTCTGTTGTACCCGAGTAAAAAGTCTCTGACTGTCTACTGTATCGATTTCCCCCGATCATCTTATAAATCTCTATCAAGTCACCCCTCATCCTTCTCCATTCCAATAAGAAAAGGCCTAGCACTCTCAACCTATCCTCGAACGACCTATTCTCCATTCCAGGCAACATCCTGGTAAATCTTCTCTGCACCCTCTCCAAAGCTTCTACATCTTTCCTAAAATGAGGTGACCAGAACTGCACACAGTACTCCAAATGTGGCTTTACCAAGGTCCTATACAGCTGCAACATCACGTCACGACTCTTGAATTCAGTCCTTCTGCTAATGAACGCTAATACACCATAGGCCTTCTTACAAGCTCTATTCACCTGAGTGGCAACTTTCAAAGACCTATGAACATAGACCCCAAGATCCCTCTGCTCCTCCACCTTACTAAGAACCCTACCGTTAATCCTGTATTCCGCATTCTTATTTGTCCTTCCAAAATGGACAACCTCACACTTGACAGGGTTGTACTCCATCTGCCACTCCTCAGCCCAGCTCTGCATCATATCTAAGTCCCTTTGCAGCCGACAACAGCCCTCCTCACGATCCACAACTCCACCAATCTTCGTATCGTCTGCAAGTTTACCAACCCCCCCTTCAACTCCCTCTTCCAAGTCATTAATAAAAATTACAAACAGCAGAGGACCCAGAACTGATCCCTGCAGAACTCCACTTGTAACTGGCTCCAGGCTGAATATTTACCATCTACCACCACTCTCTGACTTCGACCGGTTAGCCAGTTTTCTATCCAACTGGCCAAACTTCCCAGTATCCCATGCCACTTGACTTACCACATAAGCCTATCATGGGGAACCTTATCAAATGACTTACTAAAATCCATGTACACTACATCCATTGCTCTACCCTCATCCACATGCTTCTCGGGGTTATCCATATTCCCTTTTTTTGAACAGGGGCACAATATTCGCCACTCTCCAGTCCCCTGGCACCACCCCCGTTGACAGTGAAGACGAAAAGATCATTGCCAACGGTTCTGCAATTTCCTCTCTTGCTTCCCACATAATCCTAGGATATATCCCGTCAGGCCCGGGGGACTTGTCTATCCTCAAGTTTTTCAAAATGCACAACACATCTTCCTTCCTAACAAGTATCCCCTCTAGCTTACCAGTCCATTTCATACTCTCTTCTTCAACAATACGGTCCCTCTCATTTGTAAATACTGAAGAAAAGTACTCATTCAAGACCTCTCCTATCTCTTCTAACTCGATACACAGTCTCCCACTACTGTCCTTGATCGGACCTACCCTCGTTCTCGTCATTCTCATGTTTCTCACATACGCATAAAAGGCCTTGGAGTTATCCTTGATCCTACCCGTCAAAGGTTTTTCATGTCCTCTCTTAGCTCTCCTAATCCCTTTCTTCAGCTCCCTCCTGGCTATCCTGTATCCCTCCAACGCTCTGTCTGAACCTTGTTTCCTCAACCTTATGTAAGCCGCCTCCTCCTTCCTTACAAGACATTCAACCTCTCTCGTCAACCAAGGTTCCCTCACACGACCATCTCCTTCCTGCCTGACAGGTACATACATATCAAGGACACGCCGTATCTGTTACTTGAAGAAGTTCCACATTTCAACGACATCCTTCCCTGACAGCCTGTGCTCCCAATTTATGCTCCTCAGATCCTGTCTTGCAGCATCGTATTTACCTTTCCCCCAATTGTAAAACCTACCCTGTTGTACGCACCTATCTCTCTCCATAACCAAGGTGAAAGTCACAGAATTGTGGTCACCATCACCAAAATGCTCACCTACTAACAAGCCCATCACTTGTCCCGGTTCGTTACCAAGTACCGAATCCAATATGGCCTCCACTCTGGTCGGACAATCTGCATACTGAGTTAGAAAAGCTTCCTGGACACACTGCACAAACACCGCACCATCCAATCTACTTGATCTAAAGAGCTTCCAATCAAGATTTGGGAAGTTGAAATCGCCCATGACTACTACCCTGTGGCTTCTGCACCTTTCCAAAATCTGTTTCCCAATCTGTTTCTCCACATCTCTGCTGCTATTGGGGGGCCTATAGTAAACATCCAACAAGGTGACTGCTCCTTTCCTATTTCTGACTTCAACCCATACTACCTCCAAAGGCAGATCCCCCTCGAACTGCCTTTCTGCAGCTGTTATACCATTTCTAATTTGCAATGCTACCCTTCCTCCTTTTTTACCACCTGCCCTAATCTTACTGAAACATCTGTAACCAGGAACCTCCAATAACCATTCCTGTCCCTCATCTATCCACGTTTCCGTGATGGCCACAGCATCATAGTCCCAAGTATCGATCCACGCCTTAAGTTCACCCACCTTATTTCTGATACTCCTTGCTTTGAAGTATACACACTTGAGCCCATCTCTGTGTCCGCAAGTATTCCCTGTCAGTGCTACCTTCTCCACAGCCTCCCTACATTCTTGGACATCCTGAAAAACAGCTAACCTACTTGCTGGACTACAAGTCCCGATCCCATGAAGCCAGTTAGTTTATATACTGCCTTATACCATGTCAACAAAGTAATGGTGGAACTAAATACACTAGCTTTTATTTATATGCAAATACTGTCACCTTTCAGATGATTGCAGATACACAATTAAAGTGTAAATTAAGAAATTACAATGGAAATTGCATGATCTCTCTCTCTCTCTCTCTCTCACACACACACACACACACACACACACACACACACACACACACACACACACACACACAACCGTGGTTCAACTTGGAAATGTACTAAACAACATGAGCTTCCTCTAAAAATAGAAAATACTGGAGAAACCCAACAGGTCTGATAGCACCTGTGCAGAGAGAGACACAATCTTAATGCTTTGAGTGCAGTATGACTTCTTTAGGACTGAAAGGATCGAGAAATTTATGGTTTTTCTGCTGTTGGCAGAAAGGGAGGAGTACAGTAAGTAGAATAGATGGTGAGGGTGCCAAGGCAAAAGATAAAGGGAGTGTTAATGAATATAAAGGAGAGAAGTGAAATAGGTATAATTAATAGGCGTGAAAATAAGAAAATGGGTCTGCTTTGGAGAGACCTTATCTTTCCTCTTCAACAGGGATCTGGAGTTTACTGCCTGTGATCTAGTGGAAAAAAATCAATCTTGGCCCTCGAAGGAGAATTGCATCAGCATCTGAAGGGGGAGAAACGGTAGCAGGGCCAAATGATAGAAGCAGGAGAGTGGAATTACTGAGTTGCTTTGCATAGAGCCAGAATTGAGTCGAAGGACCGAATGACCGCCTCCAAACTAGAACCGTTCAATAAGACTGAGTTCTCTAAATATCCATAAAAATGACCCTGAGCTTTCTATTACTGTTACTGTAACACATCACCAAATTCTCTGACCAACACCTCTGTCTCAGGCTTACTGTAGTGCTCTACTTAGGAACTCTGCAGTGTCAAGGGCTGAACATCAAGTTCAATAACTTTAGACCCTTATTGTGTTCTTCCATTTTCTTTTACCATATCTACACTCAGTCACTCAGTCCTGTTACAGCCTACCCTCTTTCACCCACTCTCAGGCCCACTATTACATTCCATAATTTGCTTTTAGCATTCTCTGTTACCCTCAGTTCTTGTCATGTATTCAGCTTCTGTTCTGTCATGGTGTGCCATCCATAATGCCCCCGTTTACCTACCTCTTTCATAGTTCTCCCTCTCTCCCTCTGGCTCCATCTCAATCCATCTACCTCCTCCTCCTCCTCCTCTTCGCCCCCCCCCCCCAAATAAAACCTTGTCTTTAGCATGAATACCAGTTGTTCCCAGCTACTATCAGTTCTGTTGAGTCACCAGACTCTCAACATTCACTCTGTTCTCTCCCCAAAACTGCTGCCAGACCTGCTGAGTATTGCCAGCATTTTCTGTTTTTGTTTCTCTCTTAAATGGCTGGATTTTGATTTCATTCCCCCTTTCCTAGACTTGCCCCTTTCCTGTGGGAAATGTTTCCATCTATCTACTTGAGTAAATTCTTTCTCAACCCTGCAAACTTAATACAAAACACTCTTTCAGTTCCTTTCTTCTAGGGACCACATTTTTGTACAATTTTTCCATCATCTGTCAGAGCCCTGGAAGCATTTCTGATGAATCTGTGCCTCACATTTTCCAAGGTCAGTATAGCTATTCCCAGTTTTTCTTTCATGGGATGTCAGCATATCTGGCAAGGCCAAATATTTATTTCTGACCTCTAATTGCTTTTCAGAGCTGATAAAGAGTTAGATGAGAAAGTAGTATGCAAAACATCCCTTCTTATATTCTCCAGACCCATGCAATAAAAGCTTTCCCAATCTCTTGCTTTGCCTGTATGTTAATGTTTTCTGATTCATGTACAAGGACCAAGATTCCTCTGCCCTACATCATTTAGCTGTCTCTTTCTGTCTCTTTCATGACTACTTTTCTATTCCCACAGTGTCAGTTAATTAAATTAACCTAGAATTAAATGATCAGATTGTTGTAACAGCCCATTGAATCAAACCTGTTATTATTAGCTGCTGTTGCTTTCTGTGACTCCAGACCCTGTTCCATGAGACTCTTCCTGCTCTTTGACATTGGTTGACCAAGCCAGTGCACTTGCACTTTCTCAAGGCTGATCAGGGAGGGGCACAAGCGGTGAATGATAAGAAGTGACCGACCCAGTGTTGCTAGTTGTTGATGGGTGATGTCAGTCTTTCCATTCTAATCTTCAACTCCCACTCACTCTTTCTTCCCATCTCTTTCTCCCACTCTCTTCCTGGCAATCTATCTGCCTGCTACTTTTCCCTTCTCTCCCTCTGCTATTTTACCCCTTCTCTCTCCATCTGTCTTTGTCTTGTCTTTCTCCAATCTCTATCTCCATATCTGTCTGTCTCTGTCACTCTCTCCCCACCAACACCCTCCTCTCTATACAGAACTCACCTTGTCCCTCTCCTTCTTCCCCACCTTGCTGTCCACCTTCACATGCCTATCTGATTCTTTCCCGGATTTAGTCCCATTCTCATCCCGGCCCTTCGCACCTGCTGTCTTTATCTAATTTCCGACTTCCGTTCCAGCTTTCGCTCATATCCACTTTTCTCAAAGGGTCATTGTTTACTAACTCCGTGCCATGGGAATGCAAGACAGTAGGAAGCTGTTAGGGGAATCCACTTACCCTGGGGATGAGTGGTGCCAAGGGATTCGAAAGCTGTGATATCTAATACAACAATGTTTATCCAGCTGTTTTTTGTTGTGTTATGAGCTAAGATGATGGTAACTGGCAGGCCACATAAGAATTCCCTGTGTTTACAACATCTTGTTGCCCAATAACTGCTTTCCATGTACTTACGTCAAGGCCCCACCTCTCTGGTACTGTCCCACTGCTACCTCCTGACTTCAGCACAGTCACTGTCACATTAACGTTCACACATTCTCCTCTCCCCATGCAAGATTAATATGCCAAGCAGTCTAATAAGTGCATTCAGTACTGCAGATAAGGATAGTGATCGTCTCTGATTTTGTACAGTGCACAGGGCCAATACTGCTTGTTTCCAATTTACCATGAGTTGAATTCCAAGCATTTAAGTACCAGGAATCATTTGGCTATAGGCTCAATGTCAGTTTAATAATAACCTTTTAAGTGGAAGTATTGATTACATGTTCTGAGGCTGTCCCAGGTTTGCTGAGGGGTGTTTTTTGTTTTTTTTGTTGCTGCTGTTTCCTGGAAGTGAATATTGAGAGTCCCAGAATTGCTACAGTTTCCTTGTATATGTGAATAATGGAGTAAAACAGACTTGTCCAATTATTTTGCATGGGATGTGGAGAGATCGTTTCCATTTTTCTATTTTGTTGGTGGGTCCTTGTGAGCAAATTTCAGAAAGATAAAAAAACCAAAACATCTGGATGCTGGAAATCAGAAACAAGAACAGAAATTGTTGGAAAAGCTCAGCAGGTCTGTGGAAAGAAATCAGAGTTAACGTTCAGGTTCAGTAACCAAAAGAGAAAATGCTGGAAAATCTCAGCAGGCCTGGCAGCATCTGTAAGGAGAGAAGAAAGTGAGGACTGCAGATGCTGGAGATCAGAGCTGAAAATGTGTTGCTGGAAAAGCGCAGCAGGTCAGGCAGCATCCAAGGAGCATTCCTGAAGAAGGGCTCATGCCCGAAACGTCGATTCTCCTGTTCTTTGGATGCTGCCTGACCTGCTGCGCTTTTCCAGCAACACATTTTCAGCTCTAAGGAGAGAAAAGAGCTAATGTTTCAAGTCTAACTGACCCTTTTACAAAGAGTTAGTTAGATTCGAAACGTCAGCTCTTTTCTCTCCTTACAGATGCAGCCAGACCTGCTGAGATTTTCCAGCATTTTCTCTTTTGGTTTCAGATTCCAGCATTCACAGTAATTTGCTTTTATTCAGATTCAGTAACCCTTCTTCAGAAAGATTAAGTTTGCCACAACTGTAAATGTGAACTTTAGGAGAAAAAAATGAGTTTGAAGCAATAAAACAAAAGTGTACATAAGTGAAAGTTTTACAGATGAGACAGGGCTAGGTAAGAGTGTGATACATAGACTTGTAGCGATGTACAGTACGCAAACAGGGAGAGTCTTCAACCCAACTCATCTATGCAGACCAGATAGAGGAAACTTCCAACATCATCAACACCATCCTTACCCCATTTACCAACCTCTGAGAAAAAGAACCGAAAATGATATCACCCACCTTAACAGACCAAGACACACAAATAGAAAGCAGGACAGAACCCCAGCACTTCACCAGAGATTGACTGATGATGTTTCCTAGCATGTGATGAAACATCTGAAAACAAACCTTCCCGCTCAGCAAGAAAACTTACAACCTGAACCTCAACCTGATCTACAAATCTTCTCAAAAATCGTATCTTTGTCAATCTTTGGGGAAATTCTGAGAGGCTGAGTGACAGATGGAATACATTGTGGATTCGGTGGGATAAACAGTAATACAGAGACTCCTGGGAGAGACTAGAGAGATGATTTCCCTGGGCGGGAGGACCCAGAATCAGGGGGCCATGTCCCAGAATAAGAGGGAGGAACTTCCCCTGCTGCTTAGTCTTAAATGGTCTGCCTCTTTATTCTGAGACATGGCCCCCTGAGGGTGGTGAATCTTTGGAATTCTGAACCTCTACTATTCTCTGGAGAAAAATTATTGAGTATGTTCAAGACTGAGATGATATGTTTCTAAAGATTAAAACCATCAAAGGATGTATGCAGATGTTGTGCAGGAAGATGGTGCTGAATTAGATAATCATAATCTCATTTACAGGTGGGGGCTGAAAAGAACAAAAAAAATTTACAGCCCAGGAACAGGCCCTTCGGCCCTCCAAGCCTGAGCCGATCCAAATGCACTGTGTAAACCTGTCGGTCAATTCCTAAGCATCTATATCCCTCTGCTCCCCACCTACTCATGCATCTGTCCAGACGCACCTTAAATTAATCTACCGTGCTGCCTCTACCACCCCTGCTGGCAATGTGTTACAAACGCCCACCACCCTCTGTGTGAAGTACTTGCCGCATGTATCCCCCTTAAACTTTCCACCTCTCACCTTGAAAGCATGACCTCTCGTTATTGAATCCTCCACCCTGGGAAAAAGCTTATCGCTATCTATCATGTCTATACCCTTCATGATTTTGTAAACCTCAATCAGGTCCCCCCTCAATCTCCTTTTTTCTAATGAAAATAAACCTAACCTACTCAACCTTCCATACCAGGCAACATCCTCGTAAACCTTCTCTGCACCCTCTCCAAAGCGTTCACATCCTTTTGGTAATGTGGCGACCAGAACTGTACACAGTAGTCTAAATGCAGCCGAACCGGTGTCTCGTACAATTTTAACATGACTTCCCAGCTCTTATACTCAATACCCCGTCCAATGAAGGCAAGCATACTATATGCCTCCTTGACCACTTTATACACCTGTGCAGCAACCTTCAGGGTACAATGGACCTGCACTCCCAGATCTCTCTGCCCATCAACTTTTCCCAAGGGTCTTCCATTCATTGTATAATTCGCTTAAGAATTAGTCTTGCCTAAATGCATCACCTCACATTTGTCTGGATTGAAAACCATCTGCCACTTTTCCACCCAACTCTCCAGTCTATCTATATCTTCCTGTATTCTCTGACGGTCCCTTATGCTTTCTGCTACTCCACCAATCTTTGTGTCATCTGCAAACTTGCTGATCATACCAACAGTGCCCTCTTCTAGATCATTTATGTATATCACAAACAACAGTGGGTCCAACACTGACCCCTGTGGAACACCACTGGGCACCTTTCTCCATTTCCCAAAACTCTCTTCAACTACTACTCTCTGTCTCCTGTTGCTCAACCAGTTCTTTACCCACCTAGCTAGAACATCCTGCACACCATGTGACTTCACTTTCTCCATTAATCTACAATGGGGAACCTTATCAAACACCTTAATAAAGTCTTTGTATATGACATCAACAGCCCTTCCTTCATCTATCAACTTGGTCACTTCCTCGAAGAACTCTATTAAGTTCGTAAGGCACCATCTCCCCCGCACAGATCCATGTTGCCTATCACTGATAATCCCATTCTTTTCTAAATATAAATAGATCCTATCCCTTAGTATCTTCTCCAGCAACTTTCCCACTACCGACGTCAGGCTCACTGGTCTGTAATTACCCGGAATATCTCTACTACCCTTCTTGTACAGGGGGACAACATGAGCAACCCTCCAGTCCTCTAGCACCTCACCTGTATTTAAGGACGCCACAAAGATATCTGTCAGGGCTCCAGCTATTTCCTCTATCTCCTCCCTCAGCAACCTGGGATAGATCCCATCCGGCCCTGGGGATTTGTCCACCTTCATAACGCTAGCCTAGGAGAAAGTGAGGACTGCAGATAGGGCTCATGAAGAAGGGCTCATGCCCGAAACGTCGATTCTCCTGCTCCTTGGATACTGTCTGACCTGCTGTGCTTTTCCAGCTCTAACCTCTAGCCTACCCAACACAACTTCCCTACTTAGGTCAACATGATCCAGACTATTCAAACTTCTATCTCTAATCTCAACATTCATCATGTCCTTCTCCTCACTGATACAACGTAATCATTTAGAATCTCACCCATTCGCTCGGGTTCGACACACAGCCTTTCTTTGTTATCCTTTAGTGGACCAATCCATTCTCTAGTTACCTGCTTGCTTCTTACAGAAGAATAAAGTGCTTTGACATTCTCCTTAATTCTGCTCCTCCTTCTGATCCTAGTTGTTATGAGGGGCATGGGCAGGATGGACAGGAAGCAAATGTTAGACCATAAGAGACAGGAGCAGAAATTAGGCCATTCACAGCCCATCGAATCTGCTATGCCATTTAATCATGGCTGATAAGTTTCTAAACCCCATTCTCCCACTTTCTATCCGTAATGCTTGATCCCCTTAACGATCAAGAACCTGTCTATCTCAGTCTTAAATATACTCAATGACCTGGCCTCCACAGCCTTCTGTGGCAATGAACTTCAGAGATTTCACTCTCTGGCTGAAGAAGTTTCTCCTTATCTCTGTTCTAAAAGGTCTTCCCTTTACTCTGAGGCTGCGCCCTTGGGTGCTAATCTTTTCCACCAATGGCAACATTTTCCCAACATCTATTCTTCAGGCCATTCAGTATTCTGTAAGCTCTAATTAGAGTCTCTTCTTCCCCCCCCCCCCCCCCAACACACACGTACATACACACGCACACGTACACACACACGCACACGTACACACACACGCACGTAAACCCACACACACACACACACACACACACACACACACACACATGTACACGTGTACACACACACACATGTACACACACACACGTGTACACACACGCACACACACACACACACACACACACACACACACCTTTCTAAACTCCAAGTATAGACCTAGAGTCCTCAAACTTTCCTCATATGTTAAGCTTTTTATTCCTGGGACCATTCTCATGAACCTCCTCTGAACCTGTTCCAGCCAGTGTGTCCTTCCTGAGATATGGGGCCCAAAACTACTCCCGATGCTCCAAATGAGGTCTGACCAGAGCTTTACAGAACCTCAGAAGTTCATCCCTGCTTTTATATTCAAGTCCTCTCAAAATAAATGTCATCATTGCATTTGCCTTCCTAACTACTGACTCAACCTGCAAGTTTACCTTGAGGGAATCCTGGACTAGAACTCCCAAGTCTCTTTGCACTTCAGACTTCTCCTTAGTTGAAAGGTTAATAACAAAGAGACACATGTTAAGGTGTAGAGCAAGAGGTTTTGAGGGGATTTGAGGAAAGATGTTCTTGGCTGAGAGAATTAATCAGAAATGCGCTTCCTGGGCAGGCAGGAAATGTGGGAAACCTCACACCCTTGAAAAAGGGTGTGGCTGAGCACTTGAAATGTCAGAACATGATGACTATGGGCCAGTCTGTGGAAAGTGGGATAGTGTAGAAAGGTCAGCACAGATTCAATGGGCCAAAGGATCTCTTAACATGCTTTATGACTCTCTGACTCTGCATTTCATAAAAATGGCTGTCAAAAAAGTGCTAAACAGCTGACCTGTTAAACTTTTTTTTTATTTTGCCTTTTTTGAAATCAGCATGGATTCCTTCCTCATCCTGATTTCTATTACCGCTTTTGTTCTCACAAGGATTCAGAAGAATGGTTGGATTATCTTCCTCCTGACCATGGCTGCAGTGTTCTGGGTGTACCGCTTGGTCAAAGTCATCTGCAATCTGTTGAGTTATTGGGAAATCAGAACGTTCTACATCCAAGCACTGAAGATCCCTACGGTATGACCCACACCTCACTACTCATTAACAGGAACCTGTTCAGAATGCTTTGAATACATTCTGTGTTAGGTTTGTTGGTGTTTCAGTCTCCTCTTGTACCCATTCACTGTTTAGTTGTGTCAGTATGTAGTTTTAGTTGCTGTGATACATTGGTGTTGGAACCTTGTAGCATTTTGATAAAACTGAGTTTCTGACCCAGCCAGATCAGAGGGCTGCTAAGAATGAAATGCCACTGGTGACAGACTGGATTCACCTATCGACCTGGACTGGGAGAGGACAGCAGGTTTCATCCCAGAAAGTTCATCAGGAAGCCAATCTGTCAGCTTCGTGTCCCTTTTAGGTCACAGACTTCTATGTTCCAGTGTCTTTTTTGTAAATTACCTGTGGTAGGATTTGTACTATACATTTTCTCACCCAGGTTCCTGTGTTATGAGCCTGATAACAAAGCCACTATCTCACCATGAATGTCACTTTAGGTGTTCAAAGTTAAAAATCTCTCAACACCAGGTTATAGTCCAGCAACTTTATTTGGAAACACCAGCTTTCGCAGCTCTGCTCTTTCATCAGGGATTGAAAGGAGCAGCGCTCTGAAAACTAGGTGCTTCCAAATAAATCTGTTGGACAATAACCTGATGTTGTGTGATTTTTTTATTCTAACTTTGTCCACCCTAGTCCAAAACTGGCTCCTCCACATCATGTCAGGTGTTAACAGTCTTTTGCTGCCTTCTCCAGGTCGAATTGTGTAACTACAGCTGGCAGGAGGTGCAAGCCCGTCTGATCCTGCTGCAGCGGGAACAGCAAATGTGCATCCACAAGAAGGAGCTGACTGAGCTCGACATCTACCATCGCATCCTCCGCTTCAAGAACTACATGGTGGCCATGGTGAACAAGTCGCTGCTACCCGTCCGCCTCAGCCTTCCACTGATGGGCGACACTATCTTCTTCTCCCAAGGCCTCAAGTACAATTTCGAGATGATCTTCTTTTGGGGCCCTGGATCTCTCTTCCAGAATAAGTGGAACCTTCACCCCAAGTATAAGCGTTCTGGGAGTCGGTTGGAACTGGCGCAGCAGCTCAGTCGCACAGTACTGTTGATTGGCATTGCCAACCTCCTTCTCTGTCCCTTCATCCTGGTGTGGCAGATCCTCTATGCCTTCTTCAGTTACACGGAGGTGATCAAGAGAGAGCCAGGCAGCCTGGGGGCCCGCCGTTGGTCCCTCTTTGGGCGTCTGTACCTCCGGCACTTCAACGAGTTGGACCACGAGCTGCAGGCCCGACTCAGCCGAGGCTACAAGCCTGCCACCAAGTACATGAATTCTTTCACCTCGCCACTGCTCACCGTCTTCGCACAGAACCTGGCCTTCTTCTCAGGCTCCATCCTAGCAGTCCTCATCGCCCTCACTGTCTATGATGAGGATGTGCTCACAGTACAGCACATCCTGACTGCCATCACCGTGCTTGGCATCGTGGTGACAGTATGCAGGTGAGGTCAGGGGAAGGTGACTGACAGATCCCAGACAGGCATAAAAATCCAGCTTGGAATAAGTCACTATCTCAGCACAAAGGGGACACTGAGAGGGATTGGGACTCGAAACTGTAGGCTGAGATTTCATAAGCTGAAAGTAGACCCCCCTCTACCATTTTAAGTTGAAGGTAAAGCTCCCTCTGCTCTTTCAATTGGAAAAAAAGCAAAGTATACTGTTCCCATCACAGGGTTAAATACAGAGTAAAGCTTCCTGTACTCTTTGAAACTAAAAGATAAAGCGTCTGTCGATACAGTTTCCATCAACCATGCCTAGAACAGAGCCAGCATAGAGTTAGATACAGAGGAAAGAATCCTCTACTCTTTTTTTCTTATATATAATGCAAGTAAAGGTGCTCTGCTCTTGAAAAATCAAAGTAAAGGTGCCTTTTCACTGTTCCCATAAAACATTTCCAGGACAGGGACAGCTCAGTGTAGATTTGTGGTATCACAGTTCTAATGTGCAGCTCTCATCTTTCAGTGTTGACTATTTATGAAGTAATGCTGACTCTGACTATGTTGCTGTTTGAGACAGTTTATGGAATAGTGTTGAATGCTGACGTATTTGTTGCCAGGTCTTTCATTCCTGATGAGTACATGGTGTGGTGCCCGGAGCAGCTCCTGCAGTGTGTACTGGCCCACATCCACTACATGCCTGACCACTGGAAAGGAAATGCCAATAAATCAGAGACGAGAGATGAGATGGCTCAGCTCTTTCAGTACAAAGCGGTATGTTAATGTCAGAATGCATCATCGTGTTTGGGAGAGTGTGGAAGTGTGAGTCTGGTATAACATTGCACTGACTCTTGCTGAGGGGCGTTTGGGTGAGTCTGACTGACCCATGATCCATTTGGTGTTTTCCAGGTGTTTATTCTGGAGGAATTACTCAGTCCCATCATCACTCCATTTGTTCTGATCTTCTCCTTGCGTCCGAAATCCCTGGAGATCATTGACTTTTTCCGGAACTTCTCAGTGGAGGTGGTGGGAGTGGGTGACATCTGCTCCTTTGCCCAGATGGATGTCCGGAAACATGGGAACCCAATGGTATGCATGAGCTACAGTTGGTGTTACAGTTACAGCCAGCTGGCTAATAGTGCAGGTAGTGGTGTCCTTCACTCACATTCACATTGGCTAGGTGGCTAACAGTCAGTAAGAAGGTTTTAGCTTACAGGAAGATAATAATAGAATGGTCAGTTGAAGTGATGCATTTTAGAAGATGTAACAAGACAATGGAATAGTCATTGAATGACAGGACACTAGGAAGCTCTCAGGAACAGAGGGATCTTGGGATGCTTATCCACAGATCCCTGAAGGCAGCAGGACAGGTTAATGTTAATAGGGTGGTTAAGAAGGCATATGGGAGCCTTGTCTTCATCAGACACAGATGATAAGAAGAGGGAGATTATGCTGGAGCTGTACAAAACTTTGGTGAGGCCACAGTATTCAGTTCTGGTCTTCACATTATAGGGAGGATGTGATTACACTCGAGGGGGCACATAAGCGATTCAGCAGGATATTTCCTGGGGTGGAACATTTTAGCACTGAAGAGAGACTGGATAAGCTTGTGTTATTTTCTTAAGATTCTGGATCAGTGGTGCTGGAAGAGCACAGCAGTTCAGGCAGCATTCAAGGTGCAGCGAAATCGACTTTCGAGCAAAAGCCCTTCATCAGGAATAAAGGCAGTGAGCCTGAAGCGTGGACAGATAAGCTAGAGGAAGCTAGAATTCTGTTTCCCAGGCCCCCAACGCCTCATCTTCACCATGGATATCCAAACCCTCTACACCTCCATCCGTCATGACCAGGGCCTCCAAGCCCTCCGGTTTTTCCTCTCCAGACGTCCCCAGCAGTACCCTTCCACCGACACTCTCATTCGTTTGGCCGAACTGGCCCTCACCCTTAACAATTTCTGCTTTGAATCATCCCACTTCCTCCAGACCAAAGGAGTAGCCATGGGCACACGTATGGGCCCCAGCTATGCCTGTCTCTTTTTGGCCAAGTAGAACAGTTGATCTTCCGTAATTACACCGACACCACTCATCACCTCTTCCTCCGCTACATTGATGACAGCATTGGCGCCACCTCGTGCTCCCGCGAGGAGGTTGAGCAATTCATCAACTTCACCAACACATTCCACCCTGACCTTAAATTTACCTGGACCATCTCTGACACCTCCCTCCCCTTCCTGGACCTCTCCATCTTCATTCATGACGACCGACTTGACACTGACATTTTTTACAAACCCACCAACTCCCACAGCTACCTGGATTACACCTCTTCCCACCCTACCTCTTGCAAAAATGCCTTCCAGCTCCTCTAGTTTATCTCTCCACGCTTCAGGCTCACTGCCTTTATTCCTGATGAAGGGCATTTGCCCGAAACGTCGATTTCGCTGCACCTTGGATGCTGCCTGAACTGCTGTGCTCTTCCAGCACCACTGATCCAGAATCTGGTTTCCAGCATCCGCAGTCTTTGTTTTTACCTTATTTTCTTAAGAGCAGAGAAGATTGAGGACAGCTGATAGAGGTGTATAAAAGGTTATGGGGCGTGAACAGAGTGGGTTGAAAGCAGCTGTTCCCTTCAGTTGAAAGATTAATACAAGGGAGTATAATTGTAAGGTGAGTGGCAGGAGGTTTAGATGGATTTTCAGAAAGTTTTTTTTCACCTAGAGGGAATCTGGAGTGCAGAGAAAGGAGGGGAACTGAAGCAAGATATCTCACAACCTTTTAAAAAATACTTGGGTTAGCATTTGAAATGTCATGACATTCAAGGCTATGGACTAATTGCTGGAAAGCAGGGCTATCATAGATTTGGAGTAGGTTTTGTCAGTGCTATACTGTACTGAAACCAGCTGATCTCATTGCTGGTCTTGTCAGATTCCAGACTAAAACCTGACTTCAATATATCAGGTTTTTATTTTGGTTTTCTCAAAATGATCTTTCCCTGAAGCATGAGACGCAATCTTTAACAATTAAAATAAAAGTTTATCATACATAAGAAATGAAAATCTAAAAAGAATACACCAAACTATTTATACACAATTTAAAGATTTCAAAACGCAGGGCAAACTACAACCTTATTGACCTTGACATTTAAAGTACTCAAATACCAAAGAGAATTTCCTGCCCCCTCTCATCAAAAGGGTTTAACACCTCCCCATCATTTGAATTTGATAACCTCTTCCTTGAGTCTTGATGAAGTGGAGGTGCCAGTGCTGGACTGAGGTACAGCATTAAAAATCACATAACACCAGGCTGTAGTCCGGCAAGTTTATTTGGAAGTATAAGCTTTCGGAGCGCTGCACCCTTTGTCAGGTAGCTAGTGGGGCAGGGTCATAGGTCACAGAATTTATAATAAAAGGTCAAAGTGTCATACACTGATGCAATGTATTGTACAAACCTTGATTGCTATTAAGTCTTTAATCACTTAGAATGGGGATGCAGATTTCGATTGATTAATATGTAAATCCTGGAATTTCTTTCAAGTCATGGTCCTGAGACAACTTAAGGTTTTGTCCGTGTTTAAAAAAAAGTAACATTTCCGGTTAGACAATACATTAAAGGTGTGAGGTTAGCGTCTCGGCTGTATTCCAACCTTGAGTCAAACTGGTTGTATTTCCAAAGTAGGAAGGTCAGTTGATGAAACATTTTATAAATTCCTATTTGTATCAGTTGTACGATACTTTGAACTTTTACTATAAATTCTATGTCCAATGATCCTGCCCACTGAGTCACCTGATGAAGGAGCAGAGCTCCGAAAGCTTGTAGTTTCAAATAAACCTGTTGGACTATAACCTGATATTGTGTGATTTTTAACTTTGAATTTTCATGCAATTGAACTTTGACTTTCCCAGCTTCAAATAACCCCTTCTGCATTTTAACTAAACACTCTGGTCTGGAACTTTCAAACTAAACTCCTTACCTTGAGGTAACCTATTTCTCAACGCTGCTAAACCATTCCCTTTCTTCAGGAGCATTTCTCTGACAATCCAACTTCAGCCAAGACTCTGCAAAACTGAAAACCAAAAAGGCTTTCCAAACTATGGGTGTTTTCCCCTCAACCAGAAACCATTCCAGCTTCTTACAACAAGCCTACTGCACAACCGTTCACTCTGTTCATCCATAAAACTCTGTCAATGCAAACAAAACCCCATTCGGCTCCAAGAACCATCTCTCATGGGCTTTCAAAAGAGATCACCAAGGTAATAGCAATACTTAAAATTTAATCATTAAATCTCTTCACACCCACAGAAAGCCCACTAGTGTAAATCCAAAAATCAAAAATACATGATTTTAAGTGTGGATAAATCACACTTTTTACAGCAGTTTTAAGGAAACTGCTGCTATTTGCATGAACAAGAGACAGTTGCATAGATTCCTTTAAGGACATACTCTCTGGACTTCAATATCCCATATTCTCTGCTTCCCAGAAGGCAGGACCAGCAAGGAGAAAACCTGGCTATAATCTCATCAGAATTGGTCCAATGTTGGGTGTGAACTTTTCTGTTTATTTGTTAATGGGAATGTGGATATTATTGGTGAAGCCAGTGCTGATTGCCTGTCCTGAACTCCATTGAGAACTGTAGATCCTTGGATTTGATTGATTTGATGTTGAGACTGAGTGTATCCAGTTGTGGTGATGGTTTTTTTTTTGCAGTGGCTCTCAGAAGGCCAGACAGAAGCCTCGGTGTACCAACAGGCAGAGAATGGGAAGACTGAACTCTCTCTCATGCACTTCACCATCACCAATCCACAATGGCACCCTCCCCAGGACAGCTCGGTCTTCATTAGTCATCTGAAGGAGAAGGTACAGCATGATGCAGCCACTGGTCCACCTGCCCAACATCTCCTGAACGACACACCAGTCTGCAACTCCCTACTCTCCAACGAGTCGACAAATATTGTAAGTACAAATACTTTAAGATAATCCAAATATCAAGGAAGGATTACTGGGTCAGATGAAGAGTGTGGAAAGAAATCTGACCCTGCACGGAATTATAAAGTGATTATTAAAGCACAGCAGGATGCTGTTCAGCATCTTAAGTCCATGCCAGCACTTCATAGGACACCCCAGTCGGTCCCATGCTTCTGCCTGATCCCCATAGCCTTGCAAGTTTATTTCCCTCAGGTCCCCATACAGTCGTCTTGAGAATTATAAATTGTTTCCAATTCCTCCATTCTCGCAGGCAATATGTTTGACCATTACCACTTCCTGTATATAAGCATTGTTCCTGCTATACCTGCATTTCTTTCCCAAGGCCTTTAATATGTATCCCCTCATTCTCATATCAGCAAATTGGAATGGCATTTCCTCATAACATCTAAACCTGTTATCGTCTCTGGCCTCATTCAACTCTCTCCCCAATCTCATTTGCAATGAGATCAACGCCAGAGTATCCAACTAAACCTTGTAGCTGAAATCCCTCATCCCCTGAAGCATTTAGGTAAATCTTCTCTGCATTGTCTGAAATGCTCAATGCTCTAATCATGGTCTAACTGGAGCTTTATAAAGGTTCAACAAAAAGCAGTATCTTCAACTGCTTCATCAATAACTTTCCCTCCATTTTTTTATTGTCTTATGGGACATGGACATCGCTAAATGGTCCATCCCTCGTGGTCAATGGGAAGGTGGTGGTGAGCTGCCTTCTGAAACAGCTGCAGCCAGACTCACAATGCCCTTCGGGAGGGAATTCCAGGATTCTGACCCAGCAACACTGGGACAATGTTGATAACTTTTTAAGTCAAAATGGTGAGTGCCTTGGTGGGGAACTTGCAGGAGTGATGTTCTCATGTATCTGCTGTCCTTGTCCTTCAAATGGAAGTGGTCCTGGATTTGGGAGGTATTGTCTAATGATCGTTGGTGAATTTCTGCAGTGCATCTTGTAGATAGCACACACTGCTGCTACTGAGGGTCGGCGGTGAAAGGAATGGATGTTTGTGGATGTGGTGCCAGTCAAGTGGGCTGTTTTGTCCTGGATGGGGTTTGTATGTCCCTTACAGTCACAAATGGGAAGTTATAATGAGGAACAAAGAGATGACGGATCAATTAAATACACACTTAGATTCTGTCTTTACAAAGGAGGATGCAAAGAACACCCCCAAAAATGTTGGGGAATACTGGGTCTAGTGAGATGGAAGAACTGAAGGAAATCTCTTGGTAGGGAAATAGTATTGGGGAAATTGAAAGGATTTAAGACAAATTCCCAGAGCCTGATAATTTATAGCCCAGGGTACTTAAGGAATTGACTGTAAAAATCATTGGTGGTAGCCATCCAAGACGCTATCGACTCTGGAACATTTCTGTGGATTGGAAGGTAACTAATGCAACCTCAATTTAAAAGGGAGGGAGAGAGAAAATTGGGAATTGTAGACCAGTCAGTCTGATGTCAGTAATGGGGAAAATACTAGAGCCCATAATGAAGCACTTGAAAAACAGTGGAGAAAGTGAGGACTGCAGATGCTGGAGATCAGAGCTGAAAATGTGTTGCTGGAAAAGCACAGCAGGTCAGGCAGCATCCAAGGAGCAGGAGAAGCGACGTTTCGGGCGTGAGCCCTTCTTCAGGAATGTTTCTATGTCATTCACAGAGAAAGATAGAGTTTATGCAGCAATATCTGGCCACAGGATTCCTGAAGAAGGGCTTATGCCCGAAATGTCGATTCTCCTGCTCCTTGGATGCTGCCTGACTTGAAAAACCATGACAGGATCAGACCAAATTAGTATGGATTTACAAAAGGGAGGTCATGCTTGATATATCTCCTGGGATTCTTTGAGGGCATAACTGGTAGAGTTGATAAGGGAAACCGACTTGATGTGGTTTACTTGGACTTTCAGAAGGCTTTCAACAAGGTCCCACATAAGAGATTAGTGTGTAAAATTAAGCACACGCGATTGGGGATAGTATCGTGACATAGAGAACTGGGTCGTGGACAGGAAACAAAAAGTAAAAACAAATGGGTCTTTTTCCGAGTGACAGGCAGTGACTCATGGGGTACTGAAGGGATCTGTGCTAGGACCTCAGTTATGTGTAATATTTGTCTTAAATCCTTTCATTGATTTAAGTGATGGAACCACATATAAATCTCCAAGTTCGCAGCTGGCACAAAGCTGGGTGGGAGGATGAGCTGTAAGGAGGGTGCAGAGATGCTTCAGTGGGATTTCAACAAGTTGAGTGAGGAGGTAAATGCATGGCAGATGCAATATAATGTGAATAAAGTTATCACCGTGATAACAAAAAAGAAGAATTCAGATTATTATCTGAACGGTGATAAATTGGGAAAGGAGGAGGTGCAGTGAGACCTGGGTGTCCTTGTACATACATCAGTTGCTAAAAGTAAGTGTACAGGTGCATCAGGAGGTAAAGATAAATGATATGTTAGCCTTCAGAGTGAGAGGATTCAAGTACAGGGGCAAGGATATCTTGCTGCAGTTGGACAGGGCCTTGGTGTGACCATACCTGCAGTATTGTGTGCAGTTTTTGTCTCCTCTGAGGAAGATGTTCTGATTACAGAGAGAGTGCAACAAAGACTGATTCTTGAGATGACAGAACTGAAGTATGAATGTTGTCTTAACCAATGCAGTTTATGTTTTTGGAGTTTAAGAATGAGAGGCAGGAAATCTCCCACAAAATTCCAGCTGGACCAGACAGGAGTAAATACAAGAAAGATATTCCCATACACCAGGGGGTCCAGAACCAAGGTCACAGTCTAAGCTAGGCTATTTAGGTCTGAGTTGAGGAGAAACATCTTTACCCAGAGCGGTGAGCCTGTGGAATTCTCTGCCACTGAAAATGGCTGAGGCCAAAATACTGTATGTTTTCAAGAAGGAGTTATGTATAGCCCTTAGGGCTAAAGGAGTCAAAGGGTATGGAGACAAAGCAAGGACAGGCAGCCCAGTTGGATGATTAACCATGGTCATACTAAATATTGAAGGACTGACTAGCCTACTCCTGTTCCCATTTCCATTTACCATGTTCAAATGCAATAGGACCTGGACAATATCCAGGTTAGCACTGACAAGTGGCAAGTAAGCTTCATGCCCCACAAGTGCCAAGCAATGACTATGTACAACACTAGAGAAACTAACAATCCTCTCTTGTCATTCAATGCCATTAACATTGCAAAATCCTCCAATATCATTCTGGAGATACCATTGACTGGAAACTGTTCAAAGTCTGGGAATTCTATGGCAAGTAATTCACCTCTTGTCTCCCAAAAGCCTGTCCATCACCTAAAAGTTACAAATCCTCAGGAGCGTGATGGAATGCTCCCCACTTATCTGGATGTGTGCAGTTCCAATGACACTCCAGAAGCTTAACACCATCCAGGACAAAGCAGCCCACTTGATTGACATCACACTCACAAGCATCCACTCCTTTCCCCACCGATGCTCAGTAGCAGCAGTGTGGACTTATCTATAAGATGCTCTGCAGAAATTCATGAAAGATCCTCAGATAGTGCCTTCCAACCGACAACCACTTCCATGAGATTAAAGTATGAGTTATAACAATCCTGTGGAAAGTGTGTTCCCTAGTATTCTGGCCAATTTTTATTCCTCAACCAGGACCAAAAATCAATAAAATAGTCATTTATCTGGTTTTTTGCAGGTTGTTCTTGTGCATTGGCTGTCAAATTTACCTGCTCTTAAAACTGGAACAGTGAAGACTGAGTAGAGATCTAGTGATTACAGCATTCTTTAATCAGCTGTCAACTGCTTTAGATGTCCCAGGAATGGGAAAGACATTACAAACCCACAGGCTGCTCCTTTTCAGCAGCTCATCCATGTTTTGGTTTTCTTGCAGCCTGAGAATCTCATTGTAAGTTTGCTCACGCGCTCAGCACTACCTGGCTCACTGCTGACTGGCAGGGATGGATGGTTTGGGCAATCCTGTAGTACTGCCTCAGCTGCTGCTAGCGTCCTCGCTTCGCTGTCCTCATCTCACCATCCAACTCGGACAAGATCCCACACTCTCCTCATGGAGAACGGTGCTGAGAGTTCACTGTATCGCAGTGATAGGACAATTATGGAAGAGAGGTAAGAAACCAAAGCTCTCGATAAAATGGAACCAGGTAGAGAAAGACTGTCAGATGAGAAGGGATGAAGTGGATTGAATCTGTTCTCATTGCAGTTTAGAACACCGAGTGGCACCCTTAATGAAACATAAAAAACTCTTAGTGGGCTAAGACAGGGTAGACACAGAAATGCTGTTTCCCCTTGTGGGAGAGTCTAAGACCAGAGGGCAGTCTCAGAATACGGGGTCACACATTTAGGGCAGAGATGAGAAGGAATTACTTCTCTCAGAGGGGAGTGAATCTGTGGAATGTTACACCACAGAGGGCTTTTGGAGCTGAATGATTAAATATATTCAATGCTAAGGTAGAGAGTCTTTTAAATCAGTAAGGGATTCAAGAGAGGAAAGTGGAGTTTAGCCATGATTTAATTGAATGGTGGAGCAGACCTGATGGGCTGAATGGCCTACTTCTGCTCCTACATCTTATGGAAACAGAATACTGTGGAGTGTGACATTTCTGAAACAAACTGAAATGCAGGAAATGTTCTAACACCTGTGGGGATCAGTCAGCTCACTTGGCTCAGCAGCTAGAGAGTACAGCAGAATTACACCAATGGAGTGGGTCCAATCTGCAGCTCATGGTGACCTGCTCCCTTGCCTGATGTGGAGTGATCCCTCCTCAAACTATACAGTATAACCATTTGTCTCTCTGCCATGGTGAGGGATGCTTCTGGTCTCTTGTGGACGACAGTAAAGGCAAATTAACTACAATAAAATCTCTAAGTTGTGTCACATGGGAAATGCAGATTAAACCGAGCAGCAAAATAACCTCATAACTGACAGTGCAGCACGTGATAGGGGCACAGACACTATCACAGCATTGTGTGGGAAATACCCTGTCTTTCTGCTTTATGCCTTTAAACCTCTGACCTTTCCAAAAGGTAGAAAGATTCAGAGCGTTTGACAAGAATCTGATAGTTTTTACGACTAATCAGTTTCTCTGCTGTTGGCAACCAGGTCTACAGGCTTGAAGTCTAAAATTGTATGTTCCTGGGATGTGGGCATCATTGGCTGGGCCAGTGTTTTATTGCCTATTCCTAGTTGGCCTTGGGAAGGTGGTGGTGAGCTGCCTCTTAAACCACAGAGGCCCTTTGGTTGTGGGTGAAACTGCACTGCTCTCACGGAGGGATTTTCAGAATAGCAAAAGATTGTCCTATTTGATTCTAGTTTTGTTTGCACACATTGATGCCAAGCTCTGTTAAATGTGACCTTGGGACATCATCATCTTTCCTTCACTGTGCTGGGTCAAAAACATTGAACCATAAAATATTCCTGGGCCTTGCACTGAAACTAGTTATAACAACATAAGAGTATGTGAAATAGGAGCTTGAGTAGGCTGTTCTGTCCCTCCAGCCTGCTGCACCATTCAACAGGACCATGCCTCATCTGCCCTAGGCCCCAACTCCTCTCTCATACGAGCTCAGCATAGCTGTCAACTCCCTGACACTTCAAACATCTATCCATCTTCGTGATCTGGGGCAGGGAATTCCAGAACCTCACTACCCTCTAAGAGAAGAAATCCCTTTGCCCCTCAGTTTTAAATCGGTGCTTCTTTATTCTATAATCACATTCCCTTGTTCGGGGTTCCCCAAAATAAGTATAGACAGTTCTGATCCATTCAGGATGGGCATAACACTGTTCCATTGTCAGAACAAAGTTTGAATTTCAAATGGGTGTAAATATTGCTAAATGTGAGATGACATATTGCTCAGAATCAGGAATGAGCCAACCAGGTTTCTTATATAACACAAAGAATACGCTTATTGCAAACAAAACTCGTTTGGGCAAAAATGTAAAGTTTATTTAAACACAGAAAACGTAGCTGCCCAAGTAGACAGTGGCAAAGTGATAATGTCACTGAACCTATCTTGCAAAGACTGAGGCTGATGCTTGGGTACCATTGGTTCAAATTGCACTTTGACAACTGGTGGAAGTGACATTTAATGAATAAAATTAGTCTCAGTGTTGGTATCCACGTGACTATAATCAAATTCGTCATAAATACCCATCTGGTTTGTTGATATCCTTTCAGGAAGGGAACCCAGCATCCTTACCTGGTCTGGCCTACATGTGACCCAGACCCACAGCAATGTGGCTGACTCTGAACTGCCCTTGGAAATAGCCTGGCAAGCCACTCTGTTCAAGGGACAATTAGGGATGGCCAACAAATACTAGCCCTGCCACTGAGACACACTTCCCATGAAAGAATTTTTAAAAACTCTCCTTCTTGGAAAAATATCACACAGTTTCCCAAAAATCACAAAACTTCACAGAGTGTTCCTGTGAAGGTATTTTGGCCAAGTAATTGTTAAGTTCAGGGCAAAAGAATTATTTGCAGATGATCCCAAACGTTGGTCTGTAGCTGAAGAAGTCACTCTACATTGAAGCTGTTGGCATTGGCATTTCTTGCCGAGTCGGGTACACCTGCCTCAATGAACTGTTTCTGGAGACTGGTGGCAGTTTCCAAATTCTCCGAATTTGATTTGGTTTATTACTGTCATGTGTATCATGTTCCAGTGAATAATGTGCTCTACAGGCAGATCAAGTGCATCAGGGTGACAGAACAGAAAGCAGGATTCAATGTTACAGCTGCAGAGAGAGATCAACATTAAAATAATATTACAAATTAATATTTTAGACGACACTTCTTTTATAAGACAGTAAGGGATAACAGTTAGCCGGTTATTACTGACCTTGGAGATTATGGTGCAACCAATTAGTTTATGGCTAGAAAACAAGAATATGACTTTGAAATGGAGGGTCAGCTATAACCATATTGTAGGTTGGAGCAGACATGGAGGGCTGAAGAGTTTACTCTTTTACTGAGTTTAACTGTTGGTTCATGTTTAGTGCATCCAAACATGTCTAATCGCTGTGTTCTGTCTTTACTCCAGCAGTATGTCAGCAAGTGCAGGCTCTGGTAGATCTCTGCTTCTTGCCAACTTCGCTTCAACAGAAATGAGTCTTCATGCTATTTATATGCATGAGGTAAGAACATGATTACTTAAGATTTAACACCGGGTTAGATAGAGAGTAAAGCCCCCTTCCCCTTACACTGTCCCCATTAAAACTTGCCAAGACATACGGAGTAAAGCCCCTCTACTCTAAAACTGTAAGTAAAGCTTTCTCCACACTGTCCCATAAAACATTCCCAGGACAGGGACAGCACAAGGTTATTTACAAAGTAAGGCTCTTCTACCTGTCCAGCACTTTGTGAGCCTTTGAATCACAAACTTTGTGTGTCCTGTGCTGAGCCAGTGTTTGAAATGCTGGTTATATTGTTTGTTTGGGGAATAGTTTTGTATCAGAAGATGAGTAACATTAAAGATGAGATGCAGTTCTGAAATTGTTTGTGTCAAAATCCATGATATAACTTCTGTCTTTTTAAAAAATAAAGAAAGCAGAAGTGACAAAGCTTGATGAGAGCAGGACGATGGATGTTGTCGACATGGAATTTAGCAAGGTCTTTGACAAGGCCTCATGGCAGGCTGTTACAGAAGGTGATGTCACATAGGATCTGTGGTGAGCTGGATATTCACAGAGCGCTTCAGAGAACATCTCCGAGACACCCACGCCAATCAACCCCATCGCCCTGGGGCCGAACGCTTCAACTCCTCCTCCCACTCTGCCGAGAACATGCAGGTCGTGGGCCTTCTCCACAGCCACTCCCTTACCACACGACGCCTGAAGGAAGAAGGCCTCATCTTCTGCCTTGGGACCCTCCAACCCCCTGTCATCAATGTGGACTTCACCAGTTTCCTCATTTTCCCCTCCCGCGACCTCATGCAAGTTCCAACCTTCCAGCTCAGCACCACCCTCATGACCTGTCCTACCTGCCAATCTTCCTTCCCACCCATACAATCCACCCTCCTCTCTGACCTATCACCATTACCCCCACCTCCATCCACCTATTGCACTCTCAGCTACCTACTCCCCAGCCCCACCCCCCTGCCATTTATCTCCCTACCCCCCCGAGGCTCCCTCCCTCATTCCTGATGAAGGACTCTTGCCCAAAACGTCGATTTTTCCTGCTCCTCTGCTGCCTGACGGGCTGTGCCTTTCCAGCATCACACTCTTGGCTCTTATCTCCAGCATCTGCAGTCCTCACTTTCGCCAAGATGAATACAGAACTGGCTTAATCACAGAAGACAGGGAGGAGCAGTGAGATGGTGTTTTTCTGACTGGAGTTCTGTGACCAGTGGTGTTCCGCATTAATTAATAATATATAAATGATTTGAAAGCAAATGAAGGTGATCTGATTCGTAAGGTTGTGGGCGACACAGATCAGGAGAGGTGTGGATAATGAAGAGGATTGCTAGACGGGTTTAAATTGGCTAGAGAAATGGTATATTGAATTTAACCCTAGTTGAGTTATAAGGAGAGGCTGAACAGGCTGGGGCTGTTTTCCCTGGAGCGTCAGAGGCTGAGAGTTGACCTTATAGAGATTTACAAAATTATGAGGGGCATGGATAGGATAAATAGACAAAGTCTTTTCCCTGGGATCGGGGAGCCCAGAACTAGAGGGCATAGGTTTAGGGTGAGAGGGGAAAGATATAAAAGAGACCTACGGGGCAACTTTTTCACACAGATGGTGGTACGTGTATGGAATGAGCTGCCACAGAAAGTGGTGGAGGCTGCTACAATTGCAACATTTAAAGGGCATTTGGATGGGTATATGAATAGGAAGGGTTTGGAGCGATATGAGCCAGGTGCTGGCAAGTGGGACTAGATAGGGTTGGGATAGCTGGTCGGCATGGACGGGTTGGACTGAAGGGTCTGTTTCCATGCTGTACATCTCTATGACTATAAGTGATGTACTTTGGAAGGTCAAATACAGAAAGGAAGTATACAGAAAATAGCAAAACCCATAGAAGCATTAACATAGAGGGAACCAGACCTACAGGTCCACAATTCCCTGAAAATGTCAATGCAAGTGGATAATGTGGTCAGAGAGGCATGTGGTATTGTGCTTCATCAGTCAGAATATAACAATTAGCAAGTCACGTTGCTGCTGTATAGAACTGTATTAAAGCCGCATTTGGAATATTGTGTCCAGTCTTGGTTGCTAGATGAAAACGATATCGAGGAAGGGGATGGTTGCAATAAAGACATAGAAGGAAGTTAACAAAGCTGAGCGTTATCACTGACAAGGATTTTTTTTCTGTTGCCATAGTCTTACCAGACTGTAGGGCCGCTCTCTCATGAGGGAGACAACTGGTGGTGGAGGGGAGAGATTGAGAAGGATAGTCCTTCATTGTAACGTCAGCTGGTGTGGGGATTGAACCAATGCTGTTGGCATCACACTCCTTCACAAACCAGTCATCCAGCCAATTGAGCTAACTGACCCCCACTGATTAGAAATGATTAACTCTTTTCTCCAGAAAAGGGATGTCATTGGAATGGCCCAATAGAGATGTGAAGGGATTTGAAAGAATAGATTGTGGGGAGCCATTTAGGTACAGGCCATAAATATCAAATACAGTCTGTTTTGCTATAACGTGGTAGTTGTATTCCCACACGATAACACGTTAATTGCATTCCTGCGTTAGTTGCAGTCCTGCGCTATAACGCGGTAGTTCCAGTCCCGCGCTATAACGCGGTAGTTGCATTCCCGCGCTATAACGCGGTAGTTGCATTCCCGCGCTATAACGCAGTAGTTGCAGTCCCACGCTATAACGCGGTAGTTGCATTCCCGCGCTATAACACGGTAGTTGCAGTCCCGCGCTATAACACGGTGGTTTCAGTCCCACCCGATAATACGGTAGTTGCATTCCAGCACTATAACGCGATAGTTGCATTCCTGTGCTAAAATGCAGTAGTTGTACTCCCGTGCTATTACACGGTAGTTGCAGTCCCACACTATGACGCGGTAGTTGCAGTCCCGCGCTATAACGCGGTAGTTGCATTCCCGCGCTATAACACGGTAGTTGCAGTCCCGTGCTATAATGCGCTAGTTGCATTCCCGCGCTATAACGCGGTGGTTTCAGTCCCACGCTATAACGCAGTAGTTGCAGTCTCGCGCTATAACGCGGTAGTTGCATTCCCGCGCTATGACGCGGTAGTTGCAGTCCCGCGCTATAACGCAGTAGTTGCAGTCCCGCGCTATAACGCAGTAGTTGCAGTTATGCACTATAACGCGGTAGTTGCAGTCTGTCGCTATAACGCGGTAGTTGCATTCCCGCGCTATAACGCGGTGGTTGCAGTCCCGCGCTATAACGCAGTAGTTGCAGTCCCGCGCTATAACGCGGTAGTTGCAGTCCCGCGCTATAACGCGGTAGTTGCAGTCTGTCGCTATAACGCGGTAGTTGCATTCCCGCGCTATAACGCAGTAGTTGCAGTCCCGCGCTATAACGCAGTAGTTGCAGTCTGTCACTATAACGCGGTAGTTGCAGTCTGTCGCTATAACGCAGTAGTTGCAGTCCCGCGCTATAACGCGGTAGTTGCAGTCCCACGCTATAACGCTGTAGTTGCAGTCCCGCGCTATAACGCTGTAGTTGCAGTCCCGCGCTATAACGCTGTAGTTGCAGTCCCGCGCTATAACGCAGTAGTTGCAGTCCCGCGCTATAACGCAGTAGTTGCAGTTATGCACTATAACGCAGTAGTTGCAGTCCCGCGCTATAACGCGGTAGTTGCAGTCCCGCGCTATAACGCGGTAGTTGCAGTCCCGCGCTATAACGCGGTAGTTGCAGTCCCGCGCTATAACGCTGTAGTTGCAGTCCCGCGCTATAACGCAGTAGTTGCAGTCCCACGCTATAACGCGGTAGTTGCAGTCCCGCGCTATAACGCGGTAGTTGCAGTCCCATGCAACCTCGTGGTATAGAAAATCACGCAATAGAAATAATAGAGTCTATGGCCGGGGCAAACCACCAACAATATTGGGAAAAATTGAAACATAAGTATTGGTTAGCCTAACACAAATGATACCACAGTCTAAGTAAAGTTGTAAATCATATTTTTATGAAATAATACAGTAAATTAAACACTAAGGGGTTTCTGAGTTTGCTGAATGACAGTACTATATTAGGACAGGTGCTGAGGATCATCATCAGCATTATCATTACTTACAGGTGTAGTTCTGGATGCAGGATTACAATGAAAGAAAGTGTTAAGCCAGAAGTGGATGGCTGTGGTTCATTGGGGGCTGGTTTAAAAAAGGCATCTAGTTTTTGCTGCTTTGCCATCTTTCATGTTTCCTGAAGAAGCTGTTCGGAGAGTGTCAGATATAGTTTATGTCACGAGCTGCTATCCTGCTGCATTCTGCAGTCATTATCTTGTTGAGCTAGAATGGATTTAAGGTAACCTTTCAAGGCTTGCGGGTTAGCAGAGTGATATACCAACACAGGCTTAAGCTTTCAGTCTCCACTAGCCTTGGCACCCAATGACAATCCTAGGATCCTTTGTGACCTTAAAATCTAGGGCGTATGCTTCATTCTTCGAACTCTAAGTCCTGGATGGCATTCGCTTCCTGTCTCATCCACATTGACAATTTGATCTAAGGCTTAACCTTCTTCCTCCATTTCTTTTCACCACGGGAGCAAATGACCGCGCATATTCCTCATCTGCACTGGCAGATTCACCACATAACTTCATGGCTGTTCTTAAATCCAGCAAACCAGCCAGTACTGGCGCTGAAGGCAGGCATGTCAGCAGGATTTACAGCTTTTTCCCTTCAGTCCTCTAAATTGGTAAGGCTTTCAGTTTGATGGTGAGAAAGGTGGTCCCAGATTTGTTTTTTTTCAATTGATCTCTTATCCACACACTTAGAAGCTGCTTCATCTCCTCAAGTTCCTTGGTTCGTGATCTCACAGAATTGCGTAATAACCAATGGAGTTTGTGTTTTTAAAAAATACTTTCACAATTCACCAATCGCGTTACAGCCAAATCGCGTTGACAAAATGCGTGCTATAGGAGAACGATCTGTAGTCACCATTAAATCCAATCGAATTCAGGAGAAACCTCTTTCCCAGGCAGTGGAGAGAATGTGAAACCCACTCCCATAAGGAGTGCTCATGCACTATCTTCGGTTAGATGCCTCTAGGGAGAGGCTACACAAGCAACTGAAGGAGAAAGGAAGAGAAGAATGGGCAGGTAGATTGACAGGAGGTTTATTTGAAGCATCAACACTAGCATAGAGGGCCAAAGGGCCTTTCTCAATACTGTAAATTCTCAATAATTCTGGGTGCATTGTGACTAAAGCCGAGGGTTCATATCTGTGGTGGTGGCTAGTTTCACTTTGCAAAGTTGCTGATATTATTCTACAGGAACATGGGAGCAGGAGAGGACCATTCCGACCTTCCAGCTTAGTGCCCCGTTCCAAATTGTAGCTTATTGTCATTTCCCACACTATCTTGGTATCCTTTGATGTTTTTATTTATGTTGAAACCTTTCCTGGAAGAAGCTACTGGGCAGTAGGGTGCAGAGGGAGGGGCCAGTGTAAGAGGGGCAATAGAGGTTACTACTTCTTTGTTAAGAGGACAATATGTTGACTCCTTTCTTCATTCATGTTATTCTGTCTTGCAGCTTCATCAGCAGAGTGCGCAGCCCCAGTATACGGCACAGGGATCCCAGACTCTCAATTCAGTCACCGAACAAGCCAGTGCACCAGGTACCTCTCCACTGTGTCACTGACCAGACACCGAGAAGCACCAAGGCAAACATCAGACAGATAAAACAGAAATAGCAGACAGGGGGATGTGGATTGGGCGAAGGCAGTGTTAGACATGGAATGCAGAAGGAAGGGCTGACAGAACATGGAGAAGGTGGTGTGGTGTTGTGTACGTGGAGCCTATCTGGGGAAAGGGCAGGGAATTATGATGACTGAGGGGAGAGGGTGAGACTTTGTGTTGATGAGCTGAATGGCTTCTTCTGTGCTGTACAATTCACAGGTTATAGGAGAGTACTGAGTAAATTATCAGATTGTGAAAGATTCAAGAGTTCTAAGATGTAGAGGGGCAGGGTGTCGGAACAGAAAACATCAAAAGGTGGTTTAAACCAAAGAATATGATTCTAAAGGGTGTGCAGGACCAGGGGTATAAACCTGCAGAAGTCTTTAGAGTTAGACTGTGGCTGCAGCACTGTCTTCAGTTCTGGGCACCACTGTAACGGAAGGATGTGAATTCATTAGCAGGCGTGCAGAAGTGATGTACAGAAACAGCTCCAGGGATGAGAAACCTCGCTTCTGAAAATAGATTGAAGATGTTGAGGCTGTCATCTTTGGAGAGGAGAAGCCAAAGAGGAGATTTGATCAAGGTTTTCAACATCATGTGGGGTCTGGACAGAGTAGGTAGGGAGAAACTGTTCAACATCATTGAAGGGTAGAGAACTAGAGGGCTCAGTTTTCAAGTGTTTTACAAAAAAGGAGCAGCGAAGAGAGAACAAACAGTTTCTCTGTGAGTAGTAGGCGATGGAATGCACTGCCTGGAGGGAGGTACAATTCAGGAAGGTACTGTTTCTATTTAAATAATCTTCAATGTGCCAGATTACGGGGGGAAGGCCATAGATTGAAATGCTCAGCCACCCAGTACAGTGGGCTGAACAGCCTCCTTTTACTCCAAAACATTCCATGAGATCCAGGCTAATGCTCTGGGGTCACAGGTTCAAATCCCAGCTGGAATTTCGCTGCAATAAAAGAGCGTTGCCTGTCAGTTCACTTGGATGGCTGTTTTGTAATGCAGAATGACAGCAACAGCCTGGATTCACTTACCGAACTGGCTGAGGTTAGTGTGAAGGGTCCCACCTTCTCAACCTTGGCCCTTGATGTGATTCTCAGGTCAGACACAGCACCAATTACTCCTTAACAATGAGGGAAGTTAATCAAATGTCGTAGTTTATTGTGAGGGGAATTGAACATAGTTCCAGTTGTAGTTCTGTAGGGCATTTGAGAGAGAGCCACTGGAGTACTGTGTCAGTATTGGTGGCCTTATTAAAGGATGTTGTAAATGCATTGGGAGAAATTTAGAGGTTCCTAAGACTAATCCCTGGACTGGGACTTTGTTTTATGAGGACAGGTTGGACAGACTGGGCTTGTATTAATGGGAGAGAAAGTGAGGTCTGCAGATGCTGGAGATCAGAGCTGAAAATGTGTTGCTGAAAAAGCACAGCATCCAGGGAACAGGAGATTCGACGTTTCGGGCATAAGCCCTTCTTCAGGAATGGGAGTTTAGAAGTGTAACTTGATTAATGTGAGATTGGTGGAGTTGAGAGAAAAAAAAATTATTTTTCCTAAGGACTTGGGAAGAAGAAATGGCCTGAATGTTTGAGCCAGGCCATTGAGGGCTGATGTGTTGCCCATCCAATGGAGAATGAGATCGGGAACTCTGTTCCTCTATCTCACTATATATCCATGTCTCCAATTATATTATAACACACTGAGTCATCTCAGCTCCAGAGGCAACTCATAACCTTCCAGATTGTTTGCTGACCTGCCTGAGAAACAATATTTGACAGAGCAGCATGGGGGTGCAATCGCAACAGTAGGGGAAGTGACCAAACAATGTAGCTTTTAAGAGTCCTCTTTCCAGCAGAGACCAAAAGGTTTACAGAATAAGTTCTAGACTTTGGGGCCCAGGGAGCTGAATGTACAGCCACCAGTGAGGGAGTGAAGAAAATTGGGAAGGATCAAAAGACCAGATTGAGCAAAGTGCAGATATTTGAGGGCCGGGGTTCAGAGAGACAGGCCAAAATAAGGCTGAGATCAGCATCTACTGCTGGTACATCCACTTATTCCATTTTCCTCCCCCAAAGGGAGCTCAGTTCTTGATACATACGTTCACCAGGATGAGAGTCGTCAGCAATCCGGGGTCGGAGGGTGGGGGTGAGGCAGTGGGGAGTTGGGGCACACTCCCAGACTGCAGGGAGATTGTAAACAGTGAAGAGAATGTGAGGAGTGGGTGGTGTAATCTTGTTCCTCGCTCACCGTATTCAGTAATGAAGAATTCTGCTGCTGCTTGGTCTTTCTCTGTCTCTCAGTGCCCCCGTTGACTTCACCGGAAACACTGACGGCCTATTCCCAGCTGCAGCTCGGGGGCTGGGCAGAAGAGACTGAGGGGAAAGATTCCGTTACGGACCCAGTAGAACCACAAGACCATGAGGAAGACGTGCCTTCTAAGATGGATAGGGTGAGTTTAAAGTTTGAATGTACAATCCCTTTCTTTCCTCAAAGCTGTCACACTCACTGGCACGCACTCTGACTCACTGGGGTACGGGGTCTCATACACACACACTGACTCTCACTGGGGTACAGGGTCCCACACACACACTGACTCTCACTGGGGTACGGGGTCTCATACACACACACTGACTCTCACTGGGGTACAGTCCCACACACACTGACTCTCACTGGGGTACAGGGTCCCACACACACACACAGACTCTCACTGGGATACAGGGTCCCACACACACAGACTCTCACTGGGGTACAGGGTCCCACACATACTGACTCTCACTGGGGTACAGGGTCCCACACACACACTGACTCTCACTGGGGTACAGTCCCACACACTGACTCTCACTGGGGTACAGGGTCCCACACACACACTGACTCTCACTGGGGTACAGTCCCACACACACTGACTCTCACTGGGGTACAGGGTCCCACACACACACACACACTGACTCTCACTGGGGTACAGGGTCCCACACATACTGACTCTCACTGGGGTACAGGGTCCCACACACACAGACTCTCACTGAGGTATGGAGTACCATACGCACACACACTGACTCTCATTGAGGACGGTCTCTCACACACACTGACTCACTGGGGTATGAGTCTCTCAGGCACACACTCACTGACTGTCGTTAGTGTATGAGTCCCACACTCCCAGAGACAATAGTTCTCATTGAGGAGTTTTTTTGCTTGAACTTTCCATCTGTAATGTGTGAGCAGTGTTGGCTCAGGCATCATTAACTACCCACCCGAATATCACCTGGCGAGACTCCACCTGCAAATGCAGCAGCCCATGGAGTGAGTGGTGCCCTTGTGCTGTTTGGGAGGGAGTTCCAGGGTTGTTGACCCTTTGGAAGTTGAAGAACTGAGATATAGTTCTGGGTTAGAATGATATACATTTTGGATTGTCATAAAATCAAGTTGTCCATTGAGGGAGAAAGCTTATCGATTCTAGTCCCAAACTCCCGGCTCACCTCCAAATGGCTTTAATAATCATGAAAATCATTAAAATATTCATCGCCATTGGGATGGAGGTTACACAGTGAAGTAGAGCAGACAAAATCAGAGAGACTGGGATCCCTCGTCCTTTCCTTGTTCTATTCATGCCTTGTTCGCCCCTCTCAGCCCTGGGTTACCCCTCACCGAGTTGGCGAGTGCAGTTGTCAGAAGTAGGATCTTTATCTGGGATCCGGGCCACATGGTTGGGTCATCACTTAAAGCGTCTCAAAGATCCAACAAGAGGTGGAGGTGTTTTTGTTAAGCTGGTCCCTTCATTAACTTGGGTATAGTTCACCCTCATACACCCTCCCGGTTAACCTTTGTCTGATTCCCTTCTCAGGTTTAACGGTTTAGACAAGACTGATCTCATGGCCTTAACTCCTTACAAACTCATGGTGAAGCGAGTTTTCTGATCCTGTGGTATCGAGGCTCGTGGTCAGTGATTGAAAATATTTTCTCCCGGACTTCTCATTGCACTAAAGAGTCATCAACGTCTTCCAGAACCTTCTCGTGTTCACGTTGCGCTTTGTCTGCCATCTGCCCGTGTGGACAATCACAGTGGGCAGAGATTGCAGCTTCCTGATGTGAATATTTTAGTGCATGTTCTTTTAAAAGAGAAAAGAAGAACTTAGGTATAAGGAATGAAATGTTGTCAGTGTTTGTGGCTTTGCTTCAAAAGCATGAGCCGCCACTCCGAGAGACTTTGTGGATTTAAACAGACAGATCTTGCTGCCAGGTTTGGATGGGGAGATTCTGTGATAAATGAAACCAAGGAGAGGATGGGAAGGCAGCAGCAAAATGATACCATTGGGATGGAGCTGATGCATTGGAGAAGGACGAGTAAAATCCAAGAGGCCTCTGGCTTATTTCCTGCCCCTCTGTCTTTGCCCGTTTCCCATCCCAGCAGCACCCAGACCTGGCTGAGCTGTCATTACTATGTGTGCGCTGAGTTTAATAATTCAAAGTGAATTCCAAAGTCTGGAATCTGCTGTATGTGGCTGGGAAGCCTCCAAGAATCTTGAGACCTTCAGATATCCACATCCACCCAGTCTCCAGGAACAGACTTATTTAACTTTGTACATTTGTTGGGCTGCTAGTTCTATGGGCATTGGACTTGCTTCAGCTGCTCATGGTTTATGAGCTAAACTTGAGGCAGTTCAACATGGGAGGTGTCACAGACACACTAGTGAGCCCCCTGCCCTACACTCACCTACCCCACGCCACCATTCCCTTCCCTAACTTTTATTCCCCCTCCCCCACACGTCATTCCCCTCCTCAATCCTTCCCTCCCCAGATCCTTGGTTCCCCCCCTCCCTGCTCCCCACCCTGTCCCAAGGCCTCTGGGATGAATTGTCAGGGTTTCCTCAGGGATTCTGCTCAGTTCAGCCCCACACTGTGTTGGGGGGGCGGTGTCTGTCCACACTCAGACCTACCTCAAGTGAAGCTCATAGACTGACACAGCACCAACAGAGACCATTTGGTCGTTGTAAAGACAGCTTCTTTAAAACAGCTATCCAATTAATCCCATCACTCTGCTGCTGTTTTCTCACAGCCCTGTTTTTTTGTTTCTTTCACTTGTTTATCCAGTTCCTTTTCGAAGATTCCTGTTCAATCCACTTCCATTGTCCTGTCAGGCACTGCATTCTGATCACCTTGACTCCTGCCCAAAATCCTTTCTCCTGGTTCTTATTACCTTAAAATTCTTCAACCTAGTGACTAGCCTCCAGCCTCTGGAAAGCTTCTCCTGATTTATTCTCTGAGCTTATGATTATGGACATCTTGATTAAATCTCATAACCTTCTCTGCTTGAATTAAGAATTGACGCTGTATGTATGAACAGAGAATGCCAGCATGGAGCTGTTTGGGACTGATAGACCGATGGTGCTGCCTGTTTCGTGCTGTTGATTCGAGCTACTTGCCCTCCGACGCACTCTCACTTTGTTGGTTGCAGCTTCTGAAATCCCTGGCTGCTCAGGGGCTGAGTTTGAATCAATTGTGCCACAATGAGACTGTGACCTCACTGTTACATCGTTGTACAACCCTGAGCTCTGTATCTGTTAGCATCCTCACCAGAAATCCAAACACAGCTAATCCTGCGGAGGGCAGATTGCTCTGGGAACCAATCCTTAGAAGCAACAAGAGAGCTACCATCAGGAAAATGTTGGTGTCAGGACAGTGAAATGGAGCTATCTGCCCTGTCGCAGATTAGAGAGTGTAGAGGGAGCTTTACTCTGTATCTAACCCCGTGCTGTACCTGCCCTGGAAGTGTTTGATGGGGACAGTGTAGAGGGAGCTTTACTCTCAGTTTAAAAGCGTAGAGGTAGTACGTGTGGTGCAGAGGTGGATTTCCTGCCTCTCAGCCGGAAAGGTTGGGTTGAAGAGCCACCCCAGCTGGAAATGTGTCACACGATGTTCAAAAACAGATGGATTCAAAACATTTCCCCAGCACGGTCTGTTTAACCAGTTTGTGATTTTACTTTATTTAAGAGTAGAGGAATCTTTACTCTGTTTCTAACCCCGTGCTGTCCCTGCCCTGGAAGTGTTTGATGGGGACAGTGTAGAGGGAGCTTTACACTGTTTCTAGCCCTGTGCTGTGCCTGCCCTGGGAGTGTTTGATGGGGACAGTGTAGAGGGAGCTTTACACTGTATCTAGCCCCATGCTGTCTCTGCCTTGGGAGTGTTTGGTTAAGGCAGAGCATAAGTATTAACTCTGATAACCAGTTGATACTGGTCAGTGGTGCTGTGTGTTGGGGTTCTCATTTGAATGAACTCATTTTAAAACTAAACGATCAGCTACTAGGTGCGATGATGTCGGTTGATTTTACAAAGTGACAACTGCTAAATAGAAAAGTTTTATTAAATATTTATAACCAAGTGCTTGTATCTTTTTGCTTGATGAATGATCTCATTGTACACATTTAATCTGAACACCCACAAGTTGTGTGCTGGATTGCAAATCCCAGCTCATGCCCTCAAATGACAAGTGAGTTAAGAACTAGTCCCAGACTCCTACCTGAGAGCGTCTGGCTGCTGTGCGAGGGAGCGAGGGGCTGTGTGACAGCTGCACCCAGCCAAGGCAAGTAGGGGGTAATCCCTCACCCTCCTGACTTGTGCCTTGTAGATGGTGGACAGGCTTTGGGGAGTCAGGAGGTGAGTTACTCACTGCAGGATTCCTAGCCTCTAACCTGCTCTTGTAACCACTCTGTTTATGTGATGTGTGCAGTTGAGTTTCTGGTCAATGGTAACCCCTAAAATGTTGATAGTGGGGGATTCAGTGATGGTAACACCATTGAATATCAAGAGGCAGTGGTTAATTTGTTTTTTATTGGAGGTGGTCATTGCCTGGCATTTGTATGGTGTGAATGTTTCTTGTTACGTCTAGCAAGTATTCTATTTTTTAAATCTATAATAAGGAGAGGCCAAAGTGAACAGAGAGGCCCTTTAAAGAATAGGCTGGGAAACAATAAAGGAGAAAATCACAAAATGGTAGAGGAGCTAAGTAAATACTTCAGAATCACAGTCAAGGACATTAAGTTGTTGTCATCACCTTAGCCTGCCTTCACTGAGCAATACAGAGACTGAAACTGCGCACACTGTTCCTACTGCGGTTACACCAGAATCCTGTGTAATTAAACATGACACTTTATTGCTGCCCTACCACCACATGCCATGAAGGTCTATGTGCCATGCTTCATTACTGTTTGTTCATTTTCAGTGTTCCTTCTACAAATAAGCCCAAGTTGATTTGATTTAAAAAGACTTTCAAGTTTCTTACCTTTTCAAAAAAAACTGTGTTCTACATTTCTGTTCTTATGACCAAAGTGAATGAATTCCCATTTCCCCTCGTGCAACCTTGCCATCACCCGTTTCACCTGTCTCTTTGTAGCCTCCAAGTCCTCTCCACAGTTGACATTTCCACATTACTTTGTATCATCAGCAAATTTTAGTATGTTACTTTCTGCCTCTTCGTCTGAGTCATTCATTTGTTCATTCATCTTCACTCAACTCCTGTCTGTTAGTGAAAACTATGCCTCAAGAATCACACTACACCAGGTTATAGTCCGACAGGTTTAATTGGAAGCACACTAGCTTTCGGAGCGACGCTCCTTCATCAGGTGGTTGTGGAGGACACAATTGTAAGGCACAGAATTTATAGAAAAAGTTTACAGTGTGATGTAACTGAAATTGCTATAAATTCTGTGCCTTACAATTGTGTCCTCCACAACCACCTGATGAAGGAGCGTCGCTCCGAAAGCTAGTGCTTCCAATTAAACCTGTTGCATTATAACCTGGTGTAGTGTGATTTTTTTTATCATTCGCAAGATAGCTCAGCTTTTTAAACAATAGGTGTGAAGTCTGTCTATGTCCTAATGCTATGTCAGACTAACAAACCTCAGTTTCACAGAGTTTTAAGCGGATTCATACAGTTTTTGAGCAAAATAAAAATGTAGTTCTGCAAAACCAAATTCACCTCACAAGCTTATTTGTGTGCACATGTAGGAGCGATAGATTGAATATGTGTGTGTGTATAATTAATATATATACACACACACACACACACACACACACACACGTGTAAGCTAGGTTAAGTGTGTGTATATGTGAAAGGGTGGGTGTGTGTGGTGAGTGTGACAGGACTATGTGTGTGCATATGAGAGAGAGCTTGTGTATGAGGGAGGGTCAGCGTGTGTATGTGAGAGAGTGCGAGAGACTGTATTGTGCAGTGGGGTCACCTGGAGTATGACATGAACCCAAGGACCTGGTTGAGATCATCCTCTTGGGTACCGAATTTTGCTATCAACTTCTGCTCGGCCACTCTGCATTGTTGCTTGGCCCAAAATCCACCTGGGAAGATGGTCACCCAAAGATCCAAGGCTGAATGTCCTGGACCGCTGAAGTGTTCCCTGACTGGGAGGGAACTTCCCGGCCTGGTGATTGTTGTGTGGTGTCCATTCATTCATTGTTGTAGCGTCTGCTCTGTGTCTCCAATGTGCCATGCCTCAGGGCATCCTTGCCTGCAGCGCATGAGATGGACAACATTGGCCGAGCCTCATGGGTACTTGCAATATACATGGTGACATGTACACGTCTTGCAGCAGCTGCTGTGGCAGGGTTGTATGGCGGTGTTGTCCTGAAGGCTGGGCAGTTTGCTACAAATCATGATCTGTTTAAGGTTTGGAGCTTATTTAAAGGTAATGACCTCCTCAGGAAACAGACATGGTACCCTTTGGTGTCCTGTACTTCCTGGGAGCCAAATAGCCAAGCCATGTTCTTCGCAGCCTGCAACACATTATCGATGAGAATAAGCACTTCACCAAGACCTTCCCCACACTTCCACTTCTCACCTTTAAACAATCACCAAACCTCCTTTGAACACTGGCTGCCACAGTTTCTGGGCCTTCTGATCGAGTCCAGTCGGCTGTAGATCGAAAGACTCTGTTGGGTGGAGGTGCACAGGTACGGTGCCCCCACATGATCCGAGGGCACTTCCACTCATACAGGGACAAACAGCGAGTGACCGAAACCTCCAGATCACTGGGAAAAACTCCACAGGCACTGCTGCACGAGGGGTCAAGAGTCATGTTCTTCCAAGATTTGTCAGCAGCTGTAATCGGAAAGAGGAAGTCCTTCGATGAAGTTAAGAGTCTGAGGAACCTGGGCATCCAGTGCCCCATGAGGTACCCGGTGGTGCGCCGTTTCAGCCACGAGGACTCTGTTTATAAGTTTGACTCGACGAATAAAGCCAAGAAATTTGTGGAAACTTTAAAATAGACCGACTGATCTGAAGAATATGGTTAATGTTTGTCCTCTTTTCCTTCTTTCCCTGTGTTTTCTCTTTTCCCTTTCTTTACTTTTTCCTTTCTCCCTAATCATTTTTTAGGGGAAAAAATCTTGGAATATGTTGTCCCTATTATATTTTTTATAACTGGATTTTGTCATGGGGAGTGTAATGGGTGCTCTTTGTTGATTTCCCCTTTTTTGTTCTTTTTCTCTTTTTAGTCATATTTGGGGTTGACGTGGAACTGAGGATGGGTGCAGGGCTTATCCTGACTTTGTCATCTTTTGTTGATTTAAGATCATCTCCTTGTTTACAAAGGCTGGGACATGGTCTGGGCTTGAAGGGGATGTGAAGGGGGGATGGGTGGGGTGAGTGCCCCCTATGGGCAGGGGGGAGAGTCTCCTGTTCAAGTTTTATAATTGGTTTACTTTGTAGTTTTTTTGATGGCAATAGTCGTTTGTACTTATGTTTGAGTAGGTTTTGTATACACTCTCTGAATATTCATTTACTTGTGCTCAGCGCTTTGTAAACAGGGCTCCCCCTCCTAGGGGCTTAAGGGTCTCTGAAAGGGGATATGGCTAAGTGGCTTGTTAAATGGTACACCTAGAGCCATAGAGTCGTAGAGATATACAGCATGGAAACAGACCCTTTGGTCCAAACCGTCCATGCCGACCAGATATCCCAACCTAATCTAATCACATTTGCCAGCACCTGGCCCACATCCCTCCAAACTCTTCCTATTCGTATACCCATCCAAATGCCTTTTAAACGTTGCAATTGTACCAGCCTCCACCATTTCCTCTGGCAGCTCATTCCGTACACGTTCCACCCTCTGCATGAAAAAATTGTCCCTTAGGTCTCTTTTATATCTTTCCCCTCTCACCCTAAACCTATGCCCTCCCCCACCCCAGAGAAAAGACTTTGTCTATTTATCA
Organism: Hemiscyllium ocellatum; assembly: GCF_020745735.1. NCBI lineage: Eukaryota > Metazoa > Chordata > Chondrichthyes > Orectolobiformes > Hemiscylliidae > Hemiscyllium > Hemiscyllium ocellatum. The sequence goes on from NC_083404.1 coordinate 141,766,341, forward strand.
TATTCATGCCCCTCATAATTTTGTAAACCTCTATAAAGTCACCCCTCAGCCTCCGAAGCTCGAGGGAAAACAGCCCCAGCCTGTTCAGCCTCTCCCTGTAGCTCAAATCCTCCAACCCTGGCAACATCCTTTTAGATTACTTTACTTACTTACAGTGTGGAAACAGGCCCTTCAGTCCAACAAGTCCACACCGACCCGCCGAAGCACAACCCACCCAGACCCATTCCCCTACATTACCCCTTCACCTAACACTACGGGCTATTTAGCATGGCCAATTCACCTAACCTAGATTGTGGGAGGAAACCAGAGCACCCGGAGGAAACCCACGCAGACACGGGGAGATTGTGCAAACTCCACACAGACAGTCACCTTGTAAATCTTTTCTGAACTCTTTCAAGTTTCACAACATGTTTACGATAGGAAGGAGACCAGAATTGCACTCAATATTCCAACAGTGGCCTGACCAATGTCCTGTACAGCCGCAACATGACCTGCCAACTGCTGTACTCAATACTTTGACCAATAAAGGAAGGCATACCAAACACCGCCTTCGCTATCCTATCTACCTGCGACTCCACTATCAATGAGCTATGAACCTGCACTCCAAGGTTTCTTTGTTCAGCAACACTCCCTAGGACCTTACTATTAAGTGTATAAGTCCTGCTAAGATTTGCTTTCCCAAAATGCAGCACCTCGCATTTATCTGAATTAAACTCCATCTGCCATTTCTCAGCCCATTGGCCCATCTGGTCCAGATCCTGTTGTAATCTGAGCTAACCCTCTTTGCTGTCCTTTACACTTCCAATTTTGATGTCATCTGCAAACTCACTAACTGTACCTCTTATGCTCACATCCAAATCATTTATATAAATGATGAAAAGTAGAGGACCCAGCACCTATCCTTGTGGCACTGCACTGGTCACAGGCCTCCAGTCTGAAAATCAACCCTCTGTCTTCTACCTTTGAGCCAGTTCTGTATCCAAATGGCTAGTTCTCCCTGTATTCCGTGAGATCTAACCTTGCTAACCAGTCTCCCATGGGGAACCTTGTCGAATGTCTCAAGGGAAGTCATTCGCCTGTTAAAAGGAAAAAAATGCTTTCGAGCCTTGAGAGGGAAAGGGTTGCAGGAAACCCACCTTGACGATGGGGAACTCCTGAAGTTACAACAGGGGGCATTATGATCGGGTATTCTTTTCATCCTTTACTACTAAAAGTAGGGAAGTGGCTATACTTATCCAGAAACATCTTCCATTCACATTATTAGAGCAGGTGAAAGATGAGCAAGGGTGGTTTGTGATACTCAAGGCCCTGATGCATAGGGAGGAATATGGCATTTTGAATGTCTATTGTCCTCTGGTGCATCCTGTCAAATTTTGATTAGTGCCTTTTCTAAGCTGAGTGCCATTAAATGCGGCACGTTATTATAGGGGGGGGGATTTCATTTGCCTTTTGGATCTGACAGTGGGCAAGATGCCTAGTGGGCCCCCAACTATCTCTTCACAGGTGCCTGACTTATGCGAGGAGTTAGAGCTGGTGGACATTTGGAGATGTCTTCACCCTCCTGGCAGGGACTTCACCTTTTTTTCAAACCTGCATAAATGTCATACGAGGATTGGTCTGTTTCTGGGACCCTCGATCCTTCTAGATTCGATTATAGGTTGTAAAACTGGGAACACAGCTATCTCTGATCACGCGGTGGTATATTTGGAGGTTAAGGCCAAGAGTGAGGGGCTAGGTTTGCGGCACTGGCGTTTGGATCCTTTTCTCTTCAAGGATTCCAAATTTGTGGAATGTGTTTTGAGGGAGTTTCGGGAGTTTTTGACTGTCATCTCAGGCACAGCTAGTAGTTCATCTATGCAACGGGAGACCACAAAGGTCTTTGTTGGGGGATTAGCTATTTCTTATTCGGCTAGCCGGAAACAGCAGAAGGGGGATCAGCATCGTCTACTTGAGACATGGCTGAAAGCCGCTGAGGTGGCACGTTTTGCATGGCCTTCGGTGGCCAAGCTACAACAGATCACATCCCTCTGGGCTGCCTTGAATTCAATACTTACACAAACCGCAAGGAAAGAACTTGCTTTTGCTGGACAAAGGCTGTTTGAGTATGGGGATAGGCCAGGGAAGTATTTAGCGTACCTGACTAGGAAAAAGCATGCTCCCCAATCCATTACTGCAATTAGACACAGCGCTGGGGTCCTCATATACGCTGCCAAAAGGCTTAATGAGGCTTTTCAGAGTTGTTATTCTGAATTGTATAGGTCTGAAGGTTGCGAAGATAGGTGGGCCAAGATGGAAGCCTTTTTTAAGAACGTGGACCTCCCAGGGGTAACCTTGGAACAGGCCTCTCTCCTTAATGCCCCCTTGACAGTTCAGGAAATACAGGAGACAGCTAGGCAGCTTCAGAGTGGGAAAGCACCTGGCCCTGATGGTCCCTCCGGTGAGTTTTATAAGGAGTTTATAGGGATTCTGTACAAATCACTCCTATATGCATGAACACCGACCACCATCTTTGAGAGAAGCTAATATTCCCCTTATGCTTAAGAGGTGGAAGGTTCCTGAGGGTTCTGCCTCATACAGGCCCATCTCTCGATTAAATTCAGATTTTAAGATTCTGTCTAAAATGTTGGCGCTGAGTTTGGAGAAGGTGTTCCCCCATATTGTTAAAGAGGACCAGACAGGTTTTATAAGGGGTTGTGGGTCCTTTAATAATATTAGAAAGTTGAGGAATATGGTCCAATCATGTCAGCAATGATCGATCTGTGGGTTGGTGATTTCCTTAGATGCAGAGAAAGTGTTTGACTGAGTGGAATGGCCGTGTCTCTTTTATGTCTTAGAACAGTTTGGGTTGGGTGGGGTCTTTACAAGGTGGGTGGAGGTTTTATATTGCTACCCTCTGGCCATGGTCATCACCAACAGGGTGAAGTCTGGGAATTGATAGGGGTAGTTGGCAAGGCTACCCCCTCTCACCGCTGATGTTTACGTTGGTGATAGAGCCGCTGGCAGAGGCCGTTCGTCAGAAGGTCCACATAACCGCTCCGGAAGTGGGATCGAGGGCACACAAGATTACACTGTATGTGGATGATGTCCTTCTGTTTGTATCGAACCTGATCACCTCCATATCCTATTTGATACAATTTATCAATTCATTTGGGGCTATTTCAGGATTTAAGACCAACATTGCAAAATCTGAGGCTGTGCCTTTGGGAGATCTTAAGTGCCAGAGGCTGAAGGTGGTCGTAGGTTCCCCTTTAAGTGGTCACGGGCAGGTTTCTGATATCAAGGTATTTTTATTACCCTCATGTTTGATCAGACTAACTTTCCTCACCTTCTTGACCATAATCGGCAGGATCTCCAGAGATGGGAGGCTCTTCCAGTTCCGTGGTTGGGCCGAGTAGCTCTTATTAAGGTGAATGTCCTCCCTCATTTACTTTATCCCATGTGTATGCTCCCTATAAGTTTCCACTAAACTGACCTGGGAAACATTACGGGTTGGTTTAGTTCCTTTGTCTGGCATCATCAAACTTACTAAATTGCAGTTGCCTTAAGGATGGGGAGGAGTTGATTTCCCAGACAGCAGGAGTATCAATTGAGTTCCCTGCTGTCCTTTGTGTGCGATTGGGCAGCTAACGTTCCAGGGTCAGTAGGGCTGGATATCAAGGCCTCCCAGGCACAGTGCCTTCTTATTGACCTGTTGTTCATGGATAAGGTGAGGACAGTTATGGACCAATAGGACCACCTATTGTTGTTAGTACGGTCAAGGCATGGAGTGCGATGCATCAGAGTGAGGGTTGTTTATCCAAGACTTCGCCACTTACACCTATAGTTGGCACGTCAGGGGTGATGGACTCAGGGCAGCGAGAGGAGTTTCCAGTTTGGGAGAGTTGTTTGAGGGGGAGGTTATGATGTCCTTTAAGCAATTGAGCCGCAAATACGGGTTGCCCAGCCGAAATCTTTTCTGTTTTTTTTCCCGTTAGGGATTTCATCCAGAAGAGGACTGCACTTCTCACTAAGCCCTATACGCCCGATACAGAGAGGCTGCTGCCACGCTCCACAAGCACCCTTTCAGTTAGTGTCCTCTATCGCCTGCTGGGTGGCAGGGCCTGTTATATGAGGTCTGGGAGCAAGAGCTGGGAGTAGAGATCTCTTCTGAAACATGGGAGAACATATGGGAGAATGCTCGAAAGATCTCAATCTGTAACAGGACATGCGCTACACAGTTAAAAGTTCTGCACAGGGTTCATCTGGCACTGGACCATCTGGCGAAGTTTATAAAAGGGGCATCTCCAATGTGCCCCAAATGTGAAATAAGTGTAGGTACTCTTACCCATTGCTTCTGGACTTACCACAGGCTCTGTGTTTATTAGAGCGCTGTGTGGGAGAGATAGGGAAGGTTTTAAGGATGGAAGTTAAAGTAGACCCGACATCTCTCCTCCTAGGTCTACCAAATTTATCATCTTTAGATGAGCATGGGAAGAAACTGTTCAATATTCTTACACACTGTGCACTGAAGAATATTCTGATGAATTGGGTATCTGAAAACCCACTGGGCTTACTGGGATGGCAAAAATTAATTATGGAACACATTCTTTCGGATTTTTTCACGAATATGGTGCACCACACGACAGATATTTTTTATAAGACATGGTGGCCTTTTCTGAGTTATTTGGATACAGATTTGTCTGCTATTTGAACTAGGACTTTCGTTTAACCAGGGTGGTTAGGTTTGTGAGCCCTGGGCCCTGGGAAGAGGACTCCTGAGTAAATACGGGTATATATATACAACTCTCGTGTTTTTTATTTGGGAGCTTTGTGCCGAGCATTGTTACTCTGTTCTTTTATTTTTTTTCAGTCAATTGCTTATTTATTGGTGTTGTTTTGCACAGTGTTTTGTTTTATAGGGTAGGTTAGTAAATAGTGGTTGTGTTATAATTTATGTTTTTGTTTATTATACTGGTTTTTTATAACTTTATACTTGGAATATTGTGTACAGTTCTGGTCCCCATATTTTGGGAAGGATGTGGGAGCATTGGAAAAGGTGCAGAGGAGATTTACCAGAATGTTGCCTGGTCTGGAGGGAAGGTCTCATGAGGAAAGGCTGAGAGACTTGGGTGTGTTCTCATTGGAAAGAAGGCGGTGAAGAGAGAATTTGATAGAGACTTAGAAGATGATCAGAGGATTAGATAGGGTAGACAGTGGAAGTCTTTTTCCAAGGATGATGACATCAGCTTGTACAAGGAGACCTAACTACAAATTGAGGGGTGATAGATTTAAGACAGATGACAGAGGCAGAGAGTGGTAAGGGCGTGGAATGCCATACCTGCTAATGTAGCCAACTCAGCCAAATTAGGGAGATTGAAACAATCCTTCGATAAGCACATGGATGATCATGGGATAGTGTAGGGGGACGAGCTGAGAATAGTTCACAGGTCAGCGCAACATCGAGGGCCGAAGGGTCTGTTCTGCGCTGGATTGTTCTATGTTCTATATTTTTGTAAAGTTGAAAAAAGTTTTTTTTTGCATAATAAATATATTTACAAAAAAAAAACAGATCATTGTTCATAGCAAACTGCCCGGGCTTCATGACAACAACACCATACAACCCTGCCACAGCAGCTGCTGCGAGATGTGTCAGAGTATCCACACGGGTAACACCATTACACATGGGGACACCTCCCACCATGTACGTAGTGATTACTCATGATTCGGCCAAATGCAGTCTATCTCATATGCTGTAGGTAAGGATGGCATGAGGCATGTTACATTGGTGAGACTGAGCAGACGCTATGGCAACGGATGAACGGACAACACACAACAATCACCAGGCAGGAGTGTTCCCTCCCAGTTGCGGAACACTTCAGCGGTCCAGGACATTCGGCCACTGACCTTTGGGTGACTATCCTCCAAGGTGGACTTTGGGACAAGCAACAATGCAGAGTGGCTGAGCAGAGGCTGATAGCAAAGTTTGGTACCCATGGGAATGGCCTCAACCGGGACCTTGGATTCACGTCACACTACAGGTGATCCCATTGTACGATACACACTCTCTATCTATCTCTCTCTCACTTACCCACACACACACCACTACATACTCTCACACCCATGCAGACCCCCCTCACACACAAGCTTTCTCTCATATGCACACACATCCCCCCGCACTCACACCAACACATGCACCCTCTCACACATACCCCATTACTCATACACACAATCTATCACGTGCACTCACACACACACATCCACACTCACAAGCACAATCTATCGCTCCTACATGTGCACACATATAAGTTTATGGAGTGAATTTGTTATTGCAGAATTACATTTTATTTTGCTCAAAAACTGCATGAATCCTGAAACTATCTAGAGGATTTGTCAGTCTGATATTGCATTGGGTCACAGACAGACTTCACACCTATTGTTTAAAAAGCTGAGCTACCTTAAGAATGTAAATTAAAAGAAGTTCCCTACAGCATGGAAACAGGTCCTTCGGCCCAACATGTCCACACCAACCCTCCGAAGAGTAACCCACCCAAACCCATCCCCCCCTGACTAACGTACCTAACACGACGAGTAATTTAGCATGTCCAATTCACCTTGTCTATGCACATCTTCCAACTTGGGGAGGAAACCAGAGCACCCGGAGTAAACCCACGCAGACACGGGGAGAACATCCAAACTCCACACAGACAGCCGCCCAGGACTGGAATCGAACCTGCGTCTCTAGCGCTGTGAGACAGCAGTGCTAACCACCGTGCCGCCCCTTACATAGCAAAGAACAGAAACCAGCATATCCCATTCTAAAAGATGAAAGTTTTAATCTAAGATGGTTTACTGTATCACCTCTCCATGCCACTGAACTCCTTTGGCTATAAATTCTGTGAGCATGGTCTTAACCCCGACAACCACCTGATGAAGGAGCGACACTCCGAAAGGATTCCAAATAAACCTGTTGGACTATAACCTGGTATTGTGTGATATTTAACTTTATCCACTCAGTAGAGACAGTGATGGTGTTGATCCTTTAACTGGACATGTGTAATTACGTACAGGGAGCGGAAGTAGGCCATTCAGCCCTTCAGTATACTCCACAACAATAACTTGAAACACTACCTACCCCAATATAACCTTTCAGCTCCTGTGCTTAACAGGAATCTATCAACCTCTGCCTTGAAAAGTTTCAAAGTCTAGGTTTCCACTAACTTTTCAGGAAGAACATTTTTGCAAGATTGCAGTGAGTTGTGTGTTAATTATTGTTTTTTAAATACCTTGTTAACAACAGTCCAACTGACCTCATTAGTCCTCCATTTCCTATCGTACCAAACAAGGTAACTGCCAAGAAAACCCAGCCTGGTGTTCAGGGGGTGTGTGATTAGGGATAAATGTAGAGTTAGAGGGTTGGGGAATGGCTATGGGTGGGAGACTCTTTGGAGGGTTGGTATGGATTTGTTGGGCCAAATGGCCTGTTTCCACACGAGGGATTCTATGGTTCTATGAATTCAGAGTAGGAACAAATTACTGCTGATTCTGGAATCTGTACTGAAAACAACAGATCACAGTCGGTCAAGCAGCATCCATGGAGGGAGAGCAAGCGAAAGATTCACTGTCTCTCCATAGTTGCTGCCTAACCTGCTGTGATTTCTAGAATTCACAGTGACTGCCTGATGAATTCAGCTTTCTACTTGCTCCAAAGGACCCCTGTGTCACCTCCCACAAAACTGCAGGCAGGGGCATGATCTACAGGCATCCCTTTCCCATTGGCATTAGCATCTGGCATCTGCCAATTTGTTGTGGCAATCCTGGCTCATCTCTGATCGAAGAGCAGTGTGCTCTGGAAACAGACTGGCATTGCAGGGCACACCAGCAACTAATGTGGAAAGGCTGCAGCGATGACAGGTAGTACCGAGGGGTGGGCACCCAGCTCACAGTCTGCTCATTCACTCACTTACTGCCGACCTGCTGGGTGACAACATCCCTGCCACTGCAGTCTGAGGAGTCTGGGGTCTCATAGCAACCAGTTGGAGGTGGACGAGTAATAGAGCTAACATAATGGAGGAAATCTACCGCCCCCAGTCAGCAGTGTGGACTCCTTGTGTCACATTGTCTGGGTAAGTCCTTGGAGGATGTGGGCCACAGGCATGTCCATTAAGTCTGTCTGTGAGGGACTGGGGGAGAACAGCAAAGCATGCTGAGAAGTGTTCATGGTGGGGGTGGGCATGGGATTGGTATCTGACCAGAGCAGGACTGTACTTCTTGTGCCAAGGGCTCAGTGGGCAGGTGGAGGCTCATGAACATGGATTGGGTGGGGACCTGGGGAGGTGTGAAGCCTGTGGGAAGGGGATCTGGATGTTTGAGCACCCCCCACCCCCTTAAGGCAGTCTACTGGCCGAGGAACATTCACTATCACTTTCCATCAGGGAAAAGGTGGGGTAAATCCTTCAATCTGTGAAGGTCAGGGACTGTAGCACACAGCGGTGTGGCAGGTTTTAGTGGGAAACAATATTACACATGGACCATATACTGTACAGGACTTGGGCATGCAGGATTCCTGCCCATTGGGAAACACTGACCCTTGGCCTCCCTGTGTGGTCCAAGATCAGGGAGGACTCATCCATTGCTGGACAACTCATTGACAGCTACACTTCTGAGCCCAGACGCTGTCACACAATAGGCATGTTGTAGGATGAGGAAGACCCAAGGGGTCAGCCTGTGTACACTTGTTCTCTGGCTCCCAGCATAGACCTTCGTCCCTGTGGCTATGAGGTAATTCTGGGCAGACTGACACATAGCGATGAACATCCAAGTGTACAGTTAGAGTGATAAATTCATACAAAAGTTCAGAATTATTTACACATCATTGTCACCCATGTCCCCAGAGTGCCCTCAATACGTCTCAGTGTTGCCCCTGGATTGGTGGATGGGGTGCAGGGAGTCTGCTCTGATGTGGAGCCATTGACCCTGGAGATTTGGTTGAATGACCTCAGGGGCATTTGGATTGAGACGGCAGAGACAGGATGAGCTTCCTCGGGGTGAACTGCCAAAGGTCAGTGATGGTGGCAGGCGGAACCTCAGGAGGGAGGGTCTTGTGTTCCTCCCCGAGCTGGGACCTCCTGACACTGCCCTGTCTCCTTGTGAGGACAGGGCACATCCAGTTAGCACTAGGTTGCCTGTTGCCCCTGTTGTCTGGGTTAATGGTGTGTACCTGAGGGGACTGGGCCTGGTTCACTGTGGCACTCCCAAACCTGTCCATGAAAGCAGTCAGTCAGTCGTGTGATTAACCACATAGCCACACACATACCTGCTTGCTGCTCCTGACCATCCTCCACCCTCACCTCTCTCTGCATGGGTGTGATATCTCTTCTGACTCCACAGGGTCCTCTCCTGCCTGAGGCTGGGCAAGTGCCTGATCATCGACAGTCCTGTGAGTGTCAGTGGCCTGGACGATTCTTCCTCAGCCAGCTGAGCAGTTGCTTGTGGTCCCACACACTCGGTATCTGAGCTGAGGTAGCCTTGCTGCTGCTTCCTCTAAGGGCTCAGGACTGTTCTCAGAGGGCCAGGAGGTGGTTCTGGGCATCTGACTGTTTCTTCATAGAGATACTGTCAGTCTCTACCTTGAATATACTTTACAAGACTGTAAGACTATAAGATATCAGAGTACAATTAGGCCGTTTGAACTGTTCAGTCTGTTCCACCATTCGATCAAGACTGATACATTTCTCAACCCCATTCCCCCAACTTTTCCCATAATCCTCGATCGTTTTACCAATCAAGAAACTATTCTTGTTTTAAATACACTTACTGTCTTGGCCCACACAGCTCTCTTTGACAATGACTTACCAGCCCCTGACTGAAGAAATTCCTTCACATCTCAGGTCTAAAACGTTGCCCTTTCACTCTGAGGCTGTGCCCTCAGTTACGAGCCTCTTCTAATCACGGAAATATTATCCCCATGTCCACTCTATCCAGGTCTGTCAGTATGATTAGATTAGATTAGATTCCCTACAGTGTGGAAACAGGCCCTTCAGCCCAACAAGTCCACACCGACCCGCCGAAGAGCAACCCACCCAGACCCATGCCCCTACATTTACCCCTTACCTAACACTACGGGCAATTTAGCATGGCCAATTCACCTGACCCGCACATCTTTGGACTGTGGGAGGAAACCGGAGCACCCGGAGGAAACCCACGCAAACACGGGGAGTATGCGCAAACTCCACACAGGCAGTTGCCTGAGGTGGGAATTGAACCTGGGTCCCTGGCACTGTGAGGCAACACTGCTAACCACTGAGTCACCGTGTCGCCCCTAAGATGTGGGCTCAGCCGGGATTTGAACACGGGTTTGCCTCGTAAGTCTGCGCAATAGAAGACCCAAAGCTAGAATTGTACCCCTAGACCAACAGGCTACAAACAACATGTACAGAGATCTTCTTACACACCTCTGCAGCGTGCTGTAAATTCAATCAGATTTCCAACCCCCTCCCCTGCCACCAACAATCATTCCAAAATTCGAGTACAGACATAGATCCTTAACCACTCATCATAGGCAAGTCCTTCATACCTGAGATTGTTCTTGTAAACACATGGACCTCTCCAAGGCCAGCACAGCTTTCCTTAGATGTGCCCCAAAACTGCTCACAATTATCCAAATGCAGGCTGCCCAGAGCCTGATACAGTCTCAGCAGTACGTCCCTGCTCTTGTATTGCAACCTTCTTGAAATGAATGCTAACATTGCATTTGCCTTCCCAACTGCCACTGAACCTTAACATTAACCTTAAGGGAATCCTGAACTAAGACTTCTAAGTCCCTTTGCACTTCAGATTTCTGAAGCCTTTCCACGTTTAGAAAAAGATCTATGTCTCGATTCTTCCAACCAAAGTGCATAAACTTTCCCAATCGCCTTGCTTACCTTTTGCAGTCTTTGCGCTTCCTCAACATTACCTATTCCTCCACCTATCTTTGTGTCACCTGCAAACTTAGCAACAATGCCCTCAGTTCCTTCATCCAGATTATCAATGTCTCATGTGAATTGTTGTGGTCTCGGCACTGACCCCTGAGGAACTCCACTAGCTACCAGCTGCCATCCTGAAAAAGATCCTTTATCCCCACTCTGCCTCTTGCCAGTCAGCCGATTCTCTATCCAGAGGAGAAATGAGGACTGCAGGTGCTGGAGAACAGAGTCAAGAGTGTGGTGCTGGAAAAGCACAGCAGGTCAGGCAGTATCTGAGGAGCAGGAGAATCGACGTTTCAGGCATAAGCCCTTCATGCTGCCTGACCTGCTCTGCTTTTCCTGCACCACACTCTCAATTCTCTATCCAGGCCAGGAAACTACCCTGAACACCATGAGCTCTTATGTAGCAGCCTCTTGTGTGGCACCTTGTCACCTTCTGAAAATCCGAGTCGAGACTATAGTGCTGGAAAAAGTGCAGCAGGTCAGGCAGTGACCTTCTGAAAATCCAAATACAGTAGATCACATCCATTGGCTCATTACCTCCTCCAAGGATTCTCACTGATTTGTCATGCATGACCTCCCCTGACAAAGATAAATATGCAGGGAAAGATTAAAGAAAGCTAGCTGGAAATATTAAAACATATAGTTAGACTTGCTATAAGTATTTTTAAAAGAAATTAACAAACTGGTCCTACAGAAAGTAATTCTGGAGAATTAGATCATAAGGCCATGAAATATGTGAGCAGAATTAGGCCATTCATTAATATTTATATATTGACAAGGTTCCACATGTTAGACTGGTTAGTAAAGTTACATCACATGAGATTCAGGGTGGGTTTGCCAATTGGATACAAAATTGGCTTGACAGTAGGAGATAGAGGGTGATGGTGGCGGGTAGTTTTCTGTGACTAGTGGTGTGCGCAAGAATCAGTGCTGGGTCCACTGCTGTTTGTCATGAAATAAACCATTTGGCTGACAATATAGGAAGTATGGTTAATAAGTTTGTAGATTACATAAAAATTGGTGGTGTGGTAGATATTGCATAAGGTTATTTAAGATTACAATGTGATCTTGATCAATTGGGCCAATGGGGAAGTTGAGGGGTGACTTTACAGGGGTTTATGAGGGAATAGGTAAGATGAACAGCAAAACCCTTTTCCACAGGTTAGGGGAGTCCAGAATTAGTGGGCATACTTTTAAGGTCAGATGAGAAAGATTTTAAAGGGACCTGACAGGCAACGTTTTCACACAGAGGATGGTGTGTGTGTGTGTGTGTGTGTAATTGAAATGAACTGCCAGAGGAAGTGGTAGATGCAGATACAATTACAACACTCAAAAGACATTTGGATAGATACGTGAATAGGAAAGGTTTGGAGAGATATGGGCCAAACACAGGCAAATTGAACGAGTTTAGTTTGGGAAACTCAGTCAGCATGGATGAGTTGGACCCAAGGGTCTGTTTCCATGCTGTTTGACTCTATGACTCTCGTTGCCTGCCTTTGCACAATCATATGCTTTTTGTTTAACTTTCAACATTTCTTGTTGACTATAATTGGCAGGACCTCACCTTAGACTTTTTCCTACTTGTTGACTGTAGCCTTGTATTCTGAAATACTCCCCTGATGTGGAACCTAGCGGGGAAGACAGTAGAGCAAAAATGGCAGGAGTTTGTGGGTATATTTGAGGACCCTGTACAGAGGTTCATCCCCAAGAAAAGAAAGATTATCCGGGGAGGGATTAGACAGCCATGGCTGACAAAGGAAGTCAGGAAATGTTTTAAAGAAAAAGAGAGATCCAATAAAGCGGCCAAGAGCAGTGGGAAATCAGAAGATTGGGAAGGCTACAAAAACAAACAGAGGATAACAAAGAGAGAAATAAGGAAGGAGAGGATCAAATATGAAGGTAGGCTCGCCAGTAATATTAGAAATGAGAGTAAAAGTTTCTTTCAATACATAAGAAACAAACGACAGGCAAAAGTAGACATTGGCCACTTCAAACTGATGCTGGAAGCCTAGTGATGGGAGATAAGGAAATAGCAGGAGAAGTTAACAAGTACCTTTCCGTCAGTCTTCACAGTGGAAGACATGAAGTAATATCCCAACAATTAAAAGGAGTCAGGGGGCTGAGTTGAGTATGGTTGCCATTACAAAAGAGAAAGTGCTAGAAAAGCTAAAAGGTCTTAAAATTGATAAATCTCCTGGCCCCGATAGGATACACCCTAGAGTTCTGAGAGAGGTGGCTGAGGAAATAGTGGAGGCATTGGTTGAGATCTTTCAAAAGTCATTGGAGTCAGGGAAAGCCCCGGATGATTGGAAGATCGCTGTTGTAACCTCCTTGTTCAAGAAAGGATCAAGACAAAAGATGGAAAATTATAGGCCAATTAGCCTAACCTCGGTTGTTGGTAAAATTCTAGAATCCATCATTAAGGATGAGGTTTCTAAATTCTTGGAAGAGCAGAGTCTGATTAGAACAAGTCAACATGGATTTAGTAAGGGGAAGTCATGTCTGACAAACCTGTTGGAATTCTTTGAAGAAGTGACAAGTAGGTTAGACCAGGGAAACCCAGTGGATGTGGTATATCTAGACTTCTAAAAGGCCTTTGATAAGGTGCCATGCGGGAGACTGCTGAGCAAGGTGAGGGCCCATGGTGTTTGAGGTGAGCTACTGGTATGGATTGAGGATTGGCTGTCTGACAGAAGGCAGAGAGTTGGGATAAAAGGTTCTTTTTCGGAATGGCAGCCAGTGATAAGCGATGTCCCGCAGGGTTCAGTGTTGGAGCCGCAGCTGTTCACATTATATATTAATGATCTGGATGAGGGGACTGGGGGCATTCTAGCGAAGTTTGCCGATGATACGAAGTTAGGTGGACAGGCAGGTAGTACTGAGGAAGTGGGGAGGCTACAGAAGGATCTAGACAGTTTGGGAGAGTGGTCCAGGAAATGGCTGATGGAATTCAACGTGAGCAAATGCGAGATCTTGCACTTTGGAAAAAAGAATAAAAGCATAGACTACTTTCTAAACAGTGAGAAAATTAGTAAAGCCAAAGTACAAAGGGATCTGGGAGTGCTAGTCGAGGATTCTCTAAAGGTAAACATGCAGGTTGAGTCTGTGATTAAGAAAGCGAATGCAATGTTGTCATTTATCTCGAGAGGGTTGGAATATAAAAGCACCGTTGTGCTACTGAGACTTTATAAAGCTCTGGTTATACCCCATTTGGAGTACTGTGTCCAGTTTTGGTCCCCACACCTCAGGAAGGACATACTGGCACTGGAGCATGTCCAGTGGAGATTCACACGGATGATCCCTGGAATAGTTGGTCTAACATACGAGGTACGGCTGAGGATCCTGGGATTGTATTCATTGGAGTTTAGAAGATTAAGGGGAGATTTAATAGAAACTTACAAGATAATACATGGCTTAGAAAGGGTAGACGCTAGGAAATTGTTTCCATTAGGCGAGGAGACTAGGACCCGTGGATACAGCCTTAGAATTAGAGGCGGTCAATTCAGAACAGAAATGTGGAGACATTTCTTCAGCCAGAGAGTGGTGGGCCTGTGGAATTCATTGCCGCAGAGTGCAGTGGAGGCCGGGACGCTAAATGTCTTCAAGGCAGAGATTGATAAATTCTTGATGTCACAAGGAATTAAGGGCTACGGGGGGAATGCTGGTAAGTGGAGTTGAAATGCCCATCAGCCATGATTGAATTGCGGAGTGGACTCGATGGGCCGAATGGCCGGCCTTACTTCCACTCCTATGTCTTATGGTCTTATAATGTTATGTGTTACTTACATAAATGAACTGGATTGGAATGTACAAGGCATAATTAATAAATTTACGGATGATACAAAATTAGGAGGCAGCGTTGATAGCGAGGCAGGTCATCAAAAATTACGGAGGAATCTTGATCGAATGGGCTGAAGTTTGGCAAGTGTGAAGTGTTACACTTTGGTAAGTCAAATCAAGGAAGGACTTATACAGTAAATGATAAGATCCTGAAAAGTGTTTTGGAGTAGAAGGATCTAGAAGTACAAATACATAGTTTGTTGAAAGCGGTGTCACAGGTAGACAGGGTGGTGAAGAAGGCATTTAGCATGCTGGCTTTCATCGGCCGAGACATTGAGTATAGGCGTTGGGACAATATGTTATAGTTGTAGACGTTGTTGGGAGTATTGTGTACAGTTTTGGTCACCCTGTTATAGGACGGACATAGTTAAACTGGAAGGAGTGCAAAGAAGATTTACGAGGTTGTTGGAAGAACTAGTAGGCCGGAGTTATAGGGAGAGGTTGGCCAGGGTAGGACTTTATTCCTTGGAAAGTAGAAGAGGGAGAGGTGACCTTATTGAGTTTATAAAATCATAAGGGGCATAGATAGGATGAATGCATATAGTCTTTTTCCCAGGGGTGAAGAATTGAAAACTAGGTTTATGGTTAGAGAGGAAAGATTTACAAACAACCTGAGGGGCAACGTCTTCATGTAGAGAGTGTTGTGTATGTGGAATGGGCTGCCAGAGAAAATGATTCAAGCAGGTACAATGGTAACATATAGAGTCATGGAGATGTACAGCATGGAAACAGACCCTTTGGTCCAACCTGTCCATGCCGACCCGATATCCCAACCCATTACAGTCCCACCTGCCAGCACCCAGCCCATATCCCTCCAAACCCTTCCTATTCATCAACCCGTCCAAATGCCTCTTAAATGTTGCAATTGTACCAGCCTCCACCACTTCCTCTGGCAGCTCATTCCATACAGTTAGCACCTTCCGCGTGAAAAAGTTGCCCCTTAGGTCTCTTATATCTTTCCCCTCTCACTCTAAACCTATGCTGTCTAGTTCTGGACTCTCTGACCCCAAGGGAAAGACTTTGTCTACTTATCCTATCCATGCCCCTCATAATTTTGTAAACCTCGATAAGGTCACCCCTCAGCCTCTGACACTGCAGGGAAACAGCCCCAGCCTGTTCAGCCTCTCCATATAGCTCAAATCCTCCAACCCTGGCAACATCCTTGTAAATCTTTTCTGAACCCTTTCAAGTTTCACAACATCTTTCTGATAGGAAGGAGACCAGAATTGCATGCAATATTCCAACAGTGGCCTAACCAATGTCCTGTACAGCCGCAACATGACCTCCCAGCTGCTGTACTCAATACTCTGACCAATAAAAGAAAGCATACTAAACGCTTTCTTCACTATCATATCTACCTGCGACTCCACTTTCAAGGAGCTATGAACCTGTACTCCAAGGTCTCTTTGTTCAGCAACACACCCTAGGACCTTACCATTGAGTGTATAAGTCCTGCTAAGATTTGCTTTCCCAAAATGCAGCACCTCGCAATTATCTGAATTAAACTCCATCTGCCACTTCTCAGCCCATTGGCCCATCTGATCAAGATCCTGTTGTAATCTGAGGTAATCCTCTTCCCTGTCCACTACACCTCCAATTTTGGTGTCATCTGCAAACTTACTAACTGTACCTTTGATACATATATGGATGGGGAGGGTTTAGAGGGACTAAATGTGGGCAAATGGAATTAGCTGATTGGACCCAGTGGTCAGCATGGACCAGTTTGGGCCAAAGGGCCTGTACTGTTCTATGTTCAGTCATAGAGTAATACAACATGGTAACAGGCCCTTCAGCCCTCAATGTTGTGCCAGCCTTTTATCCCACTCTAAGATCAGACTAACCTACATACCCTCACTATACGATCTTCCATGTGCCTATCCAAGAGTCACATAAATGTCTCCAACATATCTGTGGCATGGTGTCTCAGTGGTTAGCGCTGCTGCCTCACATCACCAGGGATATAGGTTTGATTCCATCCTTTGTTCACTGTCTGTGTTGGATTTACACATTCTCCCCGTGGCTGTGTGGGTTCCCCCCCACAATCCAAAGATGTGTAGGTTAGTGAATTGGCCATGCTAAATTGCCCATAATTCTTAGTGTTCAGGGATGTGTAGGTTAGGTGCATTAGTAATGGGTAAATGTAGAGTTATAGAGTAGGGAAATGGGTCTGGGTGGATTACTGTTCAAGGGTGTGTATGGACTTGCTGGGCCAAATGGCATGTTTCCATAGGGTAGAGAATCTAAGTTTTAATGCCACTGCTGGCAGTGCATTCCATGCACCCACCACTTTCTGAGTCAGGAACCTATCTCTGACATCTCCCCGAGACCTTCCTCCAATCACCTTAAAATTATGCCCCTCATGATAGACATTTCCACTCTGGGAAAATGTCTCTGGCTATCTACTGTATCTGTGCCTCTTAACATCATGTACACCTCTGTCAAGTTACCTCTCATCCTTTTTCACTCCAATGAGAACTGTATGTGTCTATCACTGCATAGTCGCTGACCTAACCTTTACCCCTTTTCCTGTTGCCTGTAGCCAGCTTTGTTTTCACGCCTTTGTAATTGCCCCCTTGTGTTCGTTCTGCTGTCCCTAAAACTGAATGTAACAGCAATTGTATTGTGGTTGCAGCTACCTAGAGGCTCTTTGACTATGAGTTAATTAATTAATCCTAGCTCATTGCACAATAGCAGGCACCGGAAAGCTTATTCTTGGGTCAGCTCCAGAGCACTGAGAAAATGTGTTTCAAATGTCTAATGAGCATTTGATGCCTTGTTTCCAAGTGCAGCTAGGACTCTTATCAAGGGCAATAAAAGTATAAATGTCTTTATTGTGATGTGTTAGTGTGAATAGAGATATGTTTGTCTAGGTTCTTGATAACCATAATGTGGACGTGCTGGTGTTAGACTGGGGTGGGCAATGTTAAAAATCACAACACCAGGTTATAGTCCAACAGGTTTACTTCGAAACACTAGCTTTGAAAGCACTGCTCATTCATCAAATAACTTTGGATGAGGTTCATAACACATAGAATTTATAACAAAAGATTACAGTATCATGCAATTTAAATGATATAACTTTTATAAGCTCTGAGTTATTTTTACAGACACAATGTAGGTGTTCCACGGTGATCATCAGTTTGCATTTTGTATCCCCAGTCTAGAGGAGACTACATCGTGAGCAGCAAATGCAGTAGACTAGATTGAGTGGAGTGCAGATAAAGCACTGCTTCACCTGGAGGGTGTATGTGGGCCCTTGGGTACTGAGGAGGGAGGAAGTAAACGGGTAGGTGTTCCACCATCTGTGGTTACAGGGAAAGGTGTTGAGGGGGTGTGGGACATGTTGGGAGTGAAGGAAGAGTGGGCCAGGCTGTCCTGGAAGAAATGGTTCCTGCTGAAGGTTGATGGGGTGGGAAGAATACATAGGCAGAAGTGAGCTGAAAATGTGTTGCTGGAAAAGCGCAGCAGGTCAGGCAGCATCCAAGGAACAGGAAATTCGATGTTTCGGGCATAAGTCCGAATTCCTGATGAAGGAATCCTGAAGAAGGATTATGCCCAAAACGTCGATTCTCCTGTTCCTTGGATGCTGCCTGACCTGCTGCGCTTTTCCAGCAACACATTTTCAGCTCTGATCTCCAGCATCTACAGACCTCACTTTTTCCCCATAGGCAGAAGTGAGTACTGCAGATGCTGGAGATTAGAGTCAAGATTAGAGTGGTGCTGGAAAAGCACAGCAGATCAGGCAGCATCCGAGGAGTAGGAAAATCCACATTTCGGGCAAAAGCCCTTCATCAAGAAGGGAAAAAATAGATGTCTAATGGTAGCTGATAATCCTTTGGATATGGGAACATGGGCTGGAGAATGATCAGAGGGTGGGGGGGCAGGACACAAGCCTAGCCACCTTGGCCGACCCATTGTCTCAGCATGCTCCTGCCCCACCGAACTCATTTCTACCTACCTCGACACTGTCCTATCCCTCCTAATCCAGGACCTCCCCACATAAGTTCGAGACACCATCCACGCCCTCCACCTCCTCCAAGACTTCCGTTTCCCCGGCCCCCAACACCTCATCTTCACCATGGACATCCAATCCCTCTACACCTCCATCCGCCATGACCAGGGCCTCCAAGCCCTCAGTTCTTCCTCTCCCGATGTCCCCACCAGTACCCTTCCATTGACACTCATTCATTTGGCTGGACTGGTCCTCACCCTTAATTTCTCCATCGAATCCTCCCACTTCCTCCAGACCAAAGGGGTAGCCTTGGGCACCCGTATGGGCCCCAGCTATGCCTGTCTCTTTGTCAGCTACATAGAACAGTCCATCTTCCATAGTTACACCGGTACCACTCCCCACCTCTTCCTCCGCTACATTCATGACTGCATTGGCACCACCTCATGCTCCTGCGAGGAGGTTGAGCAATTCATCAACTTCACCAACACATTCCACCCCGACCTTAAATTCACCTGGACCATCTCTGACACCTCCCTCCCCTTACTGGACCTCTCCATCTCCATTAATGACAACTGACTTGACACTGACATTTTTTTTTACAAACCCACCGACTCCCACAGCTACCTGGATTACACCTCTTCCCGCCTTATCTCTTGTAAAAATGCCACCCCCATATTCTCAATTCCTCCACCTCCGCCATATCTGCTCCCTGGAGGACCAGTTCCACCAGAACACACCAGATGGCCTCCTTTAGAAGCAACTTCCCTTCCCACGTGGTTAAAGATGCCCTCCAACGCATCTCGTCCACATCCCACCCCTCTGCCTTCAAACTCCACCCCTCTAACTGTAACAAGGACAGAACGCCCCTTGTGCTCACCATTCACCCTACCAACCTTCACATAAACCATATCATCCAACAACATTTCCGTCTCCAAACGGACCCCACTACCAGGGATATATTTCCCTCCCCACCCATTTCCGCTTTTTGCGAAGACCATTCCCTCCGTGATTACCTGGTCAGGTCCACGCACCCCCCAACAACCCACCCTCCCCTGCCACTGCAGAAATTGCAAAACCTGCACCCATACCTCCCCCCTCACCTCCATCCAAGACCCTAAAGGAGTCTTCCACATCCAAAGTTGTACCTGCACATCCACCAATATCATTATTGTATCCATTGCTCCCGATACAGTCTCCTTCACATTGGGGAGACTGCACACCTCCTCGCTGAGCACTCTAGGGTGCATGTCTGGGACACCCGCACCAATCAACCCACCACCCTGTGGCCTAACATTTCAACTCCCCTTCTCACTCTGCCAAGGATATGCAGGTCCTGGGCCTCCTCCACCGCCACTCCCTCACCACCCGACACCTGGAGGAAGAATGCCTCATCGTCCACCTCAGAACACTTCAACCCCATGGCATCAATGTGGATTTCACCAGTTTCCTCATTTCCCCTTCCCCCACCTCACCTCAGCTCCAACCTTCCAGCTCAGCACAGTCCCCATGACCCATCCTACCTGCCTACCTCCCTTCCCACCTATCCACTCCACCTTCCCCTCTGACCTCCCACCACCATCCCCACCCCCATTCGTCTATTGTACTCTATGCTACTTTCTCCCTACCCCCCCCTCCCATTTACCTCTCCACCCTGGAGGCTCCCTGCCTCTATTCCTGATGAAGGGCTTTTGCCCAAAACGTTGACAATCCTGCTCCTCAGATGCTGCCTGACTTGCTGTGCTTTTCCAGCACCACTCTAATCTAGACTCTGGTTTCCAGCATCTACAGTCATTATTTTTACCAGGCAGGACGTTGGACTTGATGCAACGTTCCAGGCGCTATATAAATGCAGTGTGTGATTGTGTGTCTCCTGCAGCAGCTGGAGGCTGTTGCTTTGGGTGGATCTGACCATCACGCACATGCTCACTGCCAGGTCATCAGCTACAGGTCACATGACCCCCTTCCCCCGCGCCCCGACCTCCCTCCACCGCCTGCTCCGTGCACGGCGACGGCGCGCTCACCGTGAGCGCGCACGCACAGCGCGAGGTGGGGACGTAGTGCGGGAGCGGCTGGAGATCGGAGAAAGAGAGAGAGAGTTCAGGAGGGAGAGAGGTACCGACCCCCGGGGGGGGGGGGGGAGTGGGTAATGTGGATCCTGGGGGGTGGGGGGGTAATGTGGATCCTGGGGGGGGGGTGAGGGGGTAATGTGGATCCTGGGGGGTGAGGGGGTAATGTGGATCCTGGGGGTGAGGGGGTAATGTGGATCCTGGGGGGTGGGGGGGTGAGGGGGTAATGTGGATCCTGGGGGGTGGGGGGGTAATGTGGATCCTGGGGGGTGAGGGGGTAATGTGGATCCTGGGGGTGGGGGGGTAATGTGGATCCTGGGGGGTGAGGGGGTAATGTGGATCCTGGGGGGTGAGGGGGTAATGTGGATCCTGGGGGTGGGGGGGTAATGTGGATCCTGGGGGGGGGGTGAGGGGGTAATGTGGATCCTGGGGGGTGGGGGGGTGAGGGGGTAATGTGGATCCTGGGGGGTGGGGGGGTGAGGGGGTAATGTGGATCCTGGGGGGTGGGGGGTAATGTGGATCCTGGGGGGTGAGGGGGTAATGTGGATCCTGGGGGGTGAGGGGGTAATGTGGATCCTGGGGGTGGGGGGGTAATGTGGATCCTGGGGGGGTGAGGGGGTAATGTGGATCCTGGGGGGGTGAGGGGGTAATGTGGATCCTGGGGGGTGGGGGGTAATGTGGATCCTGGGGGGGTGAGGGGGTAATGTGGATCCTGGGGGGTGGGGGGTAATGTGGATCCTGGGGGGTGAGGGGGTAATGTGGATCCTGGGGGGTGAGGGGGTAATGTGGATCCTGGGGGTGGGGGGGTAATGTGGATCCTGGGGGGGCTGAGGGGGTAATGTGGATCCTGGGGGGTGGGCGGGTGAGGGGGTAATGTGGATCCTGGGGGGTGGGGGGGTGAGGGGGTAATGTGGATCCTGGGGGGTGGGGGGCGGGGGTAATGTGGATCCTGAGGGGTGGGGGGGTGAGGGGGTAATGTGGATCCTGGGGGGTGGGGGGGGTGAGGGGGTAATGTGGATCCTGGGGGGTGGGGGGGTAATGTGGATCCTGGGGGGTGGGGGGGGTGAGGGGGTAATGTGGATCCTGGGGGGTGGGGGGGTAATGTGGTCCTGGGGGGCGGGGTGAGGGGGTAATGTGGATCCTGGGGGTGGGGAGGTAATGTGGATCCTGGGGGGTGGGGGGGGTGAGGGGGTAATGTGGATCCTGGGGGTGGGGGGGTAATGTGCATCCTGGGGGGGGTGAGGGGGTAATGTGGATCCTGGGGTGTGGGGGGGGGGTGAGGGGGTAATGTGGATCCTGGGGGTGGGGGGTGAGGGGGTAACGTGGATCCTGGGGGTGAGGGGGTAATGTGGATCCTGGGGGGTGGGGGGGGGTGAGGGGGTAATGTGGATCCTGGGGGGTGGGGGGGGTGAGGGGGTAATGTGGATCCTGGGGGGTGGGGGGGGTGAGGGGGTAATGTGGATCCTGGGGGGTGGGGGGGGGTGTGGGGGTAATGTGGATCCTGGGGGGTGGGGGGGTGAGGGGGTAATGTGGATCCTGGGGGGTGGGGGGTAATGTGGATCCTGGGGGGTGAGGGGGTAATGTGGATCCTGGGGGGTGAGGGGGTAATGTGGATCCTGGGGGTGGTGGGGTAATGTGGTCCTGGGGGGGGTGAGGGGGTAATGTGGATCCTGGGGGGTGGGGGGGTAATGTGGATCCTGGGGGGTGAGGGGTGGGGGGGGTGAGGGGGTAATGTGGATCCTGGGGGGTGGGGGGGGGTGAGGGGGTAATGTGGATCCTGGGGGGTGGGGGGCGGGGGGTGAGGGGGTAATGTGGATCCTGAGGGGTGGGGGGGTGAGGGGGTAATGTGGATCCTGGGGGGGGGGGGGGGTGGGGGGGGGTAATGTGGATCCTGGGGGGTGGGGGGGTAATGTGGTCCTGGGGGGCGGGGTGAGGGGGTAATGTGGATCCTGGGGGTGGGGAGGTAATGTGGATCCTGGGGGGTGGGGGGGGTGAGGGGGTAATGTGGATCCTGGGGGTGGGGGGGTAATGTGCATCCTGGGGGGGGTGAGGGGGTAATGTGGATCCTGGGGTGTGGGGGGGGGGGGGGGGTGAGGGGGTAATGTGGATCCTGGGGTGTGGGGGGGGGTGAGGGGGTAATGTGGATCCTGGGGGTGGGGGGTGAGGGGGTAACGTGGATCCTGGGGGTGAGGGGGTAATGTGGATCCTGGGGGGTGGGGGGGGTTGAGGGGGTTATGTGGATCCTGGGGGTGGGGGGGTAATGTGGTCCTGGGGGGGGTGAGGGGGTAATGTGGAACTTGGGGGATGGGGGGGTGAGGGGGTAATGTGGATCCTGGGGATGGGGGGGTAATATGGATCCTGGGGGGGGTGGGTGACGGGGTAATGTGGATCCTGGGGGGGGGGGTGAGGGGGTAATGTGGATCCTGGGGGGTGGGGGGGTGAGGAGGTAATGTGGATCCTGGGGGGTGGGGGGGTGTGGGGGTAATGTGGATCCTGGGGGGTGGGGGGTGTGTGGGGGTAATGTGGATCCTGGGGGGGGGTGAGGGGGTAATGTGGATCCTGGGGGGTGGGGGGGGTGAGGAGGTAATGTGGATCCTGGGGGGTGGGGGGGTGTGGGGGTAATGTGGATCCTGGGGGGTGGGGGGGTGAGGGGGTAATGTGGATCCTGGGGGGTGGGGGGGGTGAGGGGGTAATGTGGATCCTGGGGGGTGGGAGGGGGTGAGGGGGTAATGTGGATCCTGGGGGGTGGGGGGGGGTGAGGGGGTAATGTGGATCCTGGGGGTGGGGGGTAATGTGGATCCTGGGGGGTGGGGGGGTGAGGGGGTAATGTGGATCCTGGGGGTGGGGGGTAATGTGGATCCTGGGGGGTGGGGGGGTGAGGGGGTAATGTGGATCCTGGGGGGTGGGGTGTGTGAGGGGGTAATGTTGATCCTGGGGGGTGGGGGGTGTGAGGGGGTAATGTGGATCCTGGGGGGTGGGGGGTGTGAGGGGGTAATGTGGATCCTGGGGGGTGGGGGGTGTGAGGGGGTAATGTGGATCCTGGGGGTGAGGGGGTAATGTGGATCCTGGGGGGTGGGGGGGGGTGAGGGGGTAATGTGGATCCTGGGGGGTGGGGGGGGGGTGAGGGGGTAATGTGGATCCTGGGGGTAATGTGGATCCTGGGGGTGGGGGGGTAATGTGGATCCTGGGGGGTGGGGGGGGGTGAGGGGGTAATGTGGATCCTGGGGGGTGGGGGTAATGTGGATCCTGGGGGTGAGGGGGTAATGTGGATCCTGGGGGGTGGGGGGGTGAGGGGGTAATGTGGATCCTGGGGGTGGGGGGGTAATGTGGATCCTGGGGGGTGGGGGAGGGTGAGGGGGTAATGTGGATCCTGGGGGGTGGGGGGTGTGAGGGGGTAATGTGGATCTTGGGGGGGTGGGGGGGGTGAGGGGGTAATGTGGATCCTGGGGGGTGAGGGGGGTGAGGGGGTAATGTGGATCCTGGGGGTGAGGGGGGGGTGAGGGGGTAATGTGGATCTTGGGGGGTGGGGGGGGTGAGGGGGTAATGTGGATCCTGGGGGGTGGGGGGGGGTGAGGGGGTAATGTGGATCCTGGGGGTGGGGGGGGGTAATGTAGTCCTGGGGGGGGTGGGGGGTAATGTGGATCCTGGGGGGTGGGGGGGGGTGAGGGGGTAATGTGGATCCTGGGGGTGGGGGGTAATGTGGATCCTGGGGGGTGGGGGGGGGTGAGGGGGTAATGTGGATCCGGGGGGGGGTGGGGGGGGTGAGGGGGTAATGTGGATCCGGGGGGGGTGAGGGGGTAATGTGGATCCGGGGGGGTGGGGGGGGGTGAGGGGGGTAATGTGGATCCGGGGGGGTGGGGGGGTAATGTGGATCCTGGGGGTGGGGGGTGTAATGTGAATCCTGGGGGTGGGGGGCGGTTGGGGGGGTAATGTGGATCCTGGGGGGTGGAGGGGGGGTTGAGGGGGTAATGTGGATCCTGGGGGTGGGGGGGGGGTAATGTGGATCCTGGGGATTGCAGGGGTAATTTGAATCCTGGGGGGTGGGGGGAGTGAGGGGGTAATGTGGATCCTGGGGGTGGGGGGGGGGGTGAGGGGGTAATGTGGATCCTGGGGGTGGGGGGGTAATGTGGATCCTGGGGGTGGGGGGTGTAATGTGAATCCTGGGGGTGGCGGGGGGGGGGGGTTGTGGGGGTAATGTGGATCCTGGGGGGTGGAGCGGGGGTTGAGGGGGTAATGTGGATCCTGGGGGTGGGGGGGTAATGTGGATCCTGGGGGTTGGGGGGGTAATGTGGATCCTGGAGTTGGGGGTTGTATCGTGGCCCCTGGGAGATGTTGGAGGGTCTGTTGCTGGGGTGAGGGGTGACAGTGATGCTCCTAGGAGTGAGGGATGAGCCTGAGTCTGGCAAGGATCTGGGGGGGGGGTGGGGGTGGGATAGGAGGCTGAACCTGGGGTGGGGAGGGGAGGGGAGGGTAGGGATATCCTATGAACTGTGCAGTGTTAACAAAGATCATGGGTGAGAGGTTTCCTGGTGAGCTGGGGGCGATGGGGGCGGGGGGAGGTGGAATGCCTAGCATGACATGACACTGGTGTGTGATGCCAGTGTACCTGGTCTGGATGTGACTGCTGTTTATTGCCTTGTCAGGATATACTAGAGTGCTTTACGATTGTTAATTACTCTGTGTACTACAATTAGTGTTACATTGGACATAAATGTGACAACCCAGCAAGTCCTGGACATGGAAACTCACAAGAAGGAGCCAGTATTTCTTGTCTGTCTGATTCTCTGTTTGACAATGTGGTGATGGGTATACAGAGTAGGTCAGGTAAATCCAGCACATCCAGAATCAGTTTGTACCTGATTGGTGGTGTTACTAAATCAGACTGGCTCTCCGTTAAAGAACAACTGATTACTGATATTGGCGTACAAACAATGTCACTGAGTTTACAACACAAACAGTTGATATAATTAATCTGGACGTGTTTATATTCCACACATTCCTCCTCCTACACTCGCCATCTTATTGTCAGCGTATCCTTTTATGCTATTTTCTGCTTGTACTTGTCTAACCTTTTCTTAACTGAATCAGGATTCTTCGACCGATTTATAAATCAGTATTCCCACCATCTTTCAAACAGGGCCTGCGTATTCGATGTTAGTTCTCTGGCCTAATGTTTGTTTACTTATAACTTCTTAAGAAGAGGATTAATTTTTATTG
Source organism: Hemiscyllium ocellatum (assembly GCF_020745735.1). NCBI lineage: Eukaryota > Metazoa > Chordata > Chondrichthyes > Orectolobiformes > Hemiscylliidae > Hemiscyllium > Hemiscyllium ocellatum. The sequence continues at coordinate 141,792,362 of NC_083404.1, forward strand.
ACAAGATATCGCGACTTAACTGCCAAAAGTTCTGTAGCAAAATTTGTAGACGACACAAAGTTAGGTGAAAAGCCAAGTTAATGGAGGGATAAAATCAGTTCACAGAGAGATTAAAAAATTAAGTGTCAGGCATAAACCTGGCAAATGGAGTATGATGAGGGAAAATATGAAATTCTTCATTTTGCAAGGGAGAACAGAAGAACAGTTATTTAAATGGTGAAAAACTCCAGAAAGCTAGAACACAAAGGGACTTGAGGTAACTGTATAAAACTCACACAGGGACAGCAGGTAATCAGAATGACTTATCAAATGTTGGCCCAATTTTTGAGGGGGTTGAGGTTTAAGAGTAGGCAAGTCTTATTGCAGCTGTACAAAGTGGTGGTAGAACCGCATCTGGAGTATTGTGAGTAGAATTAGCACTTTATTTAAGAAAACAAATTATTTAATTGAAGGCAGTTCAGACAAAGTTCACGAGAATGATCCCTGGAAGACATGGATTGTCTTATGAATAAAGAATAAACAGGTTGGGATTCTACTCATTGGCATTTAGAAGGATGAGAGGTGATCTCATTGAAACATAAGGGTTCTTAAGGGGCTTGTCAGGGATTTGCTGTGAGAATGATTTCCTTCATGGGAGAGTCTGGGACCAGAGGGCATACCTTCAAATACTGAGATGAGGAATGTTTTTTCTGAGGGCTAAGAGTCTTTTGAACTGCTTACCGCAGAGAGTTGTGGGAACACAGTCCTTGTGTATACAGAGGAACCTCGATTATCCAAATACCAATTATCCGAATATCTGATTATCTGAAGGAAACCTCCAATAGGAACATTACATCAAAGACGTGTTTCCAACAGTGATCGCGCCTTTTGTTTACAGTGATTAAAAGTGAATCCGGCTTACTGAAATGCTACCGAGCCCAGGCTCCGTCTCCAAATGACTGACCTTCCGCCCTCTCTCTCTCTTTTTTTTCTCTCTCTCCCTTCCCACACACTTTCCCTGGAGTTCTGCGCAGGCATGTACCATAAACCCCCCTTCCCCAGATAGTCTCTCCAAGTTGTCCTGTACAGGGCAAAGGTGGAACCTGTCAAAAGTTGCAGTAAAATGGAGTGTGTGTGCGCGCGTGCTATTTGGAGACTCATCCCCCAAAAGGCGGCAACAGCAGCGTTGTTGTTAATGTCCAGTGCGGCCGACCCGGAGAGGATTGTGTTGGATGTGTGGTGGTGGGAGGCTCGCTTGCGGTGTGCTGCTGCCTAGTTTCCTAACAGAAAACTCCGAGCCCCAGAGGAAAGGCATTGAATCAATTAACCGAATAATCAATTAACTGGACGAAATAGTGTCCACCCATCTCATTCGGATAATCAAGGTTCCTCTGTATTTAAGGCTGAGATAGATTCTTCATCAGTCGTGGAATCTAGGATTATGGGGAAAACATAGGAAAGTGGATGTGAGGGATGTCAGGTCAACCATGAACTTATTGAAATGGTTCCGTCATTAACAAAAAGTGACTATTTATAGTAACTAATTTAACTTTAACAAATGACAGAGAAAAGAAAGGATTTTAATCTACAGAGCAACTTAAACTAGAAGTAAGAAGTAAAGTTGCTATAGTCCCAGAGAACTGTATACAGCTGGTGGTGGTTTAATCTGATGGTCACCACATCTCAGCACGCGAAGGGAGAGGTAGAGAAGGCAGGACCTTCATGATAGCCTCAGCCAGTGAGGGAATTAAACCCACGCTGTTGGTGTCACTCTGCATCACAAACTGCCCACGCAGCTTAAACTATACCCCATCACAAACCCAAAATGCATGCACAGTCATTCATGGAAAAAAACAAAAAGATGTGGCACTTGATTTTCAAGTTGCAAAATTCTCCTAGTACAGTATTTTAACTGTGTTTTGCAGTCCAACTTTCAGTAGTTCCAAAAAGAAAATTACGTCTGTTATACACAATAATAGTCTGTCTTGTCACTGGGACTCTATTGCTATAAAGTATTCAACAGGCAATCATTGCCAATTAGAAGTTTGAGCCTGAGGCTGCAGTAGAAGGTCTTGATAAAATGTTGCTCAGAGGGAGGTTTGAATGAGTCTGTTTAAAGCAGGAGAACTACAGAAAGATGGGGGGGGGGGAGGGAATTCCAGAGTTCAGGACCTGGGAAGTAGAAGGTACATCCACCGAGACTGAGCTGATGTGACAAAGAAACATACAGGAAAAGGCTGGACAATGAACCCCTCACCCCTCCCGTATGGGTTGGGTGGTGGGGACAGAACTGAAGGTTCATCCAAAAGTTGAGTATAAATTCTGCGAGTGTGCATGACTTTGATAAATCCTTCCCCTCTCTCCCAATCTCCACATTCTGATAAAGTTGCCTCCCTTAGTTATGATTTTTTAGACTGATTACGCTTCCAAAGAGCTGATGGTTGTCTGGGGAGAATCAGGGCAGCAGACTTTGCCTTGACTGCACTGATTAGGAATGGCACCTGGCTGGGTCATGCCTGACTCCAAAAGGTGCTGAGACCAATTGTAACATCATTCCCTCAAAATTGTAACTGGTGCCTGATCGAGTAAGCACAAAGTTAAAGGTCAAAGCTACCCTTTGGGTCTGTAATTTTGAGGGTTAACCTGGAAATCCAGCCCAAGTGTAACTCCAAAACACTGTCTGAGAGAGTGATTGTGAAAGTGCCCTACACAGAATGCGGCTCGATTTATTTAAACACAGTCATTTGTATTCCAAATTTGTCCTCAGGATGGAGAGAATCTTGACCTCTTTGCTGTTGACACAGACATGGGCTCACTTGTCCTAAACAGTTCCAGACAAGCTCAGTAATCTTATATTGTTGTCTGTGATCTTTGAGGTAGGTTGAAAATTACATGAAGATACAAATATACAATTTAGTTGTCTGTGTTTTTGCTGGCTATTTACCATGTGTTAGTTTCTCAAGTCCAGACATGTCTGCATTGTTGCTCACAGCCGGCAAAACCCAGTGGTTGTCATGTGAAGTTTTGTACAAATGTCCAGTTGAATTGTGACCAATGATACTTAATGCTCCACATCTCATAGTGTAAAATATATGATGTAAGACTGGAGCTTTTCATTTCATCATGGGATATGGGTGTCATTAGCTTTAATTGTCCTTCCTTAATTACCTTTGAGAATGGTTGTGTAATGTTGCCTACTGATGTCATTACTAAACAGGGCAGATCCCAGAATGAAACCTGACTTGATAGATCGTATGTTTAAATATTGTAATTGTTCACATGGTGGTTAGTCACAAGAAACTGCAGATGCTCTTCAACAAGAGAACACAAGTTTATTATGCAAAAAGTAGAGAAACTAACAAAACAGATGAATTTTTATGATTCTTTCTGCGTCTGATGGTATGAATCTCTCACAATCCTGATGGCTTAATTTTTCTCAGTTCAAAACACTTGAATATTTGCACCCAATCACTTCTGGTTATCTGCCATAAACTCAACATTATAAACATTTTATTAAGAGCAAAATACCACAGAAGCTGGAGATCTGAACTAAAAACAGAAAGTGCTGGGGAGACTCAGCAGCTTTAGCAGCATCTGTGAAAAGAGAAACACGGTTAATGTTTGGAGTTTAATGTGACCATGCATCAGAACTTAGGTTCTTTCCACAGTTACTGCCAGACCTGCAGAGTTTCTCGAGCACTTTCTGTTCAGTATAAGCAATTTATTCATGAACGTGACAGGGTTTCTGCCAGACAGTTGGCTGAAGCATTCTGAGAAATGATGATAATGTCCAAGTGATTTTCATGACTTTTTTTTTAAAAAGACCTTCACCAGATTAATTAAAATCCAAGTACTTCTATTTTAAATTCTGGTTGTCCTCTTTGGCAAGGATGATATTAAACTGGAAAGGATGCATAAAAGATTTACAAGGATGTTACTGAGACTGGAAAGTATGACTGAAAGGGATAGGCTGTGACATTTTTCCCTGGAGCACAGAAGGCTGAGGGGTGACTTTATAAAATCATGAGGGGCATGGATAAGGTGAATAGCTATGGTCTTTTCCCCAGTGTAGGGGAATCCAAATTATGGGGCATAGGTTTTAGGTGAGGGGAGATTTAAAAGGGACCTGAGGGCAGCGTTTCACACGGTGGTGCATGTATGGAATGAGTTGTCAGGGCAAATGGCAGAAGTGAGTACAATTATGACATTTAAAAGGCATTAGGGCAAATATGTGGATAGAAAAGTTTTGAAGGGATATTGGCCAAATGCAGGCAAGTGGGACAAGTTTGGTTTGGGAACTGTGATTGGCATGGATGAGTTGGGCTGAAGGGCCTCTTTCTGTGCTATATGACTCTAAATCCAAACATGTGCAAGTTAGGTGAATTGTTGATACTACATTGCTGTATTATGTGTATGCTAAGTGTGTTAACTATGGTAAATGCAGGATAATGGGGATAAGATGGGATGCTTTTTGGAGGCTTGGTGCAGACTCAGTGGGCAGAATGACCTCTATCTGCACTGTAGGGATTTTATCCCAAAGTATACAAAAGTTATTCCATGGCATTGGTGAGATTTGAACTTAATAAAAATCAGGAATAAAAAATTAGCCTAATAACCACAGAACCGTTAATTGTTGTTAAAAGCCCATCTGGTTTAATGCCTCTTGGGGAGAAAATCTGCCGCCCTTGCCTGTTCTGGCCTATGTGTGGCTCCAGACCCAGAGCCATATGTTTGACTCTTAACTGCCCTCTAGGAAACTAGGGACAGGCAACACAATAAAGAAGAACTCCAGATGTTGAAAATCTGCAACAAACAAAACATTGCTGGAGAAACTCCATAGTTCTGGAAGCATCTACGCAGAGAAAGCAGAGTTAATATTTTGAGTCCAGTAACCCTCCTTCTGAACAGAAATGCTAGCCTGGTGAGTGACTTGGAGGGGAACTTGTATTCCCATGTACTTGCTGCTCTTGTCCTTCTGGCTGGTCTAGTTTGCAGGATCAGAAGGTGCTGTTGAAGGAGCCTTGGCAAGTTGCTGCAGTGCATCTTACAGTTGGTACATCTTGCTGCCTCTTGCGTTGATGCTCAGGGGAGTGAGCGTTTAAGGTGATAGATAAGGCGCTAATCCAGTAGGCTACTTTGTCATGGTTAATATCAAACAGTTGTTGGAGTTATACTAATCCACTGCCAGAATGTTTATCATGGGAGGATTCAGCAATGGAGAGATGGTTAGACTCCTTGTTAAAGTGCTGAAAATGTGTTGCTGGAAAAGCGCAGCAGGTCAGGCAGCATCCAAGGAACAGGAGAATCGACGTTTCGGGCATAATCCTTCTTCAGGATTCCTGAAGAAGGATTATGCCCGAAACGTCGATTCTCATGTTCCTTGGATGCTGCCTGACCTGCTGCGCTTTTCCAGTAACACAATTTCAGCTCTGATCTCCAGCATCTGCAGTCCTCACTTTCTCCTTGTTAAAGGGGTCATTATGTTTTTTTTTGCCAGTTTCTCAACTCAAGTTCGAATCTAGAATAGGGGTCCTGCTGCATGTGGGCATGGTCTTCATTTTCTGAAGACGTGTGAGTGGCACTGAATAAGTTTGTTCAAAAAGAGTTTTATTCAGGAAGTTCTTAGTATAAAATATCTGGAAAGGTTTAGGATGACAGCTGCATGCTGCACACATATGATTAAGATTAAAGGAGAACTCTGCCCTTCGTTGTTAGTCCAGGGAGATATTTGCAATTATTAGTGAGTGAACCTTCTGCTGTCTTGTCCTGGGTCTGTTGTACCCCTCCTCTTTGTTACCTCTGCTGCCTTTCAGTCTCCTTGAAAGCACCAATTATTTTCCCATTCTTTCATTTGTCTGCTCTCCCCTCTGATAATGCTCAGGTTTGCTATGTTGGTAAAGGGATAAGAGGTGCCATCACAGGCCAGGCTACTGTTTGAGTGTTTACCTGATCTGCCTTCTACCCAGCCAGAAGGTACTTTTCCTTTAAAGGTGGTTGTGGAATTGAGCTATCTGTGGAAACATTAAGGTATTAAATATTTTCTCTGTATCTACTTCCTTGACTCTTACTGAGTTGAGGCTGTGATGAGTTGAGCCATGATCATATAAAATGTTGGAGCAGGTTCAAGGGCCTGAGTATCTTTCCCAAGGTGTGGTGCCTAACTCTATCTCCAGAAACTCCGATTTCTCTGGGGAGGAACTCAGCAGTATCTGTTTTCAGGTGAGTGAGTGGGAGCAGATTGTTCTGGGCCTGGGGAATGTGAATTGCACTCTCCAGGTGGTTGGCAGTGATTGATCTGTGATTAAAGTAATGGTTACTGTCTGGCTTGAATTAGTTTCTTCCTGGTCGACACTTTCATCATTTTCAGGAATCCTTCCCCAGGGGAAACTAGTATTTTACATTCCTTGGACGTGAAAATTATAGGTTTAGAAAACATTCAAAAAATGTCATCACTTTGAATTTTGTAGCCAGCTTCACATAAGGAGCTGTTCCTTCAGCTTTAGATTCACTCAGAATTTCTATCTGATCTTGAAAAGTGTGGATCACAATGTCACAGCATGTAAAGAGGCAATTTGACCCATTGAACGTACTTATGCTCTGTGGAAGATTGAGTAATCCCATTCCACTGCTGTTTCTCTTAGACCTTTGATTTTGTTTCCTTCAAATGTGTACCCAATTCTCTTTGCAAGTTAAAAGACATCCATGGATCATATATAAGAGGTTTGGTAGAAGGCTAAAAAGTGGAACCTCAAAGGTAGTAATCTCTGGTTTACACCTGGTGCTGTGTTCTAATGAAATTAGGAATAAAAAGATCGGGTAAATAAATCAGTCGCTGAAGAGATGATGCTGTATGCAAGGATTCACAACTTTGGATCATTAGGATCTCTTATGAGGCAAGATTTCACCTGAACTGGAAAGGGACCAATAGTCTGGTGGGGAGATTTGCTTGTTCTACTTCAGGAACCTTTAAACTAGTAGAGAGGGGTTGTAGGGGGATTCTGTAGTAGCAGTAAAACTAGAAAGGCAGATGGATGGTTTTGAATCAGATAAGAGCAACTTAGTTAGAAGAGGCAGACAAGAGCAAGTCAGAGAGGGAGGAAACTCTGAAGAATTAAACTGCATTTATTTTAGTGTAAGGGTCTTACCGCTAAAGCTGATGAACTCGGAGCATGTCATTGAGTCACAGAGACCTCCAGCACCGAGACAGGCTCTTTGGCCCAAACTAGTCCATGCTGACCAAAATGTCCATCCACGCTAACCCCATTTTCCTGTATTTGGTCCATATCCTTCTAATCCTTTCCTATTCATATATTTGTCCAAATGCCTTTTAAATATTGTAAATGTACCCACCTCAACCACTTCTTCTGGTAGCTCATTTCAAATATGTGCCACCCTCTGTGTAAAAAAGCGTTACCCCTCAGGTTCCCTTTTATCCTTTCCCTTCTAACCTTTAACTGATGAAGGGCTTTTGCCCAAAACATTGATTTTCCTGCTCCTCAGATGCTGCCTGACCTGCTGTGCTTTTCCAGTACCACTCTCTAATCTTGACTCTAATTTGTAGTACTCACTTTTGCCTTAAACTGATGCCCTCTAGCACTTGACTCCCCAACCCTGGGAAAAAAAAACTGAGTGCATTGACTCTGTCCATTTCTCTCATGATCTTTATATACCTCTATAAGAGCCCCACTCAGTCTCCTACGTTGTGAAGAAAAACTGCTAGCTTGTCTAACCTCTCCCTATAACTCAGACTGTTGAGTCCAGGTAACAACTTTGTAAATCTTTTCTGCACTCTTTCCAGTTTAAGAACATCCTTCCTATAGCAAGGTGACCAAAACTGAACACAATACTCCAAGTGAGGTCTCACCAATGTTCTGGACAATGCAACATAACTTCCCAACTTCTATACTCCATACCCTGACTGATGAAGGCCAGTGTGCCAAAGATCTTCTTCACTGCCCTGTCTATCTGTGACTCCACTTTCAGTGAACTGTGAACCTGAACTCCAAGATCCTTTTATTCCACTACATTCCGTAAGGCCCTGACAATCTCTGTGACAATCTTACCTTTATTGAACTTCCCAAAGTGCAAGACCTCACACTTATCTATATTAAACTATATGATTGTGGGAGTGTGGGCCTGGAATGTCATTTCTATCATAGAAACTTGGCTGAGGGAAGGACAGAACTGGCTTTTAGATGCTATAGAAAGGGATGCAAAAGTGGAAGGAGAGTGACATTTTTGATTAAGGTTGTAGTACTAGAGGATTTTAAGTTTCTAAGCAATTACTGGGACTACCATTGTATTAAAGGTTAGGATGGTGAGAAATTTGTTAAATGTATTCAAGAAAACTTCCTTTATCAGTATGTAAATGTACCTACCAGAGAAGGAACAAAACTTGACCTTCTCTTGACAAATAAGGCAGGGCAAGTGACTGAAGTGTTAGTTGGGAACACTTTGGGACTAATTGTCATAATTCTGTTAGTTTTAAAACAGTTATGGACAAGGATAAGCCTTCCATAAAAAATAAAGTTCTTAATTGGAGTAAGGTAAATTTTAATGGTATGAGACAAGAACTTTCAAAAGTTGATTGGAGTGGACTGTTTGCAGGTAAAGGGATGACTGATAAATGGGAGGCTTTTAGAAGTGAGATGATGAGAGTTCAGAGTCATTATTTCCAATTAGAGTGAAGGGTAAGGCTGGTAGGATTAGAGAACAATGGATGAACATAGACATTGAGGTTCTAGTCAAGAATAAAGAATCATAGACATAGCCAATTGGGATCAAATGAATCTCTCTTGAACAATATGAAGAGTGCAAGGATATTCTTCAGAGGGAGATCAGGAAGGCAAAGAGGGGATGTGAGAGAGTCTTGGCAGATAAGGTTAAGCATAATCCAAAGAGATTCTCATTCTACAAGTACATTAAGAGCAACTATAGAGAGAGAGAATAGTGCCCCTTAAAGATCAACAAGTAAGAAATGGAGGTTAGAGATCTCTGGGAAATAAATACTGATGTTTTGAACATAGTTTACAAATCAGTAAAGGAAGTGCTGGAGGCCTTAGAAAATATAGAGGTGGATAAATGGATGTAGGTTTGCTCGCTGAACTGGAAGGTTCATTTCCAGATGTTTCGTTACCTTACTAGGTAACATCTTCAGTGGGCCACAGGTGAAGCAGTGCTGAAAATTCCTGCTTTATATGTTTGGGTTTCTTTGGGCTGGTGATGTTATTTCCTGTGGTGAAGTCACTTCCTGTTCCTTTTCTCAGAGGATGGTAGATGGGGTCTAATTCGATGTGTTTGTTGATAGAGTTCCGGTTGGAATGCCATGCTTTTAGGAATTCTTGTGCATGTCTCTGTTTGGCTTGAACTACGATAGATGTCTTGTCCCAGTCAGTGGTGTCCTTCCTCATCCGTATGTAAGGAAACTAGTGAGAGAGAGTCATGTCTTATTGTGACGAGTTGGTGTTCATGTATCCTGGTGGCTGGTTTTCTGCCTGTTTGTCCAATGTAGTGTTTGCTACAGACAGAAAACCAGCCACCAGGATAACTGAACTCCAATTAGCCATCTGCTCCTCATCTTCACCATGGACATCCAGTCCCTGTTCTCCCATCGACCCAACCAGTACCTCTCCACCGACACCTCAGTGGTGGGAAAGATGCTGGAGTCTATTATAAAGGATGAAATTACGACACATCTGGATAGCAGTAACAGGATAGGTCAGAGTCAGCATGGATTTATGAAGGGGAAATCATGCTTGACTAATCTTCTGGAATTTTTTGAGGATGTAACTCTGAAGATGGACGAGGGAGATCCAGTAGATGTAGTGTACCTGGACTTTCAGAAAGCTTTTGATAAAGTCCCACATAGGAGGTTAGTGAGCAAAATTAGGGCGCATGGTATTGGGGGCGAATTACTAACTTGAATTGAAAGTTGGTTGGCTGACAGGAAACAAAGAGTAGTGATAAACGGCTCCATTTCGGAATGGCAGGCAGTGACCAGTGGGGTACCGCAGAGATCAGTACTGGGACCGCAGCTTTTTACAATATGTGTAAATGATATAGAAGATGGTATTAGTAATAACATTAGCAACTTTGTTGATGATACTAAGCTGGGTGGCAGGGTGAAATGTGAGGAGGATGTTAGGAGATTACAGGGTGACCTGGACAGTTTAGGTGAGTGGTCAGATGCATGGCAGATGCAGTTTAATGTGGATATATGTATGGTTATCCACTTTGGTGGCAAGAACAGGAAAGCAGATTACTAACTAAATGGAATCAATTTAGGTAAAGGGGCAGTACAAAAGAGATTTGGGTATTCTTGTACACCAGTCAATGAAGGTAAGCATGCAGGTACAGCAGGTAGTGAAGAAGGCTAATAGTATGCTGGCCTTCATAACAAGAGGGATTGAGTATAGAAGCAAAGAGGTTCTTCTGCAGCTGTACAGGCCCCTGGTGAGACCACACCTGGAGTACTGTGTGCAGTTCTGGTCTCCAGACTTAAGGAAAGACATTCTGGCTATTGAGGGAGTGCAGCGTAGGTTCATGAGGTCAATTCCTGGGATGGCGGGACTACCTTACGCTGAAAGACTGGAGCGACTGGGCTTGTAAACCCTTGAGTTTAGAAGACACAGAGAGGAACTGATTGAGACATATAAGATTATTAAAGGATTGGACACTCTGGAGGCAGGAAACATGTTTCTGCTGATGGGTGAGTGCCGAACCAGAGGACACAGCTTAAAAATACGGAGTAGACCATTTAGGACAGAGCTGAGGAGAAACCTCTTCACCCAGAGAGTGGTGGCTGTGTGGAATGCTCTGCTCCAGAGGGCAGTGGAGGCCCAGTCTCTGGATTCATTTAAGAAAGAGTTGGATAGTGTTCTCAAGGATAGTGGAATCAAGGGTTATGGAGATAAGGCAGGAACAGGATACTGATTAAGGATGATCAGCCATGATCATATTGAATGGTGGTGCAGGCTCGAAGGGCAGAATGGCCTACTCCTGCACTTATTGTCTATTGACACACTTAGTCATTTGGTTGAACTGGTCCTCACCTGCAACAACTTCTCCTTCAAATCCTCCCACTTCCTTCAGACCAAAGGGGTAGCCATGGGCACCCGCACGGGCCCCAGCTATGCCTGCTTCTTTGGGTACATGGAACAGTCCATCTTCCACAGCTACATCGGCACCATTTTCCATCTTTTCATCTGTGACATCGATGACTGTATCGGTGCCACCTTGTACTCCCATGGTTCATCAACCTCTTGAACATCTTCCAACTTGGCCTCTAGTTCACCTGGACCATCTCAGACACCTCCGTTCCCTTCCTGGACCTCTCCATCTCCATTTCTGGTGACCGACTCAACACAGACATCTACTTCCAACTCACCGACTCCTACCTCCTCCCCCACCCCCCCCCCCCCCCCCCCAAACCGGGGATATTCCCTTGCCAGTACAAGAAGTGTAAAACCTGTGCCCGTAGCTCCGTCTTCACCTCCATCCAAGGCCCCAAAGGATCCTTCCACATCCAACCGAGATTTTCCTGCACATCCAAAACATCTCATCTTCTGTGTCTGTTGCTCTTGATGTGGTCTCCTCTATATTGGGCAGACAGGACTTTTCAACTCGCAGAACGTTTCAGGGAATATCTCTGGAACATACGCACCAAACAAGCTCCACCACCCTGTGGCCAAACACTTCAACTTCACCCCCCCCCCCCCCCCCCCCCCCCCCCCCCCCGCTCTGCCAAGGACATGCAAGTCCTGGGTCACCTCTACCCCAAAATCCTAGCCATGTGGCGCCTGGAGGAGGAAAGCCTTATCTTCTGCATCGGGACCCTCCAACCACATGGCCTCAACATGGATTTCACCAGTTTCCTCACCTCTCCTCCTCCCACCTCATCCCAGATCCAAACCTCCAACTTGACACTGCCCTATTGACCTGTCCCATCATCCTTCCCATCTATCTGCTCCACCGTCCCCTCTGCCATGTCATTATCAACCCCACTTGCATCTTCCTAGTCTGCTTCCCTCACCACCCGCCACCCCCCCCTCGCATTCCTGATGAAGAGCTTATCCCCAAAGCTGATTTTCCTGCTCCTCAGATGCTGCCTGTGCTTTTCCAGTGCCAAACTTTTCGACTCTGATCTCCAGTATTTGAAGGCCTCACCTTCCTTTACACGGACTTCTGTAAAGGTTCTGCATGGTAGACTAATTAATGAAGTTATATCACATGGGATTCAGGGTGAGCTTGCCAATTAGATACAAAATTGACTTGACAGTAGGAGAGATGGTGGTGGAGGGTTGTTTCTCTGACTGGAGGCCTGTAACCAGCAGGCGTGCCATAAAGACCGGTGCTGGGTCCACTGTTTTTGTCATTTATTTAAATGATTTGGATGCGAATTTAAGAGAGATGGTTAGTAAGTTTGTGGATGACTCCAAAATTGGTGGTACAGTGGACACTAAAAAAGGTTATCTATGATTACAAAGAGATGTTGATCAATCGGATCAATGTGCTGGGGAGTGGTAAACGGAGTCTAATTTAGATAAATGAGAGGTATTGTGTTTTGATAAAACACACCAGGCCAGGATGTATACAGGTTATAGTAGGGCACTGGGTACTGTTGTAGAACAGGGATACTTAAGAGTTCAGGTACATAATTCTTTGAAAATTGCTTCACAGGTAGACAGGATGGTTAAGAAGGCTTGTCTTCATTGCTCAGGTATCTGCGTAGAAGACCTGGGAGGTTATGGTGAGGCACAGGACATTGGTGAGGTGTATTCTGGAGTACTGGGTAGAGTTCTGATCACCTTGTTATAGGAAGGATACTATTAAATTGAAGAGGGTTCAGGAAAGTTTGACAAAGATGTTGCTGGGACTGGCAGGTTTGAGTTATAAGGAGAGGCTGGATAGGCTGGGACTTTTTTAACTGGAGTATAATTGGTTGAGAGGTGACCTTGTAGGGGTTTATAAAATCATGAGGGGCATAGATAAGGTGAATAGCAGAGGTCTTTTCCTCAGAGTGGGGGAGTTCAAAACTAGGGGACATAGTTTTAAAGTGAGAGGCGAAAGTTCTAAAAAGGATGTAAACGATAACATTTTTACACAGGCTGTTTCATGTGTGGAATGAACTATCAGAGGAAGTGGTAGATGCAGGTACAGTTATAACATTTAAAATACATCTGAATAAATACATGAATAGGAAAGGTGGCTAAACACAGGCATGTTTTAGTTTGAGTACAGGGTTCCATGCTGGGAGAAAGTGAGGACTGCAGATGCTGGAGATCGGAACTTAAAAATGTGTTGCTGGATTCTCCTGTTCCTTTGCTGCCTGACCTGCTGCGCTTTTCCAGCAACACACTTTTAAGCTCTGTTTCCATGCTGTATGACTCTGATTCTATGACTTTGACTATCAGCAAGCCACATTTGGAGCACTGTGTACAGTTCTGGGCTCTTAAAAGGAGTGTGGTGTAGATTCATGAGAATGTTATCAGGGCTTGGAGTTGTTTGTTTTAGAGGAGAGCCTATATAAACTATCCCCTCAGAGTGTGAAAGGTTAAGGAGAGATATCAGGATTTTGAAAGGAATTAATCGGATGGTTAGAGAGAAATGTTTGCTGCTGGTTATGAGTATGTTGTGTAGCCTCTAAATCATAGCCACACCTTTCAGGGGGAAAAGTTGAGAGATTTATTTGTGCAGAGAGTTGGAAAACTGGAATTTTCTTTCACAAGAAGCAGTAGATGCTATCTTAATTCATTTGAAGGCCAACACTTATAGGCATCGGTCCACACCCAGCACTTAGTTAGTTCAAACCTCCTGGCTGCTGTCCCACATTTTATCCTCAGTAATCGCGATATCCTATAACATTGTGCTGCCTCTGTCTTCACTTGCACCAAGCTGTTGTTCCCTGATCACCCTTGTGCTCGCTGACCTATTTTGATTTCAGACAAACAACTCATTGATCTTAAAATTGTCATCCTTGGTTTCAAATTCCTTCATTACCACACTCCTCCCTATCTCTGTAATCTCCTTCAGCTTTCTCTGTCATAAAAATAGGTGGGATTGCAAGCGGTAAGGGTGAAACAGGAGTCTTCAGAAGGATATAAACAACTTAAGTGAGTGGGCAGAATCTTGGCAGATGGAATATAATGTGGGGAAATATGAGGTTATGCACTTTGGCAGGAAGAAGAGAGGAGCTGAAGGTTATTTAAGTGAAGAAAGACTGCAGAAAGCTATGCAACAGAGGGATTTGGGAATCCTCATCTATGAATCCCAGAAAGCTAGCATTCAAATTCAGTGGGTAATAGGGAAAGCAAGTGGAATGTTAACCTTTATCTCAGAGGGAATGGAGTATAACAGTAGAGAAGTTTTGTGAAGTCTGCACAAGGTACCAGCCAGATCACAACTGGCATATTGTGGAGTTTTGGGTCCCATAAATAGGAAAGATATAGTGGCACTGGAGCAGTCTAGAGAAGGTTAGCCAGGTTCACACCAGCTATGGTAAGACTGACTTATGAGGAGAGATTGAATTGTTGGGTTTGTTCTTGGAATTTTGAAGAATGAAAGGTGACCTTATTGAAACATATAACACTCTTAAGGCACTTGATATGATGGATGCAGAGAGATTGTTTCACCTTGTGGGGAAGTTCAGACCAGAGGGCATAATCTCAGCGTTAAGATTCACACATTTAAGACGCAGAAATTGAGGAATTTCATCTGAGGGTAGCAAAGCTGTGGATTTTTTTTTACCACAGAAGGTTGTAGAGGCTGAATCATCAAGTACAGAGGAACCTCGATTATCCAAACAAGATGAGCAGGCAGTATTTCGTTCAGATAATTGATTATTCAGTTAATTGAGTCAATACCTCTCCTCTGGTGTTTGGAGTTTTCTGAAGTTTTCTTTTCCCTCGCTCTGCCTGCCTTGCTCCATCTCTCTGTCTCAGGGTTTGTTTCTGAGCAGATACACACTTTTGTGTGTAAGGGAGCTGAGCATCGCTGATACCTCCCACGACCTGCTCCCCTGACCCCCACCCCCACTCCCACCCACCCAATCGGCTCAGTGGGATTTACACAGTGAGCACTTGCTAAGTCTGCACCCCATTCAGGAGACTCGGCAGCAGCACACCGTGCGCGAGCCCATGCCCCAGTCCAACCCGCCAACACGGTCCAACCCTGCCCCCTCTCCAACCCCCCCCCTTACCTGTCCAACCCTGCCCCACCCGCCCTGCTACCCTGTCCAACCCCACCCCAATCATGTCCAACTCTTCCCCTCCCCCCCACCCCAACTCTGTCCAGCCCCCCCCCCTCCCATTTCCTGGCTGCCGGACTGGACGCCAACAGTAAGACTGCTGATGCCTTTGAGGGATGAGTCTCCAAATAGCACACGTATGCATGCAGCCACACACACACAACTTTTTACTGCAACATTTTGACAAGTTCCACTTTTGGTCTCGGGATAATGCTGGCACGATTATCTGAGGAAGAGGTGTACAGGTTACACTCTTGTGTAGAACTTCAGCGGAGAGAGAGAATCATAGAGAGGTACAGCATGGAAACAGACCTTTCGATCCTACCTGTCCATGTCGACCAGATATCCCAACCCAATCTAGTCCCATGTACCAGCATCCGGCCCATATCCTTCCGAACCCTTCCTATTCATATATCCATCCAAATGCCCCGTAAATGTTGTAATTGTACCAGCCTCCACCACATCCTCTGGCAGCTCATTCCATACACGTACCACCTTCTGCGTGAAAAAGATGCCCCTTAGATCCCTTTTCTACCTTCCTCCTTCACTCTAAACCTATGTCCTCTAGTACTGGACTCCCCCACCCTCGGGACAGCCTTCCACTGCCCCACAACCACTACCTCCCTTCCACCGTGTGAAGCCCTACCTCACGCACCCTTGCACTGGCCTGCACCACCTCCACTGCATGCCTACCCACCACCCTCCCCTCAAAGTGAGGGGCACTGCCCTGCCCCACCTGGCCCATCCCACCCCCACACCCACTCACCGTGCAGCCCATCTTGATGTGATATGATTGCACTCACTGAGTGTGGGCGGTCAGTCATTTGGAGACTGTGTCTGAGCTCCCACTGATGTCCAGGACTGTTCTCAGCAGCATTTCAGTAAGCCGAGTTCACCTTTAATCACTGTAAACGAAAGGCACTGTCAGTGTTGGAAACACCTCTTTGATGTGATGTTTCTATTGGGATCTTGAGATCTTCTTTGGATAATCCGAAATTTGGACAAGTGATATTTGGATAATCAAGGTTCCTCTGTATATTCAAAGCTGAGATACACGGATCTTTAATCAGTAAGGGAATCAAGGATTATAGAAGAAAGGCAGGAAAGTAGGAGCTGAGGATTGTCACATCAGCCATGATCTCATTGAATGGTGGAGAAGACTTGATGGGCTGAATGACCTCCTTCTGCCCCTCTGTCTTATAGTCTCTATGCTTCTCCAGTTCTAGCCTGTTATGCAATTCCAATTATAACTGCTTCACCAGCAGCAGCTGTATCTTCAGTTAGATGTGCCCCAGATACTCTCTAATTCCCTCCTTCTCTCTCCAACTCACCTTGGTCCTTTGAACCACACAAAGGCTTCCACCTCTCCCAGCAAATATTTAGCTTTGTGGTGTCCGGTATCGTACCTGTGCTCCTGTGAAGCACCATGAGACATTTCATTCTGATAAAGGTATTATATAAAGCTTGACCATGGGGTTGTACACAGAGTAAAGCTCCTTCGACACTGTCCCTTTGACGTAAGAAGAGTTGTTGAACCTCCTGTTGAGATTATGACACAAGTCATTAAAAGCTGTCATTTCCTCCCGTGTTGTTTGTGGGTATTCTGGTCAGTGAGCAATCCGCTATTGACATATTTTAAAATAACTCCTTCTTGCATCAAAACTGTAATTTCTCCGGATGTTTCCATCCGTTGAGGTAGTCTCAATTTGGTTATAGTTAGTTTTTCAGTGGTTAAGCCGAGATTAGATTGTGCTATTTTTGATCATTCTTTTCCCCATTTTTCTCTTCTCTGATGGCTCAGAGCTCTGCTTGAGTCCGATCCCATGAATACTGACAAGCTCGACTCTGAAAATGGGTTGTCTAATCTGTTTGCAGATTGGTGCATCGGCTGTTGTTCTCTCCACAATCTCCTTTAAAGCCTCTTCTGAGCTCTCTGCGCTATTCTAATTCTGAACTCTGATCTGAATTAACACTGCACTCATTCACAGCCCTGTCTTCAGGTCATGCAGCCCTAGATTCATAGAACATAGAACATAGAAAAATACAGCGCAGTACAGGCCCTTCAGCCCTCGATGTTGCGCCGACCAAAGTCTACCTAACCTACACTAGCCCAATAACCTCCATATGCTTATCCAATGCCCGCTTAAATGACCATAAAGAGGGAGAGTTCACCACTGCTACTGGTAGGGCACTCCATGAACTCACAACCCGCTGAGTAAAGAATCTACCCCTAACATCTGTCCTATACCTACCACCCCTTAATTTAAAGCTGTGTCCCCTAGTAACAGCTGACTCCATTAACGGAAAAAGGTTCTCAGTGTCTACCCTATCTAAACCCCTAATCATCTTGTACACCTCTATCAAATCTCCCCTAAACCTTCTTTTCTCCAATGAGAACAGCCCCAAGTGCCTCAGCCTTTCCTCATATGATCTTCAAATTCTGCAATTCTGTTCTTCTTTCTTCTCATTGAAGACGCTCCTTAAAACCAATTACATTGACTGAGCCTTTGGGTCACCTGTCTGAATGTCTCCTGCTGTGGGTCAGTGTCATATTTTGTTAATAGGGAATAGTAACAGGAGCATGCCATTCAGCCTGTCCAGTCTATCCCACCATTCAGTGCGGCTGTGGCTGACTGAACATTAAATGTCTCTTACTCACCACAACCCTTAGGGCAGAATTAGTAATTAGAAATCTATCAATTTCTACCTTAAACATACTAGTCTGAACTTCCACAGCCCTCTGTGGTGGAGAAATCTAAAGGTTTACAACCTTCTGAGTTTGAAAGAACTTCATCTCAGACCTTGAATGGATTTTAAAATTTTCCCTCACCCCTGTTTCTAGACGCCCCAACCAGGGGAAATATCTTACCTTCACTCATTCTGTCCATCCCTTTCAGTGTTTTATAGCTTTCTGTTGGAGAAATTATCTAATTGAACAGTGATCTCACATACGTGCAGATCGGGTGAAATTGACAAGCTGTTTATTACAAGCAATGTCATTGGAAGAGAAATTGACTAGGCTGACAGTCTAAACAGGTGCTCTGATTACTAAACTTATTGACCTTGGACTAAACCCCACTTTCTTCAACTGGATCCTCTGTGGCTTGTGGGTCAGAAAACTATCAGTGAAGATTGGGGACAATATTTCATCCTCACCAACACTCAACACTGGAGCTCCCCCCCCCCCCAGGGGTGCGTACTCAGCCCCCCACTGTACTCACTGTATATACCCAATGACTGTGTGCCATATACCAGACTAATGCCACTTACAAGTTCGCTGATGACACCACCATAGTCGATCAAATCTCAGATGGCGATGAAACGGACTACAGACGGGAAGTGGAAGACCTGGAAAAATGGTGCACTGAGAACCTAGCTCTCAATGCCAGCAAATCCAAGGAACTCCTTACTGACTTTCAGCAGGATGTTACTCATGCCCCCCATTACATTAAGAGCACAGAGATGGAATGATGGAGATTGTCAAGCTCTTGGGAGTGGTCATCCACGACAAACTTTCTTGGACTCTTCATGTGGATGCACTGGTTACAAAAGCCTAACAACATCTCCTCTTCCTCAGGCTGCTGAGGAAATTTGACATGACGGCAAATACCCTTGCCAACTTTTATAGGTGTGCCATTGAGAGCATTCTGTCTGGATGTATCACTATTTGGTATGGCAACTGTACCATTCAAGATCAGAGGTGATTGCAGAGAGTGGTGAACTCCGCCTGGACAATCACAAAGGTCAACCTCCCATGTATAGGATCCACCTGCCAGGCCCGCTGTCAAGGAAAGGCCGCCAGCATTCTCAGATCCATCCCACCCTGGCAACGTTTTTCTACATTAGGCAACTTCCGAGGAGCAGGAAAATTGATGTTTTGGGCAAAAGCCCTTCATCAGGAAACTGCTCCTCGGATGCTGCCTGAACTGCTGTGCTTTTCCAGCCCCACTCTATTCTTGACTCTGATCTCCAGCATCTGCAGTCCTCACTTTTGCCCAACGTTTTTCTTTAGCCTGTATCATCGAGGAGAAGGTACCGAAGCCTGAATACACTTACCAGCTGGTTTCGAAACAGTTTCTACCTACTGTTGTTAGAATACTGAATGGACTCTCAAACTCTTAGCATTCGCCTGTTCCTGTGTTTTTGTTTTTGCCGCTGTTTACCTAATATTTACCGACTATACTACTTAACTCTGTGATCTGCCTGTATTGCTCGTAAGACAAAGCTTTTCACTGTGCGTCGGTACACATGACAATCGATTCAATTCCGATAGATTGAGGGTTCTCTTCCTTGAGCAGTGGGAACAGGCAGTTTTGTAGGGGTACAGTAATTACAGTACAATCTAGAGTAAAACATAATCAACGGGAGGACAATCAACCGTCCGGTAACAGCAATCAGTCCGCGACTGAGTCAGCAGATTCTGATCCTCTGTGAGAGTAGGTGCGCATGTCTCTCACCCTAGGTTTCCATTGTGGTTAGTCCACAAGCAATGTACCTTTGGTGCATTTCAGTATGAGCACTCTTTGTGGAATTCTAGTATGTGTGAGGAGCGAGGCTGCCCTTAGGGCTTCGGGAGCAGTTGTGCTTACAGAGATGGGAGGAAGACTATTGTTAGGCTGTCTTGGGAGGTGTATTACCCGTCTTGAAGTGGTTTGAGTCATCTCCTGTGCCTAGTGTCTTAGTTAGCTTGTTTGATCAAGACTGAGGTACTCTGGGTAGTTTCTGTTGTGGCTTAGGCAGACATGTTCTTTGGGGCCATGCTGTGGGTGGACATTTTCTCCCATCGTTACAATAAGGACATCTCTCATTCTTTGAACCTCTAGACATTACAGGTTTCAATTGTCCAATCTGTTTTAAGAGGACAGTCCCACAATCCTAGGGACAAGTCTGATGAACCTTTACCGAAAAAGAAATTGCTGGAGAAACTCAGCAGCATCTGTGAAGATAGGAGTTAACATTTCAGGTCCAGTGACCCTTCTCCTTTTGCACACTGTCTTAGCCAGTAATATCTTTTCTGAGATGAGACCAAAAGTGTGCACTGTATTCTAGATGTGGTCTGTTCCGGAGAATTCACCATCGTCTGAGTAAAGACATTTCTCTTTATCATAGTCCTAAATGATGAGCCCCTTACCTGGAGACTGTGCCTCCATATTTCTAGATTTCTCAGTTGACACTGCCAGCCCCCTTCAGTGTGTGTCAGAATCAGGTCACCTCTCCTTTAAACTCCAGAGAATATAGGCCCAGTTTACTCAGCCTCTGTTATAGGACAACCCTCTCCTCAGCACAAATGTAGCAAACCTTTACTATATGGCTCCCGAAGCAGGTCAATGCCTCCTTAAATATGGTAACCAAAATTCCTCTCAATATTGCAGACACAGTCTCACAGAATGTTTGTGAAATTATAGTAAGAGTCGTCCCTTTGTGCCTGTGTCAGCCCAAATAGGGCAGAAACCCCCATGTGCCTTGGGTTGCTATTTGCTAAATTGGCTAAAAGATAGTGGTTAGGCTGAAAGCTGAATTGAAAAAACTGATGGTTTGTTGGCTTCACTTTGATGTTTAGAATGCGAAGGGGGAGGAAGTGATGTTTTGAGTTTTTATAGGATCCCTATGGTGTAGAAAAAGGCCCTTCAGCCCAACAAGTCCACACTGACCCTCCGAAGAGTATTCCACCCAAACCCATTCCCCTACCCTATTACTCTACATTTACCCCTGACTAACGCACCTAACCTACACATCCCTGAACACTATGGGCAATTTAGCATGGCCAATTCACCTAACCTCCACATCTTTTGGATTGTGGGAGGAAACTGGAACACCCGGAGGAAATCTACGTAGACATGGGCAGAATGTGCAAACTCCACACAGTCAGTCATCCGAAGCTGGAATCGAACCCGGGTCCCTGGCGCTGTGAGGCAGCTAACCACTCAGCCACTGTGCCGCCCAGTTATGTACAATCTTGGTCAGATTCCACCATTCTACCTCCGAGAGGGTAGATTGTCCTTGAAGAGAGGGCAGTGCAGATTCATCACAATAAAAATGGGACTGAAGGAGTTAAATTGCAATGAAAGATTTTACAGTTTGCCCTTACATTTGTAAGATTAATGAATGATGTAATTAGGATGTTTAAAGTGATGAGATTCTATGGGTGGGGCCCAGGGAGATAGTGAGGCAAGAGATCAATCTGAGACGGGTACAGCTGAAAACAGAAGTGAGTCAAACAGTCAGGGACAAGGTAGGACTAATAAATTAAACTGCATTTATTTCAATGCAAGGGGCCTAACAGGGAAGGCAGATGAACTCAGGGCATGGTTAGGAACATGGGACTGGGGTATCATAGCAATTACAGAAACATGGCTCAGGGATGGGCAGGCCTGGCAACTTAATGTTCCAGGATACAAATGCTACAGGAAGGATAGAAAGGGAGGCAAGAAAGGAGGGTAAGTGGCATTTTTGATAAAGGATAGAATTACAGCTCTGCTGAGGGAGGATATTCCCGGAAATACATCCAGGGAAGTTATTTGGGTGGAATTGAGAAATAAGAAAGGGATGATCACCTTATTGGGATTGTATTATAGACCCCCCCCAATAGACAGAGGGAAATTGAGAAACAAACTTGTAAGGCGATCTCAGTTATCTGTAAGAATAATACGGTGGTTATGGTCGGGGATTTCAACTTTCCAAACATCGACTGGGACTGCCATAGTGTTAAAGGTTTAGATGGAGAGGAATTTGTTAAGTGTGTACAAGACAATTTTCTGATTCAGTATGTGGGTGTATCTACTAGAGAAGGTGCAAAGCTTGACCTACTCTTGGGAAATAAGGCAGGGCAGGTGACTGAGGTGTCAGTGGGGGAGCACTTTGGGTCCAGCGACCATAATTCTATTCATTATAAAATAGTAATGGAAAAGGATAGAGCAGATCTAAAAGTTGAAGTTCTAAATTGGAGAAAGGCCAATTTTGACAGTATTAGACAAGACCTTTTGAAAGCTAATTGGAGGCAGATGTTCGCAGGTAAAGGGACAGCTGGAAAATGGGAAGCCATCAGAAATGAGATAACAAGAATCCAGAGAAAGTATATTCCTATCAGGGTGAAAGGGAAGGCTGGTAGGTGTAGGAAATGCTGAATGACTAAAGAAATTGAGGTGAAAATGTGTTGCTGGAAAGGTGCAGCAAGTCAGACAACATCCAAGGAGCAGGAGAATCGACGTTTCGGGCATGAGCCCTTCTTCAGGAAGAAATTGAGGGTTTGGTTAAGAAAAAGAAGGAAGCGTATGTCAGATATAGACAGGATAGATCGAGTGAATCCTTCGAACAGTATAAAGAAAGTAGGAGTATACTTAAGAGGGAAATCAGGAGGGTAAAAAGGGGACATGAGATAGCTTTGGCAAATAGAATTAAGGTGAATCCAAAGGGGTTTTACAAATATATTAAGGACAAAAGGGTAACTAGGGAGAGAATAGGGCCCCTCAAAAATCAGCAAGGCAGCCTTTCTGTGGAGCCACAGAAAATGGGGGACATACTAAATGAATATTTTGCATCAGTATTTACTGTAGAAAAGGATATGGAAGAAATAGACTGTAGGGAAATAGATGGTGACATCTTGCACAATGTCCAGATTACAGAGGAGGAAGTGCTGGATGTCTTGAAACAGTTAAAGGTGGATAAATCCCCAGGACCTGATCAGGTGTACCCGAGAACTCTGGGAAGCTAGAGAAGTGATTGCTGGGCCTCTTGCTGAGATATTTGTATCATCGATAGTCACAGGTGAGGTGCTGGAAGACTGGAGGTTGGCAAACGTGGTGCCACTATTTAAGAAGAGTGGTAAAGACAAGCCAGGGAACTATAGACTGGTGAGCCTGACCTCAGTGGTGGGCAAGTTGTTGGAGGGAATCCTGAGGGACAGGATGTACATGTATTTGGAAAGGCAAGGACTGATTAGGGATAGTCAACATGGCTTTGTGCATGGAAAATCATGTCTCACAAACTTGACTGAGTTTTTTGAAGACGTAACAAAGCAGATTGATGAGGGCAGAGCAGTAGATATGATCTATATGGACTTCAGTAAGGCATTCGACAAGGTTCCCAATGGGAGACTGGTTAGCAAGGTTAGATCTCACTGAATACAGGGAAAACTAGCCCTTTGGATACAGAATTGGCTCAAAGGTAGAAGACAGAGGGTTGTTTTTCAGACTGGAGGCCTGTGACCAGTGAAGTGCCACAAGGATCGGTGCTGGTCCTCTACTTTTCATCATTTATATAAATGATTTGGATGTGAGCATAAGAGGTATAGTTAGCAGATGACACCAAAATTGGAAGTATAGTGGACAGCAAAGAGGGTTACCTCAGGTTACAACAGGATCTGGACCAGATGGGCCAATGGGCTGAGAAGTGGCAGATGGAGTTTAATTCAGATAAATGTGAGGTGCTGCATTTTGGGAAAGCAAATCTGAGCAGGACTTATACACTTAATGGTAAGGTCCTAGTGAGTGTTGCTGAACAAAGAGACCTTGGAGTGCAGGTTCATAGCTCCTTGAAAGTGGAGTCACAGGTAGATAAGATAGTGAAGAAAGTGATTGGTATGCTTTCCTTTATTGGTCAGAGTATTGAGTACAGGAGTTGGGAAGTCATGTTGCAGCTGTACAGGACATTGGTTAGGCCACTGTTGGAATATTGCGTGCAATTTTGGTCTCCTTCCTATCAGAAAGATGTTGTGAAACTTGAAAGGGTTCAGAAAAGATTTACAAGGATGTTGTCAGGGTTGGAGTATCTGAGCTACAGGCTAGGGCTGTTTTCCCTGGAACGTCGGAGGCTGAGGGGTGACCTTATAGAGGTTTACAAAATTATGAGGGGCATGGATAGGATAAATAGACAAAGTCTTTTCGTTGGGGTCGGGGAGTCCAGAATGAGAGGGTATAGGTTTAGGGTGAGAGGGGAAAGATATAAAAGAGACCTAAGGGGCAACTTTTTCACACAGGGGGTGGTACGTGGATGGAATGAGCTGCCAGAGGACGTGGTGGAAGCTGGTACAATTGCAACATTTAAGAGACATTTGGCTGCGTATATGAATAGGAAGGGTTTGGAGGGATATGGGCCAGGTGCTGGCAGGTGGGACTAGATTGTGTTGGGATATCTGGTCAGCATGGACGGGTTGGACCGAAGGATCTGTTTCCATGGTGTACATCTCTATGACTCTAGTAGGGACAAGTCCAGACAGGGGAGCAGGCAGAACCTCAAAATCTGAGCTAGAGTATTCAGAGGTGATGACAGGAAGCTGTTCACACAGGGAAATATGTGTATGTGGGAGGTTAATTGCCGATTTGAAAAGTGAATGTCTTAGCCAGTTCTCCGGATTTGGGGATTCCTGTGAAAATTGGGTGAGAGCACAACCTCCTTCAGCTGCTTTAATATTGTAACTGGATCGTGTTGTGTCGAGTCACCTGCGCAGCACAATCACTTGGGTAAGGATTGGAAAGGGAAACAGCACCTGTGGAACTATACCATTTTCTCAGCCAGCAAATCCTGGAGAAAGAAACTAAATGACCTTGAGGTTTTATGACCCCCTTCCTCTGTTTAAACACCAGGCACATCGCTACTACTGCTGCTGATAATGTGAGAGAGCAGGAAACAAATTCCCTGGTTTTTGGATGTAAAGAGCACTTTACTGATTTAGAGGGTCAGTAATGAGGTGTTGTGGGGGCACATCGCCTGACCTTGGCAGCTTTCTCCAATGTTCTGTCCTGCAGAAATCTTGTTTTTGTCCTGTAGTCATGGAGATACACAGCACGGAAACAGGGCCTTCACCCTAACTTGTCCAAAACTGAGCTAGTCCCATTTGCCTGCATTTGGCCCATATTCCTCTAAACTTTTCCTGTCTGTGCACTTGTCCAAATGTCTTTTAAATGTTGTAATTTGTACCTGCCTCTATCACTTTCTGTGACAGCTTGTTCTATATACTCACCACACTGTATGAAAAATTTGCCTCTAAGGTCCGTCTCTCCTAAACCTTTTAGTTTTGGGCTTCCCTACCCTGGGGAAAAGACCTTAGCTGCTCACCTTATCTGTGCTTCTCATCATTTTATAAACTTCTATGTTCCAGGGGGAACAAAGTCCCAGCCTTTCCAGCCTCTCTTTCTAACTCAAAAATTCCAGTTTTCTGGAGTTAGTGTCACAAGGTACTGATTTGAAGCCACTGACATTTATAAGAATTATTGGCACAATGCCTGTAGGTCTACTCCTCCTGTTTTCTATGTTTTCACTGCCCAAGAGTGGACAGATGACCAGAGCTTGGGGAAAATAGGGTTAAACTATTACAACAAATGTATAGGTTCTCTCTAGTACAAAAGTTTACTGGTAAGGAGGATGAAATATTCAGATTGAAAGGTTAGATAAACAAAACCACTTCCTGTGGTAGGGGTGAGGAGGGCAGAACAAGGGAGAAACCCTAAAAATTTGAGCCCAACTGTTCAGGAGTGATGTCAGGAACTACTTCACACACCGGATAAGGAAGTTCTGCTCCAGCATTGTGCTGATGCAACATGATTTAATCATTGATTCTTTTGAGTTTGTAAGGAGGCAGTTTCAGATGGTGACCCTGTTCTTAATAATTATTCAGTATCCATTTTCATGTTGCAGAGAATGAGAGTGAAACATGGATTGGGGGTAAGCTGGGTGCTGATGCATTCCCATCCTGGCCGCAGAGTGAGCCAGGTTGTGAGGCTGCCTGTAGAATTCCATTGTGTTCCTCTTGTGTTGTTTCTGGTCCTAGAATATCAGCAGGGACTACTCACAATGATACTGTACCTTTCACATGGTAAAATGTCTGTTATAGTAAAAAATGAGGTCTGCAGATGCTGGAGATCACAGCTGAAAATGTGTTGCTGGTTAAAGCACAGCAGGTTAGGCAGCATCCAAGGAACAGGAAATTCGACGTTTCGGGCATAAGCCCTTCATCAGGAATGAGGCCTCATTCCTGATGAAGGGCTTATGCCCGAAACGTCGAATTTCCTGTTCCTTGGATGCTGCCTAACCTGCTGTGCTTTAACCAGCAACACATTTTCAGCAAAATGTCTGTTATATCTGGTTTCGGGAGTTCATGAATACAAATACCAACAAAAGAGTTTTGAGTAAGAGTAGACAACTCACTAATAAGATCGTAGTGAATGACTCCACATTCTTGTCTCTGATAACCTTTCACCCCCTTACTTATCAAGAATCTGGTTCCAGCAAGAGAGTTCTCAAGGCTCATGACACTCAAAGAGCAACGTTTTCCTCATTTGTCTTAAATGAACAAATCCTCATTTTTTAAAAGGTGGCTGCAGTTCTATAATTTGTAGAAATTAAGGAAGTTTCAGTATACTACCTTCAATACCATGTGCTTTAATCTGTTAGTGCACCTTTATCAAAATCGCATACACCATCTCCACTGGTTCTCTCTCATTCATTCTACTTCTTATGTCCTCAAACACTGTTTCCCTTTCACAAATCCATGCTGATTTTGTATAATATCATTGATATTTTCTAAGTGTCCTGTCACCACACCCTTTACAATAGTCTCCAGCCCTTTCCCTCTCCCTCTCCCTCTCAGTTAATGGTAGCCTAACCAGTCTGTAATTCCTGGTTTCCCTCTCCCTTCTTTTTTGGACAGTGGGGTTATATATGTCAGCTTTCAGTCTACTGGGACTCTTTCAGAATTTACAAAATTATGGAAGATGACAACCACTATTTTCATGGTTAAAAATCACACAACACCAGGTTATAGTCCAACAGGTTTAATTGGAAGCACACTAGCTTTCAGTGCATCGCTCCTTCATCAGGTGATAGTGGAGGGCTCAGTCCTAACACAGAATTTATAGCAGACATTTGCAGAGTGATGTAACTGAAATTATACATTGAAAAATTGATTGTTAAGTCTTTCATCTGTTTGAATACCATGAAAGTTTCACTACTTACATGTGTAAATCGCAAAACCTTTTTTAAAAGTTGCATTCTCAGGTTAGCTGTCAACAATGGGTGATAGCTAGACAATATGTTGAAGGTTCTGGATCAGTGGTGCTGGAAGAGCACAGCAGTTCAGGCAGCATCCAACGAGCAGTGAAATCGACGTTTCGGGCAAAAGCCCTTCATCAGGATTTCGCTGCTCGTTGGATGCTGCCTGAACTGCTGTGCTCTTCCAGCACCACTGATCCAGAATCTGGTTTCCAGCATCTGCAGTCATTGTTTTTACATATGTTGAAGGTGTTAGCCCCCTGTGTTCTCTGTCTATGCCATGATGTTTAGATTGATTCTAACCTCAAAAGTGAGATAATGGAGTCCAACACCGGCATCTCCAAATCATGACTATATTTTCATGGCTACCTCTTTTTGGATGGGATGTAGATTATCAGGCCCTGGGGATTTATCAGCTTTCAATCCGCTTTGGGGGCGGCACTGCTGCCTAACAGCGCCAGGGACCCAGGTTCAATTCCCGCCTCGGGCAACTGTCTTTGTGGAGTTTGCACATTCTCCCTGTGTCTGCATGGGTTTGCTCTGGTTTCCTCCCACAGTTCAAAGATGTGCAGGTCAGGTGAATTGGCCATGTTAAGTTGCCCGTAGTGTTAGGTGCAGGGGCAAACATAGGGGAATGGGTCTGGGTGGGTTGCTGTTCGGAGAGTCGGTGTGGACTTGTTGGGCTGAAGGGCCTGTTTCCACACTGTAGGGAATTTAATCTAAGCTAATCCAATTCCATTAATTTTTCCAG
This sequence comes from Hemiscyllium ocellatum, assembly GCF_020745735.1. Classification (NCBI taxonomy): domain Eukaryota; kingdom Metazoa; phylum Chordata; class Chondrichthyes; order Orectolobiformes; family Hemiscylliidae; genus Hemiscyllium; species Hemiscyllium ocellatum. The sequence continues at coordinate 141,820,321 of NC_083404.1, forward strand.
CACTATGTTATGATTAATACTAACCTCCTTCAATTCCTCCTTCCTAAAAGTACCTTTCTTCATTAGTATTTCTCGGAAGTTTTTTGTGTTTTGTGAAGATGGATCAAAGAAACAATTACTTTTGGTCTCCCATTTTCTTATCAATTATCAGTTCTCCTGTTTGTGTCTGCAGTCTTGTTTTATGTTCTTTCTAAGTTTATACTTCCACTTCCATTTTATTCCGGTTTTGGAATCTACTGCTGCGCACAGACCTTGGCAGTCCACACAGCGGAAAATTAATTCAAAATTAATTTTATCATGTTATTGTCGCTTCTTCCAAAAGGATCTCTCACAACAAGATTATTAACCCTTTTCTCATTGTACAGAATCCTTGGATAACCTGTCTTGAGTTTTGTTCTTCAAAGTGTTCATTCAAAAAGTCATCTTGTATACTCCAAGAATTCATCTGCCACCGGATTATTGCAAGTATGGTTTGTTGAGTCGCTATGTAGTTCATGAATACTAGGTAAAAACAAGGACTGCAGATGCTGGAAACCAGACTCTAGATTAGAGTGGTGCTGGAAAAGTATAGCAGGTCAGGCAGCATCCGACGAGCAGGCAAATCAATGTTTCGGGCAAAAGCCCTTCATCAGGAATAGAGGCAGGGTGCCTGCAGGATGGAGAGATAAATTAGAGGGGGTTGGGAGTGGGGGTGTGGAGAAAGTAGCATAGAGTACAATAGGTGAATGGGGGTGGGGATGAAGATGATAGGTCAGAGAGAAGGGTGGAGTGGATTGGTGGAAAGGAAGATAGGCAGTTCATGAATACTGTTGCTTCCTTGTTGAATGAATTTCTAATTTCCTGTTCAATGCCTCCTGTACTGCACCACTGCTGTTTGGAGGTCTATAGATATCTCCCACTGCTGTTTTCTGTTCCCGTTGCTACTTAGCTCCACCCATGTTGATTCCACGTCTAGATTTTCTGAACCAATATTCTTTTCTTGCTTTTGTACTGACTTCATATTTCACTGAGAATGCCTCACTTTTCCTTTTGCGTCTCTTTTCAAAAGTTTGAATATCCTTGGCAGTTCAGTTCCCAGCCTTTTTCATTGTGCGGCCACATCTGTCTAATCAAAATCATATTATATCTATATGTGCTGTTAATTTGTCCATTTTACTTCGAATGCTTCACACATTTAGATATAATACCATTAGATTTGTACTTTTGACATTTTTGCACCATCTATTTGTGTTCCAGCTTTGTTGCTGCTAGCCCTTGTTCCTTCTGCGTTTTACTTCTGCTTTCTACTTTTTCATTTTCATTTCCATCTTTGTTTTCCTCATTCTTGTCTCTCTCTGCTTAGGTTCCCATCCCTCTGCCACTCCAGTTTTTACTCCTCTCTCTGTATTGGTGAACGTCCCTCAGATGATGTTGGTCTCAGAGCTGCTGGAAACTCATAAATTGAATCAGTCAGATGATTTGTGTTCTAGCACAGATAAAAATCATCATGAAAACCCACCTTGATGGCTGTAATTACCAAACTCAGAAATGTGGCACCCAGTGAGGGTGATCCCAGTCAACTGCCACAGGACATGGAGCTAGGGCAGACAAGTGACAGCTAGCATTTAAAAGGAAGAGGTGTGGGATAGTAGCCTTTTACAGAAGGAATAAGGAGGAGAAGTATAAACTAGTTTCCTCATGAAGAATCTAGAACTCGAGGTTCCTATTTAAAAATCCGTGGTCAACCATTCAAAACAGAGCTGAGGCAAAATCTTTTCTCTCTGGGTCATGAGTTTTAGGAGCTGTTTTGCTGAAAATGCAGTAAAAGCAGAGTCCTTGAATATTCATTTTTAAGGCACAGGTGGATAGATTCTTATTAAGTCAGGGGTGGGCAGGAATGAGGATATTATATTACCTGATCTTATTGACTGGCACAGAAGGTTTAAGGAGCTGAATGGCCTATTCCTCCCTCTTGTTCATATGTTTGTCTGTTCCAAGAACAATCGTAGACAAACTGAAGATAGACATCAAGCTCGAAGTAGATAAATGCCATATGTTTGACCTTTGTCCTCTCCCTGTCATCCCTCCCCTTTTGCCTCTGCTCAGCCTAGCCCAATGCTATGAACTCCATGAGAATTCAGGGCTTTTGAACTTCTCAGGATTCACTTGAGGGCCAAGCAGAGAATAATGTTTGTGAAGAAGTTAATCTCTCTGAAACTGTGGAGCCAATTTATTTATACAGAACTCATTAGCTGCTTGACATATTTATTTTAAAATATTCTTGCCATTCCCCCACTGATATTGTCGAGGTTTTTATTTATTAATTTATTCTGATTTGGGAAGTTGTTCAACCCTCTTCTCATTAGCTGGATCTTACTTTCACACACAGGCTGTTAAATGCTGTTAAACCATTACCTGTTGAATGAATGAAAGCTCCAGGGAAGCATAGGGAGCACCATTCACCAGATCAGTAGTCTGTTTGACAGCTGAATCTGAATTTACCCAGTGCTGGAGCCCACACTGCCAGTTCTACCAGGTGAAAGCAATAATGAGCAGGAATTGTTGCTGAATTGTGACAATGGGCAGTTTTTAGGCCTCAACCCACCATAATCACTAGAAGTAGGAGCAGGGTTAGTCTATTTGGCCTTTTGAGTCTGCCCACTCATCAATAAGATGACAACGGGTCTGGTTTTGCCTCCAGTTTCCTGCCTGTCCTCCATAACTCTTGACTCCTTGTCAATGAAAAAGTTATCTAACTCAGCCTTGAATATATTCTGTGCTCAGTCTCCACCACTGTCTGAGCTAAAGCATTACAAACATGTTTCCTCATCTCCAGTTTAAACTGGAGACACCTATTGATGAAACTATCCCCCCTAGTTTTCAACTTCCCCAGAGGAGGAAACATCCTCTCAGCGTCTATCCTTTTGAACCCCCTGAGAATCTTTTGTGTCAATAAGATCACCTCTCATTCTTTTAAACTCCAGTGAGTATTAGTCCAACCTGTCCCCTTCTTATTTCTCAGTTCTACCCATTTAGCTTCACTAGTCCAGCCCAGACATGTCCTCTCTAAGTACTGCTGTGATGTTTTTCCTCAGCAAAAATGCCAATCCTGCTCCTCTCTCAGAGTTATAGAGTCATATAGCATAGAAACAGACCTTTCAGTCCAACCAGTCCGTGCTGAAATTAATCCCCGTCTGAACTAGTCTCCCTGCCTTTTCCAGGCCCATGTCCCTTCAAACCTTTGCTATTAGAGTCATTGTCATAGAAATGTACAGCCTGGAAACAGACCCTTTGGTCCAACTCTTCCATGCCAACCAGATATCCCAATCTAATCTAGTCCCATTTGCCAGCACTTGGCCCATATCCCTCTCAATCCTTCCTATTCATATACCCATCCAGATGCCTTTTAAATGTCGCAATTGTACCAGCCTCCACCACATCCTCTGGCAGCTCATTCCATATACATACCGCTCTCTTGTGTGAAAAAGTTGCCCCTTAGATCTCTCAGATATCTTTCCCCTCTCACCTTAAGCCTATGCTCTCTAGTTCTGTACTTGGGGAAAAGACTTTGTCTATTTATCCTATCCATGCCCCTCATGATTTTATAAACCTCCCATAAAGTCACCCCCCAGCCTCCAATGCTCCAGGGGAACAGTCCCAGCCTATTTAACCTCTCCCTGTAGCTCAAATCCTCCAACCCTGGCAACATACTTTTAAATCTTTTCTGAACCCTTTCAAGTTTCACAACATCCTCCATTTACCTATCCAAATGTCTTTTAAACATTGTAATTGTCCACATCCACCATTTGTTCAAGAAATTCATTCCACACATGAACCACCCTTTGTGTCAAACATTTGCCCCTCTTATCTTTTTAAATCTCTCTCCTCTCACCTATCCTTCCTATAGTATCTATACCCTGGGACATTGAGTTGCCAGTCCTGTCCCTCCCTTGGCCATGTTTCTGTAATAGCTGTGATATGCCAGTCCCATGTTCCTAACTGTGCCTTGAGGTCATCTGCCTTACTTGTCAGGCCTCTTGCATTGACATAAATAGAGTTTAATCCATCAGTCCTCCCTCGTTCTCTGCTGTGCTCTTGCCTGTCTTGTCTTTTTAACTTGCTTTTGTTAATTCCTGTACCAGCCTCAATCTTGTTTTGTCTCACTATTGCTTAGAGTCCCAACCCCACTGCATGAATAGTTTAAAGCCTCCTAAGTAGTTCTATCAATTTTCCTGCCAGGATATTGATCCCCTTCCAGTTCCAATCTGTCCTCCAGTGCAGGTCACTTCTGCCTCAGAAGACATTCCACTGATCCAAAAATTTGAATCCCTGCCCCTTGCACCAACTGTCCAGTCACGCATACATCTGCTCCATCCTTCTATTCCTACTGTCACTAACATGTGGCAGAGATTACTACCCTTGAGGTCCTGCTTTTTACCCTCCTGCCTAACGCTCTATATTCATTCTGTAGGACCTTCTCCCTTTTGTCTATCTATACTGTTAGTAGCAATGTATGCAATGATCTCTGACTGCTCATGCACCTCCTGAAATGTAGTCAAATAGGACTAGTTCAGATTAGGAAACCTGGTCAACGTGACCAATGGGTCTGTTTCCAGCTCTACAACTTGATGTTATACTGGATTGGATGGTCAATCATGATTATATTGAATGGTGGAGCAAGCTCAAAGGGCTGAATGGCCTAATTCGGCTCTTGGTTTCTATGTTGCTGTTTCCCCCAGTCCAGAAAATAGCAAGTACTCGATCACACTCCTTCCTCGTGCCTTGTATTTATGAGATGATTTTTGGGGAATCAGGAAGTGTGTGTCTTGCTACAGAATGCCCAGGTTTCTGACTTGCTGTTGAACTATGGCAGTATTGCTATGGCTCATCAAGTCTGTTTTTGTCATTGGAATGATATATTGCTGGTTCATGAATATAATATTTGCTTCTTTATAATGTCAAATGTCAAGATGCGAATACAATGGAGTAAAAGATCCGCTTCAGCGGTACAAAGTCCTGCTTACTCCATACCTGGAGGATTTTGATCAGATCTGGCGCAAAATCTGAGCACACATGAATCTCTTGGTCTCTGACAGAATAGTGTAGCTCTGCCAAGATGGAGCCCACGGATTAAATTGCAGTGATAGATTATTGTAAAGATGTTATGGAGAAGAGTTGCCTTCTGTCCATTTACCTTAAGTCCCCTTAAGTCTGGGGTATCTAGGGGTAGAAGACACAGCTTGATATTTAAAATGTGATCTTTTCAGGAGCAGAAGCATTTTGATGCAAACAGTATTTCCTGCATTTCCACCAGCTGTGCTATTATGCTTTTGCAGAATTTTGGAAATAGGTAATGTAGATAGCAGTTAATGGTTGTTCAGTTGTTAATTTTAAAGGTGTTTTTGATAGATTTTGTGAACCTAACGTGTCACATTGGTACACTCATGTGCTGTTCAAAAAGACGCATTTCTCAAGCCTTATCATTTTGCACTCATCAGGACAATTCTCAGTAAATAACAAAGTAAATACCAGAAATAGGAGCAGGAGTAGGTCATTCAGCCCCTCAAGCCTGGCCTACAGTTGAACAAGATCATTGCTGATTTGCCCCAAACCCCTCTCCACTTTTGCAGCAGCTCATCATGGTCTTCAGCTCCTAGATATTTCAGAAATCTCTCTACCTCCTCTTTAAATACTGTGTGATCTAGCCTCCACAACTACCTGTGATAGAGAATTCCAGACACATCGCCACCTTCTCAACATCTCATCCTCAACCTAGCCAAGCCCTGTCGGAATCTTGTATTTTTAAGATTTCACCAGAAGTCCATTGACTCCTGCAATTACCTGGACTATACATCCTCACATCCTGCATCCTGAAAAGACTCTATTCTATTCTCCGTGTTTCTTCGCCTCTGTAACATCTGACGATGGCAGGTCCTACAATTGCTTTTGGCATCTGAAATGTCACCTCCTTCCTCAACTGAGGATTCCGCACCAAAGGGCTCTCAATTGGGTTTATCCAACTCCTGCACTTCAGCACACACCCCTTTTCTCCCCTTTCCTGACAGTGATAGAGTCCCCTTGGTACTCACTTAGACCTCACTAGCAACTAAATCCAAAGAATCATTAAATGCTGTTTCCACCTCCAGCAGGATGTCGCCATTAAACACATACTCCCCTCTCCTCCCTCCTTGTCAGCCTTCCACAAGGACTGATCCCTCTGGGACACACTGGTCCACCCTGACACTCCCAACATCTCCCAACACCCCATAGCACCTTCCCATGCAATCACAGAAGGTGTAACACCTGCCCATTTACTTCCCTCTCATTCTCCAAGGCACCAGAATTTTCAATCTCGTCTAGATCCTGGGGAGTGTTGCTGAACAAAGAGATTTTGGAGTGCACAGTTCCTTGACAATGGAGTGCCAAGTAGACAGGATAGTGAAGAAGGTATTTGGTATGCTGGCCGTTATTGGACAGTGCATTTGGGTACAGGAGTTGAGAGGTCATTTTGTGGCTGTACAGGACACTGGTATGACACTTCTGGAGCACTGCAGTGCTGATCTCCCTGCGATAGGAAGGATGTTGTGAAACTTGAGGGGGTTCAGAAATGATTTAAAAGTATGTTGCCAGGTCAGAGGGTTTGAGCTATAGGGAGAGGCTGAAAAATCTGGAGCTGTTTTCTCTGGAGTGTCAGAGACCGAAAGGTGTCCTTATAGAGGTTTATAAAATCATGAGGGGCATGGTTAGGATAAATAGACAAAGTCTTTTCCATGGGGTGGGGGAGTCCGGAACTAGAGGGCATAAGTTTAAGATGAGAAGAAAAGATTTAAAAAGGATCGAAGGGACAACATTTTCACGCTGAGGGTGGTGTGTATATGGAATGAGCTGCCAGAGGAGGTGGTGGAGGCTGGTCCAATTGCAATATTTAAAAGGCATCTGGATGGGTACATGAATAGGAAGCATTGAGGGATATGGGCAAGTGCTGGCAAATGTGACTAGATTAATTTAGCATATCTAGTCAGCATGGAAGAGTTGGACCAAAGAGTCTGTTTCTGTGCTGTACATATCTATGACTCTATTCACTGCTCACAATGTGTTGAGGAATTCTGATGAAGGGCTCTGGCCTGAAACATCTATTCTCCTGCTCCTTAGATGCTGCCTGACCTGCTGTGCTTTTCCAGCAACACACTCTCTGATCTCTAGCATCTACAGACCTTACTGTCTCCCTGCACATAATGTGGTCTTCTCTTCACTGGGGAGGCAAAGCCCAGACTGGGTGATTGCTTTGCAAAATACCTATGTTATGTCCACAAAATGACCCTGAGCTTCCTGTTGCTTGCCACTTTGACACACCACCATGTTCCTTGGGCAACATCTTTGTCTCAGTCCAAGGTAGAAAAACAGTTTCATTTTCTGTTTGGGAGCTCTGCAGACTTCTGGACTCAATATCAAGTTGAACAATTTGAGCACCTTCTCCTATGTTCTCACCCCAACCCCCAGACACTAGGCCATGGCATCACATGGGCTGCTACTACAACCATCCCATTGTCAGCTACTAATGGTCCCCATTAGCAGCAGTTGATTCTCCCAAGATGACCTTTATCCATTCCTTTGCCTGTCCAACTGTTGTTCACTCTCCCTGGGCTCCGTCTCTGCCTATTATTTACTCTTCCACTCTCCTGTTCCCCATCTTCCAGATATATACCAACCTTTCCCTTGCTACAATCAATTCTGAAGAAGGGTCAGTGGACCCAAAACATTCACTTGCTTTCTTTCCACATGTTTTGCCAGACCTGAGATTTCCTAGCAATTTCTGTTCTTGTTTTTTTTAAGGGGCTTGACTACGTAAATGCTGGGTGGATGTTTCTCAAGGTTACTGATGAGGCTAATCTTGCAGCATGTGAATGTGTAAGAATCCCAATGTATATACACTGGGAGTCACTTGAGAATGTCAGCATTTTTATTTTGGTAGAGCAGTTGCAATTCTAATCTGTTTCTTCGTAAAAGAGATTGAGTGTTCATTCACATAACTATAGAGTTGGAGAGCTGCATTGGTGGTAGAAAGGCTTGCATTAGTGTAGATAATGTCAAGGACTGTTTAATATTGCCATCAGTTTTTTGAATATTGCGTCATGGAGATGTACAGCATGGAAACAGACCACTCAGTCCAACTCACCCATGCCGACCAGCCATCACAAATTCATCTAGTCCCACTTGCCAGCACTTGGACCATATTCCTCTAAACCTTCCAATTTATATACCCATCCAGATGCTTTTTAAATGTTGTAATTGTACCAGCCTCCACCTCTTCTGTTGGCAGCTCATTCCATACATGTACCACCCCCTGCGTGAAAAAGTTGCCGCTTAGGTCCCTTTTAACCCTTTCCCCTCTCAGCCTAAACCTATGCCCTGTAGTTCTGGACTCCCCAGTCAGAAAACAGACCATGTCTATTTACCCTATCCATGCCCCTCACGATTTTATAAACCTCTATAAAGTCACCCCTCAGCCTCTGACGCTCTAGGGAAAACAGTCTCAGCCTATTCAGCCTCTCCCTATAGCTGAAATCCTCCAACCCTGGCAACACCCATGTAAATCCTTTCTGAACCCTTTCAAGTGTCACAATATCTTTCCAATAGGAAGATCAGAATTGCACAGAATATTCCAAAAGTGGCCTAACCAATATTACAGCCACAACATGACCTCCCAACTCCTGTACTCAATACTCTGGCCAATAAAGGAAAGCATACCAAGCACCTTCTTCACTATCCTATCTATCTGCGACTCTACTTTCAAGGAGCTATGAACCTGCACTCCAAGGTCTCTTTGTTCAGCAACATTCCCCAGGACCTTCCCATTACGTGTATAAGTCCTGACCTTATTTGCCTTTCCAAAATGGAACACCTTCACAGACATTTAAATTAAACTCCATCTGCTACTCCTTGGCCCATTGGCCCATTTGATCAAGATCCCATTGTAGTCTGGAGGTGCAGTGGACAGTGAAGAAAGTTATCTCAAATTTTGGTGTCATCTGCAAACTTACTAACTACACATCCTACGTTCACACTGAAATCATTTATATAAATGACAAAAAGCAGTGGGCTCAGCACCAATCCTTATGACACACCACTGGTTACAGGCCTCCAGTCTGAAAGGCAACCCTCCATCACTACGCTCTGTCTTCTACTTTCGAGCCAGATGGCTAGTTGACATGTATAACTTAAGTTTTGCAGGAGAATACAAGAGTTGGATTAAGTATAACCTTCTTTATGTAGGTAAAACTTAACTTGCTTAGTCTCTACATTGTTGGGTGGCTGTCAGGGTTATAGTAACACTAGAATAGGTTGACTAAGAAGCTGATATAGGCAGCACGGTGGCACAGTGGTTAGCATTGCTGCCTCACAGCGCCAGAGACCCGGGTTCAATTCCCGCCTCAGGTGACTCTCTGTGTGGAGTTTGCACATTCTCCCCATGTCTGTGTGGGTATTCTCTGGGTGCTCTGGCTTCCTCCCACCTTCTAAAAATGTGCAGATTAGGTGAATTGGCCATGCTAAATTGTCCGTAGTGTTAGGTGAAGGGGTAAATGTAGGGGAATGGGTCTGGGTGGGTTATGCTTCGGCGGGTCAGTGTGGACTTGTTTGGTCGAAGGGCCTGTTTCCACACTGTAAGTAATCTAATCTAATCTAAGATAATTTGATGGATCAGTCTTGGAACTTTGATTTATCAACCATTCCCAGCCACATCTTGCTATCACTTGGTGTGAACTGAATTGATTATCAGGGTAGGTTCATGGTTTGTAGCTCTGTAACCTCTTAAACATGAACTGTTCACTTGCTGCTTTGCACTATGTTAACATCTTTAAGGGTGTAACACCATGTAGTTGAAATTAGAATAGAATGCTTCCACATCATTGTGCTATCTAACTCTAATCCATGCTATGGCTGATGGTTCACATTCTAATTTGCCATATTTGATATCTTAGGCCCAAAAGCACTCTCTCCTCCACTGTGGCTTATTGCTGAGATTCTGCACTCATTGTAACCCTACGACTGACAGTTCCATAATCTTCTCATATTATCTGGCTGCGCTCCTTAAAATCTTCATTCTTGCAGCAGTGCATGGACTGATCCACTAAATTTCACTTAACCCACACTTTTTTTTTGATACAATCATATTCTGCTTCTTGAATTTTTCAAGGAGAGTTTCTTAACACCCTAATTGGCTTTTTATCCTTGGTTCCTTGACTGTTCCAAAGCAAATTGTTTTTCAAATTATTTAGTTGATACATGTTGCTACTAATTGGCTTAGGCTATTTTCCCAGTGTCTTTTATTCATTTAAATCACTGATCAATTTCCATTCATAGATTTGAAATTCCTGTCTCTGATCTCTGCATTTTTGAAATTAGTACCGCTTTAGCAGTGAGCCCTGATTAAGGTGAATTGGTTAGTTTAGTGTGATTTTCCTCCCTTTCTAAATCATTTCTTCTTCTTCCTCAACACCTCAATGTTTTGTACTAGAGGAAATAGAAGGCTGTGTTTTTTTTTTAAATAGTCATTTGTGGGGATGTGGGTGTTGCTGGCTGGGCCAGCATTTATTGCCTGTCCCTAGTTGCCCTAAAGAGGTGGTGGTGAGCTGCCTTCTTGAATTGCTGTAGTGCATCTGCTGTGGGTTGACCCAGGATGCCATTATGGGGGGAGTTCCAGGAGACAAAAAATGAGGACTGCAGACACTGGAGATTAGAGTCCAGAGTGTGATGCTGGAAAAGCACAGGATCCTCGGATGTTGCCTGACTTGCTGTGCTTTTCCAGCACCACACTCTCAACAGGGAATTCCAGGATTTTGACCCAGTGACAGTGAAGGAACGGAGATATATTTCCAAGTCAGGCAGGTGAGTAGCTTGGACGGGAACTTGCAGGTAGTGGTGGTCCCATGTATCTGCTGCCCTTGTTCTTCTGGATGTAAGTGGTCGTGGGTTTGAAATGTACTGTCTGATGATCTTTGCTGAATTTCTGCAGTACATCTTGTAGATAATACACACTGTTGCTGTTAATTGTTTGTAATGGAGGGAGTGGATATTTGTGAATATGGTGCCAATCAAGTGGACTACTTTGGCCTGGATATGGTCAAACTGCTTGAGTGTTGATGGGGCTGCTCTCATCCAGGCAAGTAGGGAGTATTCCATCACACTCTTGTCTCATGCCTTGTTGGTGATGGACAGGCTTTGGGGAGTCAGTTGATGAGTTACTTGCTGCAGGATTCCGAGCCTCTGACCTGCTCTTGTAACCAAATGATCCGTCTCTTGAAATTCTGGGAACACACAAGTCATGCAACACTCAAAAATCAATTTTGGTTTTATTTCTGAAGTATTTTTATTAATTAAACTGAAATTTTGAATGTGGTCCTTTCAGGTAGAGTCGCAGTAAATCACGGAGTCACTAATTAATCAAGCCTGCCATTTCCCTGTCGAAACGTGGGATGTGTGTTTGCGTCACTTTACAGGAAATCAGAAGTGAGGTTACTGTTGGTACAAGACTCGAGGCTAACTCATGAATTAGAGGTGAGTTGCTCCAAATGTTTGTGCCTTTTTGGAGATTGTATATAAGGATAATTAAATATATCCGTGCTAAAAGAGCTACAGAGGAACCTTAATTATCTGGCATTCGAATTATCTGAACAAGATCGCATGATCCTGATGCTTTGCTAAACTGTGTTACTTGACATTTGATTGTCTGAACAAAATACTCCCTGCCTGTATTGCTCAGATCGTCGAGGTTCCTCTATTCCATTCCAAATTCCACTGAGCCTGAGCTGGGGTAGCTGGAGTGTGCTTGAACGGCGATGAGGGTGAAGCAACAAAATCTTGTGATACTGGGGATAGATCTCAGCTAGGGTTTCTGTTCCAACACAGAAACTAAAATTGTTAAGCACACATCTGCAGCAAGAAAGAAATTGCAGTCCTAGAGTTATACAGCTGTGCAGACCAGATATCCTAAATTAACCTTGTCTCATTTGACAGTATTTGGCCCATACTCCTCTAAATCCTTCCTATTCATGTATCTATCCAGATGTGTTTTAAATGTTGTAATTGTACCTGCCTCCACCACTTCCTCTGGCATCTCATTCCTTACATGCATCACCCTCTGCAGGAAAAAGTTGCCCCTTGGATCTCTTTTATATTCTTCCCCTCTCACACTTAAGCTGTGCCACTCTCTTTAGTTCTGGACTCGTCTACCTTGGCTCTTCACCCTATCCATGCCCCTTGTGATTTTATGGACTTCTATAAGGTCACCCCTCAGCTTCTGATGCTCCAGGGAAAACAGCTCCAGCCTGTTCAGCCTCTCCCTATAGCTCAAATCCTCAAACCCTGGCAACATCTTTGTAAATCTTTTCAAGTTTCACAACATCCTTCCAAAAGGAAGGAGACCAGAATTGCACACAATATTCCAACAGTGGCCTAACCAATGTCCTGTACAGCCGCAACATGACCTCCCAACTCCTGTACTCAATACTCTGACCAATAAAGAAAAGCATACCAAATGCCGCCTATCTACCTGCGATTCCACTTTCAAGGAGCTTTGAACCTGCACTCCAAGGTCTCTTTGTTCAGCAACACTCCCTAGGACCTTACTGTTAAGGGTATACGTCCTGCTCTGATTTGCTTTTCCAAAATGCAGCACCTCACATTTATCTAAAATTAAACTCCATCTGCCAATTCTTAACCCATTGGCCCATCTGATCAAGATCCCGTTGTAATCTGAGGTAACCCTCTTCACTGTCCACTACATCTCCAATTTTGGTGTCATCTGCAAATTTACTAACTATAACTCTTACACTCATATCCAAATCATTTATATAAATGACGAAAAGGAGAGGACCCAGCACCGATCCTTGTGGCACTCCACTGGTCACAGGCCTCCAGTCTGAAAAATGCAGAACATAGAACTAGTCATAGAACATGGAACTTGTCTTCTGGTGTTGGAGGATGATTACTGAACGCACCACAGCTATCCTTCTCTCTGACCAATACATTGGGTATCCTCAGCATCTTCTGTTTTTAATGATGAATCAGGATGTTTATCAATCTTCAAGATTGGTCAAGATACAACGTGCTAGTCCTGTGCGTTGCATTTCAGACTTTTCTCCTACCCATTACTGAATGTAATGTTAAGTAAATACCCCATCTCCCTCTTCAGGTGGGTGCCCTAGATACTATTCCTGGTGCTAGTTAAAGATGACTGGGGTCTTCTCTCTGGTGTCTTGCTTCTTGTTTCATAAAACATTGTCAACAGTTCCGACGTGTGAGAGAAGAGTTTTAAAATTTTTAATTAAACAGTAGTTATCCTCTGACAGTGAATTTGATTCTCTGCAGGAAAAGTGTGATCGCATGTTTTCCATCAGTGGATATGATGTGATGTAAACTGAATTTTAATAATGTAATGTTGATTATTACTTGTGACTTTCAGTTCCTGATTTTTGAGTTAGAAAGATTTTTAGTGTCTGAAGTTGATAAAACTTTTAAGTATTTCTGTAACCATGACAATTTCTCTCATAACAGATTTTGATGCCTGGCTTTAGAGAGATTGGGTTGCTAATGGATTTCTGTTTATTTGGATTGTTCTTTGACCCAGCATGAAAATAATGGGACCACAAGGCTTTTCAAAGTATTCTAGAACTCGGGTTTTTAAGCTGAATGTAAATACCCATAGTTGAGAGAGAGCGAGAGAGACTTTTAGTTTCACTTTTGACTTTGAGTGCTTTGAAGTCTTTTATAATAGAGTGGCTGTGTACATGCTGACTGAGGAGGTGGTGGAAGCAGATACAGCAGCAGCATCCAAGAAGCACCTGGGCAAATACATGAATAGGAGGGGAATAGAGGGAGACAGATCCTGTAAGTAAACATAGTTTTAGTATGGAAGGGCAAAATGTGGCAGCACAAGCTTGAAGGGCCAAAGGGCCTGTTCCTGTGCTACAATGTTCTCTGTTGTTTGGATCCATTTTAAGAATTTTTCTCCCTGCAAACCTTTCACACTTTGTCCCACTTAATGTTGGAGAAAGTTGAAATCCGCTATCACTATCCTATTACTTTTATACATTTGAAATTTGCCTACAAATCTGCACTTCTATTTCTTTTGGACCAGCGGGCCTATCGTACATCCCAGCAATATGATTGCTCCATTTTGAGTTATACCCATATGGTTTCTTTGAGGATCCTTCTAAAATGTCACCCCCTCCTTGCTGCTGTAATAGATTCCCTGATCAATTTTGCAACAATTTACCTCCTTCCCTGTCTATCGAAGAACCTGCATCCTGAAATATTGAGTGACCAATCTTGCCCCTCTCAGTGACAGCAGTGATATTATACTCTTTTTAATCTGTGCCCTTAACTCAACTGCCTTGTTCATGTGACTTTTTGCATTAAAATAAATAGCATCTAACCTTACCAAGCTCCCTTACCAACCTTAAATAGCCTATATTTCTGTGCCTTCTTGACTCACTTGCTATCTTTTCTAATTTTGGTCTTCATCTTGCCCTTCCGCACATGCAGGGGGATCTAGATGCAATGTTAGTTCATATGCTTCCTTACAGCACAAACAAATCTCCCTGCAATGGTGCTGGCTCCATTCTGGTTCATAGGTCTCACCACCCTACAAACAGCCCCAATGTCCCAGAAATCTAAGACCCTCCCTCATGGAAACATTTCTCCAGCCATGCATATTGGTCTCAGTAGCAGGAGTACCAGTCAAACAAATAAGTATGAAAAAGTAGGGTGCTAGAGATCTGTAATAATAACAGAACATGCTGGAGAATCTCAGCAGGTCGAGCTGCATTTGCGGAGAGTTAACATTTCAAGTCAGATATGATTCTTCTTCATAACTAAAGAACAGTTACAATGAAAAATCATTGGATTTGAAATATTAACTCTGGTTGCCTCTCTACAGATGCTGCCAGACTGCTTGAGATTCTTCAGCACTTTGTTTTTATAGCTGGCAAACAAGTTGCTCTCTGCTTTTTGTGTTGTGCTGCTATTCATACTGTGTGGTATCTATTCCATCACACTCTTGACTTGTGCCTTGTAGGAGGTGGAGTGGACTTTTGAGGTCGGGAAGTGAGTCACCTGTTGCAAAGTATCCAGCTTCTGAAATACGTCTGTAGGTGTGGTGTTGAAATTTAGGAAATGGCTGAACTGATTTATATCAGACCAGATGGTTGGGCTTTCTTTTTGGAGGTAGTCATTACCTACCAGTAATATGATGCAAATCTTGGTTAGGTAATCGGAAACCCATTGTGTTGCCGGGAGTGGGGCGTTTTTGTCTGTTTTACACGACTTTTCCCACAACTTCATGAACTGATGAATCTGTGGAAATTGGACCCGAACATTGAAAGAATATTTCCCGTAATAAATGAGAAATGAGAAAGTAATTTAACACGCAGAAAAGGGACGGGGAAAGGATGTGCTTGCCTCGGACTACTGAAGAAAATCTGAAGGATTTTGCTGACCCTTGCTGTCAGGATATACTGCAACTGAGAAAATGCTGAGGTGTGAACAGGGGCTACCTAATTTGACTCTCCTGTCAGAGCTTATTGTGGGAGCAATTCCTTGCTTGGAAAGAACTTGCCTGTGAAACCTGAGCTGAACACTTTCCAGCGATTGTGGAATGTCAGGAGCTGTCTGAGCAGGTCTGTGAAGCATCCTGTGTGTGCATGTAGTGTTTTGGTCAATGGTGCTATGGTTGTTTGTAAGTCCAGCCTGTCTTAACGTATAAATGTTAAAGGAAAGCTCTCTCTCTCACTGTTCTGATGGCCATCTTTTGCTCTACCTTACATTTGCAGAATCTCTCTCTATTCCTTAACGAATTGATTTAACATGCAGAAGATAGAATAAAAGGTATGTTCGGTCTTGGGGATTTCACAAAGGCTGAGGCACTGTGTTTAAATCCTTGCTATCATTTTACAAAATGTGCGGAGCAGTTTCAAGGGACCAAATGGTCTCATCCTCCTACTTCCAATATTCTTTTTTTAATGTTTCCTTTGTTCTGAACGTTGTTTCTTCTCTCATTCTTTCCTGTCTTCGTTTCACCAAATCTCTTTAAGTTTATCTTTCTTGTGCACTTGCTTGTTCTCTGACCCAGCTGAAAGCATTTCACATTTCAATCCTCCTTTCCAAGGTTAATGTATCAGGTGTGGTTCAGTTGATGACACTTGCATGTCTGAGTCTAAAGATCACAGAATTGTTCTGGTGTAGAAGAATTTGTCCATTCAACCAACAATGTCTTCACTGACTACCTCAGCATATTGACTTTGTGCCAATTTGCAGATTGTTTCTATTTAAATTACTATCCAATGTTCCTCTTGAATACCTCAATTGAACCTGAAATAGGAGGCTGGAAGAACACAGCAAGCCAGGCAGTATCAGGAGGTGGAGAAATCAACATTTTGGATGTAACCCTTGTTCAGGACCCAACCCTCCTTCAACTGAACCTGCCCCCCCACCAAATTTCCAGGCAGTACCTTCCAGACCGGAACAACTCATTATGTGAAAATGTTTTTTTTCTCATCTCATGCTGGCTTCTTTTGCAAAACATTTCAAATCTGTGCCCTCTGGTTCTCTTAGAAACATGAAGTTTCTCCTGATCTACTGTTGGCTTTCACCATTTAAAAAAAGCGGTCCAATCCATTCCCATGTAGTTTCTCATTGCAGAGACCATTCTTGTAACCCTATCCTACATTCTCTCCAATGCCTTCACATTCTCCCTAAAGCTTGGCACCCAGTGCTGTAGTCACTGCCCACCGTTCAGAAAAAGATCCATTTATTTCTACTATTTGTTTCCTGTTTTCCAACCACTTTTCCATCTCTCAGTACCCTACCCCCAATTCCATGTGTTTTAATTTTACATACTAACCTCTTTTGTGTGACTTTGTCAAAAGCCTCAAAGTCCAAATAAACAACAACCACTTGATCCAGTCTATTAAATCCTCGAAGAATTTGAGTAGATATATCAAACATTGGTCTGTTTTGTAAATCCATGCTGACTCCATCCAATC
The DNA here is from genome assembly GCF_020745735.1 of Hemiscyllium ocellatum. Taxonomy (NCBI): domain Eukaryota; kingdom Metazoa; phylum Chordata; class Chondrichthyes; order Orectolobiformes; family Hemiscylliidae; genus Hemiscyllium; species Hemiscyllium ocellatum. Next base: position 141,837,342 of record NC_083404.1, read on the forward strand.
CTGCCATTGTTTTCCAAGTGCTCAGCTATATTTTTTTCTTATTCACTGGGGTGATGTGGACACCACTGACTGGCCAGCATTTATTGCCCATCCCTATTTCTTTCACAATGTACTTCAGCACCTCCCCATTGCTGACTGGTCTGTCATTTACTCTCTCAAAGCAAACAGAGTTGAGTATTTCACTTTGTGATGAATGATGTAGTCCAATAGAATGAGGCAGTGCTAATTTGCTCCTTCCAGTGATTTCAGTGAAATGTGCTGCTATGGTGTGAAGCCTGTGGCTGAGCTCAGTGGACAGTTTTCATGTTTCACCCCTCTGCACTTAGCTCCCTGCAGCACAATGTGTGAGAGATTTGTTAATCATTAGATTGGTCATCAGAAAAGCTCAAAGCTGACAACGGGTCGCCAGGAGCAGTTGTACGGAGAGGCTTAGACTGACTGCTTTTGATGATTTTTGGCACAGACATCAAATACTGCCACTCAAATATCTTTCAGCAGCTTTTGGATGCTTCGGAACAGGAGGTCAATCCTTGAAGAGTTTGTCCCTCCGTTCCATTAGGTTGTGGTTGATCTGTACTTGAGTTTCTTCATGTGCCTTTCAATTCAGTCCTAAACAGATCACCTAACTACCAGCTTTCGAAAGAATTTTGTGTCAATGAGATTTCCATGTTGCTTTGTGTGACTTCTTTCCTGACTTTTCTGAATGGCCTGGCTCTAACTTCAGCACACTTATTCTGGACTTTTTAAAGTAGTTTTTCTCTCCCTACTTTATCAACTAAAAGCAAATAAGATCAGCTAATACCTTGATTTATGAACTAACTCAAAATCATCGGCCACTTCTGCTGCTAGCCTTGCAGTTTTAACTCTCTGCTCTTCCACATGAGTTCTCAATACTTCAGGAAATGAATTTTTGAACTCCTCCAAAATAATAATCTCTCCAAGAGAGTAATATGTTTGATCTATTTTCAATCCCCTTATCAATCTATCAAAGTTACTTTGTTTGATCCATTCAAATTCTATGTACGTTTGATCAGGCTCCCTCCTTGGATTCCTAAAATGTTGGCTGTCAGCTTCTGGCACTACTTAATGTGCACTTAAGTTTGCTTTTTTCACCTCATCATACTCCCAGATGGAGATGCAAATACCTACCAATTTTGTTTGGATCAACAATACCCAAATGGTCACCGGCCATTTCATTTCTTTAGCCACTTTCCCAAATGAAATGAAAAAGACTTCTACGTCCTTCTCACCAAACGTTGGTAATGCTTGGACATATTTAAACAGATTCCTACCAGGCTTTTGGCTATGATGGGTTTGCTCAGCATCACTATCCTCCTCACTGCTTCTACTTTCTACCTTTTGCCATTTTAAGTCGACTTTTCTCTTTCAATGCCAACGTCTGAAGTTCAAACTCTCTCTCTCTCTCTCTCTCTCTTTTGTGTGGGCCATCCTTTCCGTTTTGTCCTGCCAGGGCTTTTCTTTCTTTTTCTTATTCCCTTGTCATTGCCTCTATTCACGCTGCTTCATTTACAATTGAATTTTAGCCGTTTCCAATTATTCTAAATGCATTCCTGGCATATGTCAATACTGAGCCATTCTCACAATTATCGCCCCTTCCACACGGACATAGACAACTCCAACTTCAGCTTGATTGCAATTTTGAAAATTTTGTCTTGCTCACTTTGTGTGAACCACCAAACGTAACTTCTTCTACCACTCGGAAACTCTTAGCGACTGAAAGAGCCATCATCACACCATATACACTCTGCTTAACCCAACTGGGTGCGACACCCAAAGGTTAAAAAAAACCCACTTGCCACTTACTGTCTTTGAGTCCATTAATCCTAAACCCAATCTAGAATTAGAGATTGTAATTCTGACAAGAGCCCCAATTTGTTATGGACCTCACCAGTTGCCCTTCAAATATTTCAAGGAGAAAGGCTGGACTTTAACTTTTATCTCATTTAAAGGCAAATGTATTCCAGATGTAATTCAGTTGATTGCACTATTTGGCTTTAAGCAAAATACATTTTATTCTTACCCTACAGATGAAAGAAAGAAGAATTGGTATAACTTTATTGGAAAACTTAACAAAATAATAGATTATTTAACTATTAAACAGCAATTGTTCCAATGTAGTGATATCCCACAAACACACCCTTGGCAAAGGCAACTTCAGTAAAACATATTGTTCACGTGCAATTCTGACAGCCAAGCGAGAGAGATCCAGCTTTTTGCTGTGGCTGAGAGAGAAGTAGCCGCTTCCACAACCAACTTCAAAACCCCAACAACTAATGAAAGCTAACCTAAAACCCTGGTTTCTCTGGGAGCCTGACAGCACCCATTCATGCTGCTTCTATTCTTCCAACTTAAAAAGAAACAAGCTGTTTACTTGAAGGGGACAGCTCCGTATCTATGGCTTTAAACCTCTCTTCCAAAAAAACAGGGAAATGTGCACCTCTTAATGTTGTCCTATCTGCACACCTGATAAGGATGATAGATTTCCTTCCTTAGAGGACATCAGTCCAAATGGGTATATTTACAACAATCGACAGTGGGTCTTGAGTGACATTAGATGAGTTTTTTATTCCAGAATTTTATTGATTTCACATTTTACCAATTGCCATGGTGATATTCGATACCATCTCCCAGACCTTCAGTTTGGATTATTAGTTACTGACATTACCACTGTCTCCCTAATCTTCTTTTAAACTCAGTTGATTAAAATGCAAGTTTATGGAACCTGCCCACGTAATTTAATTGATTAAGTATGGTATTCTACGTTATAGAGTAAAATCACAGCAGCATTGAATGTCCATTTGGCCTACCCAGTCCATGTTGGCACTCTCTGGGGACCCTTTCTCTTGACCTACTCCCACAGACCTAAAGGTTTATTTCCCATGAGTCCCCATCACATTTGCCTTTGATTTTTTTTCTTTTTCTTTATTTTTACCCCACACTACCGCCTAACTGCGATAGTGCTTATTTTGTCCCCAGCACCCATAGTGTGTGTGTGCAGGTGTGAGACGCAGTGAGAGACACAAAGTGCACAAATCTTTATTTAATTTCCACCGCCAGAAAAATAGGAAAACACCTGAATGGCCTGTGACAAGCAGTGCCCTTCACATCAAAGGGCAATGCTGTGTGATCAACACATTTGCCTTTGAAATATGGATATCAATTATTGAAAAAATAAATCCAGCAGATTTTGGTTGACCTGCTGAATAACTCCAGCATTTTCTGTTTTGATGTTTTTATTTATCCATGGGATGTGGGCGTTGTTGACTTGGCCTGCATTTATTGCCAATCCCTGAGGGCAGTTAAGATTGAACTTCATTGCTATAAGTCTGGGATCACTGGTAGGCCAGACCAGCTCAAGTAGCAGATATCTTTCCTTCAAAGACAGTAGTGAGCCAAATGAGTTTTCCCAACAATCAACAATAGTTTCATCGTCATTGTTAGTGTCTTAATTCCAGATTGTTTTTTAATTGGTTTCAAATTCCACTATATGCTGTGGTGGGGTTGGAGTGCAGTTGTACCCTAGAAGGTGACCTGAGTTAATAAGGTCTGGTGATGATATCACAATTCTATTGCTCGCTTAATCTATGACTCTATGACTCTAATCTTTGATTGCCATGGCTTCCAGCAACCCCATTTGAGATTCTCCAGCATTCTCATTTTGCTTCATATTCCCAGAACCTGCAGTTGTTTGTTTTAATTCACTACAGGGATTTGAATTAAACTGTTGTGTAATAAGAGAAGCCAGCCATTGCAGGCAGTAAATCATTACCAGTATTAATGGTTTGATTTTATTTATCGAGCCTTTATGGCATGGGGAGGCCATTGGCCTCACTGTGTCTGTTTTGACCATGAAAGAGCCAACAAGCCTAGTTCCCCTTCCTACTTTTCAGACTGTAACTTTGTAGGTCGTGGAGCCTTTGGTTCATAGAACATAGAACAATACAGCACAGTACAGGCCCTTTGGCCCTCGATGTCATGCTGGCCTTTTATCCTGCTCTAAGATCAGACTAATCTACATACCTTTCATTGTATGAATTTGAGTGATTCATTTAAATAGGGAAGAGGGTTTTTGGTTCTGCTACCTTTTCAAACAGAGTTCCAGACCTTCGCACCCTTTGGGTGAAAATATTTTCACCTTTCATTCTTCATTCTGCCAATAATTTAAAATCGGTCCCTCCTGGTTGATGATCTCTCTACGTGGCAATGACGACACTTTTAAAAAGTGCTTCCTTGGCTGTCACATGCGCTGTCCTTGTGAAAAGCTTGATATATTGCAAGAATTTGTTTTCTTTTTCTTTGTCAAGAGGTCCTTTCTATCTATGCTATGTATCCATCTCTATAAATTTGTAACATTGAATTATATTGTTCCTCAGCTTCCCATATTCCAGAGAAATCAAAGTTCACCATTTACTCTGAGCCAAAATTCTCGAGCCTTGTCTAACACCCATCTCCTCTGATTGCTGTGGAGAATGAGTACATCCTCCCTGGCCACAGTGCTCCAGCTGCTGCCCAGCTAATGTTTTGCACAATCCCAACATCACCTTCTGGCTCTTATACTCTATGCCTCCACTAATAAAGAGCAGTATACTGTACATTCGCGCTTAACCACATTATAACTACCTGTCCTGCTATCTTCAGGGATCTATGCATTCAAAAATTCTATACTCCTCTGCACTTAATAATTCATTGCATTTTATGTCTTCAAATGCACTGCCTCACTTATTTGTGATGAATTCCATTGCCGTTTTGCTGCCCACTTGAACAGGCTATAATATCTTACCTTTGGTTTACAGCTACTCCTCACTATCAATTACGTGACTAACTTTTTTTTATCATTTAGAAACTTCCTAACCATGTACTCTACGTTTTCTGTTGAAGTGGAAGATTTACAGGGCCGATGGTAAATTTAAGCCAAAAAAAGCATAAAATAAATCTCAGATCCCAGTGAATGGGAAAGTTAGAGAGAACAGGTCATGTCTTACAATTTTGATGAGGTGGCCAGGTGTATAGGTGAGGGTAGTGCGATTGATGGTGAAATCCACATTGAACAACAAAGCCTTTGACAAGGTTTCACATGGGAGGCTGATAAAGAAAGTAAAAGCACGTAAGATCCAGGGTAATTTAACGAGACAAATCTAAAATTGGCTTAGTGGCAGGAGTCAGAGGGTGGCGGTAGAAAAATGTTTATATGACTGGAAAATTGGAGGCTGATGTCCAGTGGTGTACCACAGGGATCAGACCCTTATTTTTGTGTATATGGTTGAGAATATGGGACGGCGATAAGTTAAGTTTGCGCATGCCAAGAAGATTGGCGGGGTATTTAATAGGGAGGAAGAAAGCCTTTGGTCACTGGAAGGTATTGATGAGTTGGTCAGATGGGCAAGCCAGTGGCAGATGGAGTGTGACCCTGAAAAATGTGAGGTGATGCACTTTGGAAGATGGAACAAGGCCAGGGAGTACTCAGTTATTGGCAGGACACAAAAAAGGAGGTTCAGGGAAACAGCGATGCTTGTCCACAGATCCCTGAAGACAGCAGACAGATTAAGAGTGGTCACGAAGGCACATGGGGCACCTGTCTTTATTACTTGTGGCATAGCTTATAAAAGCAGGGAGGTTATCTTGAAGCTGTACAAAACTTTGGTGGTCCCCACACTATAGGAAGGATGAGATTGCAGTGGAAGGGGTGCAGAGGAGATTCATCAGGATGTTGTGTGGGATGGAGCATTTTAGCTCTGAAGCGAGACGCGGCAGGCTTCGGTTGTTTTCTTTAGAGCAGAGAAGGCGCGAGGGAACATTGTATCAGAATGTGATGCTGTGAGTGACATAGGCAGAGTCGATAGAAAGCAACTCTTCCCTTTAGATGAAGAGTCATTAACAAGGTGAACTTTAAGGGTGAAAGGCAGGTGGTTTTAAGGAAACTCCTCACCAGAGGGTGGTGGGAATCTGGAATGCCCCACATGGGAGGGTATTAGAGGTGGAAAACCTCACAATCTTTGAAAAGTGCTTGAATGGGCACTTGAAATGTCATAACATTGAAACTATACTTGAAGGCGGTGTTCATGTAGATGGATTGTTGGGTTGAATGGCCTATTTTGTACTGTCTGACTCTGAGAACAGCAGAGTGTGAAAATAAACATCTTAAGAGTTCCAACAGGGAGTGTGAAAAGAAATTTGTAAAGGCTATCATATTAATGGGTGATTTTTATAGTTTACAAACGATTGGCCTGGTTCAGAGAATCGGGGTCTAGATTAGAGTGGTACTTGAAAAGCACAACAGGTCAGGCAGCATCCGAGGAGCAGGAAAGTCGACGTTTCAGGCAGGAGCCCTTTATCAGGAATCCCTGCTTCTCCGATGCTGCCTGACTCTAATCTCCAGCATCTGCAGTCCTCACTTTTGTCTGATTCAGAGAATTGCTCAGTGAGAAGGAGATGGAGAGCTGGGGAATGGGTAGGGACTCCAATTTGACAACATTGTGGAATAATCTGTATTTCACTTACCCATTGTAAAGCGATTACATTCAGATTAACTGATGACACAGGATAGATGGCATAGCAAGTAATGTAGATGGAAGCATAACTTTGGAAAGAGATATTAATAAGTTGAATGAGTGCTATTGTGGTAACCATTGTGCCATTTTGGAAAGGAATCATAGAGTCCACAAAGAAATGAGAGAGATTGATTGATTGCGCTAGAGTAAGATTTAGTCTCATGTTAGATGAGTCTGAGTAAGGGGGCATGCAGGAAAGTTTATGTTGCATGTATGTGAATGCACGAAGTGTGGTTTAAAGATCAGGTCGGTGAGCTGCAGATGGAGATAAATGCCTTGGTGTGCTGCCTGGCTGAAAGAGAAGCCAGACTGGATCTGAAATATTCCTGGATCCAGGTGTTTATGAAAGACCGAAGGAAGGGGAGGGAAGTAGAGTAACAGGGTTAAGGATGACAGTACTGGAGGGATCAAGGCACGATCCATTTAGGTTGTAAAGACTGCTTTTTTTGACTATGGACTACAAAATGGGGGCAAGTGCTGCTTTAAAACAGAGAAATTGTTGAATCATAGAACTTGCAGTCCAGAAGGAGACCATTTGATCTACTATGTCAGTGTCATCTCCTGAAAGAGCCACCCAGCTTTCCCATTCTCCTGCTGAAAATGTGTCGCTGGTCAAAGCACAGCAGGCCAGGCAGCATCTCAGGAATAGAGAATTCGACGTTTTGAGCATAAGGCCTTCATCAGGAATCCTGATGAAGGGCTTATGCTCAAAACGTCGAATTCTCTATTCCTGAGATGCTGCCAGGCCTGCTGTGCTTTGACCAGCAACACATTTTCAGCTGTGATCTCCAGCATCTGCAGACCTCATTTTTTACTATTCCCATTCTCCTGCCCCATTTCTGTAGCTTTGTAACTTCATCCCTTTCAAGTATACATCCAGCTCGCTTTTGAAACCTCCTGTGGAATCAGCCTCCACCACTTTCCCAGGCAGCACGTTCCAAATCCTTACAACTGAGTAAAAACGTTTCACTTCATCTTACTCCTTGCTGTCTTGCTGATAATCTTGAGACTGAATCCCTAGTTACAGACATAACCAACTAGTGGAAACAGAATATCCTTCTTTACCCTATCAAAATTGTTCATAATTTTGGTCACTTATTAATCTTCTCTACTCCAAAGAGAATATCCCCAATTAGTCTGATCTATCCTTCTATCTAAAATCCCTCATTCCTGGGATCCGTCTACTAAATCTCCTTTGTTCTCGCTCCAGGGCTTTAACATGCCCAAACTGAACATAATTCTCCAAATATGGTCTGACAAGGATTTGTAGAAATATAGTATCACTTCCTCGCTACTCTGTTTTTATAAACCTCAGGATCCTTTAAGCCACCTTAACAATTGTTTCAACTTGCCTGGCTCCCTTCAGGGAGTTATGAACATGAATCCTGAGTTCCCACTGCTCCTGAACTCCCCTCAGTTGTACCATTGAGGCCTGTATTGTCTTTCTGTGGTTCTTCCACCAAAATGCATTCCCTCTCATTTCTCTGCATTGAAATTCATCAGCCAAGGAATCTGCTGATTTTGCCAACTTGTCGATATCCCTCTGAAGTCACTCATTGTCACCTTCATAATTCACTATTCTCCCTAACTTAGTATCATCTGTACAGTTAGAGATTTTGCCCTCAATGCGCATCTCCAAATTGTTTATCTAAATCAGAAAAAGCAAGGGTCTCAACCCTGATCCCTGAGGGACACCACTTTCAACTTGTCTCAGTCTGAGAACTGCCCATCTATACTGACCCTCTGTTTCCTATCTGTCAGCCACATTCTAATCCATGCTGCTAAGGACCCATTAATCCCAGACCCATCATTTACTAATCAACCTGCCATGTGGCACCGTATCAAAAACTTTCTGAACCTCCAAATCCACATCATCCACAGCACTAGGGCGGCACGGTGGCACAGTGGTTAGCACTGCTGCCTCACAGCGCCTGTAGACCTGGGTTCAATTCCCGACTCAGGCGACTGACTGTGTGGAGTTTGCACGTTCTCCCCGTGTCTGCGTGGGTTTCCTCCGGGTGCTCCGGTTTCCTCCCACAGTCCAAAGATGTGCGGGTCAGGTGAATTGGCCAAGCTAAATTGCCCGTAGTGATAGGTAAGGGGTAAATGTAGGGGTATGGGTGGGTTGCGCTTCAGCGGGTCGGTGTGGACTTGTTGGGCCGAAGGGCCTGTTTCCACACTGTAAGTCTAAGTCTAAGTCTAAGTCTAAGTCACTGTCCTCATCTACTGCCCGTGCCACATTGCCAAATAACTCCATCAACTTTGTCAGGCGTGACCTGTCCTTGACAAAGCCTTGGTGACACTGAAAATGTGTTGCTGGAAAAGCGCAGCAGGTCAGGCAGCATCCAAGGAACAGGAACGTTCTTCAGGAACGTCAATTCTCCTGCTCCTTGGATGCTGCCTGACCTGCTGCGCTTTTCCAGCAACACATTTTCAGCTTTGATCTCCAGCATCTGCAGACCTCACTTTCTCCTAAAAGCCTTGGTGACTGTCAGGCATTAACTCATTTTCCTCCAAGAGTATATTTACCTTATTGTATATTGTAACCTCCATCAGTTCTCCCACTATTTACATCGAACTGATAGGTCTATGGGTTATCCTTTACCCCTTTCTTAAACAATGGTGTCATATTTACAATCCTCCAGTTCCTCCGGGACTAATCCTGTGTTCAGAGAGGTCTGGAAAGTTTCTTGTCAACAGCAATTTGCTCCTCCACCTCTCTCAGCAACCGAAGATGTATCCCATCCAGGCCTGGAGACTTCTCTACTTGGAGTGCTGCCAGCCTTTTTAACACCTCTTCTTTGTCCATCACTACACTGTTCAGTTGCTCAACATCCACATTTCCAATCAGGCCATTGTTACCACTTTCTACTTTGGTAAAGACAGAAGCAAATTATTCATTTAATACCTCTGCCATTCCTTTGCTTCAATGAGCAGCTGACTCTGCTTGTTCATTATGGGTCCCACGCTATCCTCCATGAATATGTTTGAAGAATATTTTTCTATTTTAGTGCAGCCTGCCATCCTTCCCTAATGCTTCCTCGTGGCCTTCCTTGTTCCAACCGTAGCCTCTCACCGGCATTTGAGATATGTTTCCTGATTTTATTATTTGGGCATTCATCAACTGCCTCCTTTCTCTTCCTTATTTTCTCATTAACACCCTGAGTCATCCTGGGTTCTCTAGCTGCGAGTACCTCGTATTTACCTAGCTTACACCTTTTAGTCATCATGTTTTTGATGTTCTTCCGTTTCTTATCCACTATTTTATCTGTCAAAATGTGTTTCCAAACAATTTGCTCCAGGTCCACTTTTCGATCTCTAAAATCTGTCCTTTTCCAGTCTGGGATTTTAATCATCGATCTTTATTCTTTTCCAATTTAATATTGAACCTTAATATGTTCTGATTGCCATTTTCCAATGCTCCCCCACTTGGCCTGCCTCATTTCCCAGGATGTGATCCAGGATGGACTCCCCCCTGGTCGGACTAGAAATGGACTGATCCAGAAAGTTCTCTTGCAAACGTTAGAGATTCTGCCCTTCCAGGCCACACATTCTATCATTTTGCCAGCCTACCCTAGTGTAACTGAAATCGTCAACTGTCACAACTCTGCGTGTCCTTCCAATTTCCATAATCTGTCTACAGATGCTCTCCTCTCCTATACTCTTCCCACTCCCCCCTCCCAAAAGAGGCAAAGAGGAAACATTTGCAGGTTTATGGGAAATAGATGTGGGAATAGGCAAGGGTCTTGCTCTTGCTGAGAGCCAGTATGAGCAAGGTGGGCTAAATGTTGGCTTCCTGTGCTGTAACCTTTTTATGATTACACCTGTATCTCTGGATACAAGTCATTAACTGAAAAATGTGTTGCTGGAAAAGCGCAGCAGGTCAGGCAGCATCCAAGGAGCAGGAGAATCGACGTTTAGGGCATAAGCACTTCTTCAGGATTCCTGAAGAAGGGCTTATGCCCGAAACGTCGATTCTCCTGCTCCTTGGATGCTGCCTGACCTCCTGTGCTTTTCCAGCAACACATTTTCAGCTCTGATCTCCAGCATCTGCAGGCCTCACTTTCTCCTACAAGTCATTAACGTAAATTGAGAAAAAGGCAGTGGTTCTAATAACAACCCTCGGGGCACAGCACTGCAAACCTCTCTGCTTAAAATCACAACAGTTCACTGGTACTCCTTGTTGTGAAAATGAAGAAAGGAACTGAAATAAAGTGTTAATGAATGGAAGAAGTGGAATAGTAAGTTGACAAGCAGCGAGTGATGACGTCCATCCAACTCTAGATTTTTAAAAAAATCATCCCATGAGGTGGGCAACACTGGCTGGTCTAACATTTATTGCCCTTGCATAGTTGATGAATGTGAGAAGGTGGTGGTGAGCTGGCGCCCTGAACCACTGCCAGCCAGTTGGAGTACAGAGAGACACAATGTCATTATGGAGGGATTTCCAAGATTTTGATCCAGGGACACTGAAGAAACAGAAATATATTTAAGTCAGGACGGTGAGTGGATTGGAGCGGAACTCGAGTGAGCAGTGTACCCTTATATCTGCACAGCTTCTAGACAATAGTGATTGTGGGTTTGGAAGGTGCTTTCTGAGGAGCTTTGGTGAATTCCTGCAATGTACCTTGTAGATGGTTCACACTGCTGTTCCTGAGTGGATGTGCCAATCAAGCAGACTGAGCTCTGCTTTGAAAGTTTCTCAATATCAGTTAAAACCCATAAAAGAATTTTCTGCTTCCTTTCATCCCAGTGTGATGAGGAAATCAAATTCTGTGCCTTTCAAAAGATGTGACAGGCCATGACGTTGATCCTCCAGCACTTGAGTTTGAATCCGACCAAAAATTTGTCAAATTAATGTCTCTGTTCAAGTCAGCTGGAAGGAGACTAAGATTAAAAGACTTTTTCTCCAGTGTAAATAGTTTCAGAGATGAATGACCAGTTCATCTGTTTTTCGTAATGTTGGCTCAGGAATACATGTTGGTCAGGTCACTGCAAATAAATCCCAGCGCACATTAACGATTGTACTGAGGGATAATTTGCATCTACCCAAAGAGCAGAAGGGGTGCCATCAAACATCTCATCTGAAAGATGTCAACTTTGACAGTGCAAAGCTTTGTCAGCACTCCCCCAGGACTGACCATCTGACTGTGTACTCCACAGTAAGTCTGACACTTGAGAGTCTGGAGTGTGGCTTAACTCCATGACCCTCTGACTCAGACTTGAGAGGGCTTACTGACTGAGCCACTACTGCTGGTAGGTTGGTGAGATGAAGAGGCTTGTTTTGGAGTCTCTCTCTCTCCCCTCCCCTCCCTTTCTTCACTGACCACAGTTTCCTAAGCAACTGGTTATGTGACTCATTGTTTTCTCACACTCTGTTCCTGAAAGATGCATTTTTTCCCGATGCAGAATGCACAATAAATTCATTGACTGGTAATTATGGTGAGGATTAGTGAAACACAGCCTCTGATATCTCCCAGGCATTCTCGGTTGATCTGTGTGACAAGTAGCTTTGGGCGGGCGGAAACCAGCTTCCTGTTTGGGACTTTGTGAAATTTCCCTTGTCATCTGTCTGGTCTGCCCACAAAGGAAAGCAGCTCCTCAGATGATATCAGTGGGAACAGAATATTTGGAGTTACTTAAGTGTTTCTTTTTCTCTCACTGACACTCTTTGCTTCTTAGGCAGGGCCTTTGGATTGAGTTGGTTTACTTCTGTTCAGCTTCACTGGGCTCTGAGATAGCAAACGACAGACTCTGCCCCTGGTTGGCCAGATGGGGTGTTTGGAACTCTGGGTGCTCTTCGCCTCTGCGCCCTCCCAAACAAGTTTCTCAATATCTTTGGAGCCTTCCCAAATGAACCTTATACATTTTCACAGTAGGGATGTCTTGATGACATTCCCCAAGCATTCTGCCTTCCTCCTCGCAGTCTCCTGTTGTGACTGAGTTTTGTATAGAACTGTCAGTAGAAGATAAATACTGCAGATGTTTGAAATCTGCAATAAAAACCGTGTGCTGGAGAAACTCAGAAGGTCTGGCAGAACCTGTGGAGAGAGAAAAAAAACAGTAATTTTTGAGACCAGAATGAATTGAAAGAAGCTGAAAAATTGAGTTTTTTTTAATGCTGTTGATATGAGGGAGGAGAAGCAAGTGAAGATGCCCAGTGAGAGGCACAAGACAATGATAATGATGGTACAAGAAAGATAGTGATGTAAAATGTAGCATCAAGGAGCCCTAGCAAAACTGGAATTAGTGGGTGTTGGGGGCAGCCTCTCTGATTGGAGTCATACCTGACACATAGGAAGATGGTTGTCATTGTTGGAGGTCAGATTTCTCAACTCTAGAACCTCTCTGCAGGAGTTCCTCAGGGAAGTGTCATAGGCCCAACCATCTTTGGCTGCTTCGTTAATGACCTCCCCTTTAGAATAAGGTCAGAAATGGTGATGATTACATAATGTTCAGAAGCATTAGCGACTCCTCAGATAGTGAAGCAGTCCATGTTCAAATGCAATAAGATCTGGACAATATCCAGGCTTGGGCTGACAAGTGGCAAGTAACATTCATGCTACACAAATGCCAGGCTGTAGCTATCGCCAATAAAATACAATCTAACCACTGCTTCTTGACAGCATTCAGTGATGATAACATATTGAATGTCAGCATCCTGGGAGTTATCATTGACCAGAAACTCAATTGGATTCACCACGTAAACATAGTGGCTACAAGAGCAGGTCAGAGGCTCAGAATGGCTGTGATGAGTAACTCATTTCCTGACTCCCGCAGTCTGTGTACCATCTGCAAGGCACAAGTCAGGGGTGTGATGGAATACTCCTGACTCCCATGGATGGGTGCATGTCAACAATGCTCAAGAAGCTTGACACCATCCAAGACAAAACAGCCCACTTAATTAGCACCGCATTCACAAACATCCACTCCCTCCACCACTGACACTGCAGTGGCAGTGTGTGCTGTCTAGAAGATGCACTGTAGAAGTTCACCAAAGATCCTCAGACAGCACCTTCCAACCCATGCTCACTTCTATCTAGTAGGATATGGGAACACCTTGTTCCCCATCAAGCCATTCACCATCCTGATTTGGAAATATATCACTATTCCTTCAGTGTTGCTGGCAGTCAAAATCCCGAAGGGCATTGTGGGTCAACCCACATAGGTGGACTGCAATGGTTCAAGAACACAGGGCACCACCACCTTCTCAAGGGGCAATTAGGGACAGGCAATAAACACTGGCCAGCCAGTGACACCCACATCCCACAATGAGAAATCATAAGGTATAAATAGGATAAACTGGATCCACTCCTGCTGGGAGTAAAGCCAAGAAGACACTAACAAGATTGTCTTGGTAGGTGGCTGTGAGCAGGGACACATGAAAGAAGAATGGAAGATACGAGTTGTAGTTGGGGGTTGTGAAACTCCGGATTGAATACCAAAGTAGAAAATAAGGTGGCTTTACTCCAGCATGTGTTGAGTTTTGTTGGAAAACTGCTGCAGGTCCAAGATGGAAGTTTTAGTGTGGGAGCAAGACAGTTTATTTAAACGGCAGGCAACTGGTAGATCGGGATTCTTCCAATGGCCAAAGTTACGCAAAATGGTTACCCAGTTTGTATTAGATTGATATAGGTCAAAGCCTGGTGTCTGGCATATGCCCTGCCCAGTGGTTTTGAGCAATTAGTGCCTCTGTTGGTGGCGGACACTGTTGTCAAACTGCGTTGCTCATCATCGGATTTGGAGAATTATTTGGAGGCAACTCTGGTTCTTCTCCATTCTGCCCAACAACCATAACCTTAGTTTCAGGTTTGAGATCCTCGCTCTCAGTATTTCAACAGTTGTATCAGGAGTGGGGTATTGTCTCTGATGTTTATGGCCCATACAGATGCTGAATGGGCACCTAACTGTTCTAACTCACTTCTCCATTGAATTTATGTCACTCTGGCCTCTGTACTATTTGAAAGCTTTTGCATTATTCTCCAACTGTCTAGCTTTAACACTTACGTGACAAAGTACCACCTACAGTTTTTATCCTGGTTAAACCGAAGCCGTTCTCTTCAACATTCAAGAACCTTTCATTTCCCAAGTAGCTACCTCAGATTCAAACTGTAAGGTCTTGAATGCTGACCTGAATTTCTGTCTACACAAGGTGCCATTAACAGTGCTATTAAGGAGCATTTGCTTAACAATCACCTGCTCACCAACACTCTGTTTAGGATTTGCCAGACCAGCTCAGCTCCAGATCTTATTATGGCCTTGCACCAAACAGGGACAAAAAGCGCTGAACTCTAACATGGCAAGTGAGAGTGTCTGCCTGTCAGGTTAAGGCTGCATTTGACCGAGTGTAGCATCAAAGATCCCTACAAAATTGGGAATCAGTGGAGAAATTCTCTGCTGGATGGAATCATAACTAGCGATTTTTGAGAAGATTTGTAGCTCATGTTGATGATAATTATGTAAGTTAGCTCGTTGAGCAGGAAGGCTTGTTTTCAGATGTTTCGTCACCATGACTAGGTAACATCATCAGTGAGAGTCTCTGGTGAAGCACTGGTGGTATGTCCTGCCTCTCTATTTATAGGTCTTAGTTTCTTAAGGCGGGTGATGTCATTTCTGTTTTTTTCTCCAAGAGAAGGATTAATAACTAGCACAGAGTAAGATGGTTGTTAAACTTGAAATTCAGTCATCTCAGCTACATCTCTGCAGGAGTTCCTCAGGGTAGTGTCCTGGGTCCAACCACCTTCATTAATGGCCTTCCCTCCATCATAAGGTCAGAAACTTGAGTAAACTGAAATCTTCGAGTAATTTAACTGAAATCTTATCAGGTATTCCAGAGATATTAGTTCAAATCCCGTCACAGCAGTTGGAGCATTTAAATTTAGTTAATTATGTTATTCTTATCAATATCCTTTCTTCCAGTTGAGATGACAACCGTGCTGAAATCCATTAGCAATGGGGTATTTTCATGTGGTACCCCTTGAGCCAGGCTCTGCCATGGGGCTGCATACTGTATGAAGTGATTATGTGGTGCCAGTCTGGGGTACTGGTATGGTGTTGGTGCTTGTTGTCAAGCAGCTGATTATTTAAACCATCTGGATGTGAAGCTCAGAAATCCGCAAGCTGCAAGGAATGGCGTTAATATTCCCCCCGAATCTGAACCACCCACAGTCTGACGTTTTATATTTAAACCTGTGGGTTCCTCAGGGACCCAGCTGGGGGAGTGGATTGATTTATTTCGCCATCTTTTATGAGGCGTGGCAATGCTGTAATGGTGATGTCTCTGGATTGTTAATCGAGAACCCCAGGCCAAAGTTCTGGAGGCGTGGGTTCGAATCCCACCATGGCAGGTGGTGAAATTTTAATTCAATAAATCTGGAATAAAAACTTGACCCCATGCTGACTGTTATAAGAACCTGTCTGGCTTACTAATGTCCGTTAGGAAAGGAAATCTGCCATTCTTACTTAGTCTGACCTACATATGACTCCAGACCCATAGCAATGTGGTTGACTCTTAACTGCCTTCTGGGCAATTATGGATTGACTGGCACCACATAATCACTTCATACAGGATGCTGACCTAGCCAGTGATTCCCACATAATCACTTCATACAGGATGCTGACCTAGCCAGTGATTCCCACATAATCACTTCATACAGGATGCTGACCTAGCCAGTGATTCCCACATAATCACTTCACACAGGATGCTGACCTAGCCAGTGATTCCTACATTCCATGAATGAATTTTGTGGAAACTCTCCTTTTCACCTTCTTTTCTCCATATGCAACAATTTCACAGATTTCTAGGCTATGAGACTCAGGCACTTTATATCCTATCCTGTCTGGCCCATGGCCCCATTTTATTTTGGCAAATTGTGTTTGATTTGTTGTAGGTATGATGTTGTCAGGACCATCAAAACTGAGACTGTAGTTAAACATGAAATCACCTCTATTCATGACCAGTCAGGTGTAGTGGGTAATTTGCAATAGATTACGTACAGTATGGAAACAGGCCATTTGGCCCAACAAGTCCACACTGACCCTCTGAAGAGTAACCCACAAAAACCTGTTCACTTACCTTGTATTTACCCCTGACTACTGCACCTAACCTATGGGCAATTTAGCATGGCCAATTCACCTGACGTGTACATCTTTTGATTGTGGGAGGAAGCCAGAGTACCCAGAGGAAACCCATGCAGACACTAGGAGAATGTGCAAGCTCCATACAGACAGTAGCCTGGGGTGGGAATTGAACCCAGGTCCCCGGTGCTGTGAGGCAACAGCGCTAATCACTGAGCCATCGTGCCGCACGATATCAATAGGATATTCCATTCTTGTTTCCATCCCATCCACTGATGCCTCAGCTTATTCACAACCTCTGTCTCTATAACCCTCTCCAGCCTTGGAAAGCTGTGGAATCACGATACCTTTACAGTCTTGGTCACTTAAATTCCCCATTTTCCATGGTTCCATCACTTAGAATTATGCTTTTAGCTGCCTGGGCCTTAAGCTATCAATTGCCATCCTCTGCCTTTTTGCCTTTCTTGCTTTCAATCCCTTAAGCTACTCCTTGGAACATAACCTTTTGACTAATGTCTTGGCCACCCTTTCAAATTTCTATCCCCTTCCTCCTTTCCGTGCCCCTCTTCTGCTCCTTATTTTCACTATGAGTATTTTCTCCCAATCTTCCTGCCTGCTCCTTTCCCTGTCTTCTTACCCTCTCTTGTCCCGCCCCATTCTGTCTTCCTGTCTGGAAAGGTTCACTGGGCTGATAACAGGTATGGAGAGACTATCTGATGAGGAGAGTTTGGGCCTGTATACATTGGAGTTTAGAAGAATGTGAGGCAACCTTAGTGAAACGTACAAGATTCTTCGAGGACTTGACAGGGTGGATGAAGAAGTGTTATTTCCCTTGTGGGAGACACTTGGTCCAGGCAATATAATCTCAATAAGGTACTGCCTACTTCATGACAAAGTTGAGAAATTTCTTGTGAATTTCTGGAATTCTTTACTGCCAAGGGCTGTTTAGGCTGAATGGATAACTAAATTCCGGGCTAAGATGGACAGGTTTTTAATCAGTAAGACAACATAAGACGATCGAGGAAAGGTAGGAAAGTGAAGTTGAGGGTTATCCGATCAGCCGTAATTTCATTGAAGAGTGGAGCAGACTTGATGAAATGAATGGCCTATCTCTCCGATCCATGTCTTATAGCAGTAGCCTGGCAGAACTCTGTACTGTGCTCACTTGTTTGTGTTGTGCTTGGGTCAAACTTGGAAAGCATCATGTAAGAACGTGGATACAATAACGTTCGTTCTAATCGCTGGGCTGCGTCTAAGGAATTTGAATACTTGGCTCTGTCTTCAGTCATCATTCACTACACTTTCTCCAATTAACTGGGGAGCTCTGAGTCTGCCTGCCGACTGCTCAACCATCCGTTCTCCACTCTGTTTGCCCAACCCTTGTTAAGTCTTTTAATGATAATTGTTAGTGAGCTGTGTGATTTCATTCTCCAGTAGTTTCCTTAGCAGGTAAGTATCTTGGACAAAGAGCAGTTTTATGTTAATTTTGTCAATCTACAGATTTGGAACAAAGTAGTTTTTAAGGCGAGGTGGGTCTGAAGTGGAGTTAACAAATTCTCAGATGAATAGAAACGAATTAATTAATTGGAGAAGAAAACTTGACAGATTTACCGATGGCTGGTTAAAGGATTTGATTTGCAACTGACTGGTTAAAATAACCAATTTAATGTCGGTGGTTAAACTAACAGGTGGCTGGAGCCCTAGATGGACCAGCACCAAGTGGAGTGCGTGGCCTCCTGTAGCATGAAGCCCAGCATGTGGTTGGTTGGATCGTTCGTGACCCTCATGGTCATGGAGGAGATCTTGGAACACAAGTTGTGCTGCAGTGGGGCAGTTGGGTTTCAGGTGTTGTAAAGGTAGGGTCAGAATCCTGATAGAACTATGTGACCAGTTGAACTTGGCAACAAACAGAGATTCTTTTTGGTAATTTGATTTCTAGGATGGAACATCTGAACTGAATATATATATTTTTATGATCAACTTTGTTACTTAAGGAAAGATATTATTTCCCTGAAGAAGGCTGTTCAAACAAGGTTCCCGAGGATGATCCCTGGAATGGAGGGATTGTCTACTGAGCAAAGGCTAACAGTTTAGGACTCCACTCACTGGAGTTTAGAAGAATGCGAGGTGATCTCACTGAAACAGACAGCATTCCTAAGGGGCTTGACAGGGTCAATGCTAGGAGAATGTTTCCCTTTATAGGAGAGTTTAGGACCAGAGGGCATAGTCTCAGAAGTACGTGGTGCCAATTTAAGACTGAAATAAGGAGGAATTTCTTCTCTGAGGGTTGCCAGTCTTTGGAGCCCCTTGCCACAGAGAATTGTTGGGTAAAGTCCTTGTGTGGATTTAATGCTTAGATTGATTCTTGATCAATAGGGGAATGAAGGATTATGGGGAAAGAGCAGGAAAGTTGGGTCAGTCATGATCCACCCACTTCATTTACAACTTTCCTTACAGTCACCCCCAGTCCTGAAGAAGGGTTATACCTGAAGCGTTGACTTCTCCACCTCATGATGCTGTCTGGTTTGCTGTGTTCTTCCAGCCTCCTGCTTGTCTACCTTGATCCTATTAAATGGCAAAGCAAACTCAAGGGATTGAACGACCTACTGCTGCTCCTGTTTCTTATGATCTTATTGTCTTACGATGAATTAATGGTGTCTGGTCACTGCAGCATTTGTTTAGTAGCAGGTTGATGAATATATTTTACTAATCGATAATTGAAATTGAGAACCCAATATCGGGCACCGTCTTGAGGGAGTCTGTGCATTACGTGGTTTCATTGATCAGGTTATTGATTTCTCGAGACTGATCTGTAAGATCTAGAATATTGTTAGCCAAATCTTGGAGATTAAAGGCTGGGTCATAGGTTAAGGAGGTTAGACAGGGACTGGAACTCTGCATATGCAGGTCGTTCTGCTATAACACATGTTTCGTTAACACAAATTTGCTATAACATGATTGATGAATTGGGGACACTGTTTCGAAAGCGCAAACTTTTAAAAAGTGTGATTACTGTAATGTGATTACATCGCCAACATTTTAAGAGCTGTTTCTAAAGTGTGATTGCAGAAGTAGAGGACCTAGCACCTTGTGACACTCCACTGGTCACAGGCTTCCAGTCTGAAAAACAGCCCTGTCTTCTACCTTTGAGCCAGTTCTGTATCCAAATAGCTAGTTCTCCCTGTATTCCATGAGATCTAACCTTGCTAATCAGTCTCCCATGGGGAACCTTGTCGAACGCCTTACTGAAGTCCATATAGATGATATCTACTGCTCTGCCCTCATCAATCTTCTTTGTTACTTCCTCAAAAAACTCAATCAAGTTTGTGAGATATGATTTCCCATGCACAAAGCCATGTTGACTATCCCTAATCAGTCCTTGCCTTTCCAAATACATGTGCATCCTGTCCCTCAGGATTCCCTCCAACAACTTGCCCACCACCGAGGTCAGGCTCACCGGTCTATAGTTCCATGGCTTGTCTTTACCGCCCTTCTTAAACAGTGGCACCACGTTTGCCAACCTCCAGTCTTCCGGTAGCTCACCTGTGACTGTCGATGATACAAATATCTCAGCAAGAGGCCCAGTAATCACTTCTTTAGCTTCCCACAGAGTTCTCGGGTACACCTGATCAGGTCCTGGGGATTTATCCACCTTTAACCATTTCAAGATATCCAGCACTTCCTCCTCTGTAATCTGGACATTTTGCAAGATGTCACCATCTATTTCCCTACAGTCTATTTCTTCCATATCCTTTTCCACAGTAAATACTGATGCAAAATATTCATTTAGTATGTCCCCCATTTTCTGTGGCTCCAAACAAAGGCTGCCTTGCTGATCTTTGAGGGGCCCTATTCTCTCCCTAGTTACCCTTTTGTCCTTAATATATTTATACAAACCTTTTGGATTCTCCTTAATTCTATTTGCCAAAGCTATCTCATGTCCCCTTTTTGCCCTCCTGATTTCCCTCTTAAGTATACTCCTACTTTCTTTATACTCTTCTAAGGATTCACTCAATCTATCCTGTCTATACCTGACATGCCTCCTTCCTTTTCTTAACTAAACCATCAATTTCTTTAGTCATCCAGCATTCCCTATAGCTACCACCCTTCTCTTTCCTCCTGACAGGAATATACTTTCTAAATGATTTGGATGTGAGCATAAGAGGTACAGTTAGTAAACTCGCAGATGACACCAAAATTGGAGGTGGAGTGGATAGCGAAGAGGGTTACCTCAGATTACAATAGAATCTGAACCAGATGGGCCAATGAGCTGAGAAGTGGCAGATGGAGTTTAATTCCGATAAATGCGAGGTGCTGCATTTTGGGAAAGCAAATCTTAGCAGGACTTATACACTTAATGGTAGGGTCCTAGGGAGTGTTGCTGAACATAGAGACCTTGGAGTGCAGCTTCATAGCTCGTTGAAAATGGAGTCGCAGGTTGATAAGATAGTGAAGAAGGCGTTTGGTATGCTTTCCTTTATTGGTC
This sequence comes from Hemiscyllium ocellatum, assembly GCF_020745735.1. Taxonomy (NCBI): domain Eukaryota; kingdom Metazoa; phylum Chordata; class Chondrichthyes; order Orectolobiformes; family Hemiscylliidae; genus Hemiscyllium; species Hemiscyllium ocellatum. Next base: position 141,858,474 of record NC_083404.1, read on the forward strand.
AGAGTATTGAGTACAGGAGTTGGGAGGTCATGGTGCGGTTGTACAGGACATTGGTTAGGCCACTGTTGGAATATTGCGTGCAATTCTGGTCTCCTTCCTATCAGAAAGATGTTGTGAAACTTGAAAGGGTTTCAGAAAAGATTTACAAGGATGTTGCCAGGGTTGGAGGATTTGAGCTATGGGGAGAGGCTGAACAGACTGGGGCTGTTTTCCCTGGAGCGTCGGAGGCTGAGGGGTGACCTTGTAGAGGTTTACAAAATCATGAGGGGCATGGATAGGATAAATAGACAAAGTCTTTTACCTGGGGTGGGGGAGTCCAGAACTAGAGGGCATAGGCTTAGGGTGAGAAGGAAAGATATAAAAGAGACCTAAGGGGCAACGTTTTCACGCAGAGGGTGGTATGTGTATGGAATGAGCTGCCAGAGGATGTGTTGGAGGCTGGTACAATTGCAACATTTAAGAGGCATTTGGATGGGTATATGAATAGGAAGGGTTTGGCGGGATGTGGGCCGGGTGCTGGCAGGTGGGACTAGATTGGGTTGGGATATCTGGTCGGCATGGACGGGTTCGGCCAAAGGGTCTGTTTCCATGCTGTACATCTCTATGATTCTAAGAATACAACCATTGCGTTATAGAAGAACTACCTGTACAAATTTGAAAGATAGTGCAATATTATTTCAGCATGCACCAATGGCTGAGGTTGATGTGGTGTACGTGATTGGCTTGCATGCAAATGTTGATGTCGTTCAATCGAAAACTACCATGGCAGCACGGATTTTCAACTTTCATTCTGGCTGTGCATGTTACTGGTTGGACAGGTTTCTTATTTCATATTCGTGATTACCCTTGAGAGGTTGTCTACAGTCCATGTTGGGTAGATACTAACACAGTCCCGTTAGGAAGGGGGTTCAGGATGCTTACCCAGCAAAACTGAAGGAGTGGATGTATTTCCGAGTCAGGAAGGAGAGTGGCTCGGAGAGGAACCTGCAGGTGGTGGTGTTCCCATGTTTCTGCTTTGTTCTTTTGGATAATCGCAGGTTTAGAAGGTGTTTTTAAGAGATCCTTGTTGATGATTCACACTGCTGCCACTGTGTGTCAGTGATGGAGGGAGAAAAAAATAGGTTAAAGCTATTGATCTCTCTTGAGTCCTGAAGGTTATAAAATGTTTAAAAAGAAAGTGAGCTGCTGTTCCTGCCATTCATGTTGAGCCATCCTGACTGCTCCTTCCTTGCCACTTCGCTGGTGTATATGACCACCCAAAGGTTTTGATATTGTTTCTTTTCTTGGTGTCAGCTCACAAGTTGCCCAGTTTATTTACCCCCAGCTTCCCAACATGTCCTACTGGGGAAGGAACTCTGAATCTTTCACTTTCTCATCCCGTACTGTAACAACTAAGTATCAGTCCTATATTTGACCTCTCACCAGGGTGGGGTAGAGTGCACAAGGACAGGTTAGTCTCTATGGGCGTTTTCCAAGAGTGAATGCCTGCATCTGAAACGTCACTAAGAGGAAGCATCAGAATGAGACAGAGAGCTGCATTATTTCAAGCAGAGGGAATCTGAGAGCAGTTCCTTTGTCCACAGGCAATGTTTTCCAGAAATGAATTGACTGTGTTCGCAAATCCATTCTTCCAGTTGACTGGAGTTTCTGGCCTGAGATTAATTGTGCCAGTGTGAAGTGCCCGCAGGTCACAGTATTTGAGAGTGAACGTTTTGTAAAGTCTGCCCCAACCTGAAGTAGTGTTTTGAAAACATATTTCCTGCCTGAGCCAAGATCGTTATCCCCATGAGTTTCTGCATGGTTCTGCTAGTCTCTGAAACCAAGTGAGTAGATTCCTGTCAGCATAGCAGCTGTTTATTGTGACTCTGTTAATTGTTGTGAATGTGAATGTAAAAGGCATAATTAGTAAGTTAGCGGATGATACAAAATTAGGAGGTATCTTTGATAGGGAGGAAGGTTATCAAAACTTAGAGGGATCTGGATCAGATGGTGAAGTAAGCTGAGGATTGGCAAATGCAATTTAATACAAATCAGTGTGAAGTGTTGCACTTTGGAAAATCAAGTCAAGGTATGACTTACGCAGTAAATGGTCAGGTCCTGAGGAGTATTTGGAACAAAGGTACCTAGAAGTACATGTACATAGTTCATTGAAAGCTGCGTCATAGGTAAACAGGGTGGTGAAGGAGACATTTAGCATGCTAACCTTCATTGGTCCATAAGACCAGAAGAAATAGGAGTGGAAGTAAGGCCATCCGGCCCATCGAGTCCACTCCGCCATTCAATCATGACTGATGGGCATTTCAATGTCACTTACCCACACTCTCGCTGTATTCCTTAATTCTTTGCAAGGTTAAGAATTTATTAATCTCTGCCTTGAAAGCATTTAATATCCTGGCCTCCACTGCGCTCCGTGGCAATGATTTCCAGAGGCCCACCACTCTCTGGCTAAGAAATGTCTCCTCATTTCTGTCCTGAATTGACCCCCTCTAATCCTAAGGCTGTGCCCACGGGTCCTAGTCTCCCCGCCTAACAGAAAACAATTCCCAGCATCCACCTTTTCTAAGTCATGAATTATCTTGTAATTTTCTATTAGATCTCCCCTCAATCTTCTAAACTCTAATGAATACAATCCCAGGATCCTCAGCTGTTCATTGTATGTTAGGCCTTCCATTCCAGGGATTATCCGTGTGAATCTCCGCTGGACATGCTCCAATGCCAGTATGACCTTGCTGAGGTGTGGGGCCCAAACCGGACACAGTATCCTAAATGGGGCCTAACCAGAGCTTTATAAGGTCTCAGTAGCACATCACTGCTTTTACATTCCAACCCTCTTGAGATAAATGACAACATTACATTTGCATTGAGGACATGCAAGGTCGAGGTATTGAATATAAGAGTTGGGACAATGTTACAATTATATAAGTTGCTGGTGAGGCTGCACTTGGAGCATTGTGTACAGTTTTGGTCACCCTTTTATAGGAAAGACATAATTAAACTGGAAAGAGTGTAAAGAAGATTTACGAGGACGTTGCCAGGACTAGTAGGCCTGGATTCTCGGGAGCGGTTGGCCAGTATAGAACTTCACTCTTTGGGACGTGGGAGAATGAGGGGTGACCTTTTTGAGATGTTTAGATTAGATTAGATTACTTACAGTGTGGAAACAGGCCCTTCGGCCCAACAAGTCCACACCGACCCGCCGAAGCGCAACCCACCCATGCCCCTACATTTACCCCTTACCTAACACCACGGGCAATTTAGCATGGTCAATTCACCTGACCCGCACATCATTGGACTGTGGGAGGAAACCGGAGCACCCGGAGGAAACCCACGCAGACACGGGGAGAACGTGCAAACTCCACACAGTCAGTCGCCTGAGGCGGGAATTGAACCCGGCGCTGTGAGGCAGCAGTGCTAACCACTGTGCCACCGTGCCGCCCACTAAGATCATGAGGGGCATAGAATAAGATGAATACATATAGTCTTTTTCCCAGGGATGGGGGATCGTAAACTTGAAGGCATAGGTTTGAGATGAGAATGTGAATATTTATGAGGGGCAACGTCTTCATACAGAGAATGTTATGTGTATGGATTGAGCTGCCAGAGAAAGTCATTCAGGCAGGTACAATGGCAACTTTTTTTTAAAAAATGATACCTTACATGAATAGGAGGGTTTTAGAGGGATATGGACTAAATGTGGGCAATTGGAACAAGCTGAGTGAGCACCATGGTTAGCATGGATCAGTTTGAATAAAGGTGAGATGTGTAATTAGGGGAAAATTACTCCTCCAGTTGCAGATTGAAAATAAGGAAATAGGGAAGAATGGAGGTGTTAGAACCTTTGCTGATTTTGCATTATTTTTGCTCTTTTATAAATTTTGAATTGTGAGCTGGAAATGGTGGATGTTTGGACAGCTTGTGTTAAAAGGAAAATAATAAACCACACAAGCTTTGTTTGTGAGGCCAGGCCTGGAGGCATCTCGCAGGCTGAGTCTTGATTTAAAAAGTTCTAAAAGACACGGTTTCCCCTGGAGGAGCATTGTATTTTTAAACAGATAGCAGAAGTTGGCTATTAATGAGGTCAGTACCTGAGAATTGGTTCTGGGAAATCTAAAAGAGATCCTATGTTCATGCAGATGACAGTTGTTGAATGGTAAATGAGGTCAGGAGAAGTCTATCAGGGTGGAATCAAAACTAAGGTTTGTTTTTGAACTATTTCTGAGAGATGGTTCTGAACTGTTGCTGAAACAGCATTTAAAAAAAAAAATATTTTCAAATTACCCTGTTCAGAGACATTATTCCACACCTCTGGAGTAGGTGGGACTTGAATGGAACATGCAGATTTGAAAGCTCCCTGCACAATCTGGTACACCTGCCATGAGGGTGGGGAAGGATACTTAGTTGAGATGTACAGAAAACATTGGAAACACAAGTATGCAAGGTGGCGTTGTTAGAACAGATGTGACAAATGATGGAAGTGAGACAATAATATACTGGAGACTGCAGTTCTTGATCATTGTTTCCAGCCCATTGAAGAAAGAAGCAACGCAAACTTATTCTGGGAGAATGAAATGGAGCAGGTTTCAGTGGCGGGATGTTTGGGAAACAGTAATCACACTGTAATTGGGTTTTTGTGACTCAGCCGTTTACAGTACAGGAAGTCATCATTTGGCCCATTGTGTCAATGTTAACAAAGATCTGACAGCACTAATTGCATTTTTCAGATATTATCCATAGTCCTAGAGACTGTGACAAAGCAGGTGAATATTTAAAAACCTATTGCAATGTTACAGCATGTTCTCTCAGGCAGTGTGTTTCAGACTCCCATTGCCCTCTGGGTGAAAATATTTCTCCTCAGCTCTTCCCTTTGCCTTCTACCTCTTAGCTTAATTTTATGCTCCCTTGTTATTCCCTTCATTAATGGAAAGTGTCTTACTTTCAATCCAAGCTGTGCCTCTTATAATCTGTTTCACTTCTCTAAGACCCCTATCAACTTTCATAAAATGAAAACAACTCCAGCCTATCCAAATTTCCTCACAGCTCAGGCTTCCAGCCCAGGCTGCATCCTGATAAATCTTCTCTGTGCCCTCTCTAGTTTAATCATCCTCCTTATAATGTGGTGACCAGAACTGGGGTTTTCTGGTTATGCTCAACTAGCATGTTATGCAGTTCAGTATAACCTCCCTACTTTTGTATTCTGTACTTTAAGTGATAAAGACAAGTATCCCATATCCTCTGTTAACCACTTTATCTATCTACCCTGTTACCTTCAGCGATCCATGCAAAGCTCCCTCTGACCCTCAGCACTTTCCAGGCTCCGACCATTCACAGTATAATCCCATGCCTTGTTCGCCCTCCCAGATGTATTGTCTCTCACGTTTTGAGGTTGACTTCCATCTGCCATGACCTTGTCCACCCCAACCAGTTCATTGATATCTCCCAGCACTTTACAGTATCCTCGCTGTATGCCAGCCTTCCAATTATTCTGTTCCATAAACTTCTTGATCCTGTTTTAAGAAGGATGGGAACTATAGTCCAGTGAGCCTGACCTTGGAGGTGGGCAAGTTGTTGGAGGGAATCCTGAGGGACAGGATGACCGTGTATTTAGAAAGGCAAGGACTGATTATGGATAGTCAACATGGCTTTGTGCGTGGGAAATCATATCTCACAAACTTGATTGAGTTTTTTGAGGAAGTAACAAAGAGGATTGACAAGGGCAGAGCAGTAGATGTGACCTATATGGACTTCAGTAAGGCGTTCGACAAGGTTCCCATGGGAGACTGATTAGCAAGGTTAGATCTCATGGAATACAGGGAGAACTAGCCATTTGGATACAGAACTGGCTCAAAGGTAGAAGACAGGGAGTGGTAGTGGAGGGTTGTTTTTCAGACTGGAGGCCTGTGATCAGTGGAGTGTCACAAGAATCGGTGCTGGGTCCTCTACTTCTTGTCATTTACATAAATGATTTGGATGCGAGCATAAGAGGTATAGTTAGTAAGTTTGCAGATGACACCAAAATTAGAGGTGTAGTGGACAGCGAAGAGGGTTACCTCAGATCACAACAGGATCTTGACCAGATGGGCCAATGGGTTGAGAAGTGGCAGATGGAGTTTAATTCAGATAAATGCAAGGTGCTGCATTTTTGGTAAGCAAATCTTAGCAGGACTTATACACTTAATGATAGGGTACTAGGGAGTGTTGCTGAACATAGAGACCTTGGAGTACAGGTTCATAGCTCCTTGAAAGTGGAGTTGCAGGTAGATAGGAAAGTGAAGAAGGCTATTGGTTATGTTTTCTTTTATTGGTCAGTATTGAGTACAGGAGTTGGGAGGTCATATTTCGGCTATACAGGACATTGGTTAGGCCACTATTGGAATATTGCATGCAATTCTTGGCTCCTTCCTATCGGAATGATGTTGTGAAACCTGAAAGCGTTCAGAAAAGATTTACAAGGATGTTGCAGGATTGGAGGATTTGAGGTATAGAGAGAGGCCGAGCAGCTGGGGCTGTTTTCCCTGGAGCGTCGGAGGCTGAGGGGTGACCTTATAGAGGTTTACAAAATTATGAGGGGCACAGATAGGATAACTGAGCAAAGTCTTTTCCCTGGGGTCGGGGAGTCCAGAACTAGAGGGCATAGGTTTAGTGTGAGAGGGGAAAGATATAAAAGAGACCTAAGGGGCAACTTTTTCACACAGAGGGTGGTACATGTATGGAATGAACTGCCATAGGAAGTGGTGGTGGCTGGTACAATTGCAACATTTAAGAGGCATTTGGATGGGTATATGAATAGGAAGGGTTTGGAGGGACATGGGCCAAGTGCTGGCAGGTGGGACTAGATTGGGTTGGGATATCTGGTCGGCATGGACGTGTGGACCAAAGGGTCTGTTTCCATGCTGTACATCTCTATGACTCTATCCCCTGCATTTCAGTGCATATCATTAATATACACCACTCGCAACATAGGTCCCAGCGCTGAGTCCTGTGGAACCCACGGCAATCAGACTCTCGTCACAGGGGCATACCTCTCCCGTCACCCTCTGCTTCCTGCTTTTCAGCTAATTTTGGATCCAACATGCCACTTTCCCTTTGATCCCATGAACTCTTAATTCTTTGACTATTCTGCCATGAGGATCCTTAACAAAAACTTTGCTAAAGTCTGTCTAGACCACATCAAATGTATAGCCCACATCAACATTCCTGCTTCCCTTCTCAAAACATTGCAGCAAATTTGTCAAGTACCTGTCTTTAAACAAATCTATGCTAATTTTTCTGATTAATGTGTGTCCATCCAAGTGCGGATTATTGATGTCCCTGAAAATTCTTTCTCATAACTTCCCCATCACCGAGTTTAGACTGACTGGCTCTTAATTTCCTGGTCTCTCTCTCATCCCTTTGAAATACTGGAACAATGTTGGCAGTTCTCAGGTGCCTCACTTGTGACGAGAGAGGATTTGAAAATTACTGCCAGGGCACGTGATATATCCTCCCTTGCCTCCTTTCAAATGCCTGGGAGACCTCTCATTCAAGCTTGTGGATTTATCCACTTTTAAGGCTGCTAAATTCTCTAGTACCTCCACTCTCCCTTATAGTTATTTCAAAGAACAAGCACAAATCAAATGAGAAGCATTCAGGTGCAGGAGGAATTGAAAAGGAATTTGGTCAGGCCGGATTGAACTCCAACGTTGCAGGTTATGTAGCAAATGAATTTCGAAAGAAAAGGTGATGGTTTGGTACACAGTGCCACAGGGAGCAGGAAGAAGGCTATCCATAGCCCGAATGCCCAGAATGGTTAAAAAGTATAAATATGAATGTGAAACAACTGACAAAAGCTTATGATAAGTGGCTGGCTGAAAATTTAGTAGGAACCAAGCTGAATACAGAGGCAAAAGTAGTGAGAAAGGAAATAACAGGAACAAACAGTCTGAGTGAGTACATGTAGGAGAAAAAAGAAACTAAAGATGTATACAACGCAGAAGTCATAAAGGAGTAATTGAAAGGAAGGGTGAGATGCAGTGAGGACTAAAAAAGATGATCTTGTGGAAATATCGCTGAGCTACTGAATAAATTCTTTACATCTGTCTTCACTCAAGACGGAGATCACCATGTCACAATGAAGGAAGAAGCAGTAGAGAAGTTTGATCAAACGAAAATAAACAGCAACAAATCTTATTTCAGATTGTGCCCTAAACATAATAGAGGAAGAAGTTTAAAAGTCGGTAATGCTGAATTTAAAAAGGGCAGCCACAGTTGCTGGAGAAAGAAAAGTGAAAGTGTTGCAGGTTTTGGTCACAACTTTCCAATCTTTCCTGGAAAAGGAATTGTGCCAGAGGACCAAAATGAGAGAGGGTTAATTCTGGCAGGGACAGACCAATCAGCCTAAGGTCATAATGAGGGAAAACTTCGAAGACAATAATCTACGATCAAATTACTCAGCACTTGCCAAAGTATGGGTTAATAATAAATGAAAGTCAGCATGATTTCTGAAAGGCATATTGTATTTGACTAACTTGATGAAATAAGAAACTAAGGATTAATTTTGTAAATATTGACTTTCAAAATGCCACTTAATAGTCTTGCAAAATCAGAATAATTAGGGATGGGTAATTAATGCTTGTGACGTCGATATGCCATGAACAAGAAAAATTGAAGTCCATCACAATGAAGGGGCTATTGTTGTATGGACAAGAAATTAGCTACATGGCACAAAAGAGAGATTAGTTGTTTACAGATTTGAACAAAATATGCAGGTCGTTCTGCTATAGCGCACGTTTCGTTAATGCAAATTTGCTATAACATGATTGATGAATTGGGTTCATGGTTTCTAAAGCGTGAACGTTTAAGGCACGTATTGGTTTTAACGCGATTCAGGCTGCATTAGTTTAAGTGGTGCTGCTTTTATGTGATTTTTTTTATATAACACAGGATTGCACAAGAAAGGAACTACTGGGTTATAACAGAACTGATTGCACGTTGGTTTTTCCCCAGGAGTCAGTTCAATGTAATTCTCTTTAATACATGTTTATGATCTGGATTTGATGTACAGCACGTTTCCAAATTTGCTGATGATTTGTAGTAAACAACAATGAGGATAGTAATGGACTTCAGGATTAAAAAAGTTATAGCAAACAATTAGGGAGTCAAATAGCATGTAGGCCTTCATTGAAAGAGGATTGGAGGAGAAGAAAGCAAAATCTTGCCACAATTGTTCTAGCCTTTTATGATGCCACACTGGAAAACTCTGACATTTTGTCCTCCATTTTAAAGAGCAACATGCTTGCATTATACACAGTATAGTGGATATTACTAGATTTCTCCCTGTTGAGAGATTGACTACAGTAGACCTACAATCTCTGCAGTTTAAAAGAATGTGAGTTGTGTCTTATTGGAATATATGGGATTCTGGGGGGCTGGATAGGAGAGGTACTGAGACGTTGATTGCCACTGGCTGGATAATCTGAAAAATAAGAACTCAGTTTCATGAGAAGGGGCTAAACACTTTGAAGTGTGATGAGCAATTTTTAATACAAAGTGTTTCCTTTATTGTGAGCATTTTTGGCTGGGCCAGCACTTATTGCCTATCTGTTATTGTCCTTGAGAAGGTGGTGGTGAGCTGCCTTCTTCAATTGCTGCAGTTCATTTGCTGTGGGAGACTGAGTGCAGTTAAGATGGGAGTCCCAAGATTTTGACCCAGCAGCACTGAGGGAACAGTGATATATTTCCGAGTTAGGATGATGAGTGGCTGAGAGAGTAACTTGTAAGGGGTTGGTGTTCCGATATATCTGCTTGTCCTTCTAGATGAAGTGGTCATGATTTTGGAAGGTGCAATTGAGGGAACGACAGTGGAGAATGCAGCAGACACAAGACCATGTCACTTATTAGTGTCGCTGGGAAGCATTTTATGAGGGTAGATGGCATCTATTTGAAAGATGACATCTACTTGCAGACTGAGTGCAACCAGAAACAGAGAGTGGTTTCCATGGTGGCAGATTTGCTGTGATATGGTCTTCATTGGCCGTTCTCAAGAAGAATGCTGGGGATAAGTCATAGCTCTTTACCTTTTCATAGATCTCATTAAGCCATTCTCCAAGTGGACAGAGCAGAACTCCACAGGATTTTGGGAAAAATAGGCCACCCATCAAAGCTGCTTAGTCTTATCTGCAACAACACAAAGTACTCTCTACATTTTGGTGGTCACATTTCGAACAGTTTCAAATTGAAGAACATCATCACTCATAGTCTGTGTTTTTGTCCCCACTGTTTGGCATCATCTTGTTCCCAACCTTTGTACCTTGCAGAAATGAAAGGAGTCTACTTGCATTGTCTGAGTCCATAAGGCCATTCTTAATTGGGCCATTCAGCCCATCGGGTCTGCTCTACCATTCGATCATGGATATATTTCTCACTTTCATTCTCCTGCCTTCTTCCCATTACCCTTGATCCCCTTACAAATCAAGAACACAGTGGTTAGCACTGCTGCCTCACAGCGCCTGTAGACCCGGGTTCAATCCCCGACTCAGGCGACTGACTGTGTGGAGTTTGCACGTTCTCCCCGTGTCTGCGTGGGTTTCCTCCGGGTGCTCCGGTTTCCTCCCACAGTCCAAAGATGTGCGGGTCAGGTGAATTGGCCAAGCTAAATTGCCCGTAGTGTTAGGTAAGGGGTAAATGTAGGGGTATGGGTGGGTTGCGCTTCAGCGGGTCGGTGTGGACTTGTTGGGCCGAAGGGCCTGTTTCCACACTGTAAGTCTAATCTAAACCTATCTATCACTGTGTTAAAGATATACAATGACTTGACCTGTGGTAGTGAGTTCCACAACTTTCATCACACTCTGGCTAAAGAAATTCCTCCTCATCGCCATTCTAAACGGCAGTCCTTTCTGAGACTGTGACCTTGGGTCCTAATCTTTCATACTAGTGGAAGCATCTTTATCATATTCACTCTATCTTAGTATTCTGTAGGTGTCAATCAGATTCCGCCTCGTTCTTTTATTTCACTTTTGATATTGATTCAGTTTCATGTCTTACTAACAAGGCATCCCCACCCCCTCTTCCCATCTGCCTGCCTTTCGATAGGGTGCGTACCCTTGGATATTTAATTCCCAGCTCTGATTGCCTTGCAGCCACGTCTCTGTGATACCACGCAACATACCTACCAATTTCAATCTGTTCTTCAAGCTCACTTACCTTGTATTGTGTACTGTGAGCATTTATGTACAACACCCTCATTTCTGTGCTGACTGTCCCCCTTCTCGCTGCTGCCCCCTCATCTGTGGCTGAAGTTAATTCCTGACTCTTTCCATATTCTGTTCTGTTACTTGTTCTGGAAACTTTGATAACCTCTGCTGAACTTCCTCCCCCACCCCCCAAGGGATTTTGATTAGGTGGAGAAGAAGCTGGAATTGTACTTGGAGAAGATTATGGAGATTTGAATGAGGTGCTCTCTATTATGGAGGCTTTTAATTATTTTGATAACTGTTTATCGAGTCCCCTGCCACAAGAATTCACACGGATGGATTTGGCAAAATAACTGGATGGAATATGAAGTAAACCATTTTGATAGGATGAGATATGGTTTAAAATGTACTGTTTGATTGGGCAGGAAATAGGTTCAAGAATAAATTTCAAAAGGCAATTGGATAAATGAAGTAAGATTTGTCAGACTCTAAAGGGGAAAATGCAGAGGGGTCAGTCTAACTGGATTGCTATTTCAGAGAATGGGTACAGGCGAAATGTGCTGAATACCTCCTCTTGTAATGTATGATTTGATTAAGAGTAGGCAGGTTCTTCCCAATGACCTGAGTATCATTTACCGTCTGACCAAAACCACTAAAACAAATCATCTGGTTATTTTCATATTGCTCTTTATGGGAGTTCACTGGGCACAAATTGACTGCAGTGTTTCCGACCACAGCAGCTCACCGACACTTTCTTCAGTATAATTAGGGATGAGAGAAATATTCGTTGGCCTTACCAGGAAGCCCACATCCCGAATGACTAAAATGACAAAATGATGAGAAGTAATTCATTGGCTGTGAAATCTTTTGTGACATGCTGAATGGATCAATATAAAAGTGCGAGCTTTTTCTTTATCACTTCCTGGTGTGATGATTTTTTTCTTGTAACAATTCCTTTTAGCAAAACTTAGAGATTAGGAGCAATTCCGCATCTGACTTTATTCGTTGCTGTCTCTGTAGTGACCAGATATTTGTCTGTGTCAGTGTGGGCCCGTGTTGATTTGTCGATTTGTCTGTGGGTTTCTGTAGAGCTGTGTCTGAGTACAGGTATGTGGTACTGTTTGTTAATCTGTGTGTATGTCTGTCAAGGTTGGTCTCTGTTGATCTGTTTGTATCTGTGTTGAGTTTTGTGTGTGTCTGTGTGTGTGTGTGTGTGTCTGTGTGTGTGTGTGTGTGTGTGTCTGTGTGTGTGTGTGTGTGTGTGTGTCTGTGTGTGTGTGTGGTGAGTATTAGTCACCACCTCTGAATCATCAGCTTGTGAGCTGAATTGTCGACACAGGCTTGTTGCTCTAAGACAGGGAATAGCGGCACTCATTCTGCTTTCTGGAAGATTTTGATTTCACTTGCCTATATACAAAGCTGTTCTATGCGACTAAATTTCTGAAGATCAACCAGAATCTTTCCTCATGTGCATGACTGGATTTATTTACCAATTTGGTAAAGAGTAAACCTCCTGCGGACTGGATGTCTCAGGTATTTGTTTTTTTTACTTGGGTTTTAACAATTGCTGTCTCCCTTTGCATGTTCCCATGGTGTTAGACTGAAACATGAGATACTGAGATCATTCTCATGAGTTGAGAGGAAATGCGTGGACATTTTGGAGAGTGTTTAAGTACAACTGGTTTTGACATGGTATTTGTTTATCCACTCTCCCCTGTGGTTAGGGAGTTAGTGATGAGGGGACATCAGTTTACTAAAGGAGTGAGTGAGAAGAAATTGCTTCACTGTTACTGGACTACGAAATTCTATGAGGGGGAATGAATGCTTTTCCTTTAAGGAAAGGGGATTCATTTGCAATTTTTTCAGGACAAGGGATTGATAGTCCAGGCTATAGGCTTCATTTGCTTTGGTTCAGCAAGGAGCTGGTATCCATGTGATGGGCTGAGTGGTCCTCCTATGTTGAAGTTCTGGTTCTTATGGCCTATCAGAGTGTGGAATGGTTATGGATTACTGGCAGCAGGAACCTGGCTCTTCTGTCCAATAGTCCAGTCATTCTGAGGCTATTGTGGTCTTAACTGTTTTACAACAAATGAGTTAACTCAAGATTGTTGTTCTCTCTCATTCCTTTTCCCTTTGTTCTGCTCCCCTGCCTCCACAACTACAGCATCCTGCAGCAATCCCCTCCCATTCTTTAGCTGCTAGTCCCCCTACAAATACGCTCAGCTCACTGCTCTTTCCTCTGCTCGTCCACTGATGCTGTTGGCTTCTGCTTTTCTCCCCTTGTTACTGGTCATTCTCTTGTTCTCACTCTGTCTGTCTGTCTGTCTCTCTCTCTCTCTAACCTCCACACCTTCCTGTTGGCTGTTAGCCATCATCTCTTGCATGCCACTGCATTTCTCCTTTCCTTTTAGACCAGCTCTGCTCCCTGCTTGCCAGAATTGAATTTATTGTTGTGTAGGCACATATAGTTGGTGCTTTATGTAAATGCTATGACCCTCAATGCATATGAACTGGCGTTGGCTGAAAGGAGAATGTTGGCTGGAAAACTGTGAGGAAATCTTCAAAAATGTCACACGATCTTCAACATGCAGCTGAGTGGGCAAAGTCTGAATAGTGACCAATTTGATGATGCACAGCGCCAAGTTTTCACCTGAGAATCAGTTTACGTCTTGGCTTTGGGGCAGTCACTTCATCCACTTCACTTGGGGAATGTTAATGGTATTGAGGAAACTATTTTTAAGTTATGCAAAGAATGTTGATAATGTACTGAGTGCTGGACTCGATTGTTGAGCTGAGACTTACTGAGTTTCCTGCTGTAACCTGGCGTGGCCATGAGACCAATAAGACTGGCTCTTCAGGCCTTTGTTTTACAGCTATAAAGAGCAAAAAAAAAGGAAGCATCTCACTGGTTCACTGTGTTTATTACTGAGCTTTATTGGTGACGAGTCAGTGTGACATTAAGATATGAAAAATAATGGGAGGCGGTTGTTAATTGGTCCCATGATGATGTAAGCATGTGACTGACCAAATTTGTGTAACCCCTTTCACCATCAGGATGTTTCAATGTGCGGTTTTACCAGTGGATTATATTTAAAGTGTTGTACCAGAGACAAAATAGCGATGAATTTGTGCAAAACTAATTGATCTTGGCTTTGTGGCCTTGTGTTAAAGGATAAGAGTATGACTGTGCAAACTTTCACAGCCATCTGAGAGAAAAGATGGCGAAAGCGAGTACTGCAGATCCTGGAGATTAGAGTCGAGAGTGTGGTCCTGGAAAAGCACAGCAAGTTAGGCAGCATCTGAGAAGCAGGAGAGTCGACGCTTCGGGTAAAGCCCTTGATGAGAGGAAAGATGGCCCATAGTGTGCACGCTGGCTTTCCAAACAAAATGCCTGCTTGGTGCCATTCTTCTGCTTTCTCTCCACAACTTTGTCTGTTCTTCCATTTCAAATAGCCTTGTGGTGCAGTGGTTATGTTCCCATCTTTGGGTCAGAAGGTCTGGATTCAAGCCCCATCTGTGCCATACAAGTATCAGAATATATCTGAGCAGCTTGAATTAAAAAAACCTTCCAATTTCCTTGTCAAAGCCTCAATTGAATCTGCCTCCAACACACTCACGAGCAGACCCAAACACTCCCTGCATGAAAAAGGTTTTTGTCAGATTATTTTCACTTCTTTGCCTTAATACTTCAAATCTTTAGTTCGTGATCCTATCATTAGTGACAACAGCTTCTCCCTGTGTTCTCAACTTGGACTGAGGTTGTTTCTTTAATTTGTTCAGGGTGAGCAAATAATCAGTCTGTGTGTGAATATCTCAGAGGTCATTAAGTTTCAAGCACACAGTGCAGGATCCCTATAGAGTGGAAGCAGGTCATTTGGCCTGAATCCACACTGACCCTCCAACAAGCATCCTCCCCTCTATCTATCCCTGTAACCCTGCAATTCCCTGGTTACTATGGGCAATTTAGCACAGCCAATCCATCATCTTTGGAGTGTGGGAAGAAACCAGAGCTCCTGGAGCAAACCTTTGCAGACTTTGGGAGAATGTGTAAACGTGATGCAATCTGAGAGTGGAATTGAAGCCGGGTCCCTGACGCTGTGTTGACCACTGAGTTACCATGCCGCTTTCAGTTCAGCTCCTATTGTCAGTTTCTTTCTCTGAAGGGCATCAGCAGTAATTTTTAGAACACAGCAACAGATTTTTGATCACCTTTTCTGGTGCAGGCCAGTGAATTACTAGATTTATTTAAATCAGTTTTATAATTTTTTTTGTGGAATGTGGGTTTTGCTGGCTAGACCAGTATTTGTTGTCCATTCCTAATTGTCTTGAGGGGCTTTTCAAGTTACTAACTGTGTATTGTTTGACTTGTTTTCAAATTGCCAGACTGTCGGAGCAGATTGCGGAAGTCTAAGTCTGTCGATATTCTGGCCGTGTATGCGTTCAGCGTCTGCAAGGGCTACAGACTTTGACTAATCTTATTGCAGTGTAATCGTGTATGACTCACTTCTTGTTTTACTCTCGTCACCAGCGCAGGAATCATCACCTTTCTTCTCCTTCAGACATGTCATAGTCGTCTTCTGCCAAAGTGAGCAGATATTGATCACCAATCTAGTAATAAAACTTCTAGAATCTGCACAGTAAGCTCTCTCGCTCTGACTCATGCAGTTTCTGAAATAGAAGTTTCCTACTTGACGGAGAGATTTGCCTATGCCTCGCAGAATGTTACAGCCGAAATTAAAGCTTGGAGGCAAGAGCACTCAGTGTTTTGTGTGAGGGTGGGCACCTCATTCTCAAAGGTTATTCAGTGTTTATCTTGTTGTGCAGCATCCAAAATAATCTGCTTTCATCACCACCTTCGACTGTGCCTCCAGTTTTTACTGTCTACCACGCAATTTATCCAAGGTTACTGTGATAGCTCTAACCATAACCACAGCTACAATGGGTCCAACCACCTGCAGGTTTTCATCCAAGCCACTCATTAAATGAGTGTGACAGCCCTTGACATCAATGCTACATTTGACTAAGCGTGGCATCAAGGAGCCCTGGCAAAACTACAATGAATCCATATTGGGATAAATTCTCCACTGGTTGGAATCATACTAGGAATACAGGAAGATGGTTGTGATTATTGGGGGACAGTCATCTCAGCTCCAGGACATCTCTGCAGAAGTTCCTCAGGGTAGTGAATTCAGCAGCCTCATCAATGACCTTCCTTCCATTGTAAGGTCAGAAGTGGGGATGTTTACCAATAATTGCACAATGTTCAACACTATTCGCAACTCCTCAGATACTGAAGTAGTCCAAGTGCAAATGCAACAAGATCTGTACGGTATACAGGCTTGGGCTGACATGTGGCAAGTAACATTTGGGCCACACAAATGCCAAGCCATTACCACCTCCAGTAGCAGATAATCTAACCATCAGATAATGTTACCATCACTGAATCCCTCACTATCAACACACTTGGGGTTACCAGTGATCAGAAACTCAACTAAGCTTGCCACATAAAGTGGCTATAAGAACAAGTCAGAGACTAGGAATACTACGTTGAGTAATTCACCTCTTGACTCTTCAAAGCCGGGCCACCATCTATGAGGCACAAGTCAGGAATGTGATAGAATACTCCCCACTGGTTGGTGGCAGCTCTAACAACACTGAAGAAGCTTGACATCATCCAGGGCAAAGCAGCTGCTTGACCACAGCCACCACCGATGCTTAGCAGCAGTGTGTACTATCTACAAGATGTACTGCAGAAATACACCAAAGATCCTGAGCCAGCACATTCCATCCCACAACCACTTCCATCCAGAAGGACAAGAGCGAGCTAAAAAGAGCCAGGAGACATGAGAAGTCTTTGGCAGATAGAATCAAGGAGAACCCTGAAGCTTTCTATAGCTCTATCAGGAATAAAAAAATGACTAGAGTATTAGGGCTAATGGAGCATAGTAGTTGTTCGTGGAGTCATTGGAGATAGGGGAAGTGCTAAATGAATCATTTTCATCAGTATTCACACTAGAAAAAGACAATGTGGTCGAGAAGAATACTGAGATACAGACTACTAGACGAGAAGGGATTGAGGTGCATAAGGAGGTGGTGTTGGCAATTCTGGAATGTGTAAAAATAGATAAGTCCCCTGGGCCAGATGGTATTTATCCTTGGATTCTCTGCGAAGCCAGGGAGGAGATTGCTGAGCCTTTGGCTTTGATCTTTATGTCATCATTGTCTACAGGAATAGTGCCAGAAGACTGGAGAATAGCAAATGTTGTTCCCTTGTTCAAGAAGGAGAGTAGATACAACACTAGAAATTATAGATCTGTGACCCTTACTTCGGTTGTGGGTAAAATGTTGGAAAAGATTTATAAGAGAGAGGATTTATAATCATCTAGAAAGGAATAAGTAGATTAGGAATAGTCAACATGGTTTTGTGAAGGGTAGGTCGTGCCTCACAAATGTTATCGAGTTCTTTCAGAAGGTGACCAAACAGGTGGATGAAGGTAAAACAGTTGATGTGGTGTATATGGATTTCAGTAAGGTGTTTGATAAGGTTCCCCACGGTGGGCTATTGTACAAAATATGAAGGCATGGGATTGAGGGTGATTTAGTGGTTTGAATCAGAAATTGGCTAGCTGAAAGAAGACAGAGGGTGGTAGTTGATGGTAAATTTTCTTCCTGGAGTTCAGTTACTAGTGGAGTACAACAAGGATCTGCTTTGGGTCCACTGTTGTTTGTCATAGAAGGATGAGTTAGTAAATTTGTGGATGACACTAAGGTCAGTAGAGTTGTGAATAGTGATGAAGAATGTTGTAGGTTACAGAGAGTAAAAAATGAGGTCTGCAGATGCTGGAGATCACAGCTGCAAATGTGTTGCTGGTCAAAGCACAGCAGGTTAGGCAGCATCTCAGGAATAGAGAATTCGACGTTTCGAGCATAAGCCCTTCATCAGGAATAAGAGAGAGAGAGCCAAGCAGGCTGAGATAAAAGGTAGGGAGGAGGGACTAGGGGGAGGGGCAATGGAGGTGGGATAGGTGGAAGGAGGTCAAGGTGAGGGTGATAGGCCGGAGTGGGGTGGGGGCGGAGAGGTCAGGAAGAGGATTGCAGGTTAGGAGGGCGGTGCTGAGTTGAGGGAACCGACTGAGACAAGGTGGGGGGAGGGGAAATGAGGAAGCTGGAGAAATCTGAATTCATACCTTGTGGTTGGAGGGTTCCCAGGCGGAAGATGAGGCGCTCCTCCTCCAGCCGTCGTGTAGTTGTGTTCTGCCGGTGGAGGAGTCCAAGGACCTGCATGTCCTCGGTGGAGTGGGAGGGGGAGTTAAAGTGTTGAGCCACGGGGTGATTGGGTTGGTTGGTTCGGGCGGCCCAGAGGTGTTCTCTGAAGCGTTCCGCAAGTAAGCGGCCTGTCTCACCAATATAGAGGAGGCCACATCGGGTGCAGCGGATGCAATAGATGATGTGTGTGGAGGTACAGGTGAACTTGTGACGGATATGGAAGGATCCCTTGGGGCCTTGGAGGGAAGTGAGTGTGGAGGTGTGGGCGCAAGTTTTACATTTCCTGCGGTTGCAGGGGAAGGTGCCGGGGGTGGAGGTTGGGTTGGTGGGGGGTGTGGATCTGACAAGGGAGTCACGAAGGGAGTGGTCCTTGCGGAACGCTGATAGGGGAGGGGAGGGAAATATATCCTTGGTGGTGGGGTCCGTTTGGAGGTGGCGGAAATGGCGGCGGATAATACGTTGTATGCGCAGGTTGGTGGGGTGGTAGGTGAGAACCAGTGGGGTTCTGTCTTGGTGGCGGTTGGAGGAGCGGGGCTCAAGGGCGGAGGAGCGGGAAGTGGAGGAGATGCGGTGGAGGGCATCGTCGATCACGTCTGGGGGGAATCTGCGGTCCTTGAAGAAGGAGGCCATCTGGGCTGTGCGGTGTTGGAATTGGTCCTCCTGGGAGCAGATGCGGCGGAGACGAAGGAATTGGGAATATGGGATGGCGTTTTTACAAGGGGCAGGGTGGGAGGAGGTGTAGTCCAGGTAGCTGTGGGAGTCAGTCGGTTTATAATAGATGTCTGTGTTGAGTCGGTCGCCCGAGATAGAAATGGAAAGGTCTAGGAAGGGGAGGGAGGAGTCTGAGACAGTCCAGGTGAATTTCAGGTCGGGATGGAAGGTGTTAGTAAAGTTGATGAACTGTTCAACCTCCTCGTGGGAGCACGAGGCAGCGCCGATACAGTCATCGATGTAGCGGAGGAAAAGGTGGGGGGTGGTGCCAGTGTAGTTGCGGAAGATGGACTGTTCCACATATCCTACGAAGAGGCAGGCATAGCTGGGGCCCATGCGGGTGCCCATGGCAACTCCTTTAGTTTGGAGGAAGTGGGAGGATTGAAAAGAGAAGTTATTCAGGGTGAGGACCAGTTCAGTCAGTCGAAGGAGGGTGTCAGTGGAAGGGTACTGGTTGGTGCGGCGGGAAAGGAAGAAGCGGAGGGCTTTGAGTCCTTCGTGATGGGGGATGGAGGTGTACAGGGACTGGATGTCCATAGTGAAAATAAGGCGTTGGGGACCGGGGAAGCGAAAATCCTGGAGGAGGTGGAGGGCGTGGGTGGTGTCCCGAACGTAGGTGGGGAGTTCTTGGACTAAAGGGGACAGGACCGTGTCGAGGTATTGGGAGATGAGTTCGGTGGGGCAGGAGCAGGCTGAGACAATGGGTCGGCCGGGGCAGGCAGGTTTGTGGATTTTGGGCAGGAGGTAGAAACGGGCGGTGCGGGGTTGTGGGACTATGAGGTTGGAGGCGGTGGATGGGAGATCCCCTGAGGTGATGAGGTCCTGGATGGTCTGGGAGATGATGGTTTGGTGGTGGGAGGTGGGGTCGTGGTCAAGGGGGCGATAAGAGGAGGCGTCCGCGAGCTGGCGTTTGGCTTCAGCGGTGTACAGGTCAGTGCGCCAAACTACCACCGCGCCTCCCTTGTCTGCGGGTTTGATGGTGAGGTTGGGAAAACATAAATAAGCTGCAGAGCTGGGCTGAGAGATGGCAACTAGAGTTTAATGCGGAAACATGTGAGGTGATTCACTTCGGGAGGAGCAACAGGAATTCTGAGTACTGGTAAAATTCTTGGTAGTATAGATGAGCAGAGAGATCTCGGTGCCCATGTACATAGATCCTTGATAATTGCCACCCAAGTTGATAAGGTTGTTAAGGTCTGTTAGCTTTTATTGCTAGAGGGATTGAGATTCGGAACAATGAGATCATGCTGCAGCTGTACAAAAGTATGGCGTGACCATATTTGGAGTATTGCATACAGTTCTGGTCGCCACATTATAGGAAGGATGTGGAAGCTTTGGAAAGGGTTCAGAGGAGATTTACTAGGATGTTGTCTGGTATGGAGGGAAGGTCTAATGAGGAAAGGCTGAGGGACTTGATGTTTTCTTTAGAGAGCAGAAGGTTGAGAGGCGACATAAGTGAGACATATAAAATAATCAGAGGGTTAAATAGGTTGGACAGTGAGAGCTTTTTTTCCTCAGGTGGCAATGGCTAGCACAAGGGGACATAGCTTTAAATTGAGGGGTGATAGATATAGGACAGATGTCAGAGGTAGTTTCTTTACTCCAAGATTAGTAGGGGTGCGGAACGGCCTGACTACAACAGTAGTAGACTCACCAACTTTGAGGGCATTTAAATTGTCATTGGATTGACATATGGACGAGAATGGAATGGTGTAGGTTAGATGGGCTTCAGATTGGTTCCACAGGTTGGCACAACATCGAGGGCCGAGGGACCTGTACTGCACTGTAATGTTCTATGACAGCAGCTTCTTGGGAACACCACCACCTGCGAGTTCCCCTCTCAGCCACTCACCATCTTGACTTGGAACTATACCTTCTTAAATTAATGTTGCTGGGTCAAAATCCTGGAATTCCCTCCCTCAGGGCCTTGTGGGTCTACCCACAGCAAGTAGACTCAGCTATTCAAGGAGGCAGCTCACCACAACCATAGAACATCGAACATTACGGCGTAGTACAGGCCTTTCTGCCCTCAAATTTGCGCTGACCTGTGAAACCAAACTGAAGTCCATCTAACCTACACTATTCCATTTTCATCCAAATGTCTATCCAATGACCATTTAAATGCCCTCAGAGTTGGCGAGTCTACTGCTGTTTTAGGCAGTGCGTTCCGTGCCCCTACTACTCTGAATAAAGAAACTGCCTCTGACATCTGTCCTATGTGTATCACCTCTCAATTTAAAGCTATGTTCCCTTGTGCTAGCCTTCACCATCTGAGGAAAAAGGCTCTCACTGTCCACACTATCTAACCCTCTGATTATCTTATATGTCTCCATTATGTCACCTCTCAACCTTCTCTCCAGTGAAAACAGCCCCAAGTCCCTCAGCCTTTCCTTATAAGACCATACCTCCATACCAAACAACATCCTAGTAAATCTCCTCTGAACCCTTTACAAAGCTTCCACATCCTTCCTACAATGCAGTGACCAGAATTGTACACAATACTCACATGTGCGGCCACACCAGAGTTTTGTACAGCTGCAACATGTCCTCATGGTTCCGAAACTCAATACCTCTTCCAATAAAAGCTAACATACCGTATGCCTTCTTAACAACCCTATCAACCTGGGTGGCAACTTTCAGGGATCTATGAATGTGAACACCGAGATCTCTCTGTTCATCCACACTACCAAGAATCTGACCATAAGCTCACTTCTCTGCATTCCTGTTACACCTTCCATAGTGAAATACCTCACACTTTTCCATATTAAACTCCATTTGTCACCTCTTAGCCCAGATCTGTAGGTTATCTATGTCTCTCTCTAACCTATAACATCTTTCAGCACTATCCACAACTCTACTGACTTTTGTGTCATCTGCAAATTTACTAACCCATCCTCCAACACTCTCAGCCAAACAGCACTGGACCCACAACAGATCCTTGGGGTACACCACTAGTAACTGAACTCCAGAATGAACATTTTCTATCAACCACCAACCTTTATCGTCTTTCAGCTAGCCAATGTCTGATCCAAACCACTAAATCACCCTCAATCCCATGTGCAATAGCCTACCATGGGGAACCTTATCAAACACCTTACTGAAATCCATATACACCACATCCTCATCCACCTGTTTGGTCAACTTTCTAAAAGAACTCAATAAGATTTGTGAAACATGACCTACCTTTTACAAAACTGTGTTGACTATCCCTAATCAACTTATTTCTTTCTAGATGATAAATCCTATCTCATAACTTTTTCCAGCACCTTGCCCACAACCAAAGTAAGGCTCACTGGTCTATAATTACCAAGGTTATCTCTACTCCCCATCTTGAACAAGGGACCAACATGGGTGGCATGGTGGCTCAGTGGTTAGCACTGCTGCCTCACAGCACCAGGGACCCAGGTTCGATTCCAGCCTCAGGCAAGTGTCTGTGTGGAGTTTGCAAATTCTCCCTGTGTCTCCGTGGGTTTCCTCCGGGTGCTCCGGTTTCCTCCCCAGTCCAAAAATGTGCAGACCAGGTGAATTGGCCATTCTAACTTGCACCACAGTGTTAGGTGCATTAGTCAGAAGGAAATTGGTCTGGGTGGGTTAGTCTTTGTTGGACTTTGCTGGGCCGAAGAGCCTGTTTCCACATTGTAGGGAATCTAATTGTCTATCCTCCATCTTGAGGGGCAATAATGGAAAGGCTACCCAGTCAGCAATACCTATGTCTCATAAGTGAATAAAAAACAACTTGAAAATGTATTGCTGTTCCTTTGCTGTCACTGGATCAAAATCTTGGAATTTACTCCCTAACAAAATTGTATGTTTCCCTCCTTCAGATAAACTGCAACAGTTCAAGGAGGCAGCTCATCGTACTTTCTCAAGGTCAATTAGATGGGCAATAAATTTTGACTTTGTTCCCATCCTGAGGATGAAATAAAGCAAAAATTGCCATCTACCTCAATTCCTGAGGGCTGCTGGAAACCCTCAGGGCATTCAGTATCAACCATGACACAATGTGTGACATTGGAGCCATGTGTCCGCCAGACCAGGTGGGAGCAGTACTTCCTTTCCTGAGGACATTCGTGACCCAAGAAAAAGGGTAGGCCACTTAGGACTGAGCAAACAAAGAAACTTCTCACTCAGAAGGTGCTAAATTTTGTTGGAATTCTTCGCCCCAGAATGCTGTGGAAGGACAATCATTAAACAAGTTAAAGACAAAAATCAACAGGTTTCTGGAGGCTAATGACGTTAAGGAATTTGGCGATCATGCAGGAAAGTGGCAGGGAGTTCCAAAGGCACTGAACCTTCTGGGAGAGGAAATTGCTCCTCATCTCAGTTTTAAATTGGCACCTTTTAATTCTGAGACCATGCCCTCTGCTCCTTTACTCTCCCATGAGGGGAAGCATCCTCTCAGTATTTCCCTGTCAAACCTGTTAAGAATCCTGTATATTTCAGTGATATCACCTCTATTCTACTAAACCCCAGTGAATAGAGTCCCACATTGTTTCACCTTTGTTCCTAAGACAATTCCTCCATACCAGGGATTGTCCAAGTGAACCTTCTCTGAACTGTTTCCAATGAAATAATATTGGGGACCACAGCTGCTCACAGTACTCTAGATGTGGTCTCAGCAGCACCTTGTACAGTTGCAGTAAGACTTCCCTACTTTTATACTCCAACACCCTTGAAATAACATTTCCATTAGCCTTCCTGATTATTTGCTGCACAAAATTTCTGTGTTTTGTTCACAAGTACCCCTAAATCCTTTTGTGTTGCAACTTTGTGCAGTTTTTCTTTGTTTAAGTTACATTCTGACATTCTGTTCTCCTTTCCAAAATGAATAACTTCTCATTTTCCCACATGATACTCCATTTACCAACTTTTTGTCCACTTCCTTAATCTGTCAATATGTCTCTAAGCTATTTGTGTTCCTCTCATAACTTGCCTTTCTACCTATTTTTGTGTCATCTGCAAATTTGACTGCATTCATTTCCCTCCCCAGAATCGTTAATATATATTGTAAACAGTAGCGGTCCCAGCACTGATTCTGCAGAACCCTACTGATCACAGGTCACCAACCTGAAAAAGAATCCCTTATGCCCATCTTTGTTTCCTGCTCATTAGCCAATTCTCTATCCATGCCAATATCCTACTTCCAACACCATGAGCTCTTACCTTCTGACTTAACCTTTTGTGGAGTATCTTGTTGAACACCTTTTGCAAGACCAAATACAAACTATCTACTGGTTCCTCTCCCAAAGGCTGTTTATGGAGTTGGCCACGGATCAGCCATGCTCTCATTGAAAGGTGAAACAGGCTTGAGGATTGAATGGCGCACTCCAATTCCTGTGTTCCTGTATCCACTCTGATTGAGACCCTTTAAGAAACTTTAATACATTACAGTTCAGACAGGATTTTCCTTTCATGAAGCCATGCTGACTCTGCTTGATTAAATTATGATTTTTCAAATGTTCTGCTATTACTTCCTCGAAAAACTATTGGAATCAATTATCAACAATAGATGTTGGGCTAATTCGCTTTTTCCCTCTCCCCCTTTCTGAAGAGACATGTCACGTTGGCAGATTTCCAAACCTTTGGTACTTGTCCAGAATCCAAGGGTTTTTGGAGACTTGTAACCACTGCTTCCACCATCTCTGTAGCTACTTCCATTTTGATCCTTGATGTAAGCAGTCAGGGCCAGGGGACTTAGCTGCCTTGAAGCTGAGAGTGTGTTGCTGGAAAAGCGCAGCAAGTCAGGCAGCATCCGCAGAGCAGGAAAATTGACGTTTCGGGCTGGAGCAGTTTATCTGCCTTGAACCCCATTAGTTTGCCTCATACTCATCGAGAGTATGATCTGTCATGATCTTTTTAGGCCTTATTTCCTTAACTCTAAATTCATCCCAGTCTTCAGACTATCACGAACGTTTACCTCCTGATACGTTTTTTCTTTCAATCTAACCAGCTCCTTAACTTCCGGTTTCCTTGACTTGTTTGTTGTAAGGGTCTGGTCGTACCTGAATGCAGTGTGCTCTTCCGATTGAGACATTCATGAGCCACATCATAAACTTGGTTCCCCCGATAGGAAGTCTGCACTAACTGGGCGTCAGAACATTGAGGATTAGAAATAAGAACAAAAACCACATTGGCAGATGGATTCTGGGATATACAGAGGTACCTCGATTGGTGGGGAGTACTTTTTTCGGATAATCAAATGCTCGGATAACACAGTTTAGCCAAGCATCGGGACCTTGCGATCTTGTCTGGATAATCTGAAATTTGGATAATCAAATGCCAGATAATCGAGGTTCCTCTGTACTAAAGTGCATTTTAGTTTTTATGGAATCCTGTGCTGTCTCTGTCCTGGGAATGTTTGATAGAGGACGGAGTAGAAGGAGCTGAGCTGGGAGTGATTCATCTTGATATGAAAAGCCTAAATTAGATGATGTTCTATTTGAGGATACAAATGTACCCCAACTCAATGCACTGAGAGAGAAGAGTTGTCAATGCAGTTTGATTTTGTGTTGCTCTAATCGAGTCAACTGGAGTGTGCAGGATCCATGAGTTAGTTCCTAGTATTTGCAGTTCATTGAGGTGCAGGGGTAAATGTACACTTCACTCTGTGTTTGCAGAATATGAAAATACATTAACCTTGGCTGTCTCCTTGAGTGTCAGCAAGTTGCAGCGTCAGTGCTGGGAGAGAATTGGCAGAGACAAAACAGTGGGGGCAGAATTTCTTATTGCAAGTCACTCTTTACTTACAAACTTGACCTCGACTGAAGTGTTGTTGCAGTATTGCCGACTGTAGTTTAGTTAAAATCCCTGCAGACAATCAGTACCTTTAAACCTGTTCCAGATGTGGGCAAGACCGTATTTGTGAGTAGGTCTTCAAAGAATGTTATGGTTTTCTCTTTCTTACAAATGCCGACTTAGTCTAGGTCGTACTTCGTGTCTTGTCCGAGTGCAGTGTAGATACTTGAAGATATTTGAGTGGCTGTATACTGTCATGTGTGTGTGTGAGTGAGAGAGAATGTTTGAAAGTTACAGTCGCCTTTGCTTGCAGTCCACTGCTGCACTTAAAAGTGAGTGTTCCCAGAATGAATTCAGTTCTTCACTGGTGCGAGTCCCGGCACAAAACTTAGCAGCGCACACGCCCCCTTCTCTTCTGGCACTGAATCCAGCAGAAGGCAAGGAGACATGGTGTTGTGTAGAGAGGGGGAGGGGGTGAAAGCAGCATGTGAAGCGGGCTCGGGAGTGTTGCAATTTCCTTTGCAGGCTTAAAGTTACTGAGAAAGTTTGCTGACTGCAATGAAAAGCCATAGCTCTGGGCTCTGCTCATTCACGTGAAGCAGGCAGGCAGCAGCAACGGGAAAGAATTCCACTGGGAGTCTGCACTGATGAGACCATGTCGCAGTAATTGCAGACGTCAGAGACCTGTTGCTGAAAGCTCCTGTCTCACTTTGTGATTGCAGCAAAAAAGAAAATCGCGAACAGAAGGATGTGCATCTAAATGTTGGTGCATCTTCTGGCTATCACACTGTGGGGAACAAGGCTTTCTTAAAGGCTGAAACACAACCTACAGGTAAAGGCCCTGATGTGGAATGGAGGAGGTTGATTGAAGCTCTGTGCAGGAGGTCACTGTTAGCCATGTCCTGTTGATCTGTCGGAATATCTATTGTGGGTAGGCTGGATTAGGGCATGGTGTTCTGCCAAAGGCTGGGAAGTGCTGAGACTGAAAGTATTTGTGAAAGTGACTCATGATTATATGGGCACCAGGAAGGAACTATAACTCCTGTAAGGGCTCGACAAAAGCAGAGAAACGGTTACTTTCTACCCAGGGAGCAGACTTGACCAATATGTCTGATGTTAAGCTGGTTTACTCTGTTGTTTTTATAAATCGAAATCTGCCTTCCCTTTTAAAATCCAGTTTCCACCTCAAAATGTTTGCGAGATGTGCTCATGCTTGTGAGCTATGTTGGCCCACAGGAATAATGTCTGCACACAGCAGACTCAAATACTTTTGCCACTGTCTTGGAGGTGACAGGGCCACTGGACAGAAGTAGAAGGGCCGTTTTAACATTTTAAACCCAAACTTGCCCAGCACTCAGGTGACCTACAGCATTTCCACATTGAGAAAAGTACTTGCTGGAGACCCAGGGGTCCATTGGCCCCTGCTTTTGAGGTTGGAAACGTTCAGACATTCAAAAGGAGCTTTCTGCCTTGAAATTGGTACATGTTTGATAGCAGACTGGGTACCGTGACCAACTGCAGTCTATGCAATACCTGTCTTGATACAATTGGTACCGGCTTGGCTGAGCTTGGGACACAGGAGTAGATCATTTTATGGGAGGCTGCTGCAGATGATTATTCAGTGACCTGTACCAGGACATGTGTTTAGAAGCAGGTTAGCTGTTTTTGCTGTCAGTCATTTAATGTGCCCCATTAAAGCTGACAGACACGCTAAAGGAGCATCTATCACAAGATCAATACAATTGCTGTTACCTTTCAAACGTATATATGAGCAAAGTCATTCTCTTGTGTGTAGATAGTGATGGGGGTGTGTAGTTGAAAGATGTGCCACGCCGTCGAGGTGCGGCACTCCCTTGGCACCGAACCTTGGAAGGCGCAGCACTCCCTCGGCACCAAGCCTCGGATGATGCTGAACTCTCCAAATTATATTGAATGATGGAACATCCTCAAGGGGCAAAGTATTTCTTTCCTATTCCAATGTTCTTGGCCTAGTAAGGATTATCTACACATGACTCTAGACCCACAGCAATGCGGTTGACTCTTGACTGCCCTCTAGGCAATTAGGGATAGGCAATAAATGCTGGCAGATCTAGTAACACCCTTGTCCCTTAAATGAATTAAAAAAGAGTGGCTTCAGGATGACTGGCTTTGGCTCCTGAGTATTGAGCGGTGCATGAGATTAAAGAAAAATAAGAAGCTGCTGTAGTGGTTGCAGAGGGGAGTAGAGCTGTTAATTAACAATCGCATTTTGCAATAACTAGAAATGATTTTCATCTTGATATCTGTTAGACCATAAGATCAAAGAGCAAAACCTCAATCCCTTCACTGTTGCTGAGATATTTGTATCATTGATAGTCACAGGTGAGATGCCGGAGACTGGAGGTTGACTAATGTGGTGCAATTATTTAAGAAGGGTGGTAAGGACAAGCCAGAAAATTAGAGACTGGTGGGCCTGATCTCAATGGTGGGCCTGACTTCAATGGTGGGCAAGTTGTTGGAGGGAATCCTGAGGGACAGGATGTACATGTATTTGGAAAGGCAAAAACTGATTAGGGATAGTCAACATGGCTTTGTGCATGGGACATCATATCTCATGAACTTGATTGAGTTTTTTTTGAAGAAGTAACAAAGAGGATTGATGAGGGCAGAACAGTGGACGTGATCTATACGGACTTCAGTAAGGCGTTTGACAAGGTTCCACATGGGAGACTGATTAGCAAGGTTAGATCTCATAGAATACAGGGACCACTAGCCATTTGGATACTGACTCGAAGATAGAAGACAGGGTGGTGGTGGAGAGTTGTTTTTCAGACTGGAGGCCTGTGACCAGGACAGCATCACAAGGATTGGTGCTAGGTCCATTACTTTTTGTCATTTATATAAATGATTTGGATGTGAGCATAAGAGGTATAGTTAGTAAGTTTGCAGATGACACCAAAATTGGAGTTGTAGTGCACAGCGAAGAAGGTTACCTCAGCTTACAACGGGATCTTGATCAGATGGGCCAATGGGCTGAGGAGTTGGAGATGGAGTTTAATTTAGATAAATGTAAGGTGTTGCATTTTCAGAAAGGAAATTTTAGCAGGACTTATGCACTTAATGGTAAGGTCCTAAGGAGTGTTGCTGAACAAAGAGACCTTGGAGTGCAAGTTCATAGCTCCTTGAAAGTAGGAGGTAGGATAGTGAAGAAGGCGCTTGGTCTGCTTTCCTTTATTGGTCAGAGTATTGAGTACAGGAGTTGGGAGGTCATATAGTGGCTGTGCAGGACATTGGTTAGGCCACTGTTGGAGTATTGCATGCAGTTCTAGTCTCCTTCGTATTGGAAAGGTGTTGTAAAACCTGAAAGGGTTCAGAAAAGATTTACTAGGATGTTGGCAGGGTTGGAGCATTTGAGCTATAGGGAGACGCTGAACAGGCTAGGGCTGTTTTCCCTGGAGCATTGAAGGCTGAGGGGTGACCTCATACAGGTTTATAAAATCATGAGGGGCGTGGATAGGGTAAATAGACAATGTCTTTTCTCTGGGATGGGGCAGTCCAGAACTAGACAGACAGGTTTAGGGTGAGAGGGGAAAGATATAAAAGAGAGCTCAGAGGCAACTTTTTCACACAGAGGGTGGTACATGTATGGAATGAGCTACCAGAGGAAGTGGTGAAGGCTGGTACAATTGCAACATTTAAAAGGCATCTGGATGGGTATATGAATAGGAAGAGTTTGGAGGGATGTGGGCATCTGCTGGCAAGTGGTACAAGATTGGGTTGGGATATTTGGTTGGCATGGATGAGTCGAATGGTCTGTTTCCGTGCGGTACATCCCTATGGCTGTCTGACTCTAATCAAGAACTTCTCTCTGTCTTAAATACACTCAGTGACTTGACCTCCACAGCTTTCTGAGGCAATGAGTTCAACAGATTAATCACCCTCTGGGTGAAGAAGTTCCTCCTCATCTCAGTTCTAAAGGGTCACCCATTCACTCTGAGGCTATCTCTCGTACTAATAGAAGCATCTTCTCCACATCCACTGTATCCAGCTTCTCAGTATTCTGTAAGTTTCAATCAGGTTCCCCCTCACCCTTCTAACCTGCATGAGTACAGACCCAGAGTCCTCAAACTCTCCTCGTATGGAAAGCCCTTAACCCCGGGATAATTCTTGGAAATCGCCTCTGGACCCCCTCCAATGCTAGCCCATTCGCGTTTAGATATGGAGCCCACAGTTGCTCACAATATCAAGTTGTAAGTTTGCTTCCCATTTGGACTCCATGTACAAGCCTCTCAGAAAAAGAACCAGAAATGATTTCATCCACCACAACAGACCAAGATACATAAATAGGAAGCGAGACAGAACACCAGTGCTTCATCGGAGGCTCACTGATGATGTTATCTTGTATGTTGAAAAACTGTCTGAGAACAAACCGACCAGCTCAGTGAGCAAAGTTATAACCTGATCCACAACCAGAGCTACAAATTTTCTCCAAAATTGCTCACAATATTTCCAAAGCCTTATACAGCCTCAGCAATACTCTTTTTGTATTCTAGCCCTCTTGAAATCATCAACTAAACCTCCAAGTTAACCTTAAAAATCCTGAACCAGAACTTCTAATTCCCTTTGTGCTTCAGATTTCCCCTTTCAGAAAACATTCCATGCCTCTATTCTTCCTACCAAAGTGCATAACCTGTCACTTTCCCACATTGTATTCCATCCTCCATGTGTTTGCACATCTCAAGTCCTTTGGCACGCTTCCCAATTCCTCAACATCACCTGTATCTCCACCTATCTTTGTGTCATCTGAAAACTTAACAATGATGCCCTTAGTTCCTTTGTCCAAATTGTTCATGTATAACTTGAATTGTTATGGTTCCAATACTGACCCCTGCGGAACTCCACTGGTCAGTGGCTCCCACCTGGAAAAGACCTCTTTATCTCTACTCTCTGCCTTCTGCCAGTCAGCCAATCCTATCCATGTCAGTTTCTTGTGCCTAACACCATGGGCTGTTATATTATTTCACCGCCTCCAGTGCTGCACCTTGCAAAAGGCCTTCTGGAAATCCAAATAGATCATGTCCACTGGCTCTCCTTTGGCTAACCTACTCATTACTTCCTCAAAGAGTTCGAGCAGATTTCAGGTATCACCTCCCCTGACAAAGCTGGCTGACTCAGCCCTATTGTACCATGCACTTCCAAGTACTCTGCAATCTCATTTTTAACATCTTACCAACAACCAAGGTCCCTCCTTCTGACTCTCTCCCTTTTTAAACAGAGGTGTTGCATTTGTCATTTTCCAGCCGCTTTGACCCTTTCTGACTCCAATGATTCCA
Source organism: Hemiscyllium ocellatum (assembly GCF_020745735.1). Classification (NCBI taxonomy): domain Eukaryota; kingdom Metazoa; phylum Chordata; class Chondrichthyes; order Orectolobiformes; family Hemiscylliidae; genus Hemiscyllium; species Hemiscyllium ocellatum. The sequence goes on from NC_083404.1 coordinate 141,889,666, forward strand.
GAAAGATCATCACTAATGCCTCTAAAATCTCTTCAGCTATCTTCTGCGGAACTCTGGGGTGTAGTCTATCCAGTCTGAGTGATTCATTTGCCTTCAGACCTTTCAGCTTACTCCGCACCACCTCATTGATGGCCACTACACTCACCTGTGCCTCCTGACGCTCTCTCCCTTTCCTGCCCTAATTTATTTTTCAGGATATGGAAGTATTTTGGTGTAAATGTGGGGAAGAAATTACAAGTTAGAGCAGTTGGCAGGCCCCCTGACAAGTGCAATGTGGCACAAAGTGTCCAAGAAGTAGGATTGATTGTTTGTGATAAAGAGAGAGCAATCAACATGGTGACTTTAATCTACATCGAAACAGTGAAAGCCAGATTGGCAATAGTGTCCTGGATAAGTGTCATAAAACACTTTTGAGAGAGTTTCTTACAATAGCATTTTTGAAGCTGGCCAGAGAGCAGGTTATGTTAGACTTGGTATTGTGCAATGTGTTAGGATTAATTAGTGACCTCAGAGTTAAGGTACCTCTCGGTAGCATCAAGCCCAGTATGATTGAATTTTGCAACTAGTTTGAAAGAGCAAAGGTTGGATCTAAGGTTAATGATTTAAACCTAAATAAGGACATCTCTGTTGGCATGAATGAGGTAGCTGAAGTGAGATGGGAAACGAGATTAGGAGATAGATCAGCAGAGCATTAGCAGATATTCAAAAGGATATTTCGGCATCCTCAGAATAAGTATTTTTCTATTATTAAAAATATTCAAAGGAAGGAACCATCATTCCTGGTTAATTGAGAAAGTTGGGGAACCTCATATTTATAGAAAAATGATTGACAAGTCAGATATTTGGTTAGAATATGACTGAAAGGGTGCAGAATGACTAAAAGGTTAATCAGGATGAAGAAAGTGGTGTTTAAGAGGAAGATATCTAGGTGTGTAAAAATGGATAGTAATAACTTCTGCAGGTATTTAAAGAGGAATCATATAAATCAAGTGAGTGTAGGTCCTGTAAAGTCTGAGAAAGGGGAGTTAATAGTAGATAATAAGGAAATGGCAGAAGAAATAAATATTTTGCTTCAATCTTTACTACAGAGGATACAAAAAATAATTCCAGTAATAACTGCTAATTGAGATGGATGGGACAGGAAAATTTAGTGAAATTACAATCACAAGGGAGGTGGTTCTGAGTACAGTGCATCAACCATGATCATATCGAATGACAGAGCTGGCACCAAGGGGCTGAATGGCCTATTCCTACTCTTAGTTTCTGTGTTTGGCTGTGATGAGATGTGGTACTTGAAAATGGCATAGAAAAGTTTGTGAAGTAGGCAGCTCTAATGGTGGTCAGTTTGCAAAAAATTGAGATGATGCATTCTGGTAGGAGTAACATGCCTAAAATAAAAGGATTATTCTAAAGGCATGGAGGAGCAGAAAGACCGATTGAGAGAACATTTAAAAAGCGTCCAGTATCCTCGGCTTTATTCATAGGGGGCAGAGACAACAAGAGCAAGGAAAATATATTGAACTTGTATGAGATGCTTAGTTAGTCTTCAGCTGAAATGTTGTGGAGAAAGTGAAGACTGCAGATTTGGAGATTAGATTCGAATGTGGTGTGCTGGAAAAGCACAGCAGGTCAGGCAGCATCCGAGGAGCAGAAGAGCCGATGTCTCGGGCATAAGCCCTTCATCAGCAATGAGAAATGCTTATTCCTCATTCCTAATGAAGGGATTATACCCAAAATGTTGCTTCTCCTGCTCCTAGGATGCTGCCTGATCTGCTGTGCTTTTGAGCTAAAGGACTGTATCGAACTCTGGGGTGACAGTGACCTGGTGGTATTATCACTGCATGACTAATCCAGAGACCCAGGAAATATTATTTTGAATTTTGCCACAGCAGATGATTGAATTTGCATCCAATAAAAATCTGGAATTAAGAGTCTAATAATGAGCATGAAATCTTTGTCAATTTTTGGAAAAAAGCCCATTTGGGTCACTGATGTCCTTCAGGAAGGAAACTGCCATCTTTACCTGGTCTGACCTACATGTGACTACAGACCCACAGCAATGTGGTTGGCTCCTAACTGCCCTCTGAGATGGGCAATAAATGCTGCCCTAGCCAGTGATGCAGTCATGCTGTGAATGAGTAAAATAAAATGAAGATAAATTGATTCACCCAGACAGTGGTGAGCCTGTGGAATTCACTATCGCAGAAGGCAGTCAGAACATTGCATCATCTCAAGAAGGAATTGGATACAGTACTTGGAGTTAAAAGGATCAAAGGATATAGTGTAAAAAAAACAGGAGTAGACAATCTATTTGGATGAACAGTCTCGATCATATTGAATGGGGGACCAAAGTCAACTGGGTTACTGCTCTAATCATGCTCCCAGTTTGTTTCTGTAAGTTTAAGTTTGGTGATTGGGAAACTTCTGGAAACAGTAGTTTGGGACAATATGAATACACATATAAAGAAATATGGGTTGGTTACAAATTGGATACAAAATTAGCTTAGCTACAGAAAACAAAGTAATGGTTTGTGGATGATTATTTTGGCTTGAGCAAAGATTATACTCTAGTTCCACAGAATCAGTGCTGGGCCCTTTGTGTTTCCTGATATATATATATATATATATATATATATATAATTAATGATCTGAACCTTGCTGTACTGGGCAAATTTCAGAATTTGCATATGAAACAAAACTTGGGGGCATTGTAAATTGAGGAGGATGCCGTAGCACTTGATAAGGACATAGAAAGGTTTGTGGAGTGGGCAGCTCTGATGATCAGTGTGGAAAAGATTGAAGTGATGCACTTGGGTAGGAGTAACATGGGCAGAATGTTTAAAATAAAGGGATTACTCTAAAAGGGGTAGAATCCTCAGCTTTATTCATAGGGGCAGAGAGAACAAGAGCAAGCACTTTTGGAAGAATGTGAAGGCATTGGAGATGGTGCAGAAGAGGTTTACAAGAATGGTTCAAGGGATGAGGAACTTTGGTTACCAAGATAAATTGCAGATTTTAGGAGCAATTTGCTCGGGAGAAGAGAACACAGAGGAGATCTGATTGACTTTTTCAAAACATGAGGAAGAAGAAGGCGGCTTATGTGAGGATAGAACATTACAACGCAGTACAGGCCCTTCGGTCCTCGATGTTGCGCCAACCAGTCATACCAATCTGAAGCCCATCTAACCTACACTATTCCATGTACGTCCATATGCTTGTCCAATGACGACTTAAATGTGCTTAAAGTTGGCGAATCTACGACTGTTGCAGGCAAAACATTCCTACTCTCTGATTAAAGCCCCCAATTGTAACCTTATCCATCCTTCAGTATGGAAACTAAAAACAAGCACAGTCTGCCTGATGTGGTTTCAGTTAGACAATCTGTACAACTCTTGAACTCCAAACGCCTTGCAATAGATGTAAGCATACTCAATGCCTACATACCTGCAGTGGTATCTGTAGTGAACTATGTGGCTTTGTTATAAGGTCACCCAGAAGCCTCTGAATAGCAACATTTACAAGTTTCTCATCGTTTAAAAATAATTCTGCTTTACTATTATGATCAAGGGGAGGCAATAGTGTAGTCATTATGTCATCAGACTAGAATCCAGAGACCTAGACAAATGTTCTAGGAGTACAGGTTTAAGGAGAAAAAGAAGGAGAGTGGAGTAATGGATTACTAGATCAGAGATCTATATTGTTATGATGCGGAGGCCAAACTTCATCGGAGGCTGAGGGTGACCATGTAGAGGTTTACAAAATTATGAGGGGCATGGATAGGATAAATAGACAAAGTCTTTTCCCTGGGGTGGGGGAGTCCAGAACTAGAGGGGCATAGGTTTAGGGTGAGAGGGAAAAGATATAAAAGAGACCTAAGGGGCAACTTTTTCACACAGAGGGTGGTACGTTTATGGATGAGATGTGATGGTTCAAATTGTGCACTTAAGAGTTAAAAGTTAGCCAGGAAAGACCTAAAGAAGGAGCTAACAAGAGCCAGGAGGAGACATGAGAAGTGGTTGCCGGATAGGATCAACGAAAGCCCTAAGGCTTTGTATAGGTATATCCGCAATATAAGAATGACTAGAGCAAGATTAGAGCAAATTAAGCATTGTCGTGGCAAGTTGTGCGTGGAGTCAGAGAAGATAGGGAAAGTGCTAAATGATTACGTTTTGTCAGTATTTACACTAGAAAAAGACAATATGGTCAAGGAGAATACTGAGATGCAGACTACTAGATTAGATGGGATTGAGGTGCATAAGGAGGAGGAGTTAGCAATTCTGGAAAGTGTAAAAATAGATAAGTCCCCTAGACTGGATGAGATTTATACTAGGATTCTGTGGGAAGCCAGGGAGGAGATTGCAGAGCCTTTGGCTTTGAACTTTATGTCATCATTGTCTACAGGAATAGTGCCAGAAGACTGAAGGATAACAAATGTTGTTCCATTAGAAGGGGAGTAGAGACAACCCTGGAAATTATAGATCCGTGAGCTTTATATCGGTTGTGGGTAAAATGTTGGAAAGGGTTACAAGATATTGGATTTATAATAATCTAGAAAGGAATAAGTTGATGAGGGATAGTCAACACGGTTTTGTGAAGGGTAGGTCATGCTCACAAACCTTCTTTGAGAAGGTGACCAAACAGGTGGATGAGGGTAAAGCAGTTGATGTGGTGTATATGGATTTCAGTAAGGCATTTGGTAAGGTTCCCCATGGTAGGCCACTGCATAAAATACGGAGGCATGGGATTGAGGGTGATTAAGCGGTTTGGATCAGAAGTTGGCTAGCTGAAAGAAGACAGAGGGTGGTGGTTGGTGAGAAATATTCATCCTGCAGTTCATTTACTAGTTTGGTACCACAAGGATCTGTTTTGGGGCCACTGCTGTTTGTCATTTTTATAAATGACCTGGATGAGGGCATATAAGAATGGGTTAGTAAATTTCTGGATGACACTGAAGTTGGTAGAGTTGTGAGTAGTGATGAAGGATGTGATAGGTTACAGAGAGACCTGGATAAGCTGTAGAGCTGGGCTGCGAAATGGTAATGGAGTTTAATGTGGAAAAGTGTGGGGTGATTCACTTTGGAAGGAGTAACAGGAATGCAGAGTACTGCACTAATGGTAAGATTCTTGGTAGTGTAGATGGGCAGAGAGATCTCTGTGTCCATATACATAGATCCTTGAAAGTTGCCACTCAAGTTGATAGGGTTGTTAAGAAGGTGTATGGTGTGTTAGCTTTTATTACTGGAAGGATTGAGTTTTGGAACCATGCTGCAGCTGTCCAAAAGTGTGGTATGGCCACATTTGGAGTATTGTGTACAGTTCTGGTCACCACATTATAGGAAGGATGTGGAAGCTTTGGAAAGGGTTCAGAGGAGATTTACCAGGATATTGCCTGGTCTGGAAGGAAAGGCTAAGGGACTTGAGGCTATTTTTGTTAGAGAGAAGAAGGTTGAGAGGTGACTTGAGACGTACCAGATAATCAGACAGTTAGGTAGGTTGGACAGTGAGAGCCTTTTTCCTTAGATGGTGATGGCTAGCACGAGGGGACATTGCTTTAAATTGAGGAGTGATAGATATAGGACAGATGTCAGAGAGTAGTAGGGATGTGGAACACACTGCCTGCAACAGTAGTGGAGTTGAAAATGTGTTGCTGGTTAAAGCACAGCAGGTCAGGCAGCATCCAAGGAATAGGAAATTCGACGTTTCGGGCATAAGCCCTTCATCAGGAATCCATTCCTGATGAAGGGCTTATGCCCGAAACGTCGAATTTCCTATTCCTTGGATGCTGCCTGACCTGCTGTGCTTTAACCAGCAACACATTTTCAACTGTGATCTCCAGCATCTGCAGACCTCACTTTTTACAGTAGTGGAGTTGCCAACTTTGAGGGCATTTAAGTGGTCATTGGATAGACATATGGATGAGAATGGAATAGTATAGGTTAGATGGGCTTCAGATTGGTTCCACAGGTCGGCGCAACATTGAGGGCTAAAGGGCCTATAAGTGGGCTGTAATGTTTTGTGTTCTGTGAAGGATCTTGAGAGAGCCAATGTGGAGAAACCATTCCCACTTATTAAAGCTTTGAGAATGAATGGGTGCAGATTTTATAGAGTTTGTTAAAGAAACAAAAATGATGTAAGGAAACTAGTTCTGCTCTGGATTGCACTGCCTGAGACTGGTGGTCGTGGTCAAAGCTTCTAAAGGGATTGAGGGTTATTTGGGAAGGAAGAATGCATACAGTAACAGGAAGCATGAACTTGGGTGAGACATTCATTTGGAAAATCAATGCAGACATGAGAGGTTGATTGGTCTCCTGCACCGTAATATTTATGTGATTCTGGGAATGCGGATTGACTTGATCAGGAATGACAGACTGGGGTATCAGAAGTGAAAAGAGTCACTAATTGTGCTATTCTGCTGTAAAATCTTAATCTCTCTGTCTAAAGAAACAAAGGTTATTGGGTGGAAGAGGCCAGTGAATGAAAGTAAGTTAAACACTTCACCTTTGTGGGATATTAGACTGTCCTATCTTGTACAACCTGTGCAGGTCTGAATTCCAGCTCCCTGCTAGCTCATTACCTGCTTTGTATGAGGCGTGGTGCCAAGTAACTAAGGTGATCCCAGGAATCCAAGTTACGAAGAAAGGTTTTGGAATTCAAACTTGTTTACTTTCACTCGGCCCAGCTGAGGTTTCTGAGGTTATAAAGCGGATTGATGAGAGTCAGAGCAGCTTAATTGTTCAGTGTTGTGAAATAACTAATAAGGCACAAGCTTAATAATTACAACTGAAGCAGAGACTGCCGTCAAAGCACAGCATGACTGATGTTATGTGAAAACCCAAAAGGTTAGCTAGCAGTGGGAGAGTCTTGGAACTGGAGCCAAGAAACTTTGTTACTGGAATTCAGCAACTTCATAGCTGAGGGAGGGAGAATCAGAAGAGGAAAAGACTTGCAAGGTATCCTCACTACTTGTACTGAATTAGATATTCAGAATCTTGCAACATAGAAATGATAACCCATACCCCTCATGGCATCATTTGGTGTTTTTTTAATCATTGATGCAATATGAGCATTGCTGGCTGGGCCAACATTTGTTTTTTGTCCCTGTTTGCCCTGGGATAAGCTGGTGGTAGGCTGCTGCTTTGAGTTGCTGCAGCCCTTTTGGGATAGGGACACCCAGTGCTGTTAGGGAGGGAATTCCAGGATTTTGATCGAGCCACAGTGAAGGAACAATGTTATATTTCCAAATCAGGATGGTGAGTGGTGCGGAGAGGAACTTGCAGATGGTGGTATTTCCCTGTATCTACTGCCCTTGCCTTTTTAAATGATTGAGGTTGCAAGATAATCCTCTACAGAAGCAGCTTCTTATTCCTCAGTGTTGAGACCCATCTGCTTCAGATGTGAGCTCTGGACATGAATAACAGACTGCTACACTCTTGAAGGGTTTCTTCTTTTGGTTTGAATTCATTGTCAGGACGTAGCTGTTGGTTGGAAAGTCTGTTTGTTAAATCGTCCTTTGTTACTAACTGGCTTTCTGGACTACACCTGGGAAGGAGTGTCTTCTCCCAGATGAAAGCGAATGCCTGAAAATATTTTTAAAAAGAAGTCGGTAGAATTTTGAGATATCGGGGATTGATGGCTTTGTTGAGCTGGCGTGAAAGAAGAGTTGAGGCATGGAGCAGATCAGACATGATCTTATTGAATGGTGGGGCAGGCTTGAGGAGCTAAATGTCTTACTACTGCTGCTATTTCTTCATGTTCAGTTGACGCTTAAGGTTCAGCCACACTGGTGTGAGACAAAAGCAGATAGACCCATCAGTGGACTGGTCCAGGACAGCAATGTCAACAAACAACAGAGGTCTTGCAGCAGTCTGACCACTTCACAGTCACTGTTATTGTGAGCTGCTTCTTATCTCATAGTTTAAAAAGAAAACTTATTTCTATTTCTCTGATTTAGCAATGTATGTTTTGAGCTCACATTCACAGGATTATTAATCATTAGCATGGCTAGTACATTGCCCTATGTATATTCGAAATGTTTCTTGTACTCTTTCTCATTCAAATCTCAATCACTTGCTTTCAACCCAGACCCTTCGATGAAGGGGACAGTCTCAGCACATGGGGTAAACATTTTCGCACTGAAGTGAGGAAATGTTTCTTCACACAGAGGGTAGTGAACCTTGGGCGTTCTCTACCACTGAAGGCTGTGAAATCAAAGTCATTTGAATATATTCAAGAAAGAGATAGATAAAATTTTACATGTTAAAGGCTTCCAGGGGAAAGGGAGAAAGCTGGAGCATTATATTGAGAAAGAGGATCAACCATGATCATATTGAATGCCAGAGCAGACTTGAATGGCCGAAAAGCCAATTCTCCATCCTAGTTTCTGTGTTAATAATTGGACAGGGCCTGCCAACAGGCGGAGAACTACGGCCGTGATACCAGCCATCACAAACAAGCGTTCAAGAACAGGCTTAAAGAGAAATGTAAGCAGGAAAGGGAGATAACAGATTAGGTTTGTCCTGCATTTCAGCATGGTCAGCTTTTAAGCTGTATTCAGTTAGTTTAAATACATTGTGACTTGCAGGTGCTGGTGTTGGGACTTGTGATGAAGAGGCAGCGCCTTGAAAGTTAATGCTTCCAAATAAACCTGTTGGATTATATCCTGGTGTTGTGTGATTTTTAACTCAAATACATTGAAATGGAGGACAGCATTCTGCTCACGTCTGTTCAGTAATTCATGGCTGATCTGTGCATCACTCCATCTTCTGGCTAGGTTCTGTAATCCCTTCATACCCTTACACAGAATGAATCTTAGCACTTCTGGAATGTACAGTTCACCTCCAATTTTTGCTTTTCTTGGGTTGAAAATGTATCAGATTTCCACTCTTCACTCCCTTTTGTGTGAAGATGTGCTTCCTGACATCACTCTAAACAGGCTATTCCTAATGTCAAGGTTGTGCTCCCTCGCTGTGGGCCCCTGTCTCTCCCTATCTTTCGTCCCCCATCCCCACAACAGTTTGTCTTGAAGTTGCCCAGCAAATCCTTTAATCATTTTAAACACTTCATTAGACTATTACTTCATCCTGCAATGCTCTGTGCCTGAGAAAATGTAAGTCTCCACTGGTAGAGCAATTTTGTCACTGAGAGATGGGAAGCATCATAGATGTAAATGCAGTGAATTTCTAGAATGTATTCAGGACAGTTTTCTAGAACATGATGTTTTAACAGCGATAAAAGAAACAGCCATAACAGGATTCAATGATAAACCCACTGATACAAATGTATCAAGTGAATGGGCAAAACTTTGGGAATTGGATTTGTTTTGGGAAACATGCATTTTGATCGGAAGAAGACAGATTGGGCTAGTTGCTTATTAGTGAGAGATTTGGAACTGATTTTGGTGATCATGTACACAGATCACTAGGAATAGGACGAATCTGAAAAGAAACAAATAGGTTAATATAGTTTTGGTATTTATTCCAAGGACACTGGGATTCAAAAACCAGAAAGTGGTGTTTTAGCTGCCCAGAGCCTTGATCAGATTCCTTCTGGTGAACTACATTCAGTTCTAGTCATCATACCTTGGCAATCTAAGTTGTACTATAAAGAGCATACATCAGAATCACCAGAATTGTAACATGGCTTAAAGGAATAAATTATGTTCATGGTTACGTAGATTCGCCATGTGTTTAGAGACTGAGGTATGGTTCGTGTCGGTTGAAATCAATTAGAGAATTAAATAGGATAATGAAAAGCTGGTGAAGAGGAACAAAGAATTAAGGTAAACTGTTGAGGAGTGAACTTAAAACAAGCACTATTCCACATAAAGCACAATGCAACTGTGCAAGTCTTCTCACAGCTGACTGAATAGGGTGGGTTTGAGGTGGTGTCAGTTGGAGTTTTAAAAACTGAAGATGGATTTGCTTTGGGGCGAGATATCAAAGATATTGATCAAAAAACTGGTAAGTGGAGTTTAGCTGCTGATGAAGCACAATCAAATCGATTGGGCTAGGCTCAAGGATCTAAATGCCCTCCTCTTGTTCCTGACATTCCTTGCAGCATCATGGGCATCAGAGTATTGGAGCTTTTGGAACAGTAGTGCTCCTCTGTGGTACACCATGAGGAACTGATGGATAAAATACTGAAGTACTTATGAAATACCGATGAAATAGTTCCTGTTGATGCCAAGGCAGGTATTGCATAGACTGTGGCCATTGTGAATGTGGACATCACATTTTATTGTGCAAAATGTGAAGATGAAAATGAGAAGGAAATAGTGACGATCTTTGTTTTTAAATTACATTTTATAGGTTATGCTGTCCCAAAGACATTCACTGAATTTGCGTGAAAAGGAAAAAGGTTAAAAAGAGATATCTTCAGAAAAGTTGCAGCACCAAGTTGAACAGTACGATGGACTCACCGGTTTCTCCAGAGCTTCACGTCGTTGTTCAATGTGTGAGTATCCATGAGCTGCATTCCAGTGTGGACAACTCACCTGCATCACCCTGAAAACTAAATATTCTGGGGAATGTTAATGGTGTGAGAAGGTGAGAGTCATATTCCAATGGACCATAAACAACAGCCTCAAAACAGCAGGAAAATACGATGAGTTAATTGCGCTCTCAGTTATGAGTTTATAAAATATCCAACAGTTTGTTACAATGAGGAGATTCACCTCCTGTTCAGATGTCCTACAAATTGGTAGAGATTTGGCACTATGAGCTGCTCGACCCTCCACTCTGACCTTTCACCATCACCCCCTCCTATCTGCATCTACTTACTGCCTTCTCGGCTACCTTCCCATGCCATCCCACTCCTACCATCATATTTATTCCCCCCACCCCATCCCACCTGCCAACCCACCTCATTCCCGATGAAGTGCTTATGCCCGAAACGTTGACTCCACTGTTCCTCAGATGCTGCCTGACCTGCTGTGCTTTTCCCAGCACCACACTTTTCGAAACTCACCCTAGTTCCAAACTTCCAGCTCAGCGCTGTCCCCATGACTCGTCCGGACTTGTCCTACCTGCCTATCTCCTTTTCCACCTATCCACTCCACCCTCTCCTCCCTGACCTATCACCTTCATCCCCTCCCCCACTCACCTATTGTACTCTCTGCTACTTTCTCCCCACCCCCACCCTCCTCTAGCTTATCTCTCCACGCTTCAGGCTCTCTGCCCTTATTCCCTATGAAGGGCTTTTGCCCGAAACTTCGATTTCGCTGCTCGTTGGATGCTGCCTGAACTGCTGTGCTCTTCCAGCACCACTGATCCAGAATCTGGTTTCCAGCATCTGCAGTCATTGTTTTTACCTCCTATAAAAGCCCAGTCGCTCCAATCTTTCAGCGTAAGATAGTCCCACCATTCCAGGAATTGACCTTGTGAACCTACGCTGCACTCCCTCAATAGCCAGAATGTCTTTCCTCAAGTTTGGAGACCAAAACTGCGTAAAATATTCCAGGTGCGGTCTCACCAGGGCCCTGTACAGCTGCAGAAGGACCTCTTTGCTTCTATACTCAATTCCTCTTGTTATGAAGGCCAGCATGCGATGAGCTTTCTTCACTGCCTGCTGTACCTGCATGCTTGCTTTCATTGACTGATGTACAAGAACACCCAGATCTCTCTGTATTGCCCCTTTACCTAACTTGATTCAATTTAGGTAGTAATCTGCCTTCCTGTTCTTGCCACCAAAGTGGATAACCACACATTTATCCACATTAAACTGCATCTGCCATGCATTCATCCACTCACCTAGCCTGTCCAGGTCACCCTGTATCCTTCTCACGTTTCACCCTGCCACCCAGCTTTGTGTCATCAGCAAATTTGCTAATATTACTTTTAATACCTTCATCTATATCATTAATGTACATTGTAAAACTCTGCGGTCCCAGCACTGATCCCTGCGGTACCCCACTGGTCACCGCCTGCCATTCCGAAGGGGAGCCGTTTATCACTACTCTTTGTTTCCTGTCAGCCAGCCAATTTGCAATCCATGTCAATATTTTGCCCCTAATACCATGTGCCCTAATTTTGCTCACTAACCTCCTATGTGGGACTTTATCAAAGGCTTTCTGAAAGTCCAGGTATACTACATCCACTGGATCTCCCTTGTCCATCTTCAGAGTTACATCCTCAAAAAATTCCAGAAGATTAGTCAAGCATGATTTCCCTTTCGTAAATCCACGCTGACTCTGACCTATCCTGTTACTGCTATCCAGATGTGTCATAATTTTGTCCTTTATAATTGACTCCAGCATTTTTCCCACCACTGTGGTCAGACTAACTGGTCTATAATTCTCTGTTTTCTCTCTCACTCCTTTCTTAAAAAGTGGGACAACATTAATCACCCTCCAATCCGCAGGAACTGATCCTGAATCTATAGAATATTGGAAAATGATCACCAATGCATCCATGATTTCTAGAACCACCTCCTTCAGTAACCTGGGATGCAGACCATCAGGTCCCGGGGACTTATCAGCCTTCAGACCTAACAGTTTCTCCAACACCATTTCCTGCCTAATATAAATTCCCTTCAGTTCAGGTCCTTCAGCCACTTTTACATCTGGGAGATTGTTCGTGTCTTCCCCAGTGAAGACCGATCTAAAGTACCAGTTCAACTCTTCTGCCATTTCTTTGTTCTCATCAATCAACTTTGTCATTTCCTCAATGATTTCTATTAAGTTGGTAAGACATGACCTTCCCACACAAAACCATGCTGCCTATCACTGACAAGCCCATTTTTTTCCAAATCTAAATAGATCGTCGCCCTCAGTATCTTCTCCAGCAGCTTCCCTTTCATTGGCGTTAGGCTTACCAGTCTATAATTACCTGGATTATCCCTGCTACCCTCCTTAAATGAAAAGATAACATTAGCAATTCTCCAGTCTTCTGGGACCTCCCCCTTGTTCAAGGATGCTCAAGATATCTGTTAAGGCCCCACGTATTTCCTCTCACGCTTCTCTCAATAACCTGCAATCCATCCCACCTGGACCTGGGCACTTGCCTTTTAGAATACCCAACACTTCCTCCCTCCTTATGCCAACTTGACCTCGAGTAATTTCATGCCCCCAAGAGGAATCTTCTCTATATAGACTGCTTTGAAACTCTTGATAATTTTAAATATCTCAATGAGATCACCTCTTAGCCTTAAAATTATAAAATCATTTGGCCCATTGAATCTGCATCGACAAAACTACTCTCACTCTACACTAGTACTACTTTCTCGCACTTGACCCGTAGCCTTGAATATTATGACGTTAAGTGATTTTTAAAGATTTTGAGGTTTCCCCCTCAACCACCCTCCCAGACAGTGCATTTACCCTCTGGGTGAAAAGCATTTTTCTCAAATACTGTCTTCACCTCCTGCCCATCATTATAAAATTACACCCCCTTGTTTAACCAAGGGGAACAGCTGCTTCCTAGCTGTACATGCTCTCAATCTTCTGTACCTGAATCAGGTCCCCTCTCAAACTTCTCTACTTTAAAGAAAACAACCCAAGATTTTCACACTTCCTAGATAAACTGTTCCACCACATGCAAACATCCTGGTGGACCTCCTCTGCATTCTCTTCGTTGCAATCACTTCCTTCCTATGGTGTGTTGACCACAGTCCTCCAACTGTGACCTAACCAGAGTTTGTACAGCTCCAAAATAATCTCCCTGCTCATATAGAGAATGCCATGATTGATTTTTTAAAAACGTGTCCCTACATAGTCGCCCTATTAACTTGTCCTCCTGCCTTCAGGGAGCTGTGGACAAACGCCCCAAGGTGCCTCTGTCCCTCTGAATTTCTTAGGGTCCTACCATTCATTGAATACTCACTTGTCTTAATGCTTCCAAAGTGCATCACTCACATTTATCATGGTTAAATTTGATCTGCCAATCTGACCAATCCATCTAACTTAAGATCTTCTTCCTCACTGTCAGCACACTGGCCAATCTTTGTGTTATTTGCATATGTCCTTATAATTGCTCCTGTATTTTATTCTATATCACACACACATATATATATATAATGAATAATAAAGGACCCAGCTCTGATCCTTGTGGTAAATCACTAGACACTGGCCCATAGTCTCACAAACAACCTCCAAACCAGCATACTCTTCCTCTCACCACTAGGCTAATTTTGGATCCAACTTGCCAAGCTATCCTGAATTCCATGGGCTTTTGTATCTTCTGTATGTCTCCCATGTGAGACCTTGTCAAAGACTTCGCTGAAATCTATATAAACTGCATTAACCTCTTACTAAATAAAAACTGAAAGAACTGCAGATGCTGGAAATCAGATATAAAAACAGACCTGAGGAAAGTTCACTAGACCTGAAGCATTAACTCTGAGATTTCTTCACAGATGCTGCCCGACCTGCTGAGCTTTTCCAGCAATTTCTGTTTTCATTTTAACTTCATTATCCTCATCTAGAAACCTGATCACCCCCTCGAGAAAATCAATCAAATTTGGTCGACATGATCTCCCTCTGTCAAAGCCATGCTGACTATCCCTAGTCAAACCTTGTCTCTCCAAGTGGAGATTAGTTCTCTCCTTCAGAATGTTTTCCAGGAATTTCCTTACCACTGATAGGAGACTCACTGGTCATAGAGTCATAGAGATATACAACACGGAAACAGACTCTTCGGTCCAACTCATCCATGCCAACCAGATATTCTAACCTAATCTAGTCCCATTTGCCAGCAATTGGCCCATATCCCTCTAAATCTTTCTAATCCCTCTAAACCCTTCTTATGTTTGTCCCCATCCAGATGTCTTTTGAATGTTGTAATTTATACCAGCTTCCACCACTTCCTCTGGCAGCTCATCCCATACACTCACTAATCTCTGTGTGAAAAAGTTGCTCCTTCGATTCTTTTTAAGTCTATGCCCCCTCACCTTAAACCATGCCATCTAGATTTGGACTCCCCCACCCTGAGGGAAAGACTTTGACAATTCAAGCCTATCCATGCTCCTCATGATTTCATAAACCTCTGTAAGGTCACTCCTCAGCGTCTGATGCTCCAGGGAAAATAGCCCCGGCTTATTCAGCCTCGTCCTATTGCTCAAACCCTCCAACCTGGCAACTTTAAATCTTTTCTGAATCCTTTCAAGTTTCACAACATCCTTCCTATAGTAGGGAGACCAGAATTGAATGCACTATTCCAGAAGTGGTCTTACTAATGTCCTGTACAGATGCAACTGTTGTGTGTGGAGGCGGAGGAGATTGGAGAGACATTAAATCAGTACTTTTCATCAGTATTCACTCAGGAACAGGACACTGTTGCTGATGTGAATATGGAATCACAAATAATTAGAATGGATGCCCTGGAAATATGCAGGGAAGAGGTTTTGGGAATATTGGAAAGGATGAATATAGATAAGTCTCCTGGGCCTGATGGCATTTACCCCAGGATCCTATGGGAAGCTAGGGAGGAGATAGCAGAGCCATTGGCCTGGATTTTTATGTCGTCATTGTCAACGGGAATAGTACCAGAGGACTGGAGGATAGCGAATGTGGTCCCATTGTTCAAGAAAGGGAGTAGGGATAGCCCTAGTAACTATAGGCCAGTGAGTCTGACTTCAGTGGTGGGCAAAGTCTTAGAGAGAATGGTAAGGGATAAAATTTATGATCATCTGGGTAGGAATAACGTGATCAGGGATAGCCAGCATGGTTTTGTGAAGGGCAGGTCGTGCCTCACAAACCTTATTGAGTTCTTTGAGAAGGTGACTAAGGAAGTGGATGAGGGTAAAGCAGTAGATGTTGTGTATATGGATTTTAGTAAGGCGTTCGATAAGGTTCCCCATGGTAGGCTAATGCTAAAACTACGGAGGTATGGCATTGAGGATACATTAGAGGTTTGGATTAGGAATTGGCTGGCTGGAAGGAGACAGAGGGTAGTAGTTGATGGATTATGTTCATCTTGGAGCGCAGTTACTAGCGGTGTACCACAAGGATCTGTTTTGGGACCATTGCTTTTTGTTATCTTTATAAATGATCTAGAGGAAGGACTTGAAAGCTGGGTAAGCAAGTTTGCGGATGACACAAAAGTCGGTGGAGTTGTGGATAGTGAGGAAGGAAGTGGTAGGTTACAGCGGGATATAGATAAGTTGCAGAGCTGGGCGGAAATGTGGCAAATGGAATTCAATGTAGCTAAGTGCGAAGTCGTTCACTTTGGTAGGAATAACAAGATGATGGATTACTGGGCTAATGGTAGGCTACTTGGTAGTGTGGATGAGCAGAGGGATCTTGGTGTCCATGTACACAGATCTCTGAAAGTTGCCACCCAGGTAAACAGTGCTGTGAGGAAGGCATATGGTGTACTGGGCTTTATTGGCAGAGGAATTGAGTTCCGGAGTCCTGAGGTCATGTTGCAGTTGTATAAGACTCTGGTGAGGCCTCATCTGGAGTATTGTGTGCAGTTTTGGTCGCCATACTATAGGAAGGATGTGGAAGCTTTAGAACGAGTGCAGAGGAGGTTTACCAGGATGTTGCCTGGAATGGTAGGAAAATCTTATGAGGAAAGGCTGAGGCACTTGGGGCTGTTCTCATTGGAGAAGAGAAGGTTTAGGGGAGATCTGATAGAAGTGTATAAGATGATTAGGGGTTTAGATAGGGTAGACACTGAGAACCTTTTACCGCTAATGGAGTCAGCTGTTACTAGGGGACATAGCTTTAAATTAAGGGGTGGTAGGTATAGGACAGATGTTAGGGGTAGATTCTTCACACAGCGGGTTGTGAGTTCATGGAATGCCCTGCCCGTATCAGTGGTGAACTCTCCTTCTTTATGGTCATTTAAGCGGGCATTGGATAGGCATTTGGAAGTTATTGGGCTAGTATAGGTTAGGTAGGATTCGGTCGGCGCAACATCGAGGGCCGAAGGGCCTGTACTGCGCTGTATCCTTCTATGTATGTTCTATGTAACATGATCTTACAACTCCTATACTCAATGCACTGATCAATAAAGGAAAGCATACCAAATGCTACTTTCACTACCCTGTTTACCTGCGACTGCACTTTCAACAAACTATGAACCTGCACTCCAAGGGTAGTTTTGTTTGGCAACATGCCCCCACTAAGTGTATAAGTCCTATCCTGATATGCCTTACCAAAGTGCAGCACCACACATTGGTCTAGATCAAGCTCCATCTACTCTGCAATTCACTAGTTTTGTATACCACCCTTCTTGAAAAGTGGAATCACATTAGCTATCCTCATGTCTTCTGTGGTCAGAGAGCAATTAAAAACTTTACTTAAGATCCCCTGTAATTTCCTCCGTCATCTCCTGCAGCAGCCTGGGATAAAACCCATTCGGATCTGGGGACTGTCCACTTTTAAGCCCACCAAAAGCTCCTCGCTCCCTACATCAATCTGCTCACTTAGCTCACAGACTCGCTTCTCGAATTCTGTATCTGCATCCTTCTCCTCCAAAGTGAAAACTTCTTTAGGCTGTTCTAGACTGGGTATTGTCAGTGAGGGTGTTGGTTAGCTCAGTTGGCTGGTTTGTAATGAAGTACGATGTCAACAATGTGTTTTCAATTCTCACACTGGCCATGGTTACCATGAAAGACTTCCTTTCTCATACCTCTGCCCTTGTGCAACCTTGTGGTCTGGTAAGACTATAGCAACTCTCCTCCTTGAAGCAATCTTTTAAAGCCATCCTTGATCAAGCTGGAAGCCATTCATCTAAACATGTCCTTATATGATATGGTGTTGATTCTTAATTTATCATCCACCCTGGGGTGTTTCATTATGGTAAGGGTGTGTAGAAATACAAGTTGTTGATTTGTGTCATTGAGGTTTTATGTGCTAATTTAAAGATGATGTAAACATAAGATAGAAATGTTGGGAGCATGTGGAGGCAGGTGGAGCTGTGGTTTATGAGCAGGACATGTAAATACAGTGGATTCAAGCAAATCATCATCTCTGTCTTATGTCAACATTGAGACACTCACCAAAACCTGTATGGCTTTTGCTGGATAAGCATGTTAAGGTTTACAAAATCAAGTTGTGTAAAAAAAAGTTCTTGGAGTCACAGGTCAGTCAACTAATTGAATGATGTGATAGGCTTTTGTAATTGAATGGCCACCTCCCTGTTCCTGTAATCCTCGGTGCATTGCAGCTTGCAGCATCAAGACTAAAACTTCTTGTTGAGATTAGAGGGACTGATGACCTTGAAATGACAGTCTCCTTGAATGGCTGACTGTGTGAAGTTTCTTTGTGAAGCAGTTTCCTTCAGCATTTTACTTCTTGATATATAGTGGGGAAGATTTTGAATGTTATAGTTTAAATACTCAAAAGAATCTGTGACTTTCCTGTTAAAATTTCACAGCGTTAAGAGTTTGAGTAAGCAGCCCATGCTCTTCTTTTGACTTTCGCTCAGTTTCTGTCAGAGTCATGTTTGAGCAAAGTACTGGAAAATGGGATCAGAATAGTTCGGTGATTATTTTTGATAGATGCACACTTGATGGCTGATGGGCTTGTTTCTGTGGGTGCTATAGATGCCTCTGATCTATGACTCACTCAGTAACCCTCTGGTGTCTGAGTCAGAAGATTCTCGATTGTCCGCCTCTAGACTCTGGGCTGACAGTCCCAGACCGGTACTGAGACTGTGTGTTCAATATTTATCTTTCAACCTACGCCTATTGCTATTTGTGGAATCTTGCTCTGCACAATTGGCAGTGGCAGCACAGTGAAAATGTCAGCAGATTAATAATCCAGCAAACCTGGCTATGGCTCTGGAGAGATGAGTTCATACCCTACCCTATGCAACTGAGGAAATTCAAACTCAGTTCGTTATGAAGTCTTAAGTGAAAAGCTGCTCTCAGTGACTGTGACCTTGAAACAACTGAATTGTCATAAATACGCATCTGATTCATTGATATCCTTTAAGGAAGAAATGTGCCGTTCTTATCTGGTCTGACCTACATGTGACTCCAGACCCACAGCAACGTGGGCGGCACGGTGGCCCAGTGGTTAGCACTGCTGCCTCACAGTGCCTGAGACCCGGGTTCAGTTCCCGACTCAGGCGACTGACTGTGTGGAGTTTGCACGTTCTCCCCGTGTCTGCGTGGGTTTCCTCCGGGTGCTCCGGTTTCCTCCCGCAGTCCAAAGATGTGTGGGCCAGGTGAATTGGCCATGCTAAATTGCCCGTAGTGTTAGGTGGGGTAAATGTAGGGGTATGGGTGGGTTGCGCTTCGGCGGGTCAGTGTGGACTTGTTGGGCCGAAGGGCCTGTTTCCACACTGTAAATCTAATCTAATCTAATCTTAACTTGCCTTTCAAATATGCTAAAAAGCCAGTAAGTTAGAAGACAGCTCATCATTGCCATCTTGAGGGCAATTAGGGATGGGCAACAAATAGGAGTTTTGCCAGTCTCTCACTCATTCCACTGCAAGAACAAAAGTAATTGCTTGGTAAAACAGGGTTTAATTACTGCCAAAACAAAGTCAAAACTTGCCATTTTTCATTGATCAGGACTGTGACTGAGATTGGTAATTACAAATAAATTGGTCTGACTATCCAAGTTTCATCTGCCCTAGTCCTGATGAGTGCAAGATAAAAAGCTTCACTTTTGTGCCCCTTTTTTAAAGCAAAAATTGAAGTGAAACAGGTTGATGGGTTCCTTACAATTACTTCAGTGTCTGTGCCTCGCATTGTACTTAATTGGCACTGAACCATTTTGAAATGTCATAAGTTCTGAAAGGTGCTACAGAAATAGTGTTCCAATATAACAGTGGATGGACCTTGAGGCTCCATTGTCCTTCAGAGCTGAGACCTTCCCACCTTGTAAGTTACAGTCAGCATTTGGACCTTCAGACCTACGAGAAGGTGACTACTTCCGTCCCCCTGTCTGTGTGAGGGCCCTTTGGCTCAGGAGCAGCTGATTCCTCAGTGTGCTGTAAAGGACGCCGTCTGTAAATATTTACCGTGTGCTGCGGGTGTAGCTTTTTGCATCGTGCTAATGGGTATCCCGTGGTGTGGGACACTGCACCGTGTCCTTCAATAAATGGCATGTTATCAGTCATTGTTAACAAAGCAGCCTGTTCCAGGCACGAGGGAGCTTGTCAGGGTAAATCTATGGTGATAAAAGTGGTTATCGCAAAAAGGCTATTATTTGTGCTCTTGATGGGATTTGGCAGTGATGTTCCGACTGCCGTTAAGTCAGAGAGCGTCTGTGAGCGTTACTAACGGATACTTAAGAGCTGGCCAGTAACGCCAGTTATTTTCCAACATGAGTGAGGTAAGGACTGTTTCCACCTTCTTCCAGGCATGATCAGAGAACGAGTAGCTTCAGATAACATTTGTATGGTTTTATATCTGACATGGATTAAGTTGTGCTCAGGTAAAATGTGTAGAGCGAATGTAGAACATCTGACAGCACTTTTCAAAGAAGAGTTGATTTCTTCTTATCCTGGCCAATATTTGCCTTTCAAAGTAAAACCAGACTATTTAGTTCTTTTTGTTTTACTATTTGTGGGATCGTTCAGTGCACGTTTCTAACACTAAAGCTGAGTCTACATTCCAAAAGTATGTCATTAGCCCTGAAGGACTTGGGGATGCAGAAATATTTGCATCAGTAATACTACGGATGAGGTGCCTAATGACTGGAGGGGGCTAATGTTGTACCTTTGTTTCAGAAAGGTTGTAAGGAGAAACCATGGGCCTATTGACCCATGATTCTGTCTTTGGTTGTGGGTAAATTATTGGAGGTGATTATAAAAGATAGGATTTATGGGCATTTAGAGTGGCAAAAATTGATGAGTGATAGTGTGGTTTTGTGCAGAAAAAAATAATGTCTCGCAAACTTGATTGAGTTTTATGAAGAAGTTTCTTTGAGGATAATGTTGTTTATTTGGATTTTAGTGAAACATTTGACAAGGTTCTGTATGGCAGACTAATTAGTAAAGGTAGGTCACGTTGGATTCAGGTGAGCTTGCCAATTGTATACATAATTAGCTTAATAGCAGGAGACAGAGAGTAATGGTGGAGGTTGCTTTTCAGACTGGAGCTCTGTCACCTGCGGTGTTCTGGTGATCGGTTGTGGGTTCTCTTTTGTTTGTCATTTCTGGAAATGATTTAAGTGAGAATATAGAAGGCATGATTAGTAAGTTTGTGGATAACACCAAAATTGGTGACATAGTAGACAGTGAAAAAAGGTTTTCAAAGATTACAAAGGAACCTTGATCAAATAGGTTGAAAAATGGCACATGGAATTCAATTTGGATAAATGCGAGGCATTGCATTTTGGTACAACAAACGAGGATAGGGCTTAGACGATTAATGGTAGGGCTGTGTGTAGTGTTGTAGAACAGAGGTACGTAAGGGTGCAGGTACATAATTGATTGAAGTTTGTATCACATGCAGACAGGATAGTTAAAAAGGCATTTGGCGCACTTGCCTTCATTGCTCAGTCTTTGGAGTAGTTTATAAAATAATTAGAGGTATAGATAGAGTTAATTGTTATTGTCTTTTCCCTAGGATGGGGGATTTCAAGACAAGGTGGCACATTTTTAAGGTGAGAGGCGAGAGATTTAAAAAAAGACATGAGGCAAATTTTTTACACTGGATGGTTCATATGTGGAATGAACTTCCTGAGGTACAATTACAACATTTAAAAGACACTTGGATAAGGACATGAGTAGGAAAGGTTTGGAGAGATATGGGTCAGGAACAGGCAGGTGGGACTAGTCTAGTTTGGGATTATGTTCGACATGGACTGGTTGGACCGAAGGGTCTGTTTCCATGCTATATGACTTGATGTCCAATGGTTGGGAAAGTTGAGGTCTTTCTTGGGAAGTCTTCAAGTAGTTGTTTGTGTGTCCAAAATCTCCAGATGTTTCTAAGAGGTGAAATATTGAGGTCCAATCTAATGCGCCTGTTGTGGGGAACATCACCAGCCTCGGAATCAGAGTTTGGGTTCAGCGACAGAGTTTATTGTACAAGGAAATACCAGAGCTCCGGGGAGAGAAAGACACCAACAGCACAGTGGTCAGCTGCGAATCTTCTCTCCACCTGGAGCACATGTCAAGATACTTTTATCCATTTTGTAATATAATAGGTCAGTGATGAGGGTATTGTCTTTGTAACATAGTTTGTTTGTTGTAAACATTGCAGAATTGTTGATAGTTTCGGTGCAGTCATTGTCAGTTCCAGCACAGCCTTTGTTAATTTCAGCACGGTCGTTGTCAGTTTCAGCACAGACATTGTCAGTTTCAATGCCTGCACTGAAGTCCATTGCTACAGTAATGGGCAGTAATCACTGTTCCTGAGAAGGACAGTTACTGCAGCCCTGGCTATTATCACTCTGTATTGAGTCTGTATCAAACAGTTAGCATTTCTATCAAAGGTTGTTACCTGAACCCAGACATTTCAGTGGGGAGTATACACTACTCATGTGTATTTTCTCCCCCACCCACCTTAAACTAATCAACTAGGTTGTGAGTGTATTGTGCTGGCATTCTGGTGGCCCCAGGCAGTACCTATGTTTGTTCTGCTGTCTCTCTCCGTATTGTAGTCTGGCAGCTATAGAACATAGAACATAGAACATAGAAGGATACAGCGCAGTACAGGCCCTTCGGCCCTCGATGTTGCGCCGACCGAATCCTACCTAACCTATACTAGCCCAATAACTTCCAAATGCCTATCCAATGCCCGCTTAAATGACCATAAAGAAGGAGAGTTCACCACTGATACGGGCAGGGCATTCCATGAACTCACAACCCGCTGTGTGAAGAATCTACCCCTAACATCTGTCCTATACCTACCACCCCTTAATTTAAAGCTATGTCCCCTAGTAACACCTGACTCCATTAGCGGTAAAAGGTTCTTAGTATCTACCCTATCTAAACCCCTAATCATCTTATACACTTCTATCAGATCTCCCCTAAACCTTCTCTTCTCCAATGAGAACAGCCCCAAGTGCCTCAGCCTTTCCTCATAAGATTTTCCTACCATTCCAGGCAACATCCTGGTAAACCTCCTCTGCACTCGTTCTAAAGCTTCCACATCCTTCCTATAGTATGGCGACCAAAACTGCACACAATACTCCAGATGAGGCCGCACCAGAGTCTTATACAACTGCAACATGACCTCAGGACTCCGGAACTCAATTCCTCTGCCAATAAAGCCCAGTACACCATATGCCTTCCTCACAGCACTATTTACCTGGGTGGCAACTTTCAGAGATCTGTGTACATGGACACCAAGATCCCTCTGCTCATCCACACTACCAAGTAGCCTACCATTAGCCCAGTAATCCATCATCTTGTTATTCCTACCAAAGTGAACGACTTCGCACTTAGCTACATTGAATTCCATTTGCCACATTTCCGCCCAGCTCTGCAACTTATCTATATCCCGCTGTAACCTACCACTTCCTTCCTCACTATCCACAACTCCACCGACTTTTGTGTCAAAAGATACCTTCCCACCTCATGGGAGTGTCATAGTCCGAGTAATCCTGAGACTTGTTCAGGGGACATGGGTTCAAACTCCGCCATGTCAGCTGATGAAATTTAAATTTAATTTTAAAAAGTCTGAAATTAGACCGAGGTGCTCATGCCAGCACTACTAATTGTCATTAAAAACCCATCTGGGTCACTAATGTCCTTCAGGGGCTACATTTGACTCTGGACCCACAGAAATGAGATTCACTCTGAACTGCCCTTTGAAATGGCCTAACAGGCCACTCAGTTCCAGGGGCAACTGGTCTTAATATCAATCCCCACATCCCAAAGAATGTAGAATATAAAAAAAACTTCCAACCTTGTAGTCCAGCTCAATCTGAAAGAATCAATTGTGATATCTAATGTTGAAGAAAGAAAGATTTTTTTTGTCCTGTAAAGATCTGTGCACACTTTGCAGTTCCATTGCTTGTTGTTAATCAAACAATGTTAAAAAACATTGACGTTGTAAGATTCCATCAACCTTCATTGTGCATGGAGTCCAAGGAGATGGGGAAGCTCTAAATGAATATTTTTCTCAATCTTCACACTGGAAAATGACAATGTTGTCGAGGAGAATACTAAGATACAGGCTACTAGACTAGATGGGATTGAGGTTCACAAGGACCAATTCTGGAAAGTGTGAAAATAAGTAAGTCCCCTGGGCCGGATGGGATTTATCCTAGGATTCTCTGGGAAGCCAGGGAGGAAATTGCAGAGCCTTTGGCTTTGATCTTTATGTCATCATTATCTACAGGATTAGTGTTAGAAGACTGGAGGATAGCAAAAGTTGTCCCCTTGTTCAAGGAGGGGAGTAGTGACACTAGGTAATTATAGACCAGTGAGCCTCACTTCAGAAGTGAGTGAAGTGTTGGAAAAGGTTAAAAGAGATGGGATTTATAATCATCTAGAAAGGAATAAGTTGATTAGGGATAGTCAACACAGTTTTGTAAAAGATAGGTCGTGCCTCACAAACCTTAGAGTTCTTTGAGAAGGTGACCAAGCAGGTGGATGAGGAAAAAGCGGTTGATGTGGTGTATATGGATTTTAGTAAGGCATTTGATAAGGTTCCCCATGGTAGGCTATTGGACAAAAAACAGAGGCATGGGATTGAGATTATTGAGTGGTTGGGATCAGAAATTAGCTAGCTGAAAGAAGACAGAGGGTGGTGGTTGATGAGAAATGTTCATCCTGGAGTTCAGTTACTAGTGGTGTACTGCAAAGATCTGTTTTGGATCCACTGCTGTTTGTCATTTTTATAAATGACCTAGATGAAGGTGTAGAAGGATGGGTTAGTAAATTTATGGATGACACTGAAGGATGTTGTAGGTTACAGAGAGAAATAGATAAGCTGTAGAGCTGGGCTGAGAGGTGGCAAATGGAATTTAATGTGGAAAAGTGTGAGGTGATTCACTTTGGAAGGAGCAACAGGAATAAAGAATACTGGGCTAATGGTAAGATTCTTGATAGTGTAGATAAGCAGAGAGATCTCTGTGTCCAGATACATAGATCCCTGAAAGTTGCCACCCAGGTTGATAGTGTTGTTAAGAAGGCATACGGTGTGTTAGCTTTTATTGGTAGAGGGATTGAGTTTCACAGCCATGAGATCATGCTGCAGTTGTACAAAGCTCCGATGCGGCCGCACTTGGAATATTGCGTACAGCTGTAGTCACCGCATTAAAGGAAGGATGTGGAAACTTTGGAAAGGGTTCAGAGGAGATTTACTCGGATGTTGCCTGGTATGGAGGGAAGGTCTTATGAGGAAAGGTTGAGGGACTCAAGGCTGTTTTCATCAGAGAGAAGAAAGTTGTGAGGTGACTTAATTGAGACCTATAAGATAAACAGAGGATTAGATAGGGTGGACAGTGAGAGCCTTTTTCCTTGGATGGTGATGGCTAGCATGAGGGAACATATCTATCACCTCACAATTTAAAGGTATGGGACAGATGTCCGAGGTTGTTTCTTTGCTCCAGAGTGGTAGGGGCGTGGAACACATTGCTGTAACAGTAGTAGACTGGCCAACTTTAAGAGCATTTAAATGGTCATTGGATAAAAATATGGATGTAAGTAGAATAGTGTTGGATAGATAGGCATCAGATTAGTTCCATAGGTTGGCACAACATCAAGGGCCGAAGGGCCTGTACTGCGCTGTAATGTTCTATGCACTATAATAAGTGACTAATCCACTGTCTGGTGCCCTCCAATGCGGGCACACTCAAGCTGCTATTTGAATACACCATATTTATGCTGCAGCTGTTGATTTCTTGTAATGGTGTCACTCCAGGTCAGTGTTTGCTGATGGTCCCTAGTTTGGAGACGAAAGATAGCGATGGACTAGACAGCAGTTTGACATGTGTGCGCGCCTTGCACTTTGGTCAAGAACATTGGTAACATCACGCTTGGGCTAGACTGGGTGAAGACATCAACTTTCAAATCCCATTCTGACAACACCCTCTATACGGTCTCTTGTGTATCCGGAATCCCTTACCCCACCATTGGCAGTCATGCTGAAATTGTCATCTTCCTAAAATCTGGAATTCACTCTCTAAATCTCTCTGGTTTGGCTGTCACAGAGGAACACTTAGCTCCTGTGAAGCAATTTTGGATCTTTTCTACATTAGCACAGCTCTGTAATGCAATTTGTGGTTATGGAGAGGACATGATTGAACCAATTGTATTTCAGTGATATTTCGTGATCCAGTGTGCAAGCCAGTCTGGTTTGACTGGGATTTATGAGGTAAAAACAATGACTGCAGATGCTGGAAACCAGATTCTGGATCAGTGGTGCTGGAAGAGCACAGCAGCTCAGGCAGCATCCAACGAGCAGCGAAATCGACATTTCGGGCAAAAGCCCTTCATCAGGAATAAATTTTGGGATTTATGTGTCTTTTGTTGAAGTGAGGGGCTGTTGTTCTGATGAATGGACATTGAACCCAAAACATTGACCCTGCTTTCTCTCCACAATTGCTGCCGGACCTACTAGCTTTATCGAGCAATTTTTGTTTCTGTTTCAGATTTTCAACAACCTTATACAGTTCTTGGTTTTATTTTGTTTGATGTCATATTTAGATTGTTGTCGTTGTCGTAGTGGTTGGCTTGCTCCTCTCCCCCACTGGTGATGTTGCCTCTGGTGTCCTGTGCTCTAAGCTCTGGAATTCCTTCCCTAAACCTCTTCACCTGTCCACCTTAGTTTCATCCTTTGAGATTGTTTGAAACCTGCTGCTTTGACCATGGTTTTAATCATCTTTCCAAATATCTTTCTGTTTGGCTAAGTGTTAGTCACACTGCTCCTGTGAAAAGGTGTGAGAGAGTTCAAGCCAGGAGTAAACATCACCAGGAAGGAAAATGGTCATTCGAGGGTGGCAGAAAACAGCATAGAAACTTGAGTGCACCAGCAGATAAAGATAAAATTTACAAACATACTAAGAAGGCAGAGCCAAGATTTCTGTATCTGAATGTAAGTCGTATTTGTAAGAAAGCAGATAAATTGACAGTACAAGCGTTAGTAATTACATACGATCTGATAGCTGTTACAGAGATATGATTACATGGTGACAAGGACTGGGACCTAAATAGTCACGAGTACATGACATTTAAGAAGGTCAGAAGCTTGATAAAGGTGGAGGAGTAGCTCTCTAACTTAAATATCATGTTGGTACAGTAGAGCGAGCTTATCTTATTTCTATAGATCAGTATGCAGAATCAGTTTCAGAAATAGTGAAGGTCAGAAGTTCCTTATGGAACGGGTTGATAGGTTCCCAAGTCGTAACCGCACTGCAAGTTGGGAAATGCAGGGAGATAAAGTAAGGACTTGTGAGGAAGTTATAGTGAGTATCATGGGTGGATTTAATCTATTTTGATATTTATTCACAGGATGTGGGTACCACTGACTGAACCAGCATTCATTATGCTTCTCTAATTGCCCCTTAACTTGGCATGCTAGACTATTACAGAGTAGACAGGCAGAAGGGTGGAAGAACACAGCAAGCCAGTCAGCATCAGGAGGTGGAGAAGTCGACATTTCGAATGTGACCCTTCTTCAGGACCGGGGGTGGGTGTAGGGGGAGCTGCAGGTAATGCAGGTGGCAGGGGCAGGGTAGTGAAATGGGGATGGGTGAAAGCAGGCAGAGGGTATGACCTGATTGGTCAGTAGGAGGAATGAGTCCGGTTGGATGGGAAGGAAGATTATTTGAAATTTCAACCCCATTCTCCTGCTTTCTCCTGCTCCTCAGATACTGCCTGACTGGCTGTGCTTTTCCAGTGCCACACATTTTGACTCTGACCTCCAGCATCTGCTGTCCGTACTTTCTCCTATTACAGAGGGATCCCCTTGATACTCAAGAACCTATCTATCTCAGTCTTAAATATACTTCATGACTTGGCAATGAATTCCTTAGATTCACCACTCATTGGCTGAAGAAGTTTCTCCTTATCTCCGTTCTAAAAGGCCTTCTCTTTAGGATGTTGTGAAACTTGAAAGAGTTCAGAAAAGATTTACATGGATGTTGCCAGGGTTGAGGAGATTGAGCTATAGGGAGAGGTTGAATAGGCTGGGGCTGTTTTTCCTGGAATGTCAGAGGCTGAGGGGTGACCTTATAGAGGTTTATAAAATCATGAGGGGCATGGATAGGATAAATAGACAAGGTCTTTTCCCTGGGGTCGGAGAGTCCAGAACTAGAAGGCATCAGTTCAGGGTGAGAGGGGAAAGATCTAAAAGGGCTGTAAGGGGCATCTTTTTCACGCAGAGGGTGGTACGTGTATGGAATGACCTGCCAGAGGAAATGGTGGAGACTGGTACAATTGCAACATTTAAAAGGCATTTGGATGGGGACATGAATAGGAAGGGTTTAGAGGGATATGGGCCAAGTGCTGGCAGATGGGACTAGATTAGGTTGGGATATCTGGTCGGCATGGACGAGTTGGACCAAAGGGTATTTTTCCATGCTGTACATCTCTATGACTACTCTAAGGCTGTGCCCTCAGGTCCTAGTCTCTCCGACCAATGGTGACATCTTCCCAACATCTACTCTGTCCAGGCCAGTTGGTATTCTGTATGTTTCAATCAGATTCTCCCTCATCCTTTTAAACTCCATCAAGCATAAACCCAGAGTCCTCAAATGTTCTTCATATGTTATGCTTTTCATTTCTGGGACCATTCTTGTAAACCTCCTCTGAATGTGCTCCAGGGCCAGGACATTCCTCCTAAGATATGGGGCTTAAAACAACACACAATATTCCAAATGTGATCTGACCAGAACCTTATAGAGCCTCAGAAGTACATTCCTGCTTTTATCTTCAAGTCCTCTCAAAATAAATGCCATCATTACATTTGCCTTCCTAACTATTGGCTCAACCTGCAAGTTCACATTGTGAGAATCCTAGACTAGAACTCCCAAGTCTCTTTGAACTTCAGACTTCTGAATTTTCTCCCCATTTAGAAAATAGTCCATGTCTGTATTCTTCCTACCAAAGTGCATGACTTCATACTTTCCCACATTGTACTCCATCTGCCACTTCATTGTCCATTTTCCTAATTTGTCCAAATTCTTCTGCAGCCTCCCTGCCTCCTCAACACTGCCTATCCCTCTATCTCTCTTTTGGAGGAAGGCATACTATCTGTGGCTAACAAAAGAAGTTAAAGATAGCAACAAATTGAAAGAACAAGTACATAATTCCATAAAGATGAGTGGCAGTTCAGAAGATTGCAACACCTCCCCCTGCAAGTGCCCCTCTAAGCCACTCACCGTCATGACTTGGAAATATATTACTGTTCCTTCAGTGTTGCTGGGTCAAAATCCTGAAATTCCCTCTCTCAGCGCATTGTGGGTCTACCCACAGCATATGTGGGTTCAAGAAGGCAACTCACCACCTCCTTCACATCGGTAACTAGAGTCAGACAATAAATCTGGCCAGCCAGCGACGTCCACATTGCACAACATGAATTTTACAAAAAGGAGCATGTAAAAAGAACAAAGCAATAAATATTGGTGACCTTAATCTTCTTGTTGATTGGGTTAATCAATTGGAAAGGGTAGCTAAGACAACAAATTCAGAGTGTATTAGGGATAGTTTCCTAGAACAATGTGTCATGGAGCCTATTAGGGAGCAGGCGTTTCCTGGATCTGGTAATAAGTAATGAGGCAAATTTAAAAAATGATCTCAAAGTAAGACATTCCTGGGAAGTATGAAGGTTGATGGATTTGATGTTTTGTTCAAGAGTGAGAAATTTGAGTTGAGGAAAAAAATTATGTTTAACTTAAATCAAGGGAATTACAATGAAATGAGGCTAGAGTTAGTGAAAGTGAGCCTGGCAGATGGATTAGCAGGAGTGACAGTAAACAAGCAGTGGCAGAAATTTTAAGGAGGTAATTCATGATCTTCATGAAAACCACGCAGACTCGGGGAGAGCATGCAAAACTTCAAGCTCAGTGAGCTAACTTACATACTTATCATCAACCTGGGCTATAAATCTTCTCAAAAATTGCGAACAGTGAAAAGTTTTGTTTTGTGTGCAGTACAGGCAGATCATAACATGGGTGGCACAGTGGTTAGCACTGCTGCCTCACAGCGCCAGAGACCCGGGTTCAATTCCCGCCTCAGGCGACTGAATGTGTGGAGTTTGCACATTCTCCCCGCGTGTGCGTGGGTTTCCTCCCACAGTCCAAAGATGTGCGGGTCAGGTGAATTGGCCATGATAAATTGCCCCTAGTGCTAGGGGTAAATGTAGGGGTATGGGTGGGTTGCGCTTGGGTGGGTCGGTGTGGACTTGTTGGGTCGAAGGGCCTGTTTCCACATTGTAGGTAATCTAATCTAATAACATACAAACTCACAAAGACACAGGGTGATTGAACAAAGCGAGGAAAACAAGTTTCGGCTGCAAAGAACGTGCACAAAAATCAAGATATACGATATTCGACTCAATTCTTGGAGCTGAACCACGGGCTGTGAAGCTATCTAGCTGAAAATGTGTTGCTGGTCAAAGCACAGCAGGCCAGGCAGCATCTCAGGAATAGGGAATTCGACGTTTCGAGCATAAGCCCTACAATATTTGAACTTTTAGCTTTTGTCTTTTAATTGTTCCTTTTCTGATTGGTTTTATTAGAATCTCTGGATAAAACTTTTAAGTTCTAATGCCCTAGTCCAAATTCTAGCATCCACTGTTGACCTTTCAAACTCTGTTCAACTGTGAACATCTGTTAATCATTCCAAAGCTGCACCAATGTGGATCTTCCTAGGTTGAATCATCTGTCTTTTGCCCCATTGCAGCTGAAACTTTCAGTACTGACTTTGACTTTTTAATAGAATGCTTACAGTGTGGAAACAGGCCATTTGGCCTAACAAGTCCACACAGACCCACTAAAGAGCATGCCACCCAGGCCCCTATCTTAGCCCTGTAATCCTGCAGTTTCCATAACTAGCGCGTTTAACCTGCACATCCCTGAACACTGTGGGTAATTTAGCATGGCCAATCCACCAAACTTGCACAACTTTGGATTGTGGGAAGAAACCAGAGCACTTGGCAGAAAAAGCGCAGCAGGTCAGGCAGCATCCAAGGAACAGGAGATTCGACATTTCGGGCATAAGCCCTTCTTCAGGAATGGCGCTTATGCCCAAAACGTCAAATCTCCTGTTCCTTGGATGCTGCCTGACCTGCTGCGCTTTTCCAGCAACACATTTTCAGCTCTGATCTCCAGCATCTGCAGACCTCACTTTCTCCACTTGGCAGAAACCCATGCACACACTGGCAAACGTGCAAACTCCATACACACAGGTGCCCGAAGCGGGAATCGAACCCGGGTTTCTGGTGCTGTGAGGCAGCAGTGCTAACCACGCTATCTCCAAGCCAGTTGTCCACTGATCTAACCTACTTGCTGGAGTTTTTGGAGAGGTAACAGAAAAGGATCAGTGAGTGTAAAGTTGTTGATTGTGTGGTGGTTTGCATGGATTTCCAGGCGTCATTTGATAGTGTCACACAAGAGGCTTATGAGAAAAACTATAGGTCTGGGTATAAAAGGGACAGTAACATTGTAGATCCAAAATTGGCTGAGTGATAGAAAATAGAGTAGTGGTCAATGATTATTTTTCAGGCTGGAGAATGTTTTGTATTGGAGTTCCCTAGGGATCAGTATTAGGACCCTTGCTTTTTTTCTGATATGTATTACATTTAAAGCAAAATGAGCAATGGTAACTACCTGGAAATGCGGTGACAGGTTCAATTGAGACATTCAAGAGGACAGTGGATTTAAAATTCAGTCATGGGGGGTGGGTGTCACTGATTAGACCAGCATTTACTGCCTATTCCTAGTTGCCCTTGAGAAGGCGGTGGTGAGCTGTTTTCTTGAACCACTGCAGTTCACCTGCTGTAGGTTGACCCGCAATGCCCTTCAGGAGGGAATTCCAAGGTTTTGACCCAGTGACAGTGATGGAACACAATATATTTCCAAGTCTGGATGGTGAGTGACTTGGAGGGAAACTTGCAAGGGATGGTGTTCCCATGTATCTGCTGCCCTCGTCCTTCTAGATGGAAACGATTGTGGGTTTGGAAGGTGCTGTCTAAAGACGTTTGGCAAATTTTGTTTTTGGATTTTGATTTTAATTCACTCGTGCGACGTGGATGTTGCTGAATGAGCCAGCATTTATTGCCAATCCTAGTTGCATTTGAGATATCTTTCAGCTAGAAATGTTGTGCAGGGATATGGGGAAATTGGCACTAGGCAATAAAACTGATGCAGATACAATGGGCTGAATGGCCTCTTTTGGCTCTGTCACAATTCTGAGATCCTGTGAAATGGGCAACTTATATACCAACTAAATACAAACCCTACTGATGAATAGTTCAGTGGCTATTGATCCTTTTGGTCAGACAGGGATGAAAGCTTGCCCATGTGGACCTGTAATTCCTGGAGCCAGTTGGATCAGCAGTGGGATATTTCCCGTAGGAAAGCCTATCGCTCTAAAAGCAACTGTTTGACCTGGGGAGTGATGCTGAGTGTTTTGTTGGAAGGATTTTTATGGATGATGAGCAAGCAGCAGAGAGAATCCACATCCCAGAATGAGGTTTCTGAGCAGACTGGTTCTGTGCTGATCAGCTGAAAACTGTTGTTTTCTGAGACACGCCGAATGTTTGTGTGTCTTTTTCAGAAGCTACAGAGAAGTGACACAGAGGCTTAAGGGAGATTAGTGAAGTTCGTCTGAAATATGAGCTGCTGTGAAGTAACAAATGGAAAGGCTTAAGAACCCACAATTATTTATTTCAGATTTAACAAACTATGGGTTGCTGGTGAGTCTCAAAAACAAAAACAGAAAATTCTCCAAATAGTCAGCAGGCTGTTTAGTTAAAGGAAGAATAGAGAGGTTAGTTCTTTTTACTGAGACTAATCATAACTGGTCACCTGCCTTTCAATCACTGTTTTCTGTTTCCGTTATAGAGTAGGATGTTTTCTAACATTCAGCTGTTGTTATGGGGTGGGTTTATAGTTATGGGAATGGAACTAGGTTATTGTCTATTTTTTAAAGACTCCCTGCATTTCATTGTTGAATGTTTTGCCAAATATCTTTAAATCTGCCCCCTCTGTTCCTGATCCTTCTGTCTTGGGACCCTTTCAGAGAATATTTCAGAGTCGGATAAGTTGGTGTGGAATTGGAGTCAGACATGGGTCAGATCAGATCTGGCATGGCAAGGTTCCTAAAGGACCAAGTTGTGTTGTCCCAATAATCAAATAAGTTACTGATTAGTTTTGTTGATACGAAGTTTTTAGTTCCAAATTTTATACACTGTTTCCAATTTGTCATAGTTTCTGGATAATTCATGTTCTGACACTATGGCAACCCTGCAATACCTTTGTGTTCCTGTGCACTTAATGTCCATCTCCTATACCCAGTGGCCCCCTTTCCCTTTGCACTCTCACACCCTCTCACCCTCTCAATTAAATAACTGACACATTAATTGTGGGAGGTATGATGTGGTTTGTGGAGGTTACAGCATTTCAACTTGCTGAGTGATGCTAAGTTTAGTGAGGATGTTGTTGGAACTTGTAGTGAATTCTAATGTTGGGTGTTGCCTGTGGTGTCTCTGCGCTGATGAATGGGACATAAGTTGAGCTGTTATAAGTCGACTGCAGCTGACTCATATTTGTGAGCATAGATTGTGTTGGCATTGGTCTGCTTTGATTCTGCGCAGAATCTGTCATCATGCCCCGTCAAAGACTGCAGTAATGACCAGGAGCTCTGTAATCTGTACTTGTCACAATAAGTTTAGTAGCATCACAAGTTTGAAGCTTTAAGGTGTGTGATCCAAAGGAGTTGAGTTTACTTGCAGCAGCCCTGAAATGGTTGCCCATATTCACTGAGATTGACCGAGTGAGTAGCACGTGGATACAGGCGATTAGCACATTCCAGAGTGCTTTTATTAAGAGAAGATTGTTGTAACAGAGGGATTTTGAAACCAGGAGCTTTGGTAGCATACGAAAGAGTGTGGCTTAGAGACTCTGCTGACACAACTATGGCAGTGACAGTATCTTCATTGTTTGATCACATTCAGTTCCAGGTGAGACACAACTTACGATGTACTGCATAAATGCTGTTGGGGTTGAATTAGTATTGAAAATTAATTAATTCTGATTCTAGTTGCATGTATCCTGACAGTTGAAGTCAAATTTGTTTAAGCGAACAGAGCAGGATAGGCTGTATCCTTGAAGATCTATAAATATGCATGCTTTCCCTGTTTGAGCTTCCTAACTCTGAGTTGAAGGTGGAGTGATGCACATGAATAAGTCCATTACTTGTGTTTCAGCAGGTATCTATCTCACTTCTTGAATCAAAAGGTGAGAGTTTGCGGCCCACTTTAAATCTTCACAAAATCAAGGCTGACACTGCCAGTGCAAAGTTACAGGGAGCACTACAATGCTGAAGGGAGAGTACTGAGGCAGCACCACCTTGTCAGACAGTGAGGACCGAATAACTGCCACAAGTGGCTGACAATTGACAAGTGACATTTGTGCCACACACGTACCAGGCTGTGACCATCACCAATAACAGACAATCTAACTGCCATCTCTTAACATTCAGTGATGTTACGATCACTAAATCCCCCTCTATCAGCATTCTAGGGGTTACCATTGACCAGAACCTCAACTGGACTTGCCCCATAAATACAGTGGCTACAAGAGCAGGTCAGCAGTTAGTAATACCACAGTGACTAACTCCCGTGTCTGAATCTCCAAAGCCTGTCCATCACCTACAAGGCACAAGTCAGGAGTGTGCTGGAAAAATTCCCCACTTGCCTTAATGGATGCAAGTCCAACAACATTCAAGAAACTTGACACCATCCAGGACAAAGCAGCCCACTTGATTGGCACCACAGTTGGAAACAGTACTCTGGTTTATTGAGATTTAGTGCAGTTTGCCGAAAATTAGTGTCGTAGGCAAAGGGGACAGAAATCGGGGGTTTTCTGAGATCCGGGAAGGGAGAATCCCACAGCAGGGTGGTGTTTAGCCTGGCCACATGTTTGAACAATTGAACACCATCTCCCATTGATCTTGCTACATGGGTTGACTAGATATTTCACCTCAGATTCGCAGTTTGGGTTGCACTGCCAAAGGATTGCTCTGGAGTCTGCTGGAATTAATGATTAACTTCAAGGACACTGCTGCCAGCAAATCCCGGAGAGGGAAACTATGAAAGGGGCCTTTGAAAACACTTTCACAACTTCCTCTGTCCATTCTTTCTTATTAGTTGCAAAAATAAATCAAAAATGGGGTAAACGTTGTTTCAACTGGGCAGTCAATTGCAAGGATGCCTCCGGGAAATATCAGACCAAATATTGTGACCCTGCACTTGTGAGAATGTTACAGAGAAGAAAATGCTGCCATGATCAGGAAGGGCTCCTTGTCTGCTGCTGATGGAGTTAATCAGTAACCTCTGAGCTGTGACGATCCTTGGCAGGATCAAGCCACACTGACATACAGTTCACCCTCCGGATCATTAGTAACTGCTAATGGCAGGTGCTGTTTACCTTAACCTGCGATGAACTTGAAATTCGTTTGGTAATTGATCTCGCGTATAGTCTGACCCTGGGTAGTTTTCAATGGACTTCCTCTTGACTCCTGAGGTAAGGCCTTGTCAGGCAAATCCAAAGGCTGCAGCAGACTAATTGAGAGTGTGAACTGGGCGAAGGACAGAATTATATCGCTACAATAGCTCTGCTCAGCTGACTATTCTGTTTCTAGATGAGAATATGATTAATGTTTGTTTTTATTCTGGAATAAGTACTCCTGCAACTTGCATTGAGTGTACTTAGAGGTCTCTTCCTGAAAGTTCAGTGGAAGAAGATTCTTTGACTATGTTTAAGGCAGAGTGGATGGTTTCTTGTGAACACAGTGAGAGGTGGCGATGTGATCTTACTTAATGGCAGGATGTGCATGAGGGGCCAAGTGGCCTACATTTCCTAATCCATACATTCCTATGGGTGTTTCTTGGACAGTCATTCTCCCTGCTGTGACTAGGGAATGTTTCTGGCTTTTTGTCATTTTTTTTGAGATCTGTTGAGTCATTTGTATCAGTGTTTGAAAGAAAATGTGATTCTTACTCCTTGGATTTTTGAAGTCCTGTAATTATCAGGAAACAAAGTTCAAAATATTTGTTATCACACTCTCAAATTGTATCCAATGAGACTGTGATCATGGTAAACTGTACCTCCTTATCCTTCTCCGTCTGCTGTCAACAGCTTCTGATGTGCTGAGCACACCATCTCCCTCCAGCCCCCCTCGACTTTTCTCCAGCAAGGGGGGACAGCTCCTATTCATAAAAATCTAACCACGGCTGAAAAGGCTTCTCTTCCTGCTCTTCTACCACTCCCTGTAGTGTTGCATCAAGAATCTGTCTTTTGCCCCTTCTTATTTTTCACCCATGACAGCTTGGAGGGAGGCAATGACCTAGTGGTATTATCGCTGGATTGTTAATCCAGAGACCCAGATGAAGTTCTGGGGACCTGGTTTAAAATCCCGCCATAGTGGAACTTGAGTTCAATTTTTTAAAAATGAAATTAAGAACCTAATGGTGACTGTGAAACCATTGCTGAGTATCTGGCAAAACCCATTTGGTTCGCTAATGTCCTTGAGTGAAGAAAACTTTACCATCCTTACCTGGTCTGGCCTACATGTGACTCCAGACCCACAGCAATGTGGTTGACTCTTAACTGCCCTCTGGGCAATTAGGAATGGGCAATAACTACTGGCCTAACCAGCAATGCGCTCATCCCATGAATGAATAAAATAAAAAACCCTTTGCAAAATGGTCAGTTTTGGAATATTGCATGCAATTCTGGTCTCCTTCCTGTAGGAAGGATGTTATGAAACTTGAAAGGGTTCAGAAAAGATTTACAAGGATGTTGCCAGGGTTGGAAGGTTTGAGCTACAGGGAGACGCTGAACAGACTGGCGCTGTTTTCCCTGGAGCGTCGGAGGCTGAGGGGTGACCTCATACAGGTTTATAAAATCATGAGGGGCATGGATAGGATAAACAGACAAAGTCTTTTCCCTGGGATGGGGGAGTCCAGAACTAGAAGGCATAGGTTTAGGGTGAGAGGGGAAAGATATAAAAGGGGCCTAAGAGTCAACTTTTTCATACAGTGGGTGGTGCGGGTATGGAATGAGCTGTCAGAGGAAGTGGGAGAGGCAAGTTCAATTACAACATTTAAAAGGCATCTGAATGGGTGTATGAATAAGAAGGGTTTAAAGGCGTATGGGCCAAATGCTGGCAAATGGGACTAGATTAGTTGTGGATATCTGGTTGACATGGATGAGTTGGACCAAAGAGTCTGTTCTGTGCAGTACGTCTCTGACTCTGAGGCCCCTAGATCACTAGCAATACCTGTCTGTCTCTCACCACCATCTCACGTCTAATTCACAATGCTGATTGTTTGATTAACACTGCAGTACTACATGACCAGAAATTCCCTTCAGTCAGATATTAGGAGACGGAATCATTCCCAATCATGATACCATTCTCCAGCAGCCAGTTTCATCCCTCTTGCTGCCCAATATCTGAGCCTGAATCAGAATGGTTGCCACCACTTGGGCATCTCTGATTATATTCCTTCTGTCATTGGCTGAGCCTTGAGCTGCTGGGACCCTAATTTCTGTAGCTACTTTCCATCTCTCTCTCTCATTCCTTCTTTGAACCATTCCTGGGATTTTTTCCGACCATCGCTAATGGATTCTTCATCATCATTTGACTCTTAATTCCAGACTTTTTATTGAATTCAGATTCCACCATCTGCCAGTAGTGGATTCAAACCCAGGTACCCAGTTCATTACCTTGGTCTCTGGATTAACAATCCAATGATAATAACACTAGGCTGTTGCTCCCTCACCTAATCTTGATAGTGTTGCAAAAATACTTTGTTAGTGAAGGAGGCGAGGCACTCCATAGAGTGTGTGATGAGTCCAGATTTCAATGCGATGAGAATACAGGGAGAAGTCCTTACTGCCTCTGTGTAGGAATGGAGATTTCAAATCAGGCTGTTCCTGGACATGAGCATTTATTACTCCAGGGAAGATGGCGGTGAGCTGCTTTCTTGAATCACTACATCCTTAGACCATTACAATATTGCTGGGAAGGGAGATCCAGGATTTTGTCCCAGCTACAGTGAAGGAATGATGATGCAAGTCAGGATGGCGTGTAGCTCTGAGTGGAACGTTTAGATGAAGGTGGCTGTGTGGCAGTGCTGTGTTTGTTTGGGTGTGTGAGATGTTTATAGTTAGTTTTTGCTATACATCTTGTATTGTCTGGAGTGAATGTTTAAGCTGGTAGATGAGATATCAGTCAAGTAAACTGCTTTGTTCAGATGGGGTTAACCTTGAGTATTATTGGATATCTGACCTACATTTTATCATTAAAAAGGATTTTGCCTTTAGGTCACCCTGGCATTTCCTCACAACCCTCAGTTCCCTTCTAATTCATTCTTGAACATCTTAACAACCCAGAGTCAATAGCCTCTGTGTTAAAGAATTCCACAGATTTATTACCCTCTGAGAGAAGTGTTTATTTGTTATCTTTGTCTCAAACGAGTAGCCCATTTCTCTGAGATTCTGCCCTCTGTTCCTAGACTCTCCTATGTGGGAAAAATCAGCCTCTCCACATCTGTGCGGTAAGTCCCCTAAGAATCTCCTCTCCTTATTCGAAACTTCAATGTCAACAATTCTGCTCAATCTCTTCTCTGTCATAACCACCCTAATCAATCACTCCTCTTAAGAAAATCCACCTCTACTTGGAATCAGCTTATTCAAATGTTTATCATTGGTGGAAGGAGCAAGAATCAGAGGACACCAGTTGAAGATAATAGGTAAGAGAAGCAGTAGTGTTTTAAGAAAAATACCTCTTCATGCAGAGAGTGATTAGGTGTGGATTGCTTTCCCTGCATGAATGGTAAAAGCAGGTACAATTGTGGCTTTCAAAATGGAATTGGATTATTATCTGAGTAAGAAGAATTTGCAGAGTTTCATTGGGAGAATGGCACGAAGAAAATTGCCCATTTGGAGAGCCAACACAGCTACAGTGAACCTTATAGTCTCGTGTTGTGTATTCATTCTCTCATTTGCTTGTATCGGAGATAGTTTGCTGAGAGACTAAGCAAAATTTGGGCCTGATTGGTCTGGAGTTTAAAAGAATGAGAGGTAAATCCATTCACAAATAAATTCAAATTCTTCTTCCCGGCCTGTTCTCCTCCTGTCACGTTTAGCATCTCCAATAAGAGACACTTTAACCTCTACCCATCACCTCTAACTTAGTGTTACCATCACTAAATCCTTAAACATCATCATCCTGGGAGTTAACACTGACCAGAAACTCAACTGTGTTCATCACGTAAACACAGTGGTTACAAGAGCAGGTGAAAGGCTAGAAATCTGGCAACAAGTAACTCATCTCTTGACTCTCCAAAGCCTGTCCACCATTTTCAAGGCACAAGTCAGGAGAGTGATGAAATATTTGCCACTTGCTTGGATGAGTGCAGCCCCAACAATACTCAAGAAGCTTGACACCACCCAGGGCAAAGCAGACCACTTGATTGGCACCACGTCCGCAAGCATCCACTCCTTCCATCACCAATGCTCAGTAGCAGTTGTATGTACTATCTACAAGAGGCACTGCAGAAATTCACCAAAGATCTTCAGACAGCACATTTCATACCCACAACCACTTCCATCTTTGAATGTTTGCACATTCTCCCCAGGTCTGCGCTGGATTTCCTCCATGTGCTCCAGTTTGCACCCACAGTCCAACAATGTGCAGGTGAGGTAGGTTGGTCATGCAAAATTGCCCATAGTGTCTAGGGATGTGTAAGTGAGGTGGATTAGCCATGGGAAATACAGGGTTACAGAGATTGGGGAGGTGTGCGGCTGGGGGCGATGCTGTTCAGAGGGTTGGAGTGGACTCGAGAGGCTGAATAGCCTGTTTCCACAGTGTAGGAATTCTTTCATCTAAAAGGACATGGTCACCATATACTTGGGAATACCACCACCTGCGAGCCACTCACCATCCTGACCTGGGAATATATTACTGTTCCTTCAGTACCATTGGGTCAAAATCCTGGAATTCCCTCCTCAAGGGCATTGTGAATTTACCTGTCTCACAGCAGTTCTAGAAGGCAGCTCACCTCCACCTTTTCAAGGGCTCCAAGGAATGGGTAAATAAACCAGTCTGCCAAAAACACCCATGTTCCTTGAGTGAATTTTAAAAACAAATCTTGATGAAACATGCAGACCTGTGAGCTGGCCCTGTGGGGGGATCTACACCACAGCGTAAGGAGCTGCCTAAAATGGGTAAAACTTGTTTCATTCAGAAGGGTGTGAATCTGTGAAATTCTTATCCTGGGAGGTTGTGCATGTTCCATCCTTTAGTCTCTTCAAGACTGAAATGGAGAGATTGTGAGGTCTGAGAGAATTAAATGGTATGGGAGTGAGTGGGAAAGATCAGCCAAACTCTTATTGCACCTTGGAGGCTGAATGATCTACTCCTGTTGCAATTTCTTAGATCTTTGGATCTTAAGAGAATCAGACAGAGGAGATCAACTATTTCCACTGGTTGGAGAAACCAGACACAAGAGTGAAATTGGCAAACGCTGCTACACACACACAATGCTGGATTCATTGTTAATTTTAATCTCCGATTTCTACAGTGCTAGAACAGGCTGAATGGGCTAAATGGCCTCGCCTTTAACTGTGTTCTCCCAAGGAATGTTTATATTGCTCATCTTCCCCCAGCTGCTCAATCCCCATCATCTTTAAACTCTCAGGATTTTTCTTTACACAATTCACGCTCGATTTCCAGTTCCGAATCTGCCCCAAT